>NC_045598.1:60921498-62135248 GCF_009762305.2 Zalophus californianus
AATGTCTGCCCACAGATGAATGGAAAAGTAAAATGTGGTATACACATGCAATGGAATATTATTCAGCCTTAAAGATGAAGAATTTTCTGACAAATGCTACAACATGAATGAACCTTGAGGGATATTATGCTATGTGAAACGAGCCAGTCATGAAAGGCAAATACTTTTGGTTCCACTCATATGAAGTACCTAGAATACTCAAAATCATAGAGACAGAAAGCAGAATGGTGGTTACCAGGGGCTGAAGTGAGGGCAGAGGGGAGTTCATGTTTAATGAGAACAGAGTTTCAGTTTTGCAAGAGAGGAAAGGGTTCTAGAGATGGATGGTGGGGATTATTGCACAACAATAAATGCGTTTAATACCACTGCACTATAAACTTAAAAATGGTTAAGTTGGTAAATTTTGTTATGCACATTTTACCACAGTAGAAATTTGAGGGAAAAAACGATATACCTGAATATCTTTGATTTTTTTAATTCATTTATAAATGAATAAATATTTTTAAATATAATTCATTATTTTGCTATTTTTCCTAGTCATGACCATAAACTGTGTTTAGTCAACACATGTGGATCAAAATCACAAAGTTATTTTAAATGTCTTCTTTATTTTGAGATCCAAAGCAATGACAAACTAGTAGTCATTGTGCAATATAAAATCTGATCCAATTATTCAATCATACCTAAAATTTAAAGCTATATATATATATGAGGCTACAAAAAAGTAAAGTAAAATCAGTTTATTCCTTTGATTAATGATTTAAATTATAGTTCAATAAACATATAAATATAATCATACATGTCTAACTTACATGAAATTTGTCTTGGTTTTTATCCATCTAATTCATATGTCTCTTGCATGGGACAAGTAGGTTTATAATTCTTTTTTTTTTAAGATTTTATTTATTTATTTGACAGAGAGAGACACAGCGAGAGAGGGAACACAAGCAGGGGGAGTGGGAGAGGGAGAAGCAGGCTTCCTGCCGAGCAGGGAGCCCCATGTGGCGCTCAATCGCAGGACCCCAGGACCATGACCTGAGCCGAAGACAGACCTAATGACTGAGCCACCCAGGCACCCAGGTTTATAATTCTTTAGAAGCATGAGGAGATGATTCACATGTAGGATCCTGATGAGCATAATTTAGATTGATTTAGAATGAGCTCCAAATTTCACCCACTTACTCAAAAGACAAAGAATTAAAACATGACAATTCCAAGACTAGGATTCTAGGACGTTAAAAATCTGGAACAAATGTAGTTTCTGAAAAGTAATGGAAATGAGGAAAACTCAAAAACAAATAATCAGTGTAATGTTGGAATCTTCCTGAAAGTGTCTTGTAAATGTACTGCTTAGCTTCAAAATTGAATCTTTAACTAAGTGAACTGAAGTGGGAAAGTGAAGTGCAGTGCACAAGTTACTAGCGGTCCAATTACAGCTTTACCATCTCAATGCTCAAAATGCCTTATAGCTTTTCAAATGGCCTGTAGGTAGAGGTGAATATATTAGTTAAGGTAAAGAGTTTTTATAATCTCACTTAATTTTATTTTCTTTGAATTAGGCTTACAGAGAAATATTTTTCAGTTAACTTTAATCATAAATCAAGGTACCAGTAAGAAGAAATACATTATCTTTCCCTCATATTTGAAAGGTCAGCTATCCATCATACACCCTTCTCTGCCTTAAAGGCAACATGAGATCACACAATCTTATTTTATTTGACTTGCTCCTGATTTATCACTTCTCTGCTATCAATGGAACACAGCTTATAGTATGTTGTTCATGTCAGCCATGATATCCACCTGCCAAAGAAATCCCTACTTCTATTACGATTTCTCCTTCTTAATAAGAGAAGCTCTTCCATTCCTCATTTGCTTATTTCAGAGGGCATCCCTTTTTAACTCACTTTCCTGTTGTACCTCTTTAGTTACAGTCACATGTGAAATTTGGCTCTGGTTCACAGTACAGCAAAAATACAATGTGCATCCTCATTCAGTTAGCATAATCTTAGTTATCATTACATTCAAAGCTCTGTGATAGATACAAAAAGATGAGCATCATATGTTATACGAAGTCTCAATGTAAGTAATAATATATTTTCCAAAAATGAAATGAGCTACCCTAGAAGTAGTTTCCCATCACCAGAAGTGTCACACATTGGCTAGATGACTAATTTTCACAACCATAGATGACTAATTTTTCTGAGTCATAATATATGGGAGAGAAGAATCAAAGACAGAATGAGGTGGATACTGTAAAGAATTTAACCTTGGCTTCTTGGAGGCAGTCAGTCTCTAAACCCTTGGAGTGTCTTGTCTGATAGGACTGTTTTCATATGCCTGGAAGCCTTGGATCATGCCAGATGGTCCAACAATGTGATTTTGGGTGGGGAATGGCCACTGTCTAGTGAATTTTCTATGAGTGCCATAATCCAGCAGCCACTTGGCGTAATCAGACCAACAGAGGCTGGAATCAAACCTGTTCAGTTTATCTCATAGACCATTTAATGAATGCTAAAAACAACAGTGCTCCAAGCTTCAGGACGAGGCCAACCTGTCTTACTAAACTCAAACATGCCTCCCAAGTTCCCAGACCCCACCAACTTAAATAATCCCATAAGGCATCAGAGTCGAGCTTAGAAAAACAAGTGGGGTTTCCCTCAAGTTAGTGCATTAACCTTTCCAAAGTTAGTATATTAACCTCTTCACTTGGCCCAAAGTGTCAATTCAGGCACACCATAATGTGTTAGCAGTTGTAGACTTTACTCTGACCAGAAAGAAAGACATCTAAACCACCTCTATCAACCATAATAACCCTAGCCAGTGATTTAATGCTGACTTGAATATCATATTAGCTGAGGTGATGTAAAATACTAATGTCAGCTAACTCAGAGACAAATTTCATCACAATTTTCCTAATTAGAGGACCCACATTATATGGATAAATAATTGTAATGTATACCTAAATAATGAGTTACTTATCCCTCTACAAAGCTCCCATAGTAATCAAGGATATACTTGCCAGGAAATTAAAGGGGAATGGGAATCAAACAGTGGTCAAGTCAGAATCATCTGGTGGAGGATTGTCATCCCAGAGGTTGGTTAAGTTTAAAGTGCTTGCAATAGTTTGAAAGAGCTAACAGGACATTTTACTTCATTACAAAGGTTGAGGGTGAATGCACGCTGAAAGTCAAACGAGCATTAATATTCCTCCCTCCATTATGCTTCCCGTGGTCTAAGACACTCCCTCCTCAGATGCTGAGGTTACTGTCATACCACAAAATCAATATGTTCCTTTCCAGTAGCTATATTTTCATTATTTTTCCAATAGTTCCCTACTGACACCAAAAACTTTTGTCCAGAAGAATCAGGTGCCTGAGAGGCAAGGGCATTTTTAGAAAATACAATCAAAATTAAGTTTGACCCCCCCATTCTTGTTTTAA
The DNA here is from genome assembly GCF_009762305.2 of Zalophus californianus. Taxonomy (NCBI): domain Eukaryota; kingdom Metazoa; phylum Chordata; class Mammalia; order Carnivora; family Otariidae; genus Zalophus; species Zalophus californianus. The sequence goes on from NC_045598.1 coordinate 60,924,939, forward strand.
CAGGCTGCCACCTAGAAAGTAGGGTTTCCATTCGGGTTAAAAAAAAAAAAAAAAAAAGCAAATATGCTCAGAAATAGTGAGAGTGAAATCCTGAATGTTCACTACCTTAATAAATGCTTTTTACTCTTATTAGATTATTTTTTCTAACCCAACCTCACTTGGCTAACTTTTTCAAATTTTATCTCTACCTGAATTCTTTTATTCCTCCAGACTACTTTAGGTGGTTTTCTTTTCCTTCCATGAAGTGTTTGCCACAATGTGTAAAATTGCTACATAGATCTCAAGTTCTGCACTCCAGTCTTTACAGGCTTACATTGTATCTTATTCAACAGCATATCTGCAGCATTAGAACCTGACACATAAATGAATCTCAATAAATAAGTATAAAATAAATACAGAATAAACAATAGAAAGAATAAAATGTTTGTAAGATAATTTCAAAATTTTAATGAAAATATTCAAAGGGGAACAGCTATGTTTTAGCAGTCTCACTAATTCTGGAAACATCCATAAAGTTGTATATGCATTTGTATATTAATTACTTCATTTTTTGTAATAACAGGCATTAGTAACTAGATGTTTGATGGTGGGAGAGTTGTTGAATAAATTGTGAGGCATCCATATCATAGAACATCATGTAGCTACTGCAAAAAATAAGTTGTATCTCTATATATTGAAATAATGTATCACCAATATATTAAAGAAAAAATAAAGTTACAGATTATTATGTACAGCATGATCTCACTAGTATTTTTTTAAAGATTTTATTTATTTATGTGAGAGAGAGAGAGAAAGAAAGAGAGCACAAGCGGGGGTTGGGGGAGGGGCAGAGGGAGAGGGAGAAGCAGGCTTCCCGCTGAACAGGGAGCCCAAGGCTGAGCTCAGTTCCAGGACTCTGAGATCATGACCTGAGCTGAAGGCAGACTCTTAACCAATTGAGCCATCCAGGCGCCCCTGATCCCACCATTATTAAAAAACAAAATGCACACTTGCAGATGGGTAAATAGATGAAGACTGAATGAGAGCAACAGGAAGATAGAGAGAGATAGGTAAATCTAGGGAAAAGGCAGGAATGCTACAAACATCTCTAAAGAGGGATAATTTCTGAGGATTGTGAAAGTGGAAATAAAATGGGGTCACCTATGTCAAGGGTTTTTCAAATGGAGCTGAGGGGTACCTGGGTGGCTCAGTCATTAAGCGTTTCCCTTCGGCTCAGGTCATGATCCCAGGGTCCTGGGATGGAGCCCCACATCGGGCTCCTGGATCAGCAGAGAGCCTGCTTCTCCCTCTTCCACTTCCCCTGCTTGTGTTCCCTCTCTTGCTGTGTCTCTCTCTGTCAAATAAATAAGTAAAATCTTTAAAAAAAATAAAAAAATAAAATTAAAATGGAGCTGAGAGGCCAGCAAGGAGATAGGCCTTATGCACCTGCTCAGTGGGTGAAACCATTAACTTTTGAAGTGGGACAACCACAAATATTCCAAGGACTCTACACAAGCAACTGCAACTTCCTACAGTAAGTAACAGACTTAGGCTTAGTGAGAGGCTTAGCAACCAATTATATTTAGCTAAAATTTGTTTTCTGCCACAGCACCAATGAAAATTCTTTGTAAACAAGGTGTAAAAGCATCTCCCTTTGTCTTTAAAAACCTCTGACTTTTGTTCCTTAGTGGGACATACTTTTGTTCCCTAGTGGGCTGCCACCTAAATCTGCGCTTCCTAAATCGCAATTCTAAAACCCCAAATAAATGCTTTTGTTTTACTTTAGCTCTGCTTCTTTTCTCTGTGGACAGGATGAACTGGAGTGTGTGGGGAAGGCTTGAACTTCTTTATGTCATGAAAAGTAAGTGTTATATTCATCTGTATTTTTTTTAACTTGCCCTACAATAAGCTTTTACATTACATAAATATTGTATCAGAAGTTTTCTTGGCAAAACCTGGGAAAGTAATGAAGATTATGTGGTATGACTATATCTTCCACCCCATTCATCTTTAAAGTAAATGGATTGTGATGCAGGTCATAATTTTGCATTTAATTGCCACTTATGCATGTTTCTGGCACTGGAATCAAAATGGACATAATGAAGAACATTTTTATATCTTCTGTATAAGTAATTAGAAAGCGTCTCTCTTGAGGTCATCTGCCATCAAGGATAGATGTAATATTTTTATTTAAGTATCGATTTGAACAGTGTGAAAACTCATCTTGTTTATCCCCGCAGTGCCTGGGCTTGTGTTAGGCACACATAGGTTTAATAAAAGTTTATTGAACATCTGAATAATTGAATAACTATAAAACTCAAATCAATTAAAAAGAAAACGGAAGTTTAATTCCCCTAGGGAGTTTTTTCTGAAACAAAATTTACAGCCCAAGGGAAATATTCATTTTGGAGTTGAACTCTCTATGGCTGGAACTGCATGGGGTGTCGTGATAAATATGTTTCCTTAAGGTTGCCTTTGTCTAACTGTTAACAACTCACCAGGTGTCTGCAACTGTGGAAAAATATTTAGTTCTTTAAACATTTCAGTCAATGCAGTAGTTATTTAAACAGTGACAAATAGCAAACATTTCTCCATAGTTTATAGCCTTTTTCTTAATAGGTTTTCCAGTGGGAGCGAGAGCTCCTGTTTAGTCAACACTTAGTCAATGCTATTTTTCTAATTATCTTATATGACTAATTTAAAATGTCTTAACTTTTAATCAAGTTATCTTTTCACCACAGCATGACTATTTTTTCAAAGGTAGTTTCCAATTTCTCAGTATACTCAACTGTTCAAAATTAGTTTTCCTTTAGATTGTGAATTTAGCCAACATTATTGATTACCATGTTCAGGCCAAATCCTATATTGAAACAACCTTGTCTTCTAAAGCTATGCAATTATATACTTTTTTTTTGTATTATGTTATGTTAATCACCATACATTACATCATTAGTTTTTGATGTAGTGTTCCATGATTCACTGTTTGCATATAACACCCAGTGCTCCATGCAGTACGTACCCTCTTTCCAATTATATACTCAATACCAGCAGAACATTAGCATATTTGTGTTTGCCAACCCTTTTCGACCTTCACTTTCCTCACTCTTCCATTCTAAAAATAAATAAATCTGATTCTCTACTTGTTAACATCTACCCAGTCTGTAAAGTACAGTCAAATGCCACTTCTCCATGGAACTTCATCATTGCTCTTTACTCAGAAGTGTATTTTCTGTGCTTTGAAAATTCATAATACTGTCTTGTATTTATATTTAAATATGGTTTTGTATTCTGTAACCTGTTTTCACCTACTTATCTCTTATAATTCCTCTACCATTTTATTTATTCAATAAGCATTAACTGAGGGCATTCTATATAGCAAGTACCATTTCTGAGTCCTGAAGAAATCACAGTGAACATAAAGGTGCCTCTCTTTTTAAGTTTTGCATCTTGATTTTTTCCAATTTCTGTTAAAATCCTCTGGTCTTCCAATACTAGAATGAAAACATCTTGAGGAAAGACACTTAGTCATATTTATTCTTGGATACTTCTTTACTCATCAGAGTGTGCTCTATATAATATGCATTGCAATATCTGATTGATAAATGGATAATTTACACTTATATAATTTTGTATTCTTTACCAAATACATTGGAATACATTATCTCTTTTAACTTCATGATAGCTATATAATATATATAATTAACTCTATTTTAATGATCTTACTCAAATTCCAATGCTCATTCATTTTTACCTCAAAGTATAAAGAAAATTTCCTAAGATTTCTACATAGTGAAAACTGTAAGACTCTGTAATTCAATGGTCAAGAAATCAGAAGTAGTATAGGCCAAATATCATGACCATTTTTTCTAAGTAGAAAATGTAAGAAGCCTAAGATAATCAAAATCGTTTGGAAAGAGGCATCAATGCCAAATAACTAGGCATGTTCAAAGCATTTATCACAAAGATGGTTGTGAACAAACATGGAAATAGGAACTGTTGAGATAGATGTCTAGTGTGATAAGGCACTCAAATACAAATATTTGACCTTATAATTACAGAAAATAAAGAGTAGTAATAGTCTATCTTTTATAACTATATTTAAAAACTTCTGTGATTGAAGAATACATCCAGTGCAAAAATATGAAATTCATTCACTGAGTTAGTTCACAGATATAAGAATCTACTATAGCTTCTTGAGGTTACAGAATAAGTCTCAATCTTCTATATAACCCCTAGCTCTCATGACCTACACTCTCTCGATACTTTTCTTGATGCTTAGCATTTACTTCTCTATCTCCTGAGCCAGTCTTCAACCTTCACATGACCATCAAGAGTTGAAAGTTCCTCAAAGTTCTGTGCCAAACCTTTTATCTTCTGACTTATTTTTCTACAAAGGCAACTATGGCTACTCCCATAACTATAAATACAAGGTGGTATGGCCATAATTGCCAGGCTACAAACTCTAGCATTGGTTCATTTTCTGAGCTCCAACTTGCAGAATGACTTAGGAGCTAGCTTACAAAAAATTTTCCAAAGACTACTTTCCAAAAATCTCTCTATGGCCCATGCTGATAGATAGACTGGATACATCAAGTCATAGAGGGCCATGTAGGAAATGATAAGAATTTGTGTTTTTCTTTTTTTCTTCACGTGAAATGATGAAAGCAGAGGAATGGTATGGTATGGCTTATGTTTTGAATCACTAATTTTGGTGGCTTTGGTGAGAAGAGAAGGTATATGTGGCCAGGGGTGGAGGGGTATAGGGGGTGGGTTCAAGAAAGCAAATAGAGACTGTTTAGTACTTTAGCCATTATCCAGGAAAGAGCTAATAGTTGATGATGACCAGGGTGATAGTAGTAGAGGTGAAAGAAGTGCTCTAATTCTAAATATATCAGAGGTTGAATGGGCATGGTTTGCTGATGTGAGCTTTACAAAAGGAGAGCAATTAAGAATGAATCTAAAATTCTTGGTCTATGTATCTAGAAATTTGGAGTTGTCATTTACTGAGATGGGAAATCTGTAAAATAGTAGCTGGTGGGGGCAAAAATGGGGTTCCACTTTGGACTTGTTAAGTTTTAGGTGCCTATTAGATATGAAAGAAAGAGATGTATAATAGTTGGATGTATGACTCTAGAGTTGAAGTGAGACGATCAAAGTGGAGATACAGATTTGGGAGTCATCATATGGGTTTTAAAGCAATGAGATTGGATGAACTACACTTTCAAGTGGTGGTAGACAAGAAAAGTGGATCTGAATTCTTTGTGACTCAGCCCTTGACATCTCTCAGAACAAAGTCTAAACATAGATTAGACTATGATCATAGTCTGAAAATCAGATCATAGTTCAATATTTGAGTTCATATTTTTCTCATTTATCAGACTAGGAGCTCCTGGAGGCTAGAAAGCATGTATTTATTTATTACTGTCCACATTGCTACACCTATTTTTTAAAAATATTAAATGCCCAATGACTGTTGAATTAAACTGAGTTGGAAAATGTTCCTACAGGAAATTCAGTTGGTGCATAGCCCAGTCACTTGGTTTATCCATGCCTTAGCTTTTGCAGTGTTGGTTGCTAATGGTTCACATCTGCACTCTTCTTTAGAAGACTGTCCTTGGCTAAAGGGAACTACTTTTCAGGGAGATGCCTAGGAGACTATGCTGCACTCCCTCCCAAGGGCTACCAGTAGCCAATGATTGACTGATGGAGCCCATAACAGCTCAGCACTTCTGACTCTGTGGTAGAATTCATGCGCCAGAGCTCCCATTAGGATCAGGCCAGGGTACATTCCTCCTGACGCCACATCTTTGCATAGTTTCTTCCCCTACCCTATCACTCAGGTTTTTCTTGAATCACCTTCTGTAAATCACTTTCACAGAGATTTCTGCCACAAACCCTACTTATAAGTAGCTGAATCTAAGATAATAGCGACAGATGGAGACATCTTGACTCCCCAGAATATCTCTCTAAGTACATTTGTCTACAATCCTTAAGTTATTCAACCTTTCTAGTTTTGGGGGTGGAATGGGGAAGGGTTTCCATTCTGTATATTCTCAGGTTTGCACATATAAATGGGGCACCGAGTCATCACTTTTTCTTACTATCTGCCACCCTACCAAAATTCCATGCACTTTTTTTTTCCCCAAGGTAGGCAGCTACACTTAGTTGAGTGTACAGATTCATGTATACTGTCTGAATTTTAGTAAGGATACTACACAGAGTTCAGGAAGCTTTTGTAATATTTTAAAACTCTGGTGTTTAAAAATTTAATGGGCTGTTTTAATAATATTTTAGTAGACAAAGCCAGTATCTTATGTTTCAACCCCCTGATTTCTTTTAAAGATTTATTTATTTTAGGGAGGGTGGGGAGACAGAGAGAATCTCAAGCAGACTCCCCTCTAATCATGCAGCCTGAGCAGGGGCTTGATCTCAAGACCGTGCGATCATGACCTGAGCTGAAATCATGAGTCGGTCTCTTAACTGACTGACCCACCCGGGTGCACCCCAATCCCATGATTTTATCTTTTCTCCTAGTAAAGCATAGATCAATATGCTCTGTCCACCTGCCCATCTGTTCACATGTATGTAATATACAATATGTGCCTCAAACTACTTATAGGATCACAGAAAATATTAGGCCAGGCTTATCTTTTTGGGGAGGGCAGTAGGGAAGAAGAGAAAGTAAGAGAAAGAGAGAGATGAAGGAGGAGGAAAAAACATCTGAGGGAGGGAGGATGGCTGAGAATGAAAGGTGCCTGGAAAACTGACATCTGAGGAAACTGAGGCATGATATCTAACTGCTGAACTGTAGGAAACTGCTTTCCTTTACCCAGGGAATTCCTTTTTGGTCAGGAGAATTGTAAGAAATGGAATGTATCTCCTTTGGCGATGTGCACATAACATAACTTGAATGAAAGAAAACTAGAAGAGAGGGCTCACATTGTAGAAGACCATGGAGATGGTGTCTTAGTGAGGATGGAATGTAAATGTTTTCCTACTGTTAAAAGTTGGTTGTAAAGAAAGACCTTACTGGCAAATCTAACTGTGTCAATGATTTTGCAGAGACAGCTTGCCTGGCCCTGCCCCTTGCATGGCATCGTGCTGTGGCTGGTTGGAGCAGGAAGCTCCTTTTCATTAGTGTTTTTATTTTCTGCTCTGCTAATGTAAAGGTAAATCTATTTTTATCTTCTCAGCTATATCTATTGATATTCCATGACACACAGTTCACCTTTCAGCACAACTAAAGATATTACTGTTCTCAAGATTATTGGTTTTCTTTTTTTTTATCTACACTGAACAATGGCATCATCACAATAATCATATGCTATTTTAATGATGGTGTAAATTTATTGGCATTTTCCCCTTCAGGTGGGAGAACTCAAAGTGAAGCTCTCTGCCCAGAAGATAAAATAACAAGTTTTTCTCTCTATTGCTGTACATGTTGGTATTCTGAAGGTGGCATGCTGAGAGAACCTGTCCTTTCCTAAAGCAAATGCTAGACATTGCAGGAAAAGGTCCCAGGTCCTTAAAATCTCAGCTTCTCTAATAAGGGAGGTGAGGGATGTAAATAGAAGGCCACCAGAATCTCCCTGGGAACAGAGTTTCCTTATAGAGAACTAGTAGTTTGTACTGGGATTCTTTGCCTTCTTTTAACACTGTGACACACTCAGGTTTCCAAGAAATGCAACATATGGCATACTTCATAAAAATACCCATTACTATTTCTGTACAGAGTTCTGTCCTGGGAACTCCTCTAGGAACTGGGATGACAATCTAGATTATAAAGAAGAGTTCATAGTATTTTCTCTTATGATTCTGGGTGTCAGAGTTACAGAAGGAGATAGATGGCACAGTCAAACTGAGTAATTTTAGAAGAACTTAATAAAGGTACTGTTTACAAAAGTGTGCTTATAATCACAAAGTAGGGCTAGTGCAGTACTCTGGTGATATAACAGTGGAGCACCAAGAGGGAAAGATTACCAGAACCTGCAGAAAGCAAGTGATGTGAGGAGAGATCCACATGACCACCAAGGGATTCAACCCATTCATAGAATATCCACAAAGAGTGGGTTTACTCATTTCTCTCCCTTCCTCTAGTTTCCATCCAGTGCTCCTGCATGGCCACACATGACTAGAATCCAAGAGAGAGAACAAGGAAAGTCATTGAGCTAGTTCTTATAGATCTGCCTCCTGGATAGAGAGCAGGTCAGAGAAAGCAGAAGAGTAGATCCGAAAGGCCAAACAAAAGTTCACCAACACAGTCTAGTTTCCAGTTGGGTGCCTAACTAACCAGCTAAGCAACCTTTAAATTCATAGGAAAAGATCATAATGACCTCAGGCTAACATTCCATGCACCCAGCTCCAGGACCTTTTACCAAATTCAGTCACTCTGCCACTAAATTAGAGGCAGTCACTCTATATCTTCTAAGGTTGACATCTCCCACCTGCTTATTTTCAAGTGCTCCCTACTGCCACCCTACCACTACTTTCTACTTACTACACAGCTTTTTAGAGTTGAAGATTTGTGATTTCACTGGCTCTTACCATCATCTAGAATTTTTGTGAGATTCCAGTCATAACTCTTCACTCTATTATATAGTCCCATTAATATCTGATTTCCCCAAGAGATGGATTATTCTTTTCAGTAAACCCTAACTTTAACATCTGGTCACTAGACTGAAAGTACCATGACAGAAGGATTAATATTAGATATATTTTTGCATGTTTAACCTCCTCTATCGCTCAATAAGGAGTAAGGAGTCAATAACTCTTTTAAAAATAATAATGAATATGAAATTCCCACACTCCATTTTTTTCATCTTTAACAATGAAAAGAATTCACCCTAATAAAATATATTTTCATTTGTTCAAGTGTGGCCAAATCTCTTTTCACCTCACTATCAAGGCCTCTATATTAACAGATATTTCTTATAAATAGAATTAGAGATAAAGATTACATGCTGAGGGGGCACATGTGTGGCTCAGTCATTAAGCTTCTGCCTTCGGCTCAGGTCATGGTCCCAGGGTCCTGGGATCCAGTCCCGCATCAGGCTCCCAGCTCAGCAGGAAGCCTGCTTCTCCCTCTTCCTCTTGCTGCTCCCCCTGCTTGTGTTCCCTCTCTCGCTGTGTCTCTCTCTGTCAAATAAATAAATAAAATCTTTAAAAGAAAAAAAAAAGGATTACATGCTGAGAACCTATTGCAAGGCACAATCCCAGGGCAGCAAGGGTGAGGGAGGGAAGAAGATAAATCAAATGACGGATATGTATTTCCAAATTATCCAATGCTCTGCTAGAAAGCATAGCCATGATGCAATCATTTAGAAAGTGTAGCCAACCAAGGTTGTTCAGAGCCCTGGGGCCTTGCAACAGTTGCAAGAGAAGAATTTATCTTCAGCCTTCTTGATTTTGTCCCTTTTTTCTCAGGGACCCACAATTAATCACAGCATATTAACTCTTCGACAAACTTCCAGGCTGTGTCAGCTAGAGACTTTAGAAAGCTGCTAGGGAAGCCAGGTCTCATGTCCTACAATATGATCCTTTATCTAAGTCCAGAGTGGTGGGGAAAGCCAGAAACTCTTTAGATCTATTTATGTTTGGCCTGAGTTCTTTCACTGCTGAAGGTCTCATTGTGTAGGAGCCAAGGGAAGTGAAGGTAGAAACTGACTTTCATCCTGGGGGCCATTTTGCCATAAAGATGAGTGGCAGTGTTGGCAGATGGGGTGACATGGTTTTCCACTGAGCAAGTGGTTCAGGGCCCAGAAATGAGCTCATCAATTAACTGTGGAACAAACTTAATCTGAGGAACATCATACATTGGGCCACTCAGATCCACACACATACTCTCGTGGTTTCTGGCTTTATAGTAAAATAAAAGGACTGGTTAAATGCTTTACTTCTTCCTGAACAGAGAGGTACAAGTCCAATCTTTTAAGTATTAGAAGGAGATACCAAATTTTGAAGCCATTTGTAATCACAACCTTAATCTCTTTCCTTGAAATTCTCTTTTCCAGGGCAACTATCCCAACCTCCCCCAGAATCATTCATTCTAATATCTATGTGTAAATTTGGCCTATTTTGAGCTGGAATCAGGATTAATCTACAAAATTAGTACTGTTTTCATGAGTAAGCTCTAGAGATGAGGTATATTTTAATTTCTTTTATTCTTACAAGAGAAAAATAACAAATGATAGAACATCTCTGTGAAAGATTCTCCAATGACAAATGCTCTAAATGGAATGGTACTACTAAAGTAACCTTTGTTTGTTTCCCTACAGAATACTTCCAGCGTTACAGGAAAATTTGACACTGAGCCCAGTAACAATTATGCTAACAGCTGTGTCCATGAAACACTTATCTTCCTGAATGATCGCATCATCAAGGAAATAAAAAGCAATTTTGAGATTCACCTCTTTCCTAAGATTCCTGACTTAATTATTTTTTAAAATTCCTTTTCTATAAGCTCATCAAAATGTTTTATTATTTATATTTTTTATTTTATGCATTCGTTTAGTTCTACTTTTTCAGCATATGTAGTATGCCATATAATTTTTTTCTAGGAAAAGAAGTATTCCTTTCTTCCTCTATCTTTTTACTGTACTCTGTCTTGAAACAAATTCAATTCAATCCAAATGGAGTTAATTCCAAAATTCCATTAAAAGTGCTATTGCAATGATGACCTGTGTCTTCACTGATGGCCTCACCTCATCTTACCTGGAAATATCAGATGCAGGTAATGGAATGGATTGTTTCTTCCTTTTTAAAATATTTTCTTCACTTGACTTCTAGGACACAACACATTCCTGGCTTTATTTTTACTTCAAGAGCACTTATGTTCAGCACCATTGACAGTTCCTGCTCCCCTGACAAACTTCTAATAGAATGTTTCATTTTGTCAGCTCTTCTTTTTTCTTTCTCTTCACTCATATACCTATGTTAACTCATTCAATCCCATTTTAAAAGAAAAAGTACTATTCATAGTCTGATGACTTCTAAATTTATATCCCTAGTCTGGATCTTTATCCTGAACTGCATACCCATGTATCCAATTGCCTTCCCACATTTCCACTTCATATCTAAAAGGCATCCCACAATTTATCTGCCCCCCAAAACAATTTTTTTTCTCTCCATCTAAAGATTTCCTTCCTCACTTTCCTCAGTAAATTCCACTGTTCCTTCGGGTAGACTGGCTAAAAAAATAACAATCCTCTTTAATTCTTCTTTTCCTTCTAAACATAGTATTCAATCCACAAGCAAATATTCTTGTATTAACCTTCAAAAATACCCTAAATCACCATTTCTTGATGCTACTATTGCCACTATACTGATCCAGGGCACCATCCTGTCTTCCTTGGACTACTGCATTGAGCTCATAATCTTGTCTCAATAAAGTACATCCTCTACACAGGAGTCAGTGATCCTCTTAAACCCAAAGCAGATTATGCTTTGAGAGCCTCCTGCTCTCAACACTTCAATAGCTCCTCTGATACTTAGAACAATTCCAAAGCCCCTAGCTGCTCCTCAACTCATTGCTTTCCACATCCCTCTCACAATGCACAGGACACATGGGCCTCTTTACTCTTGCAGTGCATGAGTAGGTAACTCCTACTTCATGGCTTCACTCTTGCCTTACATAGCCATTTCCTCTCATAACTGAAATATCAGTTTCTCAGTTTCCCTCAATACCCTGTCATTATCCTCAGTTGCTTTCTATTTCCTTTTACTGCTTTTTTGTCCTAATGGCTTAATATGCTTAAGAAAATTTATGGTTACCTCAACTTTAGTATTTTTTAATGGTTTATTTTCTCTCTCTTTCACTATAAGCTGTGAAAAGATCAACTGTTCCTGACACATAGAAGTGCTTGGTAAACATTTGTTAGATGGATAAATAACTTTCATTTGCTGAGTTCACTGATAGCATGGCACCCTAAGATACTGTTCAAAGAACTTGATTATTGTCACTTCTGCTTGAGTTATGTCTTATAAGAGCAGAGTCTCACCAAAGAAATCCTATTAGTCATTGCTAGCATGGTGACCTTTCTCTACCCATTGAATTTCTTAAAACACAATAGTATGCCAAATTTCCTTTTAGGAAAAAGGCAGAAACGCCCCTTTTACTCATCCATATAATTCGTTATCAGACCAGAATACGTAAACATGAATCATGCCACCGGCTTCTTTCCTAAGATGTTGGCAAATAAGTAAAAGTTGAATTTTTTCTTACTGTTCTTGTCTTACTAAATTTTCTAGGCTACCCCTCTTTTCCAGGGCCTTTAAATGATATGGAAGGAATTTAATTAACTACATTTTGGATTTTAAAAGTAATACATGACTATAGGATCAACCATAAATCAGCTTCTAACAAGAGAATTTTCTTATAGGTACCCACAGTGTTTTCTTACTGAACATTTTAAGCACAAAAATAAGCACATTTTAAAACTAGTGTTTTTGTCACACTTTATTAACACTCCATGGAAGTTCCAGAAAATTTTCATTTTAGTCAAATATGTGTAAATCAATTCAAATCAATGCAGTAGGGAGCTTTATTTAAAGAAATGGTACAGTGAATCCCTTTTAAAGATATATTTTATTAAGTGAATCATCACTCCCTCAAATATCTTATTTTAAATTCCAGATTTTCATTTATTAAGTTTACTTATCATAGGTTCTCCTGCTTCTACTTTAGCCAAATTTCTCTAGTCTCATATATATATATATATATATATATAGGCTTGAATCTTCCCTAAGAAATAAAGACATTTTTTACAGTTTGATTAGTATAGCATCTTAAATTGATTCCATAACTGGTACATTTCTCTGACTGAATTCTCCTGAGGGGTAATCCTTTGGTCACATCTGAATATCTTCTCAATCATCATTATTTCACCTAATTAAAACCCCTCAAAACTCGTGTCCTTTTAATTTTGCTTTTATGTCTTATTATGTTAAAGTTTAAGCATATGCAAAAGTAAAATAAGTTTTTATCTATAACCTGTGGTTTCTCAACATTAGTGGTACTGACATTTTAGACTTAATAATTCTTTATGTGTGGGTGGGAGGGGAGAAGACCATCCTGTGCATTTTAGCATGTTTAATAGGATCCTTGGCCTCTACCTTTTGATGCTAGTAGTCCTTGCTTCCCAGTCATGACAATTAAAAATATCTCCAGACCTTGTCATATGTCCACTGGGAGACAAAATCAACACCAGATAAAAACTGCTGCAAAGCCCATTCACTCCTCTACCTCCCAAATACCGTATTATTCAATCCATAAATTCTCCTGTCATTCTGTCTATCTATCTATCTATCCATCTATCTATCTATCTATCTATCTGATAATGACTTTTTAAAGTCAAAACACCATTACCACACCTAAAAATCTGGAATAGTAATTCCTCCTTATCATTATATAGCCAGCCCCTTTTTCAAATCCAATTATGTCATAAATGCCATGTTTCTCTTTCTGTATTCTTCATATTCTCTCTCTTTTCTCTCTTTCTCACCCTCGAGATAGAGAGATGATAGATGATGATAGACAGATACATAGATAGAAGATATAACTCTACACACACGCCACACACACAGGATACATACATTTATATAATGCATACACACACACATAAGTGTGTGAGAGTGTCGGTATGGGTGGGTGGGTATAGTTAGTTTAAATTATAGTACAAATAAGGTAAACATAATTAATTTCAAGACTTTTTTTAAAGTATAATTGATGTACAATATCCTCTTAGTTTCAGGTGTACATCAGAGTGATTGGATATTTTTATACATTACAAAATGATCCCCACAATAGGTCTAGTTATCATCTGTCACCATACGTTATTATAATAATATTGATCATATTCCCTTTGCAGTAAATTATAATTTTAAGATGTTTTAAATTTTTAGTTTTAATATTCATCATTCTCTTGGTTTTCCTGGTAAGTTATGTATTGAAGAAATTGCTTCATTTTTTTCCTGTAGAATTTCCCAAAGACTGGATTTGCTAAATGTATCTCCACAGTGTAGGCAATTCTGTTGCCTTTGGTATTTCCTCATAGTTGAATATAGAGTATGATCAAACTCAAGTTCAAAAAATTTTTTTTAATATTTTTTATTATGTTATATTAATCACCATACATTACATCATTAGTTTTTGATGTAGTGTTCCATGATTCATTGTTTGCGTATAACACCCAGTTATTTTATTTATTTATTTGAGAGAGAGAACATGAGCAGGAGGAAAGGCAGAGGAAGAGGGAGAAGCAGACTTCCCACTGACAGGAAGCCCAACGCAGGGCTCCATCCCAGGACGCTGGGATCATGACCTGAGCCAAAGGCAGTCACTTAACCAACTGAGCCACGCAGGTGCCCCTCAAGTTCAAAATTTTATAAGATGATTTTCAGGGTTTTGTGTTCCTCCAATACAAGGTGCAGGATGCTTGAATGTTTCTGTTTATGGAATGTTAGGAGTTATTGATGTTCAATGCCTAGATCCTTTAGTTCATGCGGGTGGCAAAATAATGATATTCTTTGTTATTCCTCTATCAGTTTATTAGCTGGAAAACTTCTATAAATAGAAACTTCATCTGCTATTGAACTGCTCAGGGGTGGAGACTGATTAGAAAAGGCAGGATAAATGATCAATTTTTCTAGTTTATTGACTAGTTTTCACAATAATAGCTAAATTCACTAAAATATTCCAATAGTGACAGATTAGGTTTTTATGTTGTTATTTTTATGTAATCATAGACTTAAACATATTTGATGCACTTTAATCTATTGTACTTATTACTGTTTTTAATACTTAAAATTTTCCTTATTTTTTTTCCAGTAGATTCTCTTCAAACTGATCCCTGAATACTTTTTACATGATCCAAAAGTCTTTGAAAACTTCTTTATTTTTTCAGATTGCACATGTAAGTGAGATCATATGGTTTTGTCTTGTCTATTTCTAATGTCTCGGCCATTTTTCAAGGATAGAAGAGCATAAATTCTTATTGCCAACTAAAAGAATGGTTTGGTACCAATTCAGTTTTCCTCATCTATGAAATGCATGTGGTGTATAACATTTACAAGTCATTGTTTACTTTTAAAAATCTCAAAATATGCTGATGAAAATTACTAGTCTATAAACCTGCCACACTACTTAATCTCTTTGAGCTCTTTTTTTATCTCCAAAATGAGCATATTATGTTGATCTGTTTTAGATATACTGATGTTTAACCTTTTCAGTATATTTTATCTTTCCATGTATCAGTGTATTTTCTAGTGCATGGACACAATAAATAATCTTATCCAGCATTATTCTCTTTTTCTAATTGATCTCCATCTGTAAGGCAAACCTACCTCTTTCCTCTCAACACTATATAAGGTATAATTATTTTGGTGGTGGACATCGTATTACCTGTCTGCCCCATGGCAATTTTTGTCTGCAACACAGAAACTACAGATCTATAAGATTGCTATGGGAAGGATGATAAGCTGCAGTATAAAGGAATGATATCTGATCATTCTTTTCTCTCTTGTTACTAACATCACCTATTATCTTGCTTACTTTCTTTTCTACTGCTGTGCACTGATAGTTTCAATGATTCCTTCATGATAACTTCCCAAGCCCTCTTCCTGGTCAGTGTGCTGAATAATTCTTCCATTTAGCACCTACTCCCTTGGCTTTATTTCCATCTCCTAGAGAAATGAAAATTTGTCTTGAACTCTAGCAGCCATCTGCCTGTCTGGATTATAAACCAATGACTTGTCACAAGAATCTTTGGGGAGGAATGAAGTGGTTGTGATTTTTGAGGCTAAAACTAATATGCCAATTTAAATGGGTGAGACCACTTGCCCTGCATTCTTACTTATTCCATCAATAAGAGTACTTTGAATTTTTGCAGACTGAGAAACACTCTCTGGTTGAGTGACACCTTTAGGAAAACCAATATCTCAGTTCAGAGATTCCATTGCCAAGAAGGAATAGTAAAAAAAAAAAAAAAAAAAAAAAAAAGCTTTTAAAAATAAAACCAAACAAACCTAATACCTGTCTTTGTGGGGACTCAGCATCAGCACATGCCTTGTTCTCAGCCGTGCACAAGCTAAACAGATTTAATTGCCTTTTCCTATGTCAAAAACCAGCCTGTCCAGAGGGACACAATATGAGAAGCTTCTACAGGAACATTTTACGCTGTATCTGTTCCTGGAGCAATGGTGCTTGTGTTTCCAGGGCTGTCAATTAAGCATACTTTTTCCCCAGCACATATTCATTAAGACACAGTTGCCAACTTCATTGCCATTGCATTTTTTATTATATATATTAGTTCTGGTTGAAGGACAATTTAGGAATGTTTTTATGGGGAATAAAGAAGACCTCTGGTTGAAAGATTTTTCTATCATTTATTACATTATACTAACAGGACATAATGGCTTTGTGCCCCTAATGAACACTCTTATCTGCATTTAACTTAGTCTGATCCTTTGAATATCTTTTTTGAATAATGTTCTATTAACACAGAAACCATTCATACACATATAAAATTATATTTATTGGCTTTGCATTGATGATATATTGCTAACTATTAGACAATGAGGGTGGGAATATGCAGCAAATGACCAAAGGGATTTTATAACAAAAGGAGATATAGATCCATTGAAAAAATCAATCAAAGTTCTCTGTCCAGATGGTTATAGGGGTGGAAATAGAGAAAGCCAAAGAAAGAGAAAAAGTGACAAAAAATAGGAAAGACAATGTTTAAGAACAAAATAAGTGTTGTATGAGGATATCTTTAAATACAGTTGATTGTCTTCCAGTCCTGTCTCTATGAACTCTGTCCGAGTCCCAAGAGAATAGAGGAAAAATATACTGTTCAGTGATGGATTGTGACCTAAATTTGGGTACAAGACAGCATCCAACCTTAAACCAGTGAATAATGATGCACACGAATGATCATGTGTCAAAAATTACAGAGCATACGTACAGGTTTAATTCCCTGAGTGGTGAATCACATGATATATTCAGAATTTGTTAGTTACTGTATGATAGTGAGCGGAACTTCCACAGAACTACCATTGGAAAGGGCAAAGGAAAAGCACACTACTAGGACGTTTGGTTTTTGAGAATATGTAAAAATTTCTGTAGCTCCTAGGACGTTTTCTCTTCTCTCATCTGAGTCATGCTATTGCAGAGCAGATGCCAAAACAGCTATAACCATGAAGGTGGTTTATTAGGGAGTGTTCTTGGCATCAGTATGTGTGAAAGAGAAGGAAAGGAAGTAGCAGTGGGCAGAAAGAGGAATTCAGCTGTGATATAATATCCACAGACACCTCAGCTGACACTATGGTAGGTTCCGAACATAGTGTGATGCTTGATAGTTATATGGAGTTGGTGTGAGAGATACGGCTGTTGATAATCCCAAACTGATGTCATTTGATGTGAGCAGTGAAGGGCTTGCAACCTTGGATGAGGCAACTCTCTTCATCTGAGGCAGTGCCCTAAGGAGTCTGGCAGCTGCAGGGTTTAGTTCTGGACAGCACTTCAAGCAGATGGGGAGATTCTGGGCACTGCACACATCTTATGTGACAGTGGAAATGATGATAGTTTTCTCAAAGTGTTGTTGTGATAATTAAATTTAACCAACCGACTTCAGGGCATATGGCATGGGCTCAGTAAATAATATTTTTAAATTCTTCTTTCTTAAAAAATCAAGTAGCAGTTTTGAAATCTTTTGGCATGTATAAAGATCTGTGAAAGGGATTTCTGCTGTCTTACACTTCTAGCCTCTTGGAGTTAGAACAAAAATTTTGATTAATAATTTTTTCACCTAACCTTTGCAACAACTGTAATGTAGGTATTATGTGATTTGATTTTATAGGAATCTGAGACTTAGATTAATTTAGAAATATTTATAAAAAGTATTTGTACAAAATATTTCTCAAAAAAATAGTTGCACAAATCAACTATAAATATAGAACCAAAGATTTTATATAACGGCTTGTTGTTGTTCTTTTTCTCTACGCTTGAATGACAAAAAGACTTGTGATCAGAAGATCTGGGTTAATCATGGACCCTTCCCCTTATGAGCTTTATGATTTTGGCACACTTAACATTTTTGATTCTCATTCCTTATTTATAGGTATAACTTGCATTTCCAGGCTCTATGAGCCATGTTTATCAGGTGTGCCTCTTATTACAAATGAGGTATGAAGAGATACTTTAAAGGCAAAGTTAAGAAACATAGGAAATGCATTCAGTGGTAAGAGTGTTCAGATACTATCTGAAAATAGCGTACTATGCCTAGAGCAAACAATGACAGGACATGAAGTTCCAGAGAGAAGTAAGAAGGAATAGGAAAGAAATAGAACCTTTTATGCTCAGACATGAAACTTGGACTTGAAGTTATAGACAATGAAGACCCATTGAAGGTTGAACAGGAGAGTAGTTATATGAAGGTTGAGTTTTAGGACTATCAGTCTAGAAAAGCGTGGGATGCTAGAGAAGAAGAAAAAAACCTGGAGGTAGACACTCTATTCAGAATCCTACGTTAGAAGTACTGAGAGATTAAAAGGGGAAAAATATGATAGTACATATAAAGAGAAGGGTTTAAGTTCAAGAAATACTAGAGATAAAACAAATATGAACTTAGTAAAACTCACCATTTATTGGTTTACTTAACAAAGTGTTTTCTGGTACTCTGTAACAATAACTTTATGAATCTCTGGAAATTTCTCCATAGTTGGATAGAGAAAAATGTATAAAATAATTTAAACATTACTAATATTTTGAAGGAAACAAGCATGTATGCATTAAACCCTTATTCTACTACTTTGCTGTCCTTTATTGTCTGCCTTAAAAAGAACTTCTATTAGTCCCCATTTTTCCTCTTTTTTGACTTTCTCACTTACTTTGATATATTTTATCCAGAATTAATATGTGTATTAATTCTAGTTTCAAAGTAATGGTAGGGGCTAAAAGAAATTAATCCCAGGGTGCCTGGGTGGCTCAGTTGGTTAAGCGACTGCCTTCGGCTCAGGTCATGATCCTGGAGTCCCGGGATCGAGTCCCGCATCAGGCTCCCCGCTCAGCGGGGAGTCTGCTTCTCCCTCTGACCCTCTCCCCTCTCATGCTCTATCTCATTCTCTCTCTCAAATAAATAAATGAAATCTTTAAAAAAAAAAAAGAAAGAAATTAATCCCATAATTTCTATGGTTTAACTCAATAAGATTTTAATACTTATTCACATAATAATCCAATGTGGGTATTCCTAGTTGATGAAAGCATTCTACTTGGACTCTCCTCAGGATACTTCCCTCCCCCCCACCCCGGCTATATTTGGCTCTAGGCTCTCAGTTCTATGCCCTCAGCTATAAACTGAGAAAATAATGGGAAGATTAGAAGAGGCAGGTTGTTATAGGGTGTGACGGAAATAGCACATATCCTTTCTATTCATACACCATTAGCTATAAATCAGTCAGATAGCCATACCAAAATGCAACTGAAGCTGAGAAAAGTAAGTTAGACTTGTGGCAAAAACATAAGGAGATGGGTTTGATAAAAAAATTAATCTCTGAGATTTTTCCCTCTGGTCATGATAGATTAACCAGTGTCTTAATTAACTAGTACCTCAAATTCATTAACTAGAACCTCAACTATTCTTCTTTGACAGAGACCCTAGGGAACATGGTAAAAAGCAGGAATTGGAATATCAAAGAAGTACAAGGATGATTTACCTGCTGATAACTGAAGGGGAGTCAGAGTTTGGAGTTTGAGTACAGTCAAGCTGGATTAAAGAAAAATCACTCTTTAGCAGATCTTAACACAATCCAGAAACTCTGCAGTTTATTTTTATGTTGCCCAGATCCAATCACATTCAATAGACATATAAAAAAATGACAAAATATAATCTAAATTCAAGGAAAAACGTCATCAGCAAAATGCAAATCAAAACTAGCATGATGTAGTATTCCATGATTCATTGTTTGCGTATAACACTACATCAAAAACTAATGATGTAATGTATGGTGATTAACATAACATAATAAAATTAAAAAAACTAGCATGAGCTATCATCTCACACCTGCTATAATAGTTATTATCAAAAAGACAAGAGACATGTGTTGGCAAAGATTTGGAGAAAAGGAAACACTATACACTGTTGGCAGGTATGTAAATTGGTATAGCCATTGTGAAAAACACTATGGAGGTTCCTCAGAAAATATAACTAAAAATTTAAAGATATCTTCAACAGATATCTGTAATCATATGTTCACTGCAGTGCTATTCACAATTGCTAAGATATGAAAACGATGTATCTAGTTGACAGATGGATAAAGAAAATGTGATATTTATAAAATGGACTATCATTCAACCATTAAAAAGAAGGAAATCCTGCCACTTGCAAAAACATGGATGAGCCTGGAGGATATTATGCTAAATGAAATAAGCCAGACACAGAAAGACAAATATTGTATGATCTCACTTACATGTGAAATATAAAAACGTTAAACTCAAAGAGGCAGGGAGTAGAATGGTGATTACCAAGGGCCAGGGGAAGGGGAAGCTGATGGTCAGAGTACAGACTTTCAGTTATAAGATAATTAAGTTCTGGGGAAAAATATTTGAAATTCTAATGGCTGAAAACTTCCCCAAATTGATGAAAAACACAAATAAATATCCAAAAAGCTTACTACCACAGAAAGAAAACTTACTGAGCAAAGTTCAAGATGACTTTGAAATTCTTTTTGATTTTAGATTATGTATCAATAAGTATATACAATCAAAGGAATGTGTTCAAAATTTTCTTGAAGAAGTTTTCTGTTTAATTATGTTTCTTAATTTCATGTGGAGTTATGTTTTTATGTGTGCCTTTGCACTTAATTTTTAAAGTTTACTTCTCTAATGTTTTTTATTTAACTTTATTTTTGAATATATAAAATACTGGTATGCTTCACAAATCAAAGCCTATGCCTGTACCAACTCATTCTTCCCATGACAATAGTAACCTAGACTCTGTGCATCTTACAGCACATGAATTTTTTTTTCTTTTTTTAATTTTTATTGTTATGTTAATCACCATATATTACATCATTTGTTTTGGTGTAGTGTTCCATGATTCATTGTTTGTTCATAACACCCAGTGCTCCATGCAGAATGTGCCCTCCTTAATACCCATCACCAGGCTAACCCAACCCCCTACCCTCCTCCCCTCTAGAAACCTCAGTTTGTTTTTCAGAGTCCATCATCTCTCCTGGTTCGTCTCCCCCTCTTACTTACTCCCCTTCATTCTTCCTCTCCTGCTATCTTCTTTTTCTTTTTTCTTAACATATGTTGCGTTATTTGTTTCAGAAGTACAGATCTGTGATTCAACAGTCTTACACAATTCACAGCGCTCACCATAGCACATACCCTCCCCAATGTCTATCACCCAGCCACCCCATCCCTCCCACCCCCAACCACTCCAGTAACACTCAGTTTGTTCCTGAGATTAAGAATTCCTCATATCAGTGAGGTCATATGATACATGTCTTTTTCTGATTGACTTATTTCACTCAGCATAACACCCTCCAGTTCCATCCACGTCGTTGCAAATGGCAAGATCTCATTCTTTTTGATGGCTGCATAATATTCCATTGTGTATATATACCACATCTTCTTTATCCATTCATCTGTCGATGGACATCTTGGCTCTTTCCACAGTTTGGCTATTGTGGACATTGCTGCTATAAACATTGGGGTGCACGTACCCCTTCGGGTCCCTACATTTGTATCTTTGGGGTAAATACCCAGTAGACAGCACATGAATTTTTAAAAAGCAAAGTTCTTCATACATTCAGAGAAAGAAGAGGCTAGAAATTTTATTTTAACTAAGATTTGTCTTATTTTTATTAAAAAGACATTAATAGGATAATAAATGGACATTAAAAAGATAATAAAGGAATATTATAAGTAACTCCATGTCCACAAATTTGATAGTATAGATTAATGGACCAGTTCTTTGAAAGACACATTCTACTAAAATTCACACATACAAAAAAACTTACAGCTAATACCATACTTAATAGTGAAAAATTCGATGCTTTTTCACTAAGATGAGAAACAAAACAAAGGTGTCCTCTCTCACTGCTCTTATTCAAAATTGTACTGAAAGTTTTAACTAATGTAATAAAATGAGAAATGTAAATAAAATGTAAACAGGGAAGGCAGGGAGAGATTTCCATATTATCTCCATAGGAAATCATAGTCAACAATAACAAGTCAATAATTGATAAACAATTAAGAGTTGCAGGATACAAGATTAATATGCAAAAATCACCTGCTTTCTTATATACAATATTGAAGGAGTACAGTAAAAAGACCAGTGGTTCCAGGGGTTCAGGTCAATGGGGAGGAAGAATAAGTGGAACACAGCAGATTCTAAGGCAGTGAAACTATTTCATAGGATTCTGTAATAGTGAATACCTGTTGCTTTACCCTGAAGGTTTGTGTTCCCCCAAAATTGATATATTGAAACTTAATCCAATGTGATAGTATTTGGAGGTGAGCCTTTCAGAGATGTTTAGGGCTTGAGGGTCATGAATGGGATTAGTGCCTTATAAATAAAAATGAAGGGGGGGAAATCGGAGGGGGACACCTACCATGAGAGACTATGGACTCAGAAACAAACTGAGGGTCTAGAGGGGAGGGGTTGGGGGGATGTGTAAGCCCAGTGATGGGTATTAAAGAGGGCACGTACTGAATGGAGCACTGGGTGTTATATGCAAACAATGAATCATGGAACACTACATCAAACACTAATGATGTAATGTATGGTGATTAATATAACATAATAAAAGAAAAAGAAAAAAGAAAAAGAATACAGTTGGCATATAATGTGAAAAAAAAAAAGTCCCAGAGAGCTCCCTCACCCCTTCTGTCATGTGATGCGAGAAGGCATCCACCCATGTATCAGGAAGCAGATCTTGACCAGACACAAATATACCAACACCTTCATTTTGGACTTCTCAGCCTCTAGAACTGACCTGTGGGAAATAACGTTTCTTTTGTTTGTAAGCCACCCTGTGTCCACAGCCTGAGTGAATCAAGACACCTCATTATGCATTTTTCAAAAATGTATAGAATGCACACGAAATGTATAACACAGATGGTGAACCCTTATGTAAACTACAGACCTTTGTTAATAATAACATATCAATATTGCCTCATTAATTGTAACAAATGTCCTACACTAATGCAAGATGTTAAGAAGAGGGGAAACTGGGAGTGGGGAGAAGTGAGGAACTCTATGGGAACTCGGTAATTTCTGCTCAGTTCTGTAAACATATGACTACTAAAAAAAAATAAAATCTATTAAATTAAAAAAAGAACTTTGCATTTTTAGGAATTTTAGGCTTTTGTGTTTCTGTGATGACTTTTTTAAGTTATAAAATGCTGGTCTCCTTTAGCAAAACTAAAAACAAGCACTATTTTACACATGTGGAAGATTATGTTTTTTTGTTTTTTGTTTTGGTTCTGAGTGTTTGAATGTTTAATTCAGTATTTGGGGACTGGGCCTTCAGAGAATTCTTTTCTGTAAAAGAAGGGATTCAGTATTGGTGAATACGATAGTGTGACTTTCTTTTAATCAATCCACTTCTTTATTCTATGAAAAAGAATAGTATTTTATTTCCACAGTTTGGTGTATGGCTTGGGGATGGTCCAACCATGTTTGTTCCCCGATGCTCTGAAAGATGCTCTTATGGGATGGCCACTGCAGGTATATGAATGGAAATAGCCCAGAGTACAAACACAACTGGTGATTCCTTACTCATTTACCCTTGTATAGCCGATTTTACACATGTGCCAAGACTTCTCAGGGCAGGCTGAAAGGGAATATTTTGTCAATCACTCAGAAAATATTACAGGATGATTTGGGGCATTGATTTCTTTCTCTTGCTGAGCTGTTGCTAACTTGCCTTTTATGCTATTTTGTTAAATGCTTTGTTCCTGTTGATTCACTCATATTAGAAATATGAACATGATTTTTTGCTTCCTACAGATACTTGAAAAGTAAAGGAAAATAAATCACAACGTATAGAACAAATAGATACATTCCCAGAGTCATAAGCTACTTTAAAGTGGTGGGTTCCTTTGAAGAGCTAAAATATGAATTTTGTTTAGCTACTGACCTGGAAGAAAAATTGAGGGATAAATAAACAACTTCTCTTCTCCTTGAGAGCAGGATACCTAACCCACTAGGAGTATAATCGCATCCATACAATGAGATGAATTATTGAAGTTATAATGAAGATACTATTGTTATAATTTGTAAAACACTTATTTTATGACAAATAAGTGTTCTACATGACTTGTATCTCTCAAAAACTTATCACTTGCCCTTGAAATAATGCCCCACGATCTTACACATCAGATAATTGAAGCTTCATATGTTTATGGAAACTGTCTGTGGTCACAGGCTAATAAGGAATGAAGTCAGGATTTGAAATCAAGTTGATTTATTTTGGGGTCAAAGATAGCAAGATGAATGGCACATTAGCTAAAACAGACATATAAACAACCCATATGACTTACTGAAAAGGAATGTTTTTAATGGTCCCTCTGTACGTGCAGGGATACCTCAGGTGCTAACATTTGATAAGGGTTAGAGATCTCTCCATTCCTATGAATTTCCTGTCAGAATAATCTGATCCTCTGCCTAATAACTTCTAAGCAAGTCCATGGTCCACTTGAAAAATTTCTATTGTAAGACATAGTCTCCCCTCTCAAATTTCATGGGCTGATTTATGCTTCTTTTGTATATTTGCTCACAAAAAAATAAGTCAGTTCTTGCCACTAAAGAAAACATGATTTCATTTGGTTTATCAAAACAGGATATGGTCTTTACTTTTATTTTTATTTATTTTTTATAATACCAATACAATTTGTAATATAAGAATATGGAAAAATACAAAGAAGAACAATTTGTTACTAATTCTATCAAATGGAAAATCACTATGAATATTTCTATTTTTTTGGATGCATTTTAAAGGCACAATGTGGTCATACTAGTAAATAAAAATTGTCCCCTCAGTAAAAAAAAAAAAAAAAAAAATTAGTTACACATGAGCCTGAACTTTTAAAGTGTGAGTATGTATGTTAAAATAATATACATGTTTATAAAAAAAATAACAGGATATGGTCAAAATGAGGATATTCAATTACAATTGTAGAAAGGATTTCTCATCAGACTCCTGTTATATCCAATAACTCCTTATCATCCATAGCTATAGATTTATCCCAAGTCCAGATAGCTGATTCTCTGCACTCTGGCCAGGTAAGAAATCAGAGGTTGATACTCTGCTATCAAACAAATTGAGATGATACTCAGACTCTACAGGTTTGAGTATATGAGGAGTTTAGTACTCTGATTCAATTGTTCTAAAATAAATATGTCTAATTCTTGGAAAACACTGCGCAGTCACTCAAAATAACAACTTCCCTCATACACTCTTTAGTTTGAGCATATGACAAAATCGTTTTTCTAATAATAGGAGAGGAAAGGGAAGTATGTCAGGTATTGGCTAGACTGCCTAGATGTGAAGGATTAGCCCTGGGACTGGATTCTGACTGATTAAAAAATATAACAAAGAATTCTCATGTAAGATGATGGATTGAGCACACCTGGTTATCATATGTTCCATTTGAGACTCCAGTGAAATCATGATAAAGGAAAAAATAATAACAACAAATAAAAGGAAGATGGTACTGTTACAATTTTTAGAAAATAGGTCACAAAGAAAAATTTCTAAATTAAGAAAGTTGGGGAAAACACTATATCTAAGAATATATAAGAAGATAGCTTAGTCATGGAATCAATTTTTCAGTCAATCCCTGCAGCAGCACCCTAAAGAGGCACAGAAACCAGATACTTCAAGTATTTCAGAGAAAGAGAAAAGAGGTTGGGAAGCTTGAAGGAAGGAGATGGAAAAGTTATCCCCTACAATCCTTGTCAACTCAGCACGGAGCCCAACCAGAGCTGGATCTCACAACCCTGGGATTATGACCTGAGTCAGAATCAGAGTCGGATGCTTAACCGACGGAGCCACCCAGGCGCTTCAATCCTTGTCAACCTCTGATTACATGCTGCAGAGCTGATAAGGCATGTATCCTCCAGTAAAAGACATAGTTTTCTTCTCTAGAGAAAACAACACATAGAAAACTGTCTGAAAAGACAAGCATTAGCCCAGCAGATGCTGGTTGACTCCTCAGGGCTGCAGGGTACCAGGGCCAATAACCTGCCCATCAACAAGACCAAGCCTTGGGTCCACAACTGTGTTTAGAGCCATGAGGAACAGTAGTGGTGTTTGATTGCCTTGTTTTAAGGCATGGAAATTTACCCAGCCATTTGAAGAAAGATTGATTAAATTCATTTATTCAGAAGCAATAATCAGATCTTAACATATGGCAGGCACTACTCTAGGCACTGGAGAAACAGCAGTAAACAGAAAAGCAAAAATTCCCTGGGTCTCATGAAGCCTCATAAACAAATATAGAAAAACTATGAAATGTCAGAATTTGATAAGTGCCTTGGAGGAAAATAAAGCAAAAAAGGAGAACAAAGGAAGGGAGAAGTTGCAATTTTCAAGGCATTGTCATGGGAGTCCTTGCTGAGAAGGTGGTATTTATGCAAAGACCTGGAGGACACATGAGAGCCATCCAAGTGGATATCTTTAAAAAAAAAAAAAGTGGAAGTAAATAGTAAAGGAAAATGCTCTGAGGTTGGAGCACACTTAAAACTTTCAAAGGAAAGCATGAAGGTATGTATGAGATGTAATAAATGAGCAGGTAAGTATTAGGAGATGAAGCATACAAGGATAAAATGAGGCTAGACTGTGTAAGATCACAGAAGTCATCGAAAAGACTGGCTTTATTACATTCAATAAAGTGCACAAAGATCAGTGAATATTTACAAATAAATGTCCTGTGTAAACATCAATTGGCTCAAGATAAAAAACTTGCCTAGAGCATATTATATCTTACATATTTCCTATTATTTCTGACTGATTAAAAAATATAACAAAGACTTCTCATGTAATATGATGGATTGAGCACACCTGGTTATCATATGTTCCATTTGAGACTCCAGTGAAATCATGATAAAGGAAAAAATAACAACAACAAATAAAATTCCTATTTCCTACTATTGCTGAGTAGTATTCCATTGTAGAGATATAGTACGGTTTTTTTATTGATAAACTTTTGGGTTGTTTCTGTCCTGTGGCTACCAACATTCTAGTTCACAAATCTTTAATGCATGCCTTTCTTTTGAGCAAACAGAAGTGGAATTACTGGGTCATAGGGTAGGTGTGTATTTAGTTATATTGGAAATTATTCAAAAGATTGTATCATTTTTACACTCCCCCAAACAATCTGTGAAAGTTCCAGTTGTTCCAAATCCTCATCAGTGTTTAATATGGTCATTCTTTTCAATTTTAGGCATTTACCTGATGACTAACAATGCCAAACAGCTTGTCATAGAGTTAGCATTCAGAAATCT
Source organism: Zalophus californianus (assembly GCF_009762305.2). Classification (NCBI taxonomy): domain Eukaryota; kingdom Metazoa; phylum Chordata; class Mammalia; order Carnivora; family Otariidae; genus Zalophus; species Zalophus californianus. The sequence goes on from NC_045598.1 coordinate 60,952,430, forward strand.
TTGTGAAGTCCACTTTTTTGTGATATTTTCCTCCTCTTTTAATTGGGATGTTTGAATTTAATTATTGATTTGTAGGGTTCTTATATATTCTGAGATTAGCCCCTTTTCAGAAACATGTATTGCAAATATTTTCTTCCAACCTGAGGCTTGTGTTTTCAATTTCTTAATAGACTTTTTGGACTTGTTTTTACTTTGCTGAAATTTTTATTATGCATGGGTTTGAATTTGGTCAAGTCATTTTTTTACCTACTAAAATAATCAAATATTTGTTGATTTCCTAGTTTTTTTAAAAAAATTATTTCTTGTTTGATTACATTATGATGAGAAAATATATTCTATGTTATTGCCATATTTTGAAATATATTGAGGTTTGTGTTATGGCTCAGATATTTTCAAGTGCAATTAAAAATAATATGAATGCTTCTGTTATTGGATGTAGTATTCTACACATATCAATTATCTCAAATAAGTGAATAATAGTGTTCAAATCTAAGGTCAGCACAAGTCAAGGACTTTTACTCCCACCATTTCTATTCAATATTGTACTAGAATCTCTAGCCAGTATAATAAAGTTAAAAAAAATAAATTAAAAGCATATATAGGCATACCCCAGAGATAGTGCAGGTTTGGTTCCAGACTACTGCAATAAAATAAATATTGCAATAAAGTGAGTGAAATGAACCCTCTGGTTTCCCAGCACACATAAAAGTTATGATTACACTATACTGTAGTCTATTAAGTGTGCAATAGCATTATGTCTATAAAAAAGTGTACATAACTTAATTAAAATGCTTTATTGCTAAAAAATCTTAACCATGACCTGAGCTTTCAGCAAGTTGTAATCACTGACCACGAATCACCATAACAAATCTAATAATAATGAAAATTTTGAGTATTGCAATAATTACCAAAATGTGATACAGAGACATGAAGTCAGCAATTGTTGGAAAAATGGCAACAATACACTTGCTCAATACAGAGTATAAAACTCCCAGAGGGCAACATAGGAGGAAATCTTTGCAACTTTCGGCCAGGCAAAATCCTTTCTGGTGAGTCACCAAAATCACAAATCACAAAAGAAAAGATAAACTGGGCCTTATCAAAATTAAAAATTTCTAATCTTCCAAAGATATTTAGAAAAATAAAAATCAAGTCATAGGCTGAGGGAAAATATTTGCAATATAACAAAGAATTTATATATAAGATATATAAAGAACTTTCAATAAGTAATTCAATTTAAAGAGAGCATAGTAATATGAATAAGCACTTAAGAAAAGAAGCACTTAAGAAAAGAAGACCGATGAGACATGAATAAATGCTTAACATCACTAGTATTCAATGAAATGCAAATTAAATCCCCAATGAGATAGCAATGCGCACCAACTAGAATGACAAAAATTAAACAACTAGCAACATAAAGTATTGGTGAGCATATGGAACACCCGGAGTGCTCAATATTTGCTGGTAAAAATGTAAAATAGAACAAGCGCTTTGGAAAATATTTTGGCAATTTCATATAAATTTAACAACTGCTAAGTATTTACCTGAGAGAAATAAAAATATGTGTGCACACAAAAATATCTAAGTAAATATTCATAAAACCCCAAATTGGAAACAATGAAACTGCCTCTCAACAAATAAGTGGATAGAGTAAACTAATCATGGCTAGTACATACAACTGAATACAGTCAGCAGTCAAAAGGAGGAACAATCTACTGGCTACCTTCAAAAACGGAAGATGAATCTCAAAAATATACTGAATGAAAGAAATCAACACAAAAGAGTCCTACTGTAGGATTCCAATGGTAGGAAAATATAGAAGAGCTAAACTCATCTATACTCTTAGAAAGCAGATCAGGGGTGACCTTGAGCCAGAAGTGAGGGTGATTAGTTATAAAAGACATGAGAGAACTTTGAGAACTTTAAGCGTAATGAAAATACATCTTGATTGTGGTAGTGCTTTCAAGGGTGTGTGCATTTGATTACACTCATCAACAGTAACCTTAAAACAAAATATTTCATTACCAGTAAAATAAACTTTTAAAATTTGATTAAAAATAAAAGTCAAACACAGTTTCCAACATCAATCACAGTCACAGAACATTTAGAACAAGAGAATAATCATGTTTTTCCACTTATCTAAATATATCAATAAGTCTGTGCCCCAGGTAGTTACTAAACTACCGAATCTAAACCACAGGTATCAGATTGATTTACAAAGGATGAGGTGGAGCTTGAAATCAAATATTTACTTAGACTTTTCAGTGCAATCTCTGGCCTTCCAAGAAAACATATGCACCATGTTTTTCCCATATCTGAGTTTACAAAATAAGAAGAATTTTTTTTATTCTTGTGCAAGTGTATGTATTTTATAATGAACTACTAAGAGAATAACATCAAGGGTCTAGTTTGCTTCAGATATAAACGTCACTATGAGGAAACGCCCAATGGTAGACATACCTGAAAATTCACGAAATTCAGTATCATTTATACTGAGTGTTCTTAGAAACCCTAATTGCCTTCTTGAGACAGAATCATGTCTATATATTCTATTCTGTTTCCGTCACTAGATCTTCAGTTGTGGGAAAGGATGGGTAATATTGAGTCTCAAGGCAGATTCCAAATTCCTTCTCTAATGTTACAAAGGAAGTTAGGAACAGGGATCGCGGTTTTGAAAGCATTGTACATATTTTGAGGTGTACACACCTTGAATTTGTTTGATAATTTTGTTTATTATTAATAGTTAGCACTACTGGCACTTATGACTGGTTTAAAAGAAAGAAGGGAAGGGGCAGTTTTGTGATTTCTTGGTAATCATGTATGAAGAGCAACTTTGAGCCTAAGTCATGGAAATTATATAAAGGCAAAGAATGCAGGTTGTGTTGCTGTGGTCTGCACCAATGAAGAAAAGGCTGTTTGGCATCTTGTTTGGAACTTAGAATACACTCTGGAGCTGATCAGTAAAAATTCCAATGGGTAGTGTCCAATAATGGTAAATACACACAGAGCCGAAAGATTTAAATGTAGTTTATGTATTGATTAAGCAGTAGCAAACCAGTGTTCTTTAAACATTTTAAACTGCAACCCATAGAACAGAATGCATTTTACATGGCAACCTTGCACGTACACCACATACATACACATGCATACACATACACATACATCTGAAGCAAACATTTCACAAAATGTTGATCATTTTTAAAATGTACAATATTTACAATTCTATCCTATTCTATTCTAGCACATACCATGTTTCTATACAGATTTCCTTCCATCCCAGTAAATAAGAGTTCACAGTCTATTAAACTACTGTTTGAAAAACCGTGGGAAGGAAAAGAAAACTGAATTCTCTTCCTTTCCTTAGAAGGACACCAATCCCACAATAGGGGCCCCAACCTCATGACATCATCTAAACCTCTTCAACTCTCAAAGGTGCCATCTTTAAATGCCATCACATTGAGGATTAGGGCTTCAATATGTAAACTGGGGGGAGGGGAGGCAAAAGCATCCAGTCCATAATAGCAGGTGATCTGATTTATCTTCTTTTTAATATGACAACTGAACCTCTGGGTAAATAAACTAATTATATTTACTAGAAGTAGAGTACTTATTAAGGAATGTTCTTAATCAAAAAATGTGTGGCTGTCCACCACTTATAGTAAATAAACGTAGAATTTATGTATTCATAAGGTGTAGCTCCCTGGAAAATGTCCTCTGGTTTGTGTTATTAAAAGACTAAACACTTCCTGCCGTGTGAGGTAATAACAGGAGTACCTCACCTGAAGAACTTACAAATTCTGAGCCATAGAGCATGTACTGAAATAGGAAGGAAAAACCCTCCATTTCTAGGATGACTCCATGCTTCAAGCTTCTTAATTGCGCATATCCCTGAAATTATTATTAGAGTGTGATGCTCAGTAAGATCTCTGATTTTTGTAAATCTGATTTGGGAATTCAACTCTTTGGATTAGTTCAAGATACTATAATGTATAATATGGCATATATTCTTAAATGCCAGGTTGATTCAATGCAATGTCATATATTCCTAAAGTGTTTTAGTTTTTTTTTTTAAGATTTTTTTATTTATTCATTTGAGACATGGAGACAGAGAGAGAGAGAGAGCATGAGCAGGGGGAGGAGCAGAGGGAGGGGAAGAAGCAGGCTCCCGGCCGAGCAGGGAGCCCAATGTGGGGCCCAAACCCAGGACCCCGGGACCACGATCCGAGCCGAAGGCAGACGCCCAACCACCTGAGCCACCCAGGTGGCCCCCTAAAGTGTTTTAGTTAATAGTAAATCATCATAATAGACATCTACTTTTATTCCTGACCAGCATTTAGTCTCCTTTTTCAGTAGTAGCATACTTCCAGTCCCTGAAGTTTGAAAGATGCCAGAACTGGCTCTCTTCACTTCCCCAAGAAATCCATTTGACATTGCGCTAGGTGTGGCCTCACCCATCATTTTACAGAAGGAGAACTGTTTATGCTTGCCCACGGTTTGCGTTTCTCAAAAGTATCATCCTGCAGGTCCATCAGAAACAACAGGAACTTTTTGCTTGCTTTGAAATAGAATTCTTTAGTATGTCCTCTATCTCTCTCTGAACTCTTGGTTACTCTTTACATGACTTTTCCACTTTATGCCTGTCATTCTGCATTTTTATCCTCTAAAGTCTTTTTGTGTCTATTCCTCAGATTTAGCTGCCTCTTGGTTTCTTCTGATGATCCATAGTCATTATGGTCCATCCTTTTGGACTTTCAGTCTCATGATCTTCCCTAGTCACCATTTATCACACTGTGCCAGTTCATCCCATATACCACTGGCTATCCTGGGGAGAGGAAATGTGTTTGTCAAAACACGAACATCAGCTCTGATTAAACAGATTTAAGTTCAAACCCCCAGTCTACTCTGTTAATAACTGAGCACCTTGGATAGGTTATTGAAACTATCTAATCCAAATTTCTTTATCTGTAAAATAGGTATAACAATGGGCATTTTGTCATGAGAATTTTGTGAGGATCAAATGCGATTCTGGACATGTATTGTGTTTGTTGACTATTGTTATTGTTGTTGTCATTGTTGTTGTTATAATAGAGTAGTTAATTTGGAGCAGGTGCACAACCCAAATATAATAAGAGTGTTCAGAGTTAGGCTGGGAGTCATGACCTCCTAGGATTGTCTAAGAGTTGACATTTGGAATGAGCAATGACTATCAAATGAGGCTATGGTCTTCTCTGGCTCTATATTTAGTAAGCTTATAGAGTTAATAATAAACAGCATAGTGAGAAAATCTGTTTTATTATCTTCTGCAAGCATCTTACTACTTTATCATTCTAGTTATGTTGACAATTGTACCAAAGTTACACACATATGTATGCATGTATGTATGTATATTAAGCTTCAACTGTGCTTCTTGTCCATTTTAACATTTTTTTCCGGTTTAATGGCATAAAGAACAATAAAATATAATTTAAAAAGTAAAGTTTGCCAAAATTATACACAAGCTATTTTTCTTCTCCAAAGTTATAAGAAAGATAACTTGGAACTTTAGCCTGTGGAAAGAATCTTATCCTAAGAATACGATATTTTTATAGAATATAATGAATACATCTGTTTAAGTGGATAGGTTTTAGAACAAGTTTATTAAATACTGAAACACTGCTTAATAATCTTATCTTCTTTGGAATTTAAAAACATAAAATTCGTATAGAAAAAAGAAAAAAAATCTAGCTATTGTATGAAGTCCCTAAATGACAAAAAGACAACTTTTCAACATAAAGAAAGATCTATTACAACATTCATCTACTAATCTCATTTTCAATACTTTTTATAGGAATAAATTATGGTCCTATATCAAGTATCAATGTGTAATTTATTAAGTCAGTAGTGTGATCCAGGATCAAATTACTTACATGGCTCCATTTAAATATTAGCGATGGGTTAATTACAAAAATTGATTAATGACCATAAAATGGTAGTGTTTCCTACATTTCTCCAAGATTCATAATTATTTTTCTAAATGTGTCAGTATTATAAGTTGATAAATCATCTGTAGTACTCAGCTCTGGTAAATACACTGGGTTTGAGAAAACTTAAAAAAAATATCTTCTTAGTGCAATGAAGACCATATTGTTTTTTTTAGGCAACATCTTTCCTTATGTCAGATGATACGAAAGAACATTATCCCAAGACAAATAGTCATAGAGTAAGTCTGTACTATAAAACTCCGTTTAATTAAAAAAAACTCAGAATATGTTGAAAACTGTACCTATTTACTATATTAGAATTATGCATGTTATATTTTAAATTTTATTTTTATAAAGCATTTCCTAATTTAAAAATAAATCTATGTAAAAAAACTGTAGAATTTTCAAAGGGAAAAAATTAATATGTTTTCAATTTATGGGCTAAAAAAGTGATAGCTATATTTAACTTATTTTTTCTTGTCTGTATAATCATTATTTTAAAATGTAGACTTATCTCAGTTGTCATTTTTTATTAGCATCTTACTTTTTTATTAGTAACAACTAAATACCTTGACTAATATACGTTCCTCAATAAAAGTTCACAGCTATAAAAATACTCCACAATTTTCACTAGGTCAAAATATATTCACACATATCCACTGAAATTGACAGAGATGAAATCATATAATCTGAATTATTATTAAGGTCACATATGGTGATAAGGAATATCTTAAATTTCCATTTATAGCTATAGCATGAAAAATGCTTCCTCTTGTAAAGTTTTTCAAACTTTCCCACAAGTACCCTTCATCTAATTAAAGTAAATATATCTTTATTGGCTTGGCAATATAGACTAACCAACTCCAGCAAATGTTTCCCCAAACTCTGTATTTTATTTAAATATTTATACAACATTTGAATTCTACTATCAATTATATTCATGTCCACTTTAATATGAATTTGGTGTTGCCCCTTCATTATAACCACTTGTTTGTATATAGCTTCAAGTCCCTTGTCTCTCTTTTATTCTTTGTTCTCCTCTAGGAAATCCCAGTTCTGATTAAATCTAACTCTTGTTTCACACCTGGCCTGCTCCTATGCAGCTAAAAAAGGGTGGAGAAGGAAGGAAGGAAAGTAGGAAGGAGGAAGGGAGGAAGGGAGGAGAAAGAGAAGAAGGGAAGAGAAGGGAGGGAGGGAGGAAGGGAGGGAGGAAGGGAGGGAGGGAGGGAGGAAGGAAGGGAGGGAGGGAGGGAGGGAGGAAGGGAGGGAGGGAGGGAGGGAGGAAGAAAGAAGAAAGAAAGAAGAAGGAAAGAAAGAAGAAGGAAAGAAAGAAAGAAAGAAAGAAAGAAAGAAAGAAAGAAAGAAAGAAAGAAAGAAAGAAAGAAAGAAAGAAAGAAAGAAAGAAAGAAAGAAAGAAAGAAAGAAAAAGAAAGAAAGAAAGAAAGAAACTCATGTCCCTGCTAACAGATCTCATCTTAAATTTGTAATTCCTAATCTCAGTTGGACTACTCCTGCAAGCTATCCATTCATTCTTCCACTATCCTAGAGAATGATTTCACACATCCTTTATTCTCAGACTTCCAGTACATCTCAGTATTTGGTGTGGCCAAGAGTCCTATGGTAAACACACCACCTAAGGCTGGTTGATTGATTACCTGACCCTCATTGTGCCCAACACTGACCCTAATCCATTTGGCAAATTGGTGCTCCCTTTTCAAGACATTTTACTAGCATATGCCAGGATATTATTGAAATAGCTATGCATATCAAAGATGAATGTGAGGTTAATGTATTTTTCGGAGTTGTACAATGCACAATTTGCATAACTACAAGTAACAACTTAAACTACACTAATATGATAATGACTTTTTATGTAAGTCGAAATGTAAAAAGAAAATGGAAGCATCTCTATAAGAAAAAAAATAACAAATCCCCAACCATAGAAGGAGAAAAACAATTCAAATATTTCGTCTCATTGGACAGGGGAGGAAAGAAAGAAAGGAAGGAAGAAGTAAAATTATTCTAAAGATTTTCTCTTGATTAGGGGCAGAGTGAAGGATTATATCACTTGGTGGGAAAACTATGCAACTATGATACCGCATTTACAAATTTTAGTAGAATATTATGTTTGCAATTAAAACAGTAAGGAAACAGTAAGGAAAACAAAAGCAGTTATTAACAAAAAACAATTGTGTTAACACTTTTCAAATAAACAAGAGAAAAAATGAAATAGCGATTTGATTAAACCACAAAAAATGGGGAATTGTAAAAACAGGAATCAACAATGTAAAATTAGTTTCAAAATACAGAGGCTATCAAATTGGATTAAAAACTAAAAGATAAATACTGTTTTATAATAAAGACACCTAAAAAACAAAGTGATAAATCAAGATTTAATGACAGATTACTACAAAAATAGCCCTGCTTCTCTAAGCATGCTATCTCCACGCTTTTTGCTGTATAACTTTACAGCTCTTCCCACCAAGAAGTAGAGCCTACTATCTCACCCCTTGAATCTGAACTATTCTTAACTATTTTTAAGACTTGTTTTGGTCAATTGAAATTGAAAGAAGTGACAGTGTGACAGTCTTGCATGTTTCTGATCTATCTTTTGGAAGCCTGCTACCATCCTGAAAAATTCCAGGCTAGCGTGCTGGAGGGTGAGAGACCACATGGAAAGAAGCCCAGTTGTCTCATCTGAGGCCATTCTTGATGCAACTATAGCCAGCTACCTCCCAAATATTTGAGAAACCCCATAATACATGAGCAGTTTTGTGTAGAGAAAACAGTGTGCAAAAGATATGAACCACCTATTCTGCCTGCAGCTGACAGCAAATACCTGAGTAGCTCAGTCATAGAGAACTACCCAGTTGTAGAATATGTAGGTTATTATTTTAAGCCAGTTAGTTTTGGGGTGTTTTGCCACTGTTTCTGGGTAGTTTGTATCAATAGCTAATTAATACATATTGAAAAATAACGAAAGGAGATAATGCACAAATACTATATAAAAAAACCAGGATTGGTAATATTAATATTGAACAAGGTGAAAATTAAGTTTGAAAATAGTAAATAGGATAAAGAGTAATTTGATGACCAAAAGCATAATTAAGATCTACTGTTAGTAAAAATGTAGAAATTTCAGACCACTTTCTCTAATATTAAGCCAATAAGACTGTAAGTACTTTTTAATTACAAAAAAAACCCCATCAACTTGATGAAAATTAATAAACAACTCCTGGGTAATGCTTAGGTCAAAGAGCAGATTAAAATAAAAATCCTAAACCATCTATTAAGAAATGAAAAAGGAGAATACTTTGCAACAAATCTAAGCACTAAGCAAAAGCAGTATTTAGAGGATAAAAGGATAAAAAAGATAATCTTAATTGCCACAATTATTAAAGAAGAACAAAAATTAATGAATTCAGTATCTTTCTTTTTAGAGGATTGGGGGAAAACTAAATAAATCAAAGGAAATAGAAAGAATTAATAATATATTAAAATTAATGAAATAGAAAAAATAAAACATATGCATATGAGAATTTAATATTGACAAACTAATTCAATACACTGCGGAAAGCATGAAACAGTTAATAAATGCTATTGTCACACAGACTTTCCATCTGGAAGAAAAAATAAATAGATCATTCTCTTATCCATTATAGAAACAATTCCATTTGAATTAAAGACAAAAGAGAAATCTTAGAAAGCTTTATATACAAAGGTATGGTATGCTGCTTAGTCAAGACTGAAAATATAAAATCCCATAAAATGCAGACATAGGATAATATAAAGATTTTAAAACTTTATATAATGAAATATATCAAAACTTTAATAAAAATGAAATGGGTCTAGAAGAATATTTGTAATTCAGATCATAAACAAAGGAGTTAATATCTTTATGACACTAAATGATCAGAAATAAAGAAAAAATAATCCAAAAGAAAAAAAACGGGCAAAAATGTGAATAGATATTTCATATCTAAGTCCAAATGGTTAATGGAAATAAGACAAGATGTTCAAATTCACTAGTAGTCATGGAAATGAAAATTAAATTAACAATGAGAAATGATTTTACTCTCATTACGCTGGCATAAAATTTGAAAAGAGCTTTAAGATTTATTGTCAGCAGGGCTGTAGGGAAAGGGATTGTCTCACAAATTGAGGGTGAAACTATTTTTTCATTTTTAGCCTTTTGAGGAATCAGTATAGACAGAAATATGCTTATTGAAACATTGATTGTGAGGGTAAAAACTAGAAACCAAATAGATAACAATTAATTTCTGAATAAAATATGGCACAGTCACATCATGGACTATTACAGAGCTATTTAAAAAGAATGGATTAGAGCTATATAAGACAATTAAGACATTTCCGTTAGGGAGTTTGGAAGAGAAAAGAACAAGTTTTAGAAGGAATAAATAATATGATTCTAATGGGTAAATGAAACCTAATGTCAAAACCCATTATTTATCTATTTGAACATATAGGCTTGTATACCATTATACAGTTCTGAACAGTTTAAGGAAAGTACAGACTGCCTGTGAAAAAGACCAAAGGTTAAGAGAAGGGATGGGGAAAAGCCCAAGGTCCATTCAACTCCAGAGGTCTTCATGCCTATCCCAAGTTAATGTAAATAGCACTCCAGGAATTATAAATGCAGTTTATACAGTCGTATATGAAAGCTCTGATATGCACTGACATAATTTCTGTGTAGAGAAAAATTAATTAACCTCATATTTATGTGCAATCGACAAGCAAATTTGCCTAGGTTTCCCAACAGCCTGCCACAGTGTTATGGACTAGATGTTTATGTGCCCCCCACCCCCAAAGTCATATGGTGAAGCCATTACACACAATGGCATTTGGAGATGGGGCCTTTTGAAGGTAATTATGGTTAAATTAGGTAATAATGGTGGGGTTCCCAGGATAGGATTAGTGCACTTATAAGGAAAGATCTCAAAGAACTTGATCATTCTCTCTTCACCAGGTGAGAACATAGCAAAGCTGACCATCTGCAAGCCAGGAAGAGAGCTCTCACCAGAACCTGACCAAGCTGACATCCTGACCCCAGATTTCTAGCCTCTGAAACTGTGAGGAAAAAAATTCTATTGTTTAATCCACCCAGTCTATGGTATTTTTGTCATGGTAGCTCAAGCACACTAATACACATAGATTAGAGAAGGTAGAAGGTGGTAATGAACATACCACATTTTCTTTCAAATTCCTGCTTTAAGATATAATTACCATTAGTCATAATGCTTTGTGGAAAAATAACTTCATAATTTTAACTTAACACTTCCATCAAAGAACTCATAAAGAGTCAGGAGGAGCAACATGAAGACAAAAATTAACTGTGATATAATGTAATGAATAACGAACTTCTAATGATCTACTATACAAGCAGAGAAGAAATATGGTTTTGAACGAGGAATTAAAAATATTTCAAAGAATGTATGCATTATTAGTAAGACTTAAAAGATTAATATATTTCAAAAAAAGGAAAGAACTAAGAAGGGGGTATATAGATAGAGATAGAGAAAGAAGGGGGTATATAAATAAATGTGTATATATTGGCAGCATAAGGTTCACTTTGGGAAAAGAGGTACAGTTAATTGAACTAGAGTATGGGTATATGGATGAAAGTGGCCAAGAATGAAGTTGTAATACTCACTGTGAAGGGCCTTTTTCTTAGTATGTGTTCTCCAGAAGCAGATCCAGGGACAAGGATTTGAATGCAAGTAGTTTACTTGGAAGGGGCACCAGTGGGGGTGGGGATGGGGAAGTGATTCAGGGAAGGGAATGCAGTCAATGTATTTGCATTATTAAGTTAGCTACATACAGAGTAACTGGGCTTAATCTCACAGGGATACTGTGCAAAATAGCATAAAACAGCTCAGAATTATCCTACCCAAAATGTGGGTAAGATTTGCATTACTGTATTAATTCACCAGCTCCCAAGCGGCATTATCTGAGCCCTGTTCCTGGAGAGTTTGTTAATTCTCCAGCTATAACAACCTGCTGTTGTACCAGCAAAGTTGCCTTCTGATAAACCAGGGTAAGAAATTCTCAGACACAGAGAAGCCAATATTAGCAGGCAGAGTATCTTGAAAGAGTTAAAGTCTGATGGATATGGCAAAGGACTAAGAGCACCTAATACAATCTAATGAATTCTATGCTAAAGAGTTATCATGATCAAAATGTATCCAGTATAATTTTATGCTTATCAATTGAAAAAAAAAAAGAGTTGGGATGGATGGATATCGGTGGCATCCCCTTTGGTTATATCTACAGAGTTGGAAAGTCATTAGATGTGTGAGCCCAGGGACATGGGATACTCTCAAGGATTAGTAAAGATGTGTTATTTGACTGTCTGAATGGCGAAACCATTTAACTAACTAGGGAGTTTGAGAGAAAAGGCTGATTAGGAGTGAAGGTGTTAAGTACTCTTTGAGATGCATTTAATGAGTTGGAAGTTCCTATGGAGTATTCTGATAAATATGTCCATTAGACAATGAAGGAGTTGGGGGACCTGGAGCTCAGAAAATAGGTAGGAGCTCCAGAAAGAAGAGATAGTTAAAGTCCTAGGGATGTATGAGTAATCATATTCCTATTTCTCCACCTGGATGTACTCTGGATCAAAGATCTTCATTCTGGTTTCCAACAATTTAAAACTCATGTAAGAGAAAATAAACAAGACCTGAAGTAAAAGATCTGGATTTGAACCTAGACTGTCATTAATAAACTATAATAAGGGGTGGGAGGACTGCAAAAGAAAAACACTTACCTTTTTGATAATACAGGCCAATGTAAGCAAGTTTTCTGGGGCAATATACGCAACTGTGTCTGTGTCACATTTTGGTAAAACAAGTCATATGGTTACATAAAGAAACAAATATATAAAGTAATACTTTGGCAAACCTATATGGGCAAGGAAAACAAATTCTAAGTGTCAAGTTTGATGTCATGACTTTGCCAGATTGTTAAAATTTCCAGATTAACATTGCAAAAACTAATGCCAAAGAACTTTTAAATTGCAGCCCCCAAATTTAGCAAATGTTGATGATATAAAGCAACATTCTACCTTATGGTGTAGTATGCATGTATTTTTGAGGGATATGGATTAGATTTGTATGTTTTACTTTTCAAAAGGAAATTATCCCTAAGAAATCTAGAGACAGTTTGCAGAGATTTGACATAGATGGAGGGCCCTGCACACTGCAAATGAAAGAGTTCAGAGCTTTGAAATTGCACTGTGTAAACGGAAGAGCCTGGTTAAATAACAGATCCATCCTTCCTCCTTTTATCGAATAAATTGAATACAAATAAAATGCTGACTTAGCAAAAATGTTGAAAAGGCGTGTTTCCTGAATAAACATGAAAAATAATTATTATGTATAACGTAAAGAGAAAATGTGACTATTAATGTTTTACATGAGTGAACAGGATAGTAATTTTGAGATAGTAATAAATATTCAGAAATAAAAAATAGGTAGCAATGCTCTGATGGGTGACTTCCCATTGGGATGATTTGTCTATGTCTATTTGATATGTAATAAGATAGGAACAGAAACACAAACTAATTTACAAGAGGTTGTCTTACAACCATAGACAAAGAATTTACTGAGGAAATGTATGCATTAAAAATGTAAGTTCAAAGATCCCTATTTATATTAACTGGCACTCATCTCCTCTAAGATCCAATCTATTCAACAGACTTCAACCACATTCTTACACGGCAACAATAAAGGACTGCAATTAAAAACATTTTAAATTTGACTTTGCAAACTGTTTAAAGCTTTTCCAGAGGAAATAATGTGTAGCTTTTACAACAGTCCATTCTTCATTCTTTCCTAAATTAGCTGCATAATATATGAGCAAATTTCCATGCCTAGTTAGAGCTCATTATTCAGTGAAGTCTCAGGGAATTAGGAATTTTTTCATCATTTTTTTTCCTTTGCCCTTTAAGCATCTTTCTAATTTAAACAGTCCCAACGAACACTGATATCATTGTATCCATTAATTGTACTTGTTTTTGATGAAATGGCAAAGAAGCATGGGATCTTCAGATTGACCACTTATGTGTGTATACATTTTTAAACATATTTATTTTTGTAAGAAGATGCATAGCTTGGCAATTGTAAACTTGCAAATCAAATATGTGACGATTATGACTCTGATAGGATTAAATGTAGAATAAACAGCCAACAAGATAGAAAAGAAAAGGACGGGATAAAGTGAAGTCTTAAACTGACAATCTGTTACTTAAATATTTTAAGTTTCATTTTCTGGGGTTATTATTTTCCTGATTAGAATTAAAGATGTTTTAAGCATTGTTTGCTGTTGTTGCTTCAATGCTGTTTGCAACCTCAGTCCGTGTCCTTACCCAATCATAATGTGATACTGTCAAATTCATAAATAAAAGCCTTTCACTTGCTCATTTTTGTGTCCAGAATATCCAGATGCAACCCTGCCAATTAAGGATTTCACTTGGAGCATATCTGTTTGATCTAAATCTTAGTATCTGCATATGATTTTGTGTTTCTTACTTGTTTGCAAGGTGATTTGTAGCGGGTCAAGAGCCAAAATTAAAATAATTGTGTTTTAGGAAAAACAGTGGCTCTTTTAATTAGATCCAACTTGGATAATGAGATTTTTTTTTTCTATCAGGAAAACACTATAAATAGCAATCTCTCTATTTGATAGAGAGATCTACTAAACTGAAGAGTCTAGCATAGCAAAATAACATAGAACTGGCCCAGAAAGGGTAAGACCAAAGTATTCTAAACATATGTCTATGAATAACAATTAGTATTGAGCACAATGAGAAAAAAAAATCTGAGTTTAAGATTATAATTGGCTTAGAATAAAATCTAAGCTTTGGCATTTACCAATACGTAGGATTTAATCTCTAGACTCTTCAGTCATATCATTAGAAAAGTGGTAATATTACCTAACTCACCAGATTAATAAAGGATTTAAAGTATGTGAAAAGTAAGGGTGAGTGTTTTAGTACCTCTCTCATACTAAAGGCTTCTTTTTTTAAAATATTTTATTTATTTATTTGACAGAGAGGGAGGGAACGCAAGCAGGGGGAGTGGGAGAGGGAGAAGCAGATTCCCCTCTAAGCAGGGAGCCCTATGCAGGGTTGGATCCCAGGGTCCTGGGATCATAACCTGAGCTGAAGACAGACGCTTAACCGACTGAGCCACCCAGTCGCCCCCTAAAGGCTTCTCTGAGCATCCAAATTAATTCGTCATTTTGTTATATTTATAAAATGCAAAAAAGCAGTTAACTGAATAAACCCTTTGAGGGTGTCCTATCATGTGAACATGTGACATTTGCTATTGTCAGGGTGACAGTTTAGATTTTTCAAATCCAACCTCTAAGATATATATTGACTTAAAAGAAATAAACTTATCATTGAGGTTTACTGCAAACATATGACAAGAGTTACTTTAATATTACCAAAATGCCAGAATCTAGCTTTAAGATTAGTATGATGGGTCTCTAATCCAATCACATTTAAAATCATGAGAAACTAATGATGAGAAATCAGGCAATCACATTGAAAAGAATCAAAATGTACTCTGTGTTTTTCCACCTTGCTAAATACCCTCTAATCTCTCCTTCTGCTACCTAATTCAAGGAAGAAACTGCCAATAGCTAGTCGTTTTCATTTCCAGTTGAGGGTTTGTTCACTTATATTTCTCCTCTGAATTTTCAGAAGCATTGTTCCTCAAATTACCTCTTCTTTTCTATCACTACATTATTAGCAAGCAATGGTTGCCTTAGCAACTCTTTAATAGGTTGCGACTCTCAAAACCTATCTTTTCTGGAAAGAGTCTTCTGACAGGCTTCCTAATAGAACCAATAGCTCTTCCTAATAAATATGCAAAAATATTATTTTTGATTAGAAAACTAACCGTGTAGCTTAAATATTTAAAATGTTTTATTATACATTTAGAAGTTAATTATATAAATTTATTGAAAAACTAAGATACTGTTTTGCAAAATAATAATTGATTATGATAACATCTACCATTTACTAAATATTGTATTATCCCATTGATTTTTTTTCAGTAACCCTAAGAGGTATGATGCAATACTATCTAAGTTTATCAGATGACAGACCTCATAGGGACCAGTTCAGTAGCATGGTGGTAAATATTTCATAATCAACATCCAGCTCTCTGGAAAAAAAAAAAAAAGAATACACACACACACACAATTTCATTACAAATATTACTAAAATAAAGCATGTATAGCACATAATTAAAAATAATACTTTTACTTCACTATAATATATTCAATTTTAAGTTTCTGTCATTTTTAATAATGGCTGTGTTTAATAATTGGCTTGCAAAATTTCTGAAAATTAAACATTGAGCTCTTGCAATCTAGTACTACTAGTCTCCAGCTTATCCCTAGGTTAAGGTCAAACTGCTACTAAAGACTGTAATATTTAGATGCAATAGAGCTTTTTAAGGAAGAGACTCAAAAAAGGTGGGTAAAGGGATGCCTCAGAAATTCAAAGAAAGAATTCTCTGTTAAAAAGCACTGCCCTCTCAAGACAAACAATATGAGACTCTTGACTCTGGGAAACAAACTCAAGGTTGCAGAAAGGGAGGTTGGGTGGGAGGATGGGGTAACTGGGTGATGGGAATTAAAGAGGGCACGTGATATGATGAGCACTGGGTATTATATTCAACTAATGAATCATTGAACATTATATCAGAAGCTAATGATGTACTATATCTTGGCTAATTGAATTTAAATAAAAAACAAGATTTCATACTTTAAAAAAAAAAAACGCTACCCTCTCAAGTTTAACTCAGACTTTCTTTGGCATATTTCTCTTTGCTTTTTATGTTTCTGGTAATTTACTGCTCAGAACCCAGCACTTATTTCTTTATTGACATAAATGCACCTTTAATGCATTCAGTTTCAACTCATTATCTAGTACCCGTTTCCATAGTTGTCCTGAAAGTTTGCCTCTTCGCCTGTGACCTTGCCAACCACCTCCCTGTTGACTGGATCTCTGCTCAGTTTGACGTGTTCTCTGGCTTTGTTTGTGCTGTTTCCACCACAGTTCCTCACCTCTGTTGCCAGCCTTTCACAGATGCCTTAGCATAGAATGGGTGCCCTTTGAAAGATCATTGACGAAATGAAGTTAGAACATGGAACTCCTCAAACCAAAGGACTGGCCCTGATAGCCTGGCAGTCCACTGAGGAAACACTTCCCCAGTCAGAGCTCACTCCTGGCACAGTGTGTAAGAAGTGAACTTATTTTTGATATTTCTTTATTCCATTTTCATGACTCTACCTCTGTGTACTCCCAGTTGAGCTGGCTCTGCCTTCTCATTTAATGTCCTCAGCCTGAACTACCCTTCCCTATGACTAGGCCCTCAGCTCACATAAACATATTCCACGAAAATTTCTCCTCTGTCCACCATCTCAGTTAGTATCAATTGATTATTTATTTGCCCTCCAAAGAATAATGTTTATCCCTTCATTATAACCAATAATAATCCCTTTCTAGGGAAGTTTATGCCATGACTCTTATGTGCTAGGCACTAAGATATGTGTTAACAATATAGGGATAAATATAACTAGAGAATGCTTCTTGACCTGAGGATTCCTTTTGGAAATACAAATACCAGGGATGTGATTGCAGTAATGTAAGTGCTGTGGTAGAGGAAATTGTTCTGAAAGGAGAGATTAAATTTAGTTTGTTCTGATCCTTCCTCAAATCTCACAGCATATGGCCCTACCCAGTCTGCTTTTACTTTTGAACAGTCTTAGCATCCCCTAAAATACAACAGAACCTTAATTCTACAGCCCTTTTTTTTTTTTTTTAAAGTAGGCTCCACACCCAGCATGGAGCCTAATGTGGGGCTTGAACTCACAGCCTTGAGATCAAGACCTGAACCAAGAGATGCCAGAGTGGCTCAGCTGTTAAGCGTCTGCCTTTGGGTCACGTCATGAGCCCAGCGTCCTGGGATTGAGCTCCGCATTGGGTTCCTTGCTCGGTGGAAAGCCTGCTTCTCCTTCTCTCACTCCCCCTGCTTGTGTTCCCTCCCTTGCTGTGTCTCTTTCTGTCAAATAAATAAATTTAAAGAAAAAAGACCTGAGCCGAGATCCAGTCGGACACTTAACCAACTGAGCCACCCAGGCACCCCCAATTTTTTAAAGTGATATTTTTTTAGTCATTATATTTCACTCATTAATGTGTCAGCAGTATTACTTCCAAGTGCTACAAGCAGAAATAGGATAAAATACCTTATCTGAATTGAAATATTCCAAAGGGAATCATATTTGGGATTTAGCAAACATGTATGAAGCAGTTACTATATGACAGGTATTAAGACAGATATTTTCAAAATGACCTTTGATCCTTCTTACAGCCTCCTATTTTATGGGTGAGAGAACAAAATTATCTTATAAATTAATCCTTTAGCTCCTAAGAGCTTGACCATGACAACTGGGAAAAAAAGCCACAAATACTAGTGCCCATTTAGTTAAGAAAGGACAGAATATAATGTCATTAATTCATTGCTATCTTGGCCAAATAGAGAAAGTCATAATATTCATTAATACGATTGTCCATAGGGAATGACTCCATTGTTGCTTCTATATGGACAGTGTGTGCTTGTTGGTGGTAGTGTTGTTAGTATTGTTTTCTAAAAGAGATTGTAATATTTTCCTTCTATTATTGTTTTGTTCATTTGTTTGTTTTGTTTTTATAGAAGTAGAAGCACTGTGGACATGGCTTGATGCAGGTGAGTCCAAATAATTGCCTTGAAACTTGCATAGCATTCCAATTCAACTTTAAACGCTCATGAAATTCAAAGCAGGAGAATCTAGCGTGAGGCAACACTTAGGCTTTAGCCCTTTCTAGTTTTGTAATTGTTTGCTTTTCTTTGCTCTATGAATTCTTTATGACTCAGAATATCAAAAATGCACCAACAGTTGCAGTAAATAAAAGATCCTCCACCATGTGCAATCCATGGGGAGAGCACCACTGGGAACCAAGGCAGCAGCCTGACCTTTCCCAGCACATTCACTCCATGTAGGAAGGAAGGATTTCACAGAAGTGGTTTCAGTATCATCACAAAGCTCCTCATCTCTGAAGGTAAAACTTCTGATGTAATTATCAATAATCCATCTATCTAAAATATTTGTTCTTACTTTGTATTTGGCTAATATTTATGTTACTTATAAGATATGAACCTTAAAATCCAAATAATTATATGTTCTTGGATTTTGGTCCAGTTTATCACAAGAGAATGGTACACCTATAATCTCAACAAAGTTTTATCATCTGCTATGCTCCTAAAAGCCCTAGACGTATAGGAGTTTATACTCATGAGTATATATTTCTATGTAAGAAATAAATCCACTGCTTATGGAATATCTTCATATACTCTTATGTTATGCCCTGAATATGTTAAAGAGTTGAAAGTAATCTTAAAACCAATGAACCTATAAAACAAATCTTTATCATGTCACTAGGGTGTCAAAACAAATATCTACAATTACACCCACCCAGGATAGTCTTCACAAGATTTAAATTTTTTAAATTGTATGTGGAGTTCTTTGGAGAATCATGAATTATAACTTATTTTGTATTTGTGACAAGAAATGAATATATAAATGTACAACACAAAGAAAAATAAGTTATGCTCTTGATATCTTAAGTCATCAGAAAAAGACAGGGCAGAATTTTAAAGAATCCCTCATATCTTGTTTTCTTTGATTCGATAGTGTTCTTTTAAAGAGATTGAAAAAGACTAGAATTCATTACAAGTCCTTAATTGCCAGTTTCTCTACAAAATAGATGTTTATGTGCAGGCTTCAGAATAGCTACCATTCATTTGAGGGAGATCTTGTACAGCCGAAGTTTAAATAAACAGCAATGTTTTACTAAGTTTGCAAAAGCGTAATTAGTCCTAGATACACAATATTTTTAAGCGTCAAACACTTGTTCTCCAGCTGTACTATTTGGATCTGTAGTTTCAGACACGGCTTATATGCATCTCATTGAAGTCCAAGCCTTTTCATGACTGACAAGCACTTTCACTGTGTGTGTGCTCACAGAAACAGAACAATACATCAGTACTACTTTGATAGAGGCATCTGCTACATTTTTTTTTTTTAGTTCAGTAGTGCTTATAAACACTTCAAAATGGATTCCACTGGGGACCAGTAGCATTAATTTGTGTTTGTTCTGTCATGCAATTATATTAGAGAAATGAAATAACTGATCAGGAAATTCACAGGTGGGCAGAAATGATAGTTTAAACATATCTTTCCTACAACACTGGGCTAGAGTCTATAGGGGATCATGGTATTCAGCTCCGTTTTTTCAAAACAATACCCTAGAGAAAATCATTTTGAAGTAGTCAAAGGTTTTTGTTTTTAAGTAGCAGATGTTGTTTTTTTTTTATTTCTTTCATGTATATAATAAATAACAAAGACAGCAATTAGAAAATATGTTCACTTTAACAATTCTGTAAGTAATGCAACCTTCTTATTGTGGCTAGTTTATTTGGTGCCTTGATGGGGTTAATGAGACCCAAGTGACTGTCATGGTACTAAGTACTGACCACATCTAACCCAGTCGACTATGTGGTGTACCTTGGAATGTGCATATACTTATAACTACATTCACTTGAAGCCATATAGATTGTGATTGCTCGTATAAATATTTCAAATATATACTGTATTGCTTGGTCCAAATCCATCACTGCTACTTAAAGAAAGAAAACAATAATAGATAGATGATAGATAAATAGATAACTATATCCCTTTGTATATGGCAACAGACTCCTTGAGGAAGCCCTTCCTTTTGCTGTCGCTGACACTGCTTCAGCTCAGAATGCCCTTCTCTCCTATTTCTACCATTGATATCTTATCCATATTTAAAGATAAACTAAATGCTCTCCTCCAGTAAACTCTCCCTCTTTTACCTAAATGAAGGTAACTTCCTTCCTCTCTTAACATTGACCTTTTGAGAACACGGAGCATGTCTTTTTACCTTTCATTCCGTCATCACACAGTAGATGCTCAAAGACTATCTGTATGATAAATGATTTTATCCCTATCCTACACTAAAAAAAACCCAGGAGAGATGTTATAAGATCTCACACAGTGTTGAGTTACAGATCCCTTATCACACCTCTATTCAAAATATATTAGAGGTTTCTGACTCTACAGAACAGAATAATCCCCTCTCTAATTCATGAAAAATTTTCAAATGATAATAGAGGAATAATAAAAAATATAAATCCAGAGCAACAAAGCGAATGGCAAAGAAGGCAAAAGTGGACAGAAATCCAATGGAAGCGTAGGGACTGACTGGGCAAAGAAGCTACAGCTGGGAGTACTGAAGCCTAAAACAGGTGTAGTGGCAACTTGGGCCATGCAGATGGTTATGGGTTAAAAGTATGAGTTTGTATGTCTAGAGCAATGGGATGCTATTGAAAATTTCATGTTGGGAGGAATGACGTAATCAGATCTATATTTTGTAGCGATAAATAAGACCCAGGGAAATATTTGTAATGTATGTTAAATATACAGGTTTCAGGGGCACTTGGATGCCTCAGTCAGTTAAGCGTCCAACTGTTGATTTCAACTCAGGTCATGATCTCAGGGCTGTGAGATCAATCCCCACATCAGGCTCCATGCAGGGCATGGAGCTTGCTTAAGATTCTCTTTCTCCCTCTCCCTTTGCCCCTCCTCCCACTCTCTCTCTCAAAAAAAAAAAAAAAAGATGCAGGTTTAATAAACCCAGGATATAAAAAGTTCTTATAAATTCATTAAAACCGTGAGAGACTATGGACTCTGAGAAAGCCAACTGAGGGTTCTAGAGGAGAGGGGGTGGGGGGATGGGTTAGCCTGATTATGGTATTAAAGAGGGCATGTATTGAATGGAGCACTGGGTGTTATACGCAAACAATGAATCATGGAACACTACATCAAAAACTAATGATGTAATGTATGGTGATTAACATAACATAATAAAATAAAATTTAAAAAAATTGAAAATAACCAATTGAAACCAAGCAAAAGATATAAACAACCAATTACAAAAATAATTACAACTGTCCAGTAAATATAAAAATGAAATTTTGAATATCAATGAAACATTATGTTTTTGTTTATAAGACTTCTTATTTAAAAATTGTTAATGGCCTTATAATACTGTGCAGCCATTAAAAATTATATTGCTTAACTATATATATCGGCATGGAAAGATGTCAGTAACATATTATTAATAGAAAACATGGGTTTCAACAGACCATGTATTGCATAATTCCATACTTTGTAATATCTATGTATGCATACATTCACCCAAACATATGTATATGTGCATGTGTGTATGTACACAGAATAAGAGGCTAGAAGAAATGATGACATTTATCTCTAGATGGGGAAACTACTGTTAAAACCAGCTAATTAAATTAAGTGAATATGAATGCATATTATCATTCAAAATGTTGGGTATGCTGAGTTGCATCCTATACTGAACTCTGTGCCAAATGGTGTGAAGACAAACAAAGTTTGACATGTTTTATGTCTACTGCTCTAGCTAAAAGAGAAGAATAAATGTATTTAAAACTACTAAATCAACATAAACCATTATTAATAACAAGACAAGAAGTATAAATAATATATGCTACCTGATTTCACGGGAAAGATGACTGCTGTTGATTTTCAGTTAGAATCCTCAACATGTACTTATTCTTTTCACTGAAAAAATGCTGAGTTTACAATTTTTATTAGCTTTTGGTAAGTCCTAGAAATATGAAATGTAAAATAGAGTCCCTGACCTCAAGAATCTCAAAAGGAAGATGGGTACACAGTAGGACAATACATCAAAAGACAAACAAAAATACAAATAAGCTCCAGAGTAGCTTAACTGCTGAGAGGACTATGCAATGAGAATGCGCAGCCCAGCACTTCCCTTTAACTTTTTGAGAGCTAGACCATTCACAGTCTCTCACTACCATTCCCTACACACGCACACTCACACATACACACCCCAAAGGCTGTGACTGGTACAATTGACTAATTTCTCACAGTAGCCTATGTACCCAATTTACTCTATTTCCTCAAAAAGAGTGATAATTTGTCCTACATCAGTCTCATGCTTTGTTCAAATTCTTAGTTGGTCTAATACTCTGGATGGGAAAATGGAGGTTATGGTGCCTATTCAAATAGCAGCCCATCATTATTGAGAAAGAAATAAAACAATCTCAAAATGTGACATTGATGTAGAATTGGGCAAAAGAAGCTATTATCTTTAAATCAATGGCATATTTTTTACAGTAATAAATAAGAGTGACTTTACAATTCTAGGAAATGAGCTAGGACCTTTCTATGTATTATTTAATAATCTTTGCAAACATACTAAGAGAGTAATCCCTTACTTTGCAAATAAGTAAATTGGAACTCAGTTTAAATAAAATGACGAACTCACAATAAGCAGTTAGATTAAAGTTAAAACCCAGTTCTGTCTGCCATCAAAATGCATACTCTATTAAACCATTAAGTTTTTTAGTAATTTCTTTTCCAAAATGTCTTCTTCAACAACATAAGCATTTGGGAACACTTACTAATGCTAGAAACTTAACTAGGTGTTGTGAAGAGAAAGATAAATAAGTCAAAGTCTCTTTATTTTATAATCTCACTTTGTAACCAATTATTCTCAATTTACCCTGTTATTCCCCTTTGCTCTTGCTAGGATAATATTACCAAATAAATGAAACAGAACTGTTTGTACAGATATGAATGAATAGATGTAGGGCACTCTGAGTTCACCCGATGAAAGCATTCTACGAGTTTAAGATGTTGTAATTATTATGACTCGGTGCAAAACTCCATGTCTCATTTTGTTACATAGTTTGACTTACTATTCAAATGTAACCTTCCTTACTCCTATCTTGCTCACTTTTTAAATTTGTTCATTTTTTAAGAGAAATATAATGCATGCATTACTAGTTCACTTACATTTAAATTAGCATGAGATCATTGTTGAATATGGTGAAACATCAGCCATACTATTAAAAGGCCTTGTATACAGCAGACAGGGCAGTTCAATGCAGAGCTGCACAGTTTACAGTTCTCGACTCTTTCCATTTTTGCAGAGGGCATACTTCTCAAGCATACAAAACTAAGGAGCAAGAAATCCATGTGAATCAATTGTGATTTATTATGTTGCAATTTAATCTATAATTTTTGGCAGTCTAGGAAAGTTTGTGAAAACCCCACTTGGTAACAATGTACCTCAAGATAAAAACAAAGACAAACCACTCTTTCTAAAATAATGTGTGCATTTACTCTTTATTAGCTCTTATCTGAGAGATAGAAGTATAGTAATTATTCTTTTTATATACAAGAAATCTCCAAATCTTTGCAGGCTTCCCAGTTTTTCTCCATTTTACTGATGTCTAGGCACATACTCTAAGCTTTCTTTAAATATTTTAACTTATATTTACATGTATACAGGTTAACATGACAAATTTTCAGTACAGTTATAAACTTCTGAGAAGGAGGAAACATTTTACTTTGCCTAATGTCACTGAATTTAGAATTTAAAAATTGGGATCAAGTAAAAACTCTAACACATTTAAAATTAGCTTATAAACAGAAGAAAGTAGTAAAGGGCAAAGCCATTAGGTCAAATGGTTTCCCCAAAAGGAAGGGACATTAATCAAATGCAGATAAAACTACTTAAGACCTATAATTAAACAAATGAATAGAGATATAAAGAAAACCCTAAACTAGTGTGTAATGGAAGTATCAAAAAAGAAACTCCATGATTCTGGGAGGAAAGGCCCTATATGAGAAAAAATAGCAGGATGAAAATGAACTAAACCCAAATGCAATGAAGATAACAACAAATAGAATGGGAGCAGAAAAAGGTTGGATTTTGATTGAAAAATAGAGAGAGAGGACAGAGAGTAAGATGCTTTTGTGTTTTCTTTTTCTTCCAAGTTTTTGTTTAAATTCCAGTTAGTTAACATACAATGTAATATTAGTTTCAGGTGTAGAATTTAGTGATTCAGCACTTCCATACATCACCCAGTGCTCATCACAAGTGTCCTTAATCCCTGTCACCTATTTCCCCCATCCCTCCCAACCACGTCTCCTCTGGTGGCCATCAGTTTGTTCTCTATAGTTCAGAATCTGTTTTATTGTTTGCCTCTCTTTATTTCCCCCCCATGTTCATTTGTTCTGTTTCTTAAATTCCACATATGAGTAGCATCATATGGTATTTGTCTTTCTCTGACTTATTTCAGTTAGTATAATACTCTCTAGTAAGATGTTTAAGTGAATCATATTTTGTTTAATTTTGGTTTAACCAAGGATGTGTTGACATGTTGAGGTTGTCATTAACGCAGGGGTAGTACTCAAGATAGTCCAAGTATATTCATTATACTAAAGAACATTGAAAGCTTCAGAAATTCTTCTACTTCAGAAATTGAGTTCTGTTTAGCCCAGTGTTTTTCTGAAGTTTAAATAAATGCAATCCTTTGCTACCTATAAGTCAAATAGATAAACACCGATCCATCATAAATGACTTGATGAAGTATGGGCACATCCAGTGACACATTCTAGGACTTTAGTTAGATAAAAACTGCCCAAAGGAAGTAATCGGGTCCTTTTTGGTCACTAATATATGTTAATACTGCATGTTGCTTGGCATATAAAGAAGTTTTCAGTAAATTCTTATTAAACAAGTGAACGAAGGAGTGATGTAATAAATAAATGAAGGAATGAACATGGGTTACTTTGAAATAACTATCAGTGAGGACTGTGTCAATAGGTTCTTTTAGTAGGATTAAATGAGTTAATATATGTTAAATGTTTAGGAACATATCTAGAAATCAGTATTTGGAATTACTAAGTGCTCTAAGTGTTAGCTATAATTATTGCTTATTCATAAAGAAGGTAGAAGTTAGGGCCAACAAACTGATTCATAGAGTAGGTGGGTAAAGTTTAGAAAAATAAGCATTTTTTTATTATGTTATGTTAATCACCATACATTACATCATTAGTTTTTGATGTAGTGTTCCATGATTCATTGTTTGTGCATAACACCCAGTGCTCCATGCAGAACATGCCCTCTTTAAAACCCATCACCAGGCTAACCCATCCCCCCACCCCCTCCCCTCTAGAACCCTCAGTTTGTTTTTCAGAGTCCATCATCTCTCATGGTTCATCTCCCCCTCTGATCTCCCCCCCTTCATTCTTCCTTTCCTGCTATATTCTTCTTCTTCTTCTTCTTCTTCTTCTTCTTCTTCTTCTTCTTCTTCTTCTTCTTCTTCTTTTTTAACATATAATGTATTATTTGTTTCAGAGGTACAGATCTGTGATTCAGGAGTCTTGCACAATTCACAGCACTCACCATAGCACATACCCTCCCCAATGTCTATCACCCAGCCACCCATCCCTCCCACCCCCACCACTCCAGCAACCCTCAGTTTGTTTCCTGAGATTAAGAATTCCTCCTCTCAGTGAGGACATATAATACACGTCTTTCTCTGATTGCAACAACGTGGATGGAACTGGAGAGTGTTATGCTGAGCAAAAATAAGCATTTTCTAAAGAGGACTGGAAAACGCATGTGGATTTTAGAAGGCATTGGTGTCTTTGTAAGAATCCACTAGAAACTGCATGTGTGATAATAGGGCAGATCTCTCACAAATCTCAGTTTAAGAATTGGTATCTATGAACTGTAAGCAATATGTCCAATTTCAATAGGCTGGGAACATATAGAATAGATCAAGTTCATTAAGAACAGCACCCACAAGAGCATGGGCTACCCTGAGAGAACATAAAAATTAGAATAGGCTTCCCTGTAAAATCCAGAGAGAAAGCATGAAAACAGCTCGGTAGGGTACCACACAGACTACCCTCCTGCTCACCACTTGTGTGATAAAAGCCTACTTTTATCCATCCTGATGAGACAATCCCTGTCCATCAACCACATGAGGGTAGCAAAGAACGCTTAAGTTTCTGTCCCCTTTTTATATACATTTGTTGAAAAACTTGCTCAGCATCCAAATCTGCTGAGTTATGGAAGAAGAGTAGTATTTTTATGTGCAAAAGTACAGTCTTTCAGTGCTGGTTTATTGTATTTATTTGGAAGCAAGCTTACAATTTTAGTGTACTGTTCTCATAGTTCCTGGGTTTTACTGTTATGCTGACGTTCAGCATTTTTGTTTTCCTATCTAGTTGCCTTTGTCTGCCATTCATTTTTGGCCAACATATGGCCCAGAGGAGATTATTCCTGCCTCTACCACCTTTCTCCAGGCTTGTGAAAACAATGGCATTTCTGGGCATCTCTTCCAGTGCTAGCCTTGGGAGTGCTATTTTTCAGCAGTAGAGGGAATGAACATAGCCTCAAAGAGTGTATTTGCCATCTTTCAACTGCCCTATTCTTGCTGGTTCTCAAGCATCCAATTCAGTGGAAATATCACAAATTGATTTTTAAAGCACTTCTCTATTCTTTCCCACTACACTTTACTGTCTTTTCCCTTGAGGGATACATATTTACTCTTGACATTATCTTTTAAAACAGGCTCTAAAAATCATATTTATTGCCCTATTTTATGCAATGAGAAAGTGCCTTTTATACTTTTTATAAACATATATTTTGGTCAGTTTATTTGGTCAGAATATTTTCAGGGTGACTATTTTTATTTTAATCACATAGGATAATGAACTGATATATTATTGCTGTTGCTTTTTTGTTCACTAAATAGCAATGACAAACTTGTTGATTCCCACAAGTAACAAATACCTTTTTTAGTTTTTCAAATAATATGTGGAAATGGTCTGATGGATATGATAAAGCACATATAAACAAGATAATGATGAGTATTTTCTCATGCTACATTAAAGGATCCATAATCCAAAAGATATCTCTTCTAAACAATCATAGCCCCAAATATTTATCCATGACCCCAAAGTAAAAACAATCAAACAAACAGGAACTAGAATATCCACTTTGGTGAGTATATTTTATCTTTGCTATCCACCTTAAAAATCTAAATTTTTATTCCATGTTACTCTTACCATAAACAAACGACTCCAAATATAAATAGCACAATAATTGGAATTAAAAAGGCAAAACATAATAGTACAAATAAAATGGAGAGGTCTAATGTAACTTTAGAGAGGTTAGTATGTTTCATTGGAAGAGCTTTATTTTTTAATGGCATTCTATTACCATTTGTCCATAAAGAGACAATGCGAAGATTGAAAAGATATTTGCAATGTATAAAATTTGATAAACTATCAGTATCTATTATACCTAAGAAAATCATAAATAATAGAATTAAAGTAAAAAAAAAAAAACACCTAAATCGGTATTTAATGTAAAAGGAAACATTAAGAGACAAGAAAAATCTTAAAAAGGATTCAGTCTTGTAAGAAACACAAAAGTGAAAGTTAAGACTGCAGTGAGATACCTTTCATGCCTGGTAGATTGGAAAACTATTTTGACAAATTCAAGTGTCTGTAAGACTGGAGGAAGGGGAACATTGCTGATAAGAGTAAAATTTGTTTAAACAACTTTTGAAAACATTTGGCATAATTTGTTACTACGACATATGCTATAAGCAGTGATTCCTCTTCTATACATGTACTCTAAGAAATTTTTGAATTTTGAATTAGCAGGCAATCACTAAAATGTTTTTAATACTATGATTCAAAATAACAAAATCCTAGAATCAATCTAAATATCCATCAAAAGGAAACTGGATGAATAAGTTAGGATAGTTTCATACAATAAAACAGTCCATGCACATGAAAAATTAATGAACTATAGTTTTTTGCATCTGAGCTTGGATGAATTTTGGAAGGTGATAAGTTGGGTTCACAAAAAATAAGTCACAAAAGGCTACACTTACGGTGATATGGTTTTGATGAAGTTCAAAAACTGCCAATACTGAAAAATACATTGTTTAGTGATATCCTACATATAAGATTAAAATCTATAAGCAAGCATGTGATAAACTAAAAATCCAGAATAAAGTTATCTCTGTGAAGAAGGGAGGTACACTGAAGGAGATATGTATAGTGAGCTAAAACAATATTGGTTTGTTCCTTAAGTAGAAAGTTAGAACCATGCTGGTTTGTGTTCATTATTGTGATTCATAACTTACATATAAAGTTCATATATACATAAATTATTACATTATCATTCATTTAATAGCCATATGCATGACTATACTTCTTATACCTATACATATATATCAAGGATTACATAACAACCATTTATTGTTTTTAAAAAGGTAGTATGATAACTTGCTTTAGCAAATGAATTATTATGTATGCTCTAAACATGGGGAAAAAATTAACCCAGCATTCAAAATTCACAGAACAAATAATCAACATATGAGATATTAAGAACTGATAGGTTTGCACTCATTGAAGATCTTCAAAGATTGGAAAAAAATTTATTTTTTTCCTGATTATACTCCATGGACGATCAAGTCATAGACTTGCCAAGCCCACAAATCCCTTCTATGAAATTCCCTTAGTAATGTGCCTCTAGGCTGTTCCGATATCAGGTGACTGACAACACTGGCACAACTCTGGACCATAGGAGGGGGCGGGGAACAGAGAGGTGTCAAATTATATCTTATACAGAGGCCTATGAGGTGGTCACTAATAGCAGATTACACAAATCAATCATATCTTCTCTCTAATGCAGTAGATAAATCTCACTAATAACCTATAAAAATTATTATATTTCTGCTACTGACCAAACAACTGAGATCACCCAAGTGTTAATGTTGTTTTGGATCTGCATCAATATATCCATTGATATACTGAAGAAAGCTAAACTTTCTTCTAGCCTCTGAAGTCCCAGCTGTTTTATTGTTATTTTGTTTCTGTGGGGCATGGCTACCCAGCCAAGATCACTGTCTCCCAAAATTCATATTCACATTTAGAAGAAATACTTATTATTTGAGAGATCTTGCTATAACTGCACAAATATTCACAATAATGCTTCACAACACGGACGTATAATCCAATTTCGTTCTCCAGTGTATGCATGTATGTTGCCTATTCTGTGTGTTGTGTGTGTATGTATTTATACTTTTAAATATAACACATTATTGCATTTTCTAAAAATTTAAATTAATATTTCACTTCAAAAGTAAACCTATACATGGCAAAAAATTAAGCATTAAAAATATATAAGATGAAAAGTAAAAGTCTCTCAATCTCAACCTCATCTCTGACTCATTCTCCAAATATAACCACAGAGATTCTTATGTGTCCTTCCACAAATAAATTTCTAAATATATGCACATTCTGCAACTAGACTTAAAATTGAAACTTCTACATGGACATTCTTACTATGACATATTATTTTTGTAACTTCAAATCTTTTTTAAGGACTCAATTAAAATAAATAATAAACAAAAATAAATATAGAAGGGGAGCCTGGGTGGCTCAGTTGTTAAGTGTCTGCCTTCAGCTCAGGTCATGATCCCAGAGTCCTGGGATCAAGTCCCATATCAGGCTCCTTGCTCAGAGCGGAGCCTGCTTCTCCCTTTCCTGCTCCCCCTGCTTGTGTTCCCTCTCTCATTGTTAAATAAATAAATAAAATCCTTTAAAAAATAAATAAATAAATATAGAAACCCTATTATAGCATAATTTAGAGTAAATCTATACAATGATATTAAGGATCCACCAAAAATAAAATTGTTTTTGAAACAGCATATGGACCGCTATGTTGTGATCTGATTTAAAAATAATTTAATATTATGAATTTCAGATACATAGAAAAGCTGAAATTAGACCAACAGAAATTTTTTTTAAAAAGTACAAAATACTCTGTATGATACTACAATGGTAGATTCACATCATTATACATTTATCCAAGCCCATGGAATGTATAAGAGCGAGCCCTAATGTAAACTATGGACTTTGGATCATAATGATCTGTCAATGTAGGTTCATCATTTGTAACATATACACCACTCTGATGAAAGTTGCTGATAATGAGGAAAGATATGCACGTGTGGGGCAGGGGGACAGGGACATGAAAGCCCTGAGAACTTTGACATAATTCTAGAAAGAGGAGAAGGGAGTATACAAATGACGGTTTTAGAATTCCATGCCAATTCAGTGAATGGAGGCTGAGAAACAGTATACAGTTGATTTGTAAGAACTGAAACATACTATGTCTATACCTTCCTCTCAATTTTGCTGTGAACCTAAAACTGCTCTTAAAAAATCATCTTTGAAA
Organism: Zalophus californianus; assembly: GCF_009762305.2. Classification (NCBI taxonomy): domain Eukaryota; kingdom Metazoa; phylum Chordata; class Mammalia; order Carnivora; family Otariidae; genus Zalophus; species Zalophus californianus. Next base: position 60,983,666 of record NC_045598.1, read on the forward strand.
AAATAGATTAAAAAAATTAGATAAGAATAATTTTCACTTTGTATAAACAGAACTTGGATGCTGACCTTGTAATTATACAGGTCAAGGTCAAGAATTACAAGAATTTCTAAAGCTTAAAAACAGAATGTTACCTTCCATAGCAAGATATTTCACCTACCAACATCTTTTTGTAACACAATGCTTTTACAAAGGTAAATGCCTCAAATCTGAATAAATATGCAAAAAATTAAAAAATAAAAATGTTTAACTAATACAGTTTAATGCATTTGAGAAAGGCCAAACTAATTCCAATTCCTTCATAAATATAATTGAAATGTAGGCAGACAGCTTTGGATCTAAAATATCATCAGAGGTAACAATTATGGCATTTACAGGTATCATTAAGTGAACTTACAAATTGATTTACCCGTGTCGTGAGTCTAATTTCAGTCCTTAACTGTACCTGTATTGATGTGCCTCATTTATCAATAAACCTATATAACATATATGTACATATATATATATATTTCTTTTTTCTCTTTTGCTTTACGTTTCTCTTTCTCTTATGTTTTATGAAGGGAATGACCACTGACCCATTCAGTTATATCCTCATTCCCAGCTTAGAAGATAGTGTGGTTCATGGTGTGCAAGCTTATAAAACAAGATAATACAGTCTGATCACTAAAAGTGTCAGAATGGGAGAATATAAAATCTCATTAGGTATACTGGCAAGTAGCCTTGTATTTATGAATCAAAGTTCTCAATTCCCACTAGAAGTAAAGGCATCTGTTACCACATTCTGTTCAAGTGAAGACATGTGTTCTGCACAGAATTCCAACATCAAGTGTAGTCTGTAACCCCGTGCTTTGGAAACTAATTTTTCTCTAAAATTTAAGTGTTAAAGTATGTATGTTTCATGTGATATCATCCATTATTTCAAACATAGCCTAATTTAGAATACTTATCTAATGATTTTGTGTGTTGACTCCTCTGCAACTCAGTGTTCTGGGATTACTCACTTTCACTGTATCATTTATTTAATGGATAAGTACATTAGGTTTTTCATCAGTTTTATCATCTGTAAAATGAGAGAAATGACCTACCTCATTGTACTGTTTTGTGTAATGTGTCAACTGCTCCCCATTCAAGCAGGCAACAGGCAACAGGATCGTTGCTTCATTATCTCAGGGAGGTATGTGCTCTAGAGGACCGGGGAAGCAGTAGCAAATAGTTGATTAGGATTTTTAAGAAATGGGATTTGGAAATCAGAAAGGATGGAAAAGAGGGACCTAAAAAATGCTATAAATAAGAGGAAAACTCTCTCCGAAATAAACATTAAAATTATTTCCCTGAGCTGCAGTTGGAGAGAGAGACCTGTCAGTCCTGGATGAACTCAAGGGACTGCAATACCCTGAAAATCCCTATGCCTCATGGGTATCCAGCATTACAAAAGATTTTTCTGGCCTATAAAAGTAGTAGAGAGACCCTAGGTCTAAAAGGGGCATGTGATTACAGAGAACAGATGCCTCAGCACTAACTTGTGAGACAGACAACTGACAACCAAAAAGCCTGGCAGTCTGTAAACTCCCAGAACTTTGACATAATTCTAGGAGGAGAAGGAAGAATATATGATTGACAAGTTTTTTTTTAAGATTTTTTATTTATTCATTTGAGGGAGAGAGCTCGTGAGCAAGAGCGTGAGCAGGGGGAGGGGCAGAGGGAGAGGGAGAAGCAAGGAGCAGGGGGAGGGGCAGAGGGAGAGGGAGAAGCAAGGAACCGATGCAATGCAGGGCTGGATCCCAGGACCCGGGATCGTGACCTGAGCTGAAGGCAGACGCTTAACTGGCTGAGCTACACAGGCGCCCCTGAATGACAGTTTTAGAAGTCCATGCCAATTCAACTGAATGGAGACTTAGAAACAACATACCGTTGATTTGTAGGAATGGAAGATATACCATGTTTATTGCATACTTGACACTATAGACAGTGCAAAATAAATATTAGCTATTTTTATTATTACTGACCAAAATTTAAAAAATAAAATAAAAGGAGCTATGGTACTCTGACAGGAAAACCCAAAGTTCTCCAGTTTCATATACAGGAGAACATGGAAGAGTCACACCCCAAATACATAAATGAAAATTGCTTTATTATTGGGGTTTCAATACTCTGCTCTACATGTAAGCTATCTAGAGAAACCAAGAAGACTAATTATGATACACTGCCAACCCAGCCTCCCATGCACATATTTCCCAGCCTTGAAGCCATAATATTCCTGATGAGCTTACTACATTGCCTTTGCTTAAGTGGAAATTTAAAATTCCAAATTATCCTAGATCTAACTCTGGGACAGAACGAGGATATTAATGGGAGAACTGGTAAAAATCCAAATAAAGTCTGAAGCTTTGTTCATAGTAATATACCAAGGTTGGGTACTGAGTTTTGACAAATAAGCCCCAGTAATGTAAACTGAAATTGGGTTCAGGGTATACAGAAATCCTCTGTATAGTCTTTGTGATGTTTCTGTGGATTAAAAATTATTGTAAGCTTTGAAGTTTATTTTTTAATAAAAATTATTTAATCCCAACACCTCTTTTAAGGACAAGGTACAAGGTAAACCCTGACATAGATTCTGTCAGGCTACTTTTGAAAGCATTCTGACTAATTTTCTCACTCCTCTTTTTAAGCTCAGTCTGAAAATGAATTGAGAAAATCTATACAGTAAGCACATACTTATTGAACACCTACTCTGTACAGTGAGCTGGCTGATATATTAACGAATAGACATAGACCATTTACTAGCAGGAGCTACAAATACATACATAAATAATTACGATTCAGAGTTATGTTTGCCATTCTTACTAGAATTTATAGGTGAGAAAATATCTTCAAGGAAAGTTTTAAGAATGAAGTCCCATTTGAATTGGACCTTAAGTGATCACTTGTTTTTAGATGTGTACTGATTAGAGAAAGGATGTAAAGAAAGAATATACTACATAAAGTCACTAGGGTATTTGGAGTTTAGGGGCTATAAAATATAATAATGGCTATTTTTCCAGTTCTGCATATAAGGAGCTTGGAAGTAGCTATTCTGTCCTAACAAGTGAAGAGCTCAACAGACTCAGACTGAAAGATCAGCATCTCTTCTTGGATTCATAAGATAGGGAGAATGCAGTGGGAAATGCTGACCCCAAGATTAGAAAGATGTGACATTTGAATAAAGAATCACACTTTACCATAGCATAAACTCATAAGCAAAAAGGGCCTTGGGAAGGAAAACCTGAACTTGAATTAATAAATTGCTCAAGACTCAGTGCAGACAACTCTGAGAGTTAAGAAACAAACAAATCAACAAATACAAACAACAAACAAAAAATGACAGAGATCCAGTTATAAAAGGTCCCACAATTTTGGGAGATAAGAGTGCAACCAGATTCCCACAGTAAATATATGAGAAAAATCCCCTCCTCCAGTAGGCAGAGGGAGGGGAAAAGGAACCATTTTGAAAAGCACCAGAGAGCGCTTGGTTCTACTTAACAAAGCCTGCGCTTAGGGGAAATTAGTTAACCAGAGCCTAACCTGTTGGGATATTATCGGAGCCTAACTGAGAGGCAGAGAAATACTGAACTCTAGCCAGCTTTAACCGTCCACACAGGGGAAAGGAAAAACCCAACTCCAGCCTACTCTAGCCGTCTTGTCCCACCTAAGGATGGAGGAAAAAAAGACTGAAAAAACTATTGTGAAGTTCACACTCCAGAGGCATACCTCACTAAAAGACAGAGACCTAATCGTAGGACTATAGGACACACACAGATATATAGCAGCTCCATTCACAATTGTCAATATTTAGAAGAAACCAGTATGTCTTTCAGTAGGTGAATGGATAAACTCTGGTACATCCAGATAATGGAATAGTATTCAGTGCTAACAATAAATGAGCTATCAAGCTATGAAGAGATATTGAGTAGCCTTAAATGCATATTACTAGGTGAAAGAAGGTGAAAAGGCTACATACTGTATGATTCCAACTGTGTGATATTCTGAAAAGTCTTATCTGTGGAGACAGTAAGAAGATTAGTGATCGCCAGAGGGTGGCAAAGGGGGCATGGATACCAGGAGCACAGAGGATTTTTAGGGCTGTGAAAATATTCTGTATGATACCATAACGATGGATACATGTCGCTTTACATTTGCCCAGACTCAAATTGCACAACACCAAAAGTGAACTCTAATGTAAATTATGAACTTTGGGTGATAACGGTGTATCTATGAAGGTTCATCAACTTTAACAAATGAACCACTCTGGTGTTGAATGTTGATAATAGGGAGGCCATGCATATGTGTGGGTAGGGGACATATAGGAAATCTTTGTACCTTCCCCTCAGCTGTGTTGTGAACCCTAAACTGCTTTTTTTTTTTTTAAGATTTAACAAAAAAGAATTTTTTATTAGTGGAAACTAAAGGCAAATTAGGTTTTGGCATTTTTCAGAGCACATTAAAGATCAGTTTGTTGTATTTTACTCAGTTTTACAAGATTTTGACTTAGGAAGTAATTTGTCAAGGAACTAATTACAAAATGCTGCATTCTTCTAGAAACAGGGTCTTATTTAATACAAAATCAGAGAAGGTTCCAATAACTTTATCACTGGGTAGGATGAATTAGAACCCCCTCCCCACTGTCTCCCCAGGAGACAGATTCCTGGGGTATAGAGAAGCCAGCAGCTGGGAAAGTTCAGGGTGAATGCAGAGCAGTTCATCAAAAGTAAATGCTGACATATACCAGACAGTGACATGGGAAAGTAGTTATTGCAAAGGACAGAAGGTAACAAATTTCCCTACAGGACAATAGTGTGGGGATACGGAAATGAGGACAGGAATTTTGTGGAAAAGCATTCAATCTGCATAAGGAAAACTGATAACCGAGTCCATGCTCACATTTAAGACAGGACTCCGAATTTGCAAAGAAAAGGGATTGATGGGACAGTCCTTAGCCGTTGGCCAGAGAGGATGAAGTAGAAACTAACATCATAACCAGATACCTAATCTCTTCCAAATCCATAGACCACTCTATTCCCTCTGCCCGCATTAAAGGTGCCACCCTGTGACTATTCCAGAAATCCATGGGATGTCAGGAGACACATATTGTTATTGAGAAGGGCTATTGAAGAATGAGAAATATTCTACTGAAGACAAAGGGTCAAACAGGAATTATATACTGAGTACCAAGGAAAATAGTCAGAGTCTTGGACTGAGAGACGGTGGCTGATACCAAAAAGTAAAAACAAGACCTCAAGGATGGCCAAATATAGACATGTTAAATCTGTTTAGGGTAGAACACAGAATAGTGCCTGTGTGCATCAGTAAGTCTACTAGATGCGGGGGAATTAGGTATTCAGATTCCATTTTTTCTGCTTCTTTTCCCACACTGGACAAGTCAAACATTTCCCAAATTATGTACAACCTGGATTAAGTGTAGCTTCTTCTTCGATAACTGATGGTTCAAATAGAAAGGCCATGGTAAATCTCTGAACTCTGACCAGTCTGGTTCTGAGACATAAATCCTTTGACCCCTGGGGGTGGCCACACATGCAGGAATTGCTGCCTCTGCAACAGTTAACAACACAGAGATGGGGTGTTAAGAGTATCTCTGATTGCACTTACCAAAACCCAGTTATAAGATGGACACTGACAACTTAGAGTGATGCAGAACACAAGTTCTCCAAACTGGGGAGCATGTTTCTGTTTTTCAGACTTTTTCTAATAGAACAAAACAATTATGCTAGAGAGCCTAACATAGAAAATAAAATATGTCATAGTTTATTTAGCATGACCGACCATATCAATGATATTTCCATGCCTTATAATCTGGCAGAATCATTCATATGTGAAAGACTTTATAGGTAACGCCTACGCTCATGCAACTGCACGTTCTGTGTAAAGTTAATGGAGCTCAGATCTATTGAACCCAAAAGGAAAATAAGAAATGTTAGGTGGCAACCATGTACCAAATACTATGCTTGCTGTTTTACCTAAAATTAATATATGCTCTAAAAATAGTAGCAAAATTACATATACCTTAGAATGCTAGTGTATTTTAATTAACATTATCTGCTAGAGAGATTGAGATGAATACACTTATTGGCAAGTTGTATTTATATTCTAACAATGTTTTCTAAAACCAAGGCGATATAAATATGAAAAAGAGGAATTTTGATGAGAGAAACTATATTTTTAATGCATGTATTATAAGAATATAAAATATACATTAGTTTTCCAAGCAGGATGTGATTTAATCACCTCTTTAAAAATCACCTTTTGTCTTCCTATAAATTGAATGTCCTCTCTTGACATTTTAATATACTCATATCTCCAGCCTCTTTGAATGTTCTGCATTCATTTCTAGGTCAGGTGTTCCTGTCTTCAAAGCATTTATTCTGTCATCATTAAATATGGAATTAAAAGAGGTTTTGGTTACTTCAATAATATTCAAACTGATCATTTACAGTGAAATACAGCTTAAAATTTATAAGTGAGTCAGTAAATTAAAAAAGAATGACAAGACAAAATTGATGTGCTTAACATTTCTGCTTCAATTTTCCAGAAATCAATAAAATAAATAAATAATTTTGACAACTACATAAATAACTTGAACCATATAGGTGTGATCTAAAATTATAGAAATAATGCAAATATTATTTTTTCCTAGGAAAGAAAAAAAAATAATTGGTATTTTCCTGAATGAGCTATGATAAGAAAAGTTGGTATTTTTCATTGATAGAGCAAAGGACACATTAGCAGGAGTGTGCACTTCCTTCAGTTTGATTTTTGTGGCAACCTCTTAAATGGCCTGGAAATCTGTGAGGGCCTTTTTAATGTCATCTTGTTAGAAAAGACCTTTCTGAGAAGTAACCAAATAAAAAGTTCTCCATTTAGAGGAAGCAGATTCTGTCATGCTTTACTTCATGTATGTTTTACATGCTAAGAGATACATGCACTTTAAATGCTGGTATTTCGAATGCAAGTTACATCAGATATAAAAGGAATCCCCCAAGAAGCATAAGAAATGTGGGGCAGACTGTTTGGCGTTGTGAACTAGGAGACTCCTATAAACTAGGCATAGAATCCAAGAGGTTTAGTCCAGAAAGTATGTATTGTGCTTTCCTATTTCTCTTTCATTTTATACTCTGACTTTTTCCCTCCCAAAGGAAAAATATAAAGATTGAATTTTAATTTTTAATTTCTTAGAGCTGATTCTCATTAGTTATGGGACTTGATGCTGTGATTTCAAATGTGAGGATAAGGATATCTGTCCTGAAAAGATTATAGACTAAAAAGGAACCTGAGACTCTCGATTAATTACACTGCACATCACAATTAATTACAAATCACTGTCATTTATGGTGAATCAAATAAAATTTCCAACATACCATTTTACCTACCAATACTGTAAATGTGTATGATTCAACCTAGGATTATGCCAAAATAGAATGACTAAAATGCCACAGAATAAGAGAAGGAGAAGTAAAACAAAACTCAACAGTTGTAGGGCCCAAAAATGATGTGACTATGTAGTGTAGTGAAATTACAGATTAAGCTATGAATCTTAGAATTTGGAAAGATGGAAACCTAAATATGCTTTGTAAGTTTATTAGAACATTTAAATCACAACATTCTGGTAGTTTAAAAGATTCATCTAGAAATTCTAGGGTCTTCCTTAAATACATACACATATAAAAGTGGATGTCTGCACTCATTGGAACTTTTATTTTTCCTTTTAACACCTTGCGCTATATCCATTTAGAGATGCCAGTTCAGTGTTACCTAATCAGGTATGCATTAAATAAAGACAGTAATAAACCAGTACCACTAGAACTTGCTAGTGACTATTAAATATAAATTTAATAAGTTTTTTTAATAAATGGAGTCCAGCTTATTAAGCAAAATCCTCCTTAAAATGTACCTCTACCACTGAAATGAGAAGTGATTATACAATTAATTTTAGCCAGATTATAAAATGTCATGTTTATTGAAATATTTTTAATACTTGAAATATTTTTTCTTCAGCTATCAACTAAAAAAATAGAAGTAAAAGTAGCTACTCTCCAGGTCAAAGTGTATTTTTAATATATGAAATTTAGTACTTAATACTCAAACATATAGGAATCTTCTAGTTATCTTTTTTCTTATTGATTTCTGGCATAGAACATATTGGGTATGAATTTAATCTTTTGAAATGTGTTAAGATTTGCTTGAAGGCCTTTCATATGGTCACTTAAAAAAATTGTTCCCTGTGTGCTTTAATAGATTATGCATTCCCCAGATGTTGGGTGAGTGCTCTATAAATATTCACTAGATCAAGTGTGGTAATTATGTTGTTCAAATTTTCTATATTCTTGCTTTTTAATATGTTGTTCAATCAACTACTCAAAGTGATGTTTGAAAAAAATCTCATGCTATGACTGTGGATTGGTCTACCCCTCTGTTTGAATTTGTCAGTTTTTGTCTATGTATTTGGAAATCTAGAATAATTATATCTTCCTGGTGAATTGAACCTATTATCATTATGATATAATCTCATTTCTATTAAATGATGCATTTTGCCTTAAAGCCTGCTTTATCTAATATAATAACCACCTTTCTCTTAGTTTTAACATGGTGTATATTTCTTGATTCTCTTCTTTCAACATCACAGAATCCTTATAATTTTAATGTGTCTCTTGTAAAAAAAATTACTTGTGTTTTCTAAAGTCTGACAACCTTTATTTCAACTGAAATAGTTTGCCTGCCTACATGGAATATAACAATGGTCTATTTGAGTTTAAATAAACATCTGGCCGTATATTTACTTTTTATCCCATTAGTTCATGCTCCTTTTCCTTTCTTGACTTCCAAATTTATTAAAGATTGTTTCTATAATCATTTTATTTTCCTCTACTAGGTCTTTTTGTGATTGCTAAAGAACTTAAAACATGGATCTTGACTTATAAAAACTTAGGATTGGTTGGTAGTTCTTTTCTCCTCCTCCCTGACTATGCAAGGTACATATATCTGTGTAACTCCAGTCATTTCCTTTCCAATCTAGGCTCTCTCAGTGTTATGTATTTTTATTTCCCTCCATGCATTAAACCCTGCAAGACACTGTAACTATTGTTATGCACAGTCAATAGTCATTCAGTGTAACCCACATATTTATCATTTGTATTGTTTTCCTTTTTTTTTCTTTTTTCTTGTTTCTTAAACTTTCCACTGGGGTCTATTTCCTTCTGACAGAAAACACTTTGTAGAGTTTTCTATACTGGGAGTTTGCTGTGATAAACTCTCAGTTTTGTTATTTTAAAACTGTCTTTATTTTACATTCATTCTTTTTTTTATTTTAATTTTCATGGTTATGTTAATCACCATACATTACATCATTAGTTTTTGATGTAGTGTTCCATGATTCATTGTTTGTGCATAACACCCAGTGCTCCATGCAGAATGTGCCCTCTTTAATACCCATCACCAGGCTAACCCATCCCCCCACCCCCTTCCCCTCTAGAACCCTCAGTTTGTTTTTCAGAGTCCATCGTCTCTCATGGTTCATCTCCCCCTCCGATTTCCCCCACTTCATTCTTCCCCTCCTGCTAGCTTCTTTTTTTTTTTTCTTAACATATATTGCATTATTTGTTTCAGAGGTACAGATCTCATTCTTTTTTTTTTTAAAGATTTTATTTATTTATTTGAGAGACAGAGAATGAGAGATAGAGAGCATGAGAGGGAAGAGGGTCAGAGGGAGAAGCAGACTCCCTGCTGAGCAGGGAGCCCGATGTGGGACTCAATCCCAGGACTCCAGGATCATGACCTGAGCCGAAGGCAGTCGCTTAACCAACTGAGCCACCCAGGTGCCCTACAGATCTCATTCTTGATGGGCATCTTAGTTGGTTGTTGACTTTTAAGTTTATTTATGTTCAGTGTGTAAAGGATAATTTTCCACTAGCTTTTGGTTTTATTATTGATGTTGCATTTGATGTTGATGTTGAAGAGTCTGCTATTCTTCCTTTTCTAACTGCATTTATATCTTTTTAATAATTTTTTATTGTTATGTTAATCACCATACATTATATATTTTTGATATTCTGACCTTTGATACTCTTGAGCTTTCACTATCATATGGGTGGATGTGGATTTCATTGTACGTTCTCTGGTAGGAATTTCTTGAGCTTCCTAATCCTATAATCAATTCTGGGAATTTCTTATTCATACCGTTGATTATTGCTTCTTTTTCATTTTTCCTTTCTTCTTAGATGAAACTCAAATCAGAGCTATACTATATCTTGTTTGTTGTAAGATCTTCTTTTCTATATATGCCATCTTTATCTCTGTCTGTTATTCATGGTGGGTAGTTTTTTTTCTAATACCAAGGCCCAAGGATCATCTTGTTTTGTTTGCTTTTCCTGCCCCAGATCTAGAAACAGCTTTTTCTTTAAAGATCTCCAGTTCCTTTTAGCAGAGAATTGTACTTAGGGACAAGTATGTATAATTGTATCTAATTGTGATTAACATAATTTTTATTTGAAATGGCCACATGTCATTAGAATCTGCCATATTAGATAATGTAGTGCTAAATAATTCATTCTTCCCATAGTTTTCCTTGGTTAAAAATGATTATTATTCCCAAATCCTATCATACCAGCACGATAGCCTTCTGTATGTCAATGTTATACATCATAATCTGACCACCATCTCTTTTTCCCCCAGGTCATTCTTTCTAGTACCATGAATCCAACCAGCCTTTATCTCCTTGAATTGATTAATCCTAACAATTTTTCAGTGTATCTATCTTACATTTCCAGGTCAGTAAGTGATCGTAATTACTCCCTTGAGTCTTTTGTTCCTCTCTCCATTATACTAGAAGCACCATATACACCTCTCTGAAATTGAATGTAGAGGGGAAAAAGTTATTACCACAGGACCAGTTTCACTTTGAACACATGACCACAACAAACCACAGGAAACTGCCAGGAAAACATTCTACATATTTCTACTCCACTTACTCTACCATTCTTTTAAATGATAATTTACAACCTTTTCTCTTCTCTAATATGCTCTCTTTCATTTTGACTCTCAGATAAGGACCTTGCCTATAAATTCACAAAGAAATTTAGACAATAAGAAGTTCTTCAGATGAACACTACCACATCACCAGCCTACCAGCAGCTTCACACATTTACTCTGCCTCCTCGGCTGAGGCCAAAAACAAGACTCCTATGAAATGCCAATCCTGGGGTGTCTGCATGGTTCAGTCAGTTGAGTGTCTGCCTTTTGCTCAGGTCATGATCTCCGGGTCCCTGGGACCCAGCCCAGCCTTGGGCTCTCTGTTCAGCGGGAAGACTGTTTCTCCCTCTCTCCCCAACCCCTTGCTAATGCTTTCTCTCACTCTCTCTCTCTCAAATAAATAAATAAAATCTTAAAAAAAAGAAAAGCCAATCCTTCCATTTTTGTACCGTATCCCATCATGTGTCACTTCTCTTAATTTCTCTCCTACCTGAATGAGAGGGAAATAATTAGTAAGACAGAGGCAGAGAATGCTCATCCTTAGGAAAGAAAAGATTTCCCAATACTAAAAAGAAAATATGTTTTTTGAAGGTTAGAATTCCCAAATAATGCTTATCACAGTCATTACTCAGAGAACTTTGAAATGTCACATAACTTCAGAGAAATTTCTGTGTAGTGTCTGTACCAAGGCTCCAATTACTCAAGAATATCCATATCTAAGAACGGCATGAACATCTTGAAGTTCTCTCTTTCAGATGTATTGTATGGTTTTAGAAAAAAGAAAGAGAACAGTTCCTCAGAAACTGGGTTTTCTCCCATTTTCTGGTCATCTTCTAAACCTTTTAGAATCTTGCACAAACTTTAGTAGAAGGAAGGACTACTCCAAAATCAGATTTGACATTTTCACCTCCCCAACTGGTAGACTTTCACAGTCAGATTTAAATTGATTTAGAAAAAATTAAACCAATGTGACATTTGTTGAACTCTGGTGTAGTGATTGAAAATTTATATATGCATGGTGCATGGGACAATTTCCAGGACTTTTGAAAATTTTCATATACCACATAACGACATCTCAGACAGAATAAAAGCCCTAGAATCAGAGCTATTAATTACCCAAAAACAGGCATGTATTTTAGGAATGAAATGGCTGCCACAGTGGAAGAATACATTAAATAATAATACAATAGCATTGCTGCAGCAACGGTAACTCTCTGTGACTAGGAAATGGTAACAACTGATGGAATAATCTAATCTTTCCAGACTGTGTGGCCATTCATACTCATAGAGCTAACAGTAACTACTTCATTGACTCTAGTTGAACTGCTGAGTATATTGAAATAGGTTCCTAAAATTTCTAAAAGGTGGCTCAGTTATACTTCAAGTTAAATATTTCATTCATGGTATTGCCCTGAGGAACTTCAGTCTCAGAAAATTTGTCCCACCGGGCGCCTGGGTGGCTCAGATGGTTGGGCGTCTGCCTTCGGCTCGGGTCATGATCCCGGGGTCCTGGGATCGAATCCTGCATCGGGCTCCCTGCTCAGCGGGGAGCCTGCTTCTCCCTCTGCTTCTCTCTCTTTCTCTCTCTCTCTGTCTCTCATGAATAAATAAATAAAATCTTTAAAAAAAAAAAGAAAAGAAAATTTGTCCCACTGGTGTATTAAGACCAATATGTGAGCAGGGCAAGTTGAATGGCATGCTCTGCTTCTAGCTCAGACTATATACTCCTTCTTGCTCCCAACTTCTCCCATCTGCTAAAACTGTTAAAAAAAAAAAAAAAAAGGTGGGAGGAGGGAGAAGAGGAAGAAATGATGTCTCCACAATGAGGCCAATCATATACACATGGATCAATTTCAATGAAACCAGCATAAGTCTCGCCACCTGAAGTCTTATTATAATAGTTCAAAGTCTCAAACTACTTGTCAGGGTTTTGAGAGACCAGGTGAGAACACCTTTCTACATATCTCCTAAAACTTTGCTGCTCAAAGTGTCACCCAGTTGTCAGCAGCATTAACATTGAAGGGAGATTGCTAGAAATGCAGAATCTCTAAGAGTCCTCCATAGGTACTGAATCACAATGTGAATATTAACAAGATCCTTAATTAATTCACATGTACATTAAAGTTTGAGAAGCCATACTGTAAAATCTGCCTTTCAGAGTAAAGAGAACCTTCATACCATCCTAAATATTGAAGTCTTTCAATTATCTATGGATTTGGTCCTCAAGTGATTTGGAATAAAAGAATAAGCTACCTAGCAACACCACCCAATGCAAAGAGGGAATGTCAGCATTTGCCAGGGCAGCTCTAGGCTCTGTCATGGTAATAGGCAAACTTGGAAATTTCAATGGCTTAATACAACTGAAGTTTCATTTTGGATTTTTGTTCTTTCTTTCTCACACATGCTGCAACTCAATACATGTCTGATGGTCTTCCTCCACTTTATAGGGTTGTCATGTGGAATAGATGAAAGTAGTTCATCAGCTCTTCATTGCCTTAATCTAGAAATGACTGTTTATAATCCATTGGCCAGAAGTGATTAAATAGTATATTTTATATTAAATAGTATATTTATATACTATTTTTATTATAGTATATAGTATATAGTATATTATATTAAATTATATTAATTATATATAATTAATTATATATATAATTATATATATAATTATATATAATATAATTAAATTATATTAAATAATAAATTAAATAGTATATATTATATAGTATATATAGCACATGAATTTTTAGTAAGTTCTGCCTCAATCTCTCTATGTACCCTCATAATTATTATTTTCAAACTTTGGTTTTCATTTTTATATTTTTTCTATTGTAGCTCAGATTCATTGGACACCACCTGTTTGTGATGTTCTGTTTATTCTTCCTCTCAATAGCTACTAGATCCCTTAGAATATGTGTTATTATCACCTATCTGCTTATTGGATCTCAGGTCTAACTTCTGTGGTACCTTAAGTAAGGGATATCCAATGAAATATAAAAGTGCAAATGTCTCCACTCTTGTGAGCTGGCTGATACAAGTCCTCAAGGTGCCAGTACCCAGTTGTCACCAAGCAGAAGGCTCTCAGTTCCTCTTAGGCCTTCTGCCTCAAAGGAAAAGGGAACTCATCCCATATTACAGCTTCTCCTTAATTCTTCATGTACCATAAGGATTAGAAACACAAATATATTAATGTGAACCCCTCAATACCACTCCAGATTTGAGATCTTTTTAGACCAAGCTCTCTGCTGAATCTTGCAATGCTAACTCTGAGGGTTCTTGGACACTATCCCTATAGGCTCTTCTCCCATGGGGAAAAACCTAAGCCTGTTCTTTCTACCAGCAGTGAGACAGAGACCGGTCCCCACCCCTCATTACCTGCCCTTACTATATGCTGCCAACTGCTCAGTACATAGGGGTCCAGGGGTCACCTAACTACCATTCATCCAGAATTTCTATGCCCCCACTTTACAAAAGAGAAAAGTCAGCTTAAGATATTTTATATTATTTCCACTAAGTCAATCAGGCAGTAAAATGCAAAGCAGGGATTAGAACGCCAGTTTAGCGGGCTTCGTATTCCAAGCGACTTGTGTTTAACAGGTTCTGCTGAATCACATCAGCCTCAGTATCAAGGAAATGAAGGTAGAAGAGGGTAGATGTTCAGATAACAAAAGCAGGAGGATCACATCTGTAGACATGGTTGCCATAGGCTCAGAGATGGGGGAAGGAGAAGTGAGAAGGGTGAAGGGAGGCCCTACCACACAGAAAACCTGAGGCATAGCTGCAGTTTCACTTTTGGCTGGACCTGCTTCTGTCCCAATCATAGGTGGAGGAGTTAGATGAGTGGGGGTCATCTTGATCAAATTTGAAGCCTGCTTACATCTCTGCTTATATATAAACATCTTTACCTCTGTCCTAATGTTTCATCCTAAGCAGAAGAGCAAAATTTCAGCTAGGTGTCAAGAAGAATGTAATAGAAACTTTGGTATGTTCAATCCTCTAATCAGTTCAGAATGACTGGCCAGGCTAACGACCTTTACCGAAAGACTCAGCAAACCCTATCATACTCTGGCTCCAGCTTGGCAAGAACACACTAACAATCTGACTTATTTAAGCCCCAAGAGACCAACCATTTTGGTTATGATGATGGCCTAGATACTCTGGATGTTCTAGGACGTCACCTGGCTCAATAAATCTGAATGCACCCACATCAGGCAGTTTAGAGTTATTCATTAGCCCAGATATACTGACCATCTAAGATCAGTGACCCAAGACAGACTGATAATCTGATTACATCACCATATTGGGCCTGTTGACCCTTATTCCCTTCCCCGGTCCTTCCCCTATCACCCAGGAAACCATCTGTCTATACTATCTTGGCTACTTCGTGGGTAAACAGAACCCAGAGAAGTCTGGGATAACTCACAGATTCTATCTACTTCAGGGCCAAACTTTCTCTAAATTTCAATTTGGTGTGATTTTTCCATAAACACATATTTTCCAAACACAAGAAGTACATCTTGTGAAAACCATTCTAAATCTAGACAAGAACATGTAGTAAGAAAGTTGTAACTATTTTTGAGGTTTTATACACAATTTAAGGTTGTATATACCTCTTAGTCGGCCACGGGGACAGATGTGGGGCCAAATCGTAAACATTCTCTAATCTGTTTTTATCCATCTCAGATATATGCTGCTCTCTCAAGAACGTCATTATATTCAGTCAGGGTTATATCTGAATTTTAAAAAATACATAGAAAATGAACAAAATTTGTTTATGTTTAAATGACAACGATTAAATATGCTCAATTTGCATATATTATGCTGTGTAAAGATCATTCAAGCTATGACCTGAAGGATGAGAGAGTAAGAGAGAATAGGAAAGAAATCTTGGAAACAGTTCAAACAAACAAAAATGCATTTGCAGAAAGCAGAGAGGCCAAAGGTCGAGCATTTCATTCATTAATTTCTTCATTCATAGATTTTTTTCATTCTATACTAAATAACTACTTATAAATTTCCTGTTTTCCTCCCCATGCTATTTTAAGCCTTGAGAAAGGAATGATGAATACTATCATCATATTACCCTACTATACTATATAGTAAGATTTCTTATTCTGAAAAGAAATACGAAATGGGGTAAGTCAGCACTGCAGAGCTTGGTGAATGCTAGGTTGAAAGGTTTAACCACTGTTTGGAGCTCTTAATTGGTGTTTAATAGAAAATTTTCATTTGATTATCTATCTAAATGACAATAGAGAATTAAGGGAAGACATTGATAAAGAAGGATATGAGGAGAATAAAACAAAAATGTAAAAAGTAAGCCTATTTTGTCAGTGTTTAATTGCAGAGGATATTACAAAAATGCGAGAATAAAATCCTAAACATGAAAGAATATAATGATCTCTTAATAGTGATTTCAGATAAAAAT
This sequence comes from Zalophus californianus, assembly GCF_009762305.2. Taxonomy (NCBI): domain Eukaryota; kingdom Metazoa; phylum Chordata; class Mammalia; order Carnivora; family Otariidae; genus Zalophus; species Zalophus californianus. Next base: position 61,000,107 of record NC_045598.1, read on the forward strand.
ATATCCCTAAAGTTATATCTTTCTAGAACTGTTATAAACAGTCAACTAAATAAATCATCTCATGTTTAACAAATAAGTATATTCCAAAATACAGATCTTATTTTTAACTTGGCAAAGCAGTTTTGCAGCTGTCAATGAATAACTCAGGAAAGTCTCACCAACAAAAGGGCCGTTACTCGGAAAAGAAATTCCAGAAGAATAATAGAAGTCTTACTTAGAGGAAAAAAATAATAATTTCACTGCATTTAAATACATATTTAGATTTCTCAGCTGCATCTTTTGTCTGCCTAAATGAAATGACTGGCTTGAAGATTCCCATAAAGATTTTATATAGACTCAATATTAAATCAGTAAGTAAGTAAGTAAAATACGAACACCTTTACTGCTGTTCTCAATGAGCAAAAGAAGTCAAGAAGGTCAACTGACAATCTTTTCTAATCATCTAAAATCTATGGGAAGTGACATTTTCCAAGACTGTGCTCACATTTGATCATTATAATTTGTTAAACTGCAAAACCTTTGGGAAGTATAACCATAATTTTTTTCTTTATTTTATAAAAGACTCCATAGCATAGTTTTTAATATCATAACTCTGCAGCTAGTTTGCCTGGCTTCAATTCTAGTGCCATCACAATAGCTTTATGGTCTATTCTCCGTGCCTCAGTTTGTCATCTATAAAATGGGGATATTAATCCTAATGCCCATGTCCTGTTTGCAAGAGAAAATGTAAATATACTGAGCATAGTGCCTGATAGTGTTAGACATGACTACAATTGACCAACTCATACATGGTCCCACTCTGAGAGAATATTGATGATCATTAAAATAACAATCATAACTGAAGACAGAAATTCAAATGTGAAAGAGACAAAGAGAAGGCGAGCAGATGGTGGAAAGAGAGAAAATGCAGAAAAGAGAAGGGAATGTGAAGGTGGACTTTATGTTGAAGTGAGTGGAATAAGGTAAAGGGAGAAAGGAGATAATATCTTTTCTAGGAAAGAAAGAAATGATGATTACATCAATGACGTATCATACTCATCCCATTCTCCAGTCCCTTCCTTTAGAAATTATACAGGCAGATCATGGTTACCTAGAACTTTAGACACAAAGCTCTCATTAAATTCAATACAGTTATCGAACTAAATGCATAATACAATTAATTGTGTGACTGACAACTAATACTCAAAGTATAAGATAAATCATTCCTTTCCCCAGCAGTCAGGTGGACTATTTAATCGTGATTACTAGACATAAGATTTGCCAACAATCAATATAAAGAAAAGTTATTGTTTCTGAGCTCTGTCACACATTTTGAAGGATTGTTCATTTATTTTCTTCTTAGAGCCTACCCAAGTAGTAGTTAGAAATCAATCCATGCCATAAAAGTCCACAGGGAGAAAAGTGGATCATGAGGTTCTATAGCCAGAGGTAATCGGTGACAGCCAAGGCACCCAAAGAAAAATCATAAAGTTAAGAAACTACAGAAAGCTGGAAACAAAAATTCAGATAAATTTGGCTATTTCACTTTTAAATTCTTTAGTGTGATAAGTCTACTTTAGATATTTGTGTTTTTACTAATACTGAGATTTATCAACAATGGCAAAGAATGATTAGAAGCTTCAGTTCATTATCTCTTAATTCCTTTGACCAATTTCAAGCATTATTCAATAATTCAAGGTAATTCTAAATTAAGTCCTGAGTGACTTTTCAATGTTTTAAGTGGAGTATTGTCTATTTATTACCTCAATCTCTACGATTTCTAGTTCTCCAAGGAAAGAAAAGCATTCAAGCATCCATCCTTTTTAATATTACCATAAATCTTGTGCTTGAGGACAACATTATTTCCTGGTTCATTGTAAAAAAAATAAATACACCTAAATATAAAACACAGATATGTGCAAAATTTCAAAACTACAAAAAGAACAGAATTTAATAACAATGTATATAACAAAGTGTAAGTGATCTTGGAGCAACTGCTTGAATCACAGGCCGGGCCACTGACAGAAACATCAGGCTGATTTAAACCAGTAAACAATTGAAGAAGAGAACATCAACGAGGTGCTTCAAATGATAATGCCTTGAATTTTAAAGCATAAAAAGTGGCTCTTGGAAAAAATGATGACACTCTGGTATGTTTTGTAAAATTGATCCTTTTTCACAATGTTGCTGCAAAAGGCAAAGTTGAATTTAAGATATCATATTATTTTGTCTAAATGTTAAAAAATATATATTGCTTAATGGGGCACCTGGGTGGCTCAGTAGGTTAAGCGTCTGACTCTGGGTTTTGGGTCAGATCATGATCTCAGGGTCCTGAGATTGAGCCCTGAGTTGGGCTCCCCACTCAGTGGGGAATCTGTTTGAGATTCTCTCTCTCTTTCCCTCCTCCTTTCTTACTTCCCCTGCCCATTCCATGTGCTTTCTCTCTCTAAAAATAAATATCTAAAAATTATATTATTTAAATTATTTAAAAATAAAATTATGTAAAAATAAATCTTTAAAAATATATACATATGTATTGCTTAAGCAAGTCTATATTTAAGAATTAATAAACTGTAACTGTAGCCCAGATTTTGCTAAATGTAATAAAATTACCTATATTTTCACTTTTATTTTTCTGGATAAATCCTCAATCATATATATATATATATATATATATATATATATATGTTATAGTCCTGACTTTAATTCCCTGATAACTTGTTACATTTAATGCTGAACACAAGAGGATTTTTCTGCAAGATGCTAGAGAGATTCAAAAATTCAGCCAATTACAGATTATCTAGTCTTCCCCTTTCCAGACAATACAGATGATTCATAGAAAATAAATGATATCTATGCTTTCTGTTCAGTGTAAGAATTAGTTTCAATACAGACCTAAAAATTTGATATAGTCTTCTTTCCAAAAATAGCAGTGGGACAAAACATAACCAGAACACAGAGACAGGGACAAATAGACAAATGTAAAGAGAACTCTCTTAGGTACCCTTGTGGCATACACAACGGTAGGTAAATGTGAATGAGCAAGTATATTGTATTCTTATATCAGTTAGAGTCTTTGGCAGGCAACAGAAACCAATGCTGCCTAAATGCATTTAGAGGATGGATATGGGGTAGAACATAGAATTAAAGAAATTGATTTTTAAAAACCAGTTCAAATAGTTCAGGAAAAGCAGCTACAGGAATCTGGAATTGAGAACTAATAAGAAATCTCTTTAGGGCACCACCAACAGGATCAATCAACTAAAACGATGTTTATTCTTCTTGGTTCTCAGCTTAAGGAATCAAATTTTAAAGAGGAAGACTCTAGCTGGCTTGGATCATGGGCCTTTTGGCTCAAGAAGGCCAAGCCTCTTGATTAATGGTCCCATTGTATCATATCTAATGGGATAAGTCCTCCAAAAAAAAAAAAAATCACTGTCTTGTATCAGTTAGAAGAAGGATAGATGTTGAAAATGCAAGTCAGCAAATGTCCAGAAAATACTTCTGTATAAATTTGAAACAGGCAAAAAAAAAAAAAATTAACAAAACCTGGGTAATTTCAGAAATCTTGTCTGAACTGGAACAGAATAATTATCTTGGTTAAGAGCAAGAGGGGAGGTGGGAGAAATAATTTCACTAATTCCTTAGAGTGAACAAATTAGAAAATCATTTTCAAACAATTCTTATTAACTTTCTGAAGTCAGATGGTAAAGGATCTTCTCCAAGTATATTTATATTTTAGGCATGGTATATATCACTGATTATCACAAGAACAATTCTGACACCCAACACTGATAAACCAGATAAACAAGCTCCCTTACAGCATCTTTCTATGGTTCGACTTCTTTCTGCCTGTCTGGTCTATCTGTGGTTTGTTCAACTGTGATCATAGCAGCACTGTGACCTAAAGAAAGATGAAAGCATTCTCCCATTACTCAACTACTATAGGCAGAACTAGGGCATGAATCTTTCTGTTTTCTATTTCCAAGTCCAATTGTTCCACTGAAAGAAAAAGGCCTCTTGTATTACTCAGGTAGAAGAAGGTTGCATGACCATAGCAGAAAACTAATGGAGGAATTCTACCGGCAATTTCCAGTAGCCAAAGGAAGAAGCAATTAGAGGACGTGCTTGACAACCAGTAGACTCTACAGTAGAGTCCCAGCACAGCCTCTCTAGTTTCTGCTATTGGAATATCAGCAATAACATTCTGTTAATTGCATGTCAACTGTACGGCTTGTGAGACCATCAAGGGAGAACATTATAGCTTAGAGAGTATTGTTGAAAGGGTATGTTGATCACATTAAATTGCTTTTCAAGTATAAGGCTAACTTTAGTTTTCTATAAAACACACTATTTCCTCACTTGTATTTAAAATTTTAAGATTCTTTTTGAATACACTAAGCAACACTATAGCTATTACCATTCCCAGAGACCAACAATTGATTCCAAGCAGAGGACACTTAGTGCTGAACCATATTTCCATCTTCATACTAACAAGGGAACACTGGTACCAAGCAAAGGGCATATAAGGAAGTAGCACATTGTTCCCAATTGAACACATAGCTCTAAATGTCAGAACTCAAAAGGGGTTTGTATTACGGTTAAAAGAAATATTGAGTTGCTTTTCACCAAAGGATTTGTTAAGATTTTTTAAATAAAGACCATATTTTAAAATTAAGATAGAGCACAGATTCACAAAAAGGGATTGGGTTGAGTCACAGGGGTGAGCTTACTGATTATCAGAAAACACAGTGTTCAGGAGAGTTTGGTCTCTGGATGCTGATGAATAGGCTTGAAGGCCAGCTCTGCCCATTTGTACTCACTGTGACTCTGGGCATGCCACTTAATATCCCTAAGTCTTGGTTTCCTCATCTCTAAAATGGGAACATAAGGGGGATATATGTGATAAAATATTTTATGCCTATAAAATGCTTAGCACAATGTCTGAAACACATTAAGCAATCACAAAATATTAGTTATTACTTTGTACATTGTTTAACCTGTCTTGGGGTGATTATTTTATCCATAAATCACAAATAATCTATTTTCATTGCTAGAATACTATTGGGGTTGAATAAAATAACATATGCAGACTCTCTTATAAAATACGAAATAGCATTAAAAGATAGTCTTTTGTGATTATAATAGTGAAGTCTTAAAAGTAAATAAAGAAACTGACCCCTGATCTTACCTAAATTACCTTCACTATAACGGAGACGGAAAATGTTACGGTAACAGAAAAAAAAGAAGGAATACATACCAAAAAAGTATAAAGTGGGATTTGCTATACTTATTGCCTACCAAATCTAACTCTCATCAATTATATTAGTGTGATCCATAAAATGAACCATACCCTTTTCAAAAAGAGGAGCTGAGGACAAATATAGGGAGTACAGGTCTATCTTCAGAGTTTGGGAGCAAACTCTGGTAAAGACTCCTTCCCTACAACAACTGAAATGATCAAAAATCAAATTAGACCTTTTTTTAGAAACGCCTAAAGTTATAAGAACATATATGTGCCATACATATCACATTACAATGATACATATCATAATGATAGAAAATGTGTCTTTTTAAATCTTTTTTTATTCAAATTCTAGGTAGCTAACATACTGTGCAATATTGGCTTCTGGAGTAGAATTCAGTGATTCATCACTTACATAAAACACCTGGTGCTCATCACAAGTGCCCTCCTAATACCCATCACCTGTCTTTTGAATCCAAGTTAGAATGGGGTTTTTCTCAAACCAAACAAGTTTGTACAATATAACAACTTACATGAAATAAATACAGCATCCTAACAGAATGGCTGTTGCCTATATGGAAGATAGGAAGTGGATGCCAAAAGAGAAGGACCATTTGGTCTCCATCCAACCCTAATACACAGTGATGATGTCCCTGATCTGTGGGCAGTTGCTGCATCTGGCTTCCCTAGACTGGTGGGAAGAGTCCTTCATAACTCTGGCTCTTTCAAACTAACTGAATATATTTACCACCCCAAGTGACCAGTAGAGTTTTGATTTGTCAAATATTGCTTCAGTGGCAAATAAACCTATTGGTGTTCTTATTTATATATGTCATTTGTATGTGTAGGGAGCTTCAGTCAGTGTGTGAGTGATAGATCAACTCCGTGAGAATTCCATCCCATGCATTTTAGTGTGACTGACAAACCACGCCCCCCTGTGAGAGGCTACCCGAGGCAGCTGGCTCGTCTCTGTCTGTGTGCTTCCCTATAGCAGTGTCTGGGTTCCACTCATCTCCTCATTTTACAGATGAAGAAAATAAAATGAACACATCTAAAGACAGTAGAATAGAGTTAGAAATAAAGCGGGGGGGCGGAGCAAGATGGTGAAGGAGTAGGAGACCTGGATTTCATCTGGTCTCAGGAATTCAGCTGCATAGGGATAAAACCATTCTGAACACCTACGAACTCAACAGGAGATCAAAGAGGAGAGTAGCAAAAACTTTCTGAACAGAGAAGCGACCACTTTCTGGAAGGTAGGACATGCAAAGAAGTGAATCCGAGGTGATATTCGGGAGGATAGACAGCGGGGGAGGGGCCTCCCTCGGCCGCTTCTGGCAAGTGCTAGAGCCGCAGAGCACAAAATCGGAACTCTTAGAAGTCGGCTCCGCTGAGGGACGTCGCTCCAGTGGCTAAGCTGGGGGTGGAACCCTCGCGGGACAGTGTGGTCTCAGGACCCTCGGGGTCACAGAAAGACCGGGGGTGCCTGAGTGCAGCAGAGCTCCCAGGTATCGGAGCGGGGAAGCCGGCTGCAGAGACGGAGCCGAGGCGCGGGCTCTCAGCTCAGGGTTGCCATTAACTGTGATCTGCGGCCCAGTCGGGCCACTGCTCCTCCAGCAGGGACCCAACAAGTGGCAGAGCCGGGGAGACTCCCCTTCCTCCCCTAGGAGGAGCGGCACGGGAGCACACCACAGGGATCTGCTGGGTTTGGAGACTCCACACGGGGTCGGGTGCCAGACATAGAAATGCTCTATCACAGGCCGGGTGAGCACGGATTGCGGCCGGAGACCGGGGAGATGGGAGTGACTGCTTTTCTCTGGGGGTGCACTGAGGAGCAGGGCCCCAAGTTCTCAGCTCATCCAGGTGGAGATTGGGAGGCCACCATTTTCACCCTTGTCCTCCAAAACTCTACCAGAGCTTGCAGGGAACAAAAGCTCCTGAGAGCAAACCCGAGCAGCTTGCTTAGCCCAGACCAACAAGGGTGGGGCAATTCCGCCTCTGGCAAAGACATTTGGGAACCACAGCAACAGGCCCTTCCTCCAGAAGATCAGCACGAACAGCCAGCAAGCCAAGACCAAGTTTACCGATGAAGGAGAACGGGAGAACTCCAGCGCTAGGGAATACTGCACATGGAATTCATGTCTTTTTTACCATGATTCATTAGTTTTTCAAAGTTAATTTTTTAACTGTTTTTTTTTTATTTTTCTTTTTCTCTTTTTCAACCAACATCTTATCGATCCCTTTTTTAAAAAAACATTTATTATTTTTCATTTTTAGAGTCATATTTTATCCCTTCATAGTAGTTACCCTTATTTTTGGCATATATATATAAGTTGTTCTCTCTTTAAAATTCTGAGATACAGTTTCTTCTAACAGATCAAAATATACACTAAATCACTAGTGTATGGCTTTGTTCTAGTCTCCTGCCTGCCTGATCACATTCTCTCCCTTTTTTTTTCTTATTTTTTTTAAATCTTCTTATTTCTTTTATCAAACAACTTCTTATCTTATCAATTATTTTTATGAAATCTTTTATACTTTTCATCTTTACAGTCATCTTCCATCCCTTCATTGTATCAACCCTTATTTTGTACATATATAAGTCTTTCTTCCTTTAAAATTTTAGGAGGCACTTTTTTCTAACAGACCAGTGTATGCCCAAAATCTAGTGTGTGGCACTGATCTACACACTAGCCTGATCATTTTGATCATATCATGCTTTTTTTTGTATTGTTCTGTTTTTGTTTTTATCTTTTTCTTTTTTCTTCCTCTCTTTCTTTTTCTTTTTTTCCCTTTTTTTCCCCTGGTTTCAGGTCTTTTCTGATTTGTATATGGTATATTTGCTGGGGACGTTGTTAACCTGTTAGCATTTTGTTCTCTCATTCATCTATTCTCCTCTGGACAAAATGACAAGATGAAAAAAATCACCTCAGCAAAAAGAACAAGAGGTAGTACCATCAGCCAGGGACCTACTCAATATGGACATTAGTATGATGTTGGACCTGGAGTTCAGAATCACGACTTTAAAGATACTATCTAGGCTTGAAAAAAGCGTGGAAGTTATTAGAGAAACCCTTTCTGGAGAAATAAAAGAACTAAAATCTAATGAAGTCGAAATCAAAAAGGCTATTAATGAGGTGCAATCAAAAATGGGGGCACTAACTGCTAGGATAAATGAGGCAGAAGAGAGAATCAGCAATATAGAAGACCAAATGATGGAAAATAAAGAGGCTGAGAAAGAGAGAGAGAAACAACTACAGGATCACGAGGGCAGAATTCGAGAGATAAGCGATACGATAAGATGAAACACCATTAAAATATTTGGGATCCCAGAAGAAGAATAAAGAGAGAGAGGGGCAGAAGGTATATTGGAGCAAATAATAGCAGAGAACTTCACCAATGTGGGGAAGGAAACAGGCATCCAAATTCAGGAGGCACAGAGAACTCCTCTCAAAATCAATAAAAATAGGTCAACACCCCGATATCTAATAGTAAAACTTACGAGTGTCAGAGACAAAGAGAAAATCCTGAAAGCAGGTCGGGAGAAGAGACATGTAACCTACAATGGTAGAAATATTAGACTGGCAACAGACGTATCCACAGAGACCTGGCAGGTCAGAAAGGACTGGCATGATATCTTCAGAGCACTAAATGAGAAAAATATGCAGCCAAGAATACTATATCCAGCTACGCTGCCATTGAAAATAGAAGGAGAGATAAAAAGCTTCCAGGACAAACAAAAACAAAAGGAATTTGCAAACACGAAACCAGCCCTCCAAGAAATCTTGAAAGAGGTCCTCTAAGCAAAGAGAGAGCCTAAAAGCAGCATAGATCAGAAAGGAACACAGACAATATACAGTAACAGTCACCTTACAGGCAATACGATGGCACTAAATTCATACCGTTCAATAGTTACCCTGAATATAAATGGGCTCAATGCGCCAATCAAAAGACACAGGCTATCAGATTGAATTACTAAACAAGACCCATCGATATGCTGTCTGCAAGAGACTCATTTTAGACCCAAAGACACCCGCACATTGAAAGTGAGGGGGTGGAAAACCATTTACCATGCTAATGGACACCAAAAGAAAACTGGGGTGGCAATCCTTATATCAGACAAATTAGATTTTAAAACAAAGACTGTAATAAGAGATGAAGAAGGACACTATATCCTACTTAAAGGATCTATCAAACAAGAAGATCTAACAATTGTAAATATCTATGCCCCTAACTAGGGAGCAGCCAAGTATATAAGGCAATTAATAACAATATCAAAGAAACACATTGACAACAATACAGTAATAGTGGGGGACTTTAACACCCCCCTGACTGAAATGGACAGATCATCTAAGCAAAAGATCAACAAGGAAATAAAGACTTTACGTGACACACTGGACCAAATGGACTTCACAGACATATTCAGAACTTTCCATCCCAAAGCAACGGAATACACATTCTTCTCTAGTGCCCATGGAACATTCTCCAGAATTGATCACATCCTAGGTCACAAATCAGGTCTCAACCGGTACCAAAAGATTGGGATTATTCCCTGCATATTTTCAGACCACAGTGCTTTGAAACTAGAACTCAATCACAAGAGGAAATTCGGAAGGAACTCAAATACATGGAGGCTAAAGAGCATCCTACTAAAGAATGAATGGGTCAACCAGGAAATTAAAGAAGAATTAAAAAAATTCATGGACACCAATGAAAATGAAAACAAAACTGTCCAAAATCTTTGGGATACAGCAAAGGCAGTCCTGAGAGGAAAGTATCAATACAAGCCTTTCTCAAGAAACAAGAAAGGTCTCAAATACACAACCTAAACCTATACCTAAAGGAGCTGGAGAAAGAACAGCAAATAAAGCCTAAACCCAGCAGGAGAAGAGAAATCATAAAGATCAGAGCAGAAATCAATGAAAAAGAAACCAAGAAAACAGTAGAACAGATCAACGAAACTAGGAGCTGGTTCTCTGAAAGAATTAGCAAGAGTGATAAACCCCTGGCCAGACTTATCAAAAAGAAAAGAGAAATGACCCAAATCAACAAAATCATGAATGAAAGAGGAGAGATCACAACCAACACCAAAGAAATACAAACAATTATAAGAACATATTATGAGCAACTCTAGGCCAGCAAATTAGATACCCTGGAAGAAATGGATGCATTCCTAGAGATGTAATAACTACCAAAATTGAACCAGGAAGAAATAGAAAACCTGAACAGACCTATAACCACTAAGGAAATTGAAGCAGTCATCAAAAATCTCCCAACAAACAAAAGCTCAGGGCCAGATGGCTTCCCAGGGGAATTCTATCAGACATTTAAAGAAGAATTAATACCTATTCTCCTGAAACTGTTCCAAAAAATAGAAATGGAAGGAAAACTTCCAAACTCATTTTATGAGGCCACCATTACCTTGATCCCCAAACCAGACAAAGACCCCATCAAAAAGGAGAATTACAGACCAATATCCTTGATGAACATGGATGCAAAAATTCTCACCAGAATACTAGCCAATAGGATCCAACAGTATATTAAAAGGATTATTCACCATGACCAAGTGGGATTTATCCCTGGGCTGCAAGGCTGGTTCAACATCCACGTGATAAAAATCAATCAATCAACGTGATACAATACATTAACAAAAGAAAGAACAAGAATCATATGATCCTCTCAATAGATGCAGAAAAAGCATTTGACAAAGTACAGCATCCTTTCTTGATCAAAACTCTTCAGAGTATAGGGATAGAGGGTACCTACCACAGTATCATAAAAGCCATCTATGAATAACCTACAGCGAATATCATTCTCAATGGGGAGAAGTTGAGACCTTTTCCCCTAAGGTCAGGAATGTGGCAGGGATGTCCACTATCACCACTGCTATTCAACATAGTATTAGAAGTCCTAGCCACAGCAATCAGACAACAAAAAGAAATCAAAGGCATCCAAATCGGCAAAGAGGAAGTCAAACATTCAAATGGCCAACAGACACATGAAAAAGTGCTCAACATTGCTCGGCATTAGGGAAATCCAAATCAAAACCTCAATGAGATACCACCTCACACCAGTCAGAATGGCTAAAATTAACAAGTCAGGAAACGACAGATTTTGGCGGGGATGTGGAGAAAGGGGAACCCTCCTACACTGTTGGTGGGAATGCAAGCTGGTGCAACCACTCTGGAAAACAGTATGGAGGTTCCTCAAACAGTTGAAAATAGAGCTACCATATGATCCAGCAATTGCACTACTGGGTATTTACCCCATAGATACAAATGTAGGGATCCGAAGGGGTACGTGCACCCGGATGTTTATAGCAGCAATGTCCACTATAGCCAAACTGTGGAAAGAGCCAAGATGTCCATCGACAGATGAATGGATAAAGAAGATGTGGTATATATACACAATGGAATATTATGCAGCCATCAAAAGGAATGAGATCTTGCCATTTGCAACGACGTAGATGGAACTGGAGGGTGTTATGCTGAGTGAAATAAGTCAATCAGAGAAAGACATGTATCATATGACCTCACTGATATGAGGAATTCTTAATCTCAGGAAACAAACTGAGTGTTGCTGGAGTGGTGGGGGGTGGGAGGGATGGGGTGGCTGGGTGACAGACATTGGGGAGGGTATGTGCTATGGTGAATGCTGTGAATTGTGCAAGACTGTTGAATCACAGACCTGTACTTCTGAAACAAATAATGCAACATATGTTAAGAAAAAAGAAAAAGAAGAAGATAGCAGGAGGGGAAGAATGAAGGGGAGTAAGTCAGAGGGGAGACAAACCATGAGAGATGATGGACTCTGAAAAACAAACTGAGGGTTCTAGAGGGGAGGAGGGTAGGGGGAAGGGTTAGCCTGGTGATGGGTATTAAAGAGGGCACATTCTGCATGGAGCACTGGGTGTTATATGCAAACGATGAATCATGGAACACTACATCAAAAACTAATGATGTAATGTATGGTGATTAGCAAAGCAATAAAAAAATTTAAAGAAAAGAAATAAAGCAGAAGTCTCTCATGCTTGTTCTTTTCAGTTACACCGTAATATAAATAGCCAAAAAAGAAAGAAGGAGAGGGGAGAGCAGGGGAGGATAGGAGAGAAAAAAAAAATACTCTGAGCTTAGACATTTGCAATAAAACGTTTTCCCATGTCTTACAAAGACAAAGAGCAAACCATTAAAATTTCCATGGTCACCATACTCATAATCTTCAGTCCCTCTTCAGCTTTTATCTCAATGCTCTTGCATGATTCTGTGCTGGAACACCACTTATTTTTTCAATATTTTCCATAAAAAACCATACACAGATGAACTTGAATACTTACTTTTTGGAAATAAGTCATTCTGAACATTGAGAAAGAGGCAAGAACACTGACATTTCTCTTACTTTTCATAAATGTCTTGCAAGCAAGGCTTTAAAAATTTTTCAGTCAAAATAGGAATAACAAACTGTCAAAAAGTAACTGAAAAAGAGAAAAGGATCAAAGTATGGAAAACTATCCTAACAGCTATGGTTTACTCTTAAAGGCAATGTGGTAAACCAGACAGCCCTAGGTGACCCACAATGGCCCCTGCCTTCATATAATTCCTCTCTGCAAATGTAGATGGGACTCTGATGCATTTCTAGTCAATAAAGTATGGCAAAGGTGATGAGAGGTCACTCCCATCATTATACTATGTGTATGTATAATGTGTATAACATATACACATGTATATACATATATATTTACTTATAACATATGTAAATACAAAATATAATTATAAAAATATAAGTTCTATATAAAGTATGCTACAAATTATAAGTATTTATTAGTTGTACCACAGAAACTGTAAAATAATAATCGTCTTATTTTAGGTTACTAATTCTGCAATAATATTTTATATGGCAATAGAAAACTAATACAGCTTTACTCTGTTACAGTTTAACATAGCAATTCTAATAAGTTTTCCCTGGAGTGACAGGATAGAGCCAGATATTTCCAAAACAAAAGCCTAGAGCTATCAATATTAACTACTCAATTTTAGGCAAGTTACTTAATCTTGCTGAGGCTCAGTATTCTCATATATAAAAATGGCAATGGTATTAACTACCTTGCAGGTCTGGTGTGAAGATTAGAAATAGCAAAGATAAAATGCATGTCACATAATAGGTATTCCAGAAATAGTAGTTCAAGAAATAGTGGAAACCTGACCTGTTGCTTTGAGCCATGAAAGCCAGAACATATCTTACTCCACAGATTTACTTTTAAAGAGGATGCCATTGTCGTTCTAGATCTGGTGGTGAACACTTAATGCAGAAACCATCTGAATTCCCTCACTCAGGTCAGTGATTTTACTAATTACATGGGCAAGATTCAGCTTGAGGTGAGATGTAAGATTTGCGCAGAGAAACAGAACAAGTCTTTGTAGGCTACAAACATTGAAATTTATCTGAGTTAATCATTTCCTGACCTAACCCACAAAATAACTGGTCATGTATAGAAAAAGAAAATTGTGTAGCCAGTAAATATCTTTTTCCACAAGTAAGAAAAAAAATTATAATCACCTAACAGCTTAAAGTTCTTAATTTGGTTAGGTAAAATCACTTAGCATATTTCAGCACTAATTATAATAACTTAGTCTCTCTTATATAAGTAGGTTCTGGGAAATTTTAATCAAAGGAGAGTAAGACTGTAAAAATACTTTGATTTTACTGTTTGTATCTTTTTTTCAATTCTTCGTATCTGTTTCTAATTAGTTTAGTTCAAGAGTAGCTGGGTTTTAACCGCTAGAGTGGGCACTCATTATTGGTAGAAGTCAAAAGAGGATTATTGTATAATAATAAATGTCATAAAGAATAGGCTATTCCCTGGAGAAAATTTCTCCATATGGAACTGATAAAACCACAATTCTTTACCACCTGGAAATGCAGTTACAAAAGGCAAGGTGGGACAAATATCAAAGTTCTGATTTGAGAGGAAAAATAATTTTTAATAGCCACATAAACAGAAGAAGGAGCTTAATATACAGTAATTTAAGCCATATATATATATATATACACATATATAACACAGCACAGCATATTACTGGAGGACAGAACCTTATATTTCTCTCACTATTTTTCTGCTCTAAATATACACCAAACGTTTTCACCAAGGGAAACAGTCTCTGGGGACAAAAGGTGTTATGAGCTCTATGCACTATTCCCTTTGTTCACTCTTGATAACTCTGAAACTACACAGCAGCTGGGATAACCAAAAAGAACCAATACCAATATATTTAGTTTTACATCAGAAAATAAAATATATTATTGTGAAGAAATGTTCATGAACTAACATCAATGCAAATATTAACGTTCCAAACCTTTAAGTCTCCCATCCCACTATGAGAACAATGAAAATATTCTCTCTTCTTGTTGAGCTTTACTGAGGGTCAAAGGCTTTGTATATAGTCAATAAAAAAGTTATTTTGTAACTATTCTGAAAGTTAATGAGGTTAGTGAATAGGAGGAATTCAGAATAGGTCTCAATAGAATCAATGGTATATTTATTTTATTGGATAAACCTAAAGTTCACATTTCTAGCTGTATTGTCATCATTTAAATGACAGAGCCATACATTTCAATGTACTTCATAATTAAAACTGGAAAACCCCACCAAACAAAATGATGTAAGAATGGATTTTAATCAGTACATTAACTATCACTACACACATGCAGAACTTTAGAATAAAATCAGGAATTTCATCTATCATAGCTTGGAAAAATATTAAAGATACTAAAATATTAGCTACTTTTGATGGATGCTAAACATTTCTGAAATTAATGTACAGTTATAATGAATTTATATTGTTCGTATTTATAAAAATAATCAAATTCTACTTTCTTTCATCATATCAAATTCATAAATACTTCAATGAATTTTGGAAAACAATTGATAATGTTTCCTTAAAGCTATCTGTGTTTTTAGTAGACATCTTGGATTTCTCTCAAATATAAGTCTCGCAGCATCCTCCAAAAATATCAATCAAGAGTAGGATATAGTGAGAGGTTTAACCAAAAAAAAAAAAAAAAAGACATTCTGCTACTGAATTACACCCATGTTTATGTCAAAACAAGGATTTCTTATGTCAGAGACTCAAAATGCCCACAGTACATGTTCATTAAGAAAAGAACATTATCACATCCGTTCAATGGTGCAAAAAAACTTATCTTTCATGCTAGCCATATCTCTCCTCTTCCAGCAACTTTTATATTAAGTAATAATCTATGTCCTGGGCGCTGCTTTACAATCTCACTTCTCTTTCCAAAGATAGCTGTGATCCAACCACAGGATCCTATTTGCGAGTCCCTGAACATAACCTGTACTTGTTTGCCTCTGGCTTTCATCTCTGCCTTTCCTTAGCCTAGAAAGATTTCCAAATACCCTCTTTTCTTGCATCCCTATCTGGCCTTATAAATGCTGTTCATTCTTCAAAACACAGCAAAAATGGTATTTCCCGACTGAAGTCCTCAGTCACCACAAGCAGGAATTAATCACACCTTCCTTGCGGCTTCCTAGCATTGTGTTTATATGTAACCTGGGACACCTGTCACTTCATGCATTTTGTTATGGTAATTTTCAAACACATTTTTTTCCCCCCACTAGATTGTAAAATCATCTAGGTCAGGGATAACAACTTTGTAAACACTGGCTGAATTTAATTTAATTCTTAATGTTCTGCATGAAATGCACACACACAAAAAATTAAAATATTTGGTTGGCTCTTATTATTAAAATATATTCCTCCTCAACTTTGTAGTTATTCCTAGCAGTAAATGAAACCTGAGGCACTGTTCATAAAAATGGGTGCTTAATAAATATTTTCTGATATGCTTTCTTATAATTTGAGATTGCCTACAAGGGACACAAAAGCTCTAAAACAAATTTGTTGGGTTGCTGTTTTGTTTTTTTTTTTCTGGAGTCCAGGAATAAAGTCACAGTAAATTATTTCTTTTATTACTATTCCATTAAATTGTTAAGTAAATTAAAGGTTATAAAACCTTTATAAAACCACACATATGCCAGTGGTTATAAACTTTTTGGCAAATAGCAATTTTTCTTCTATACCAAAACTATCAAAAATCTCCACTTCATTGTTTTGTCTGCCTCTGTATCCTCAGAAAAATGCCCAGCTCATTGGTGTTCTAGCTTACTCCCACAAGTCCCCTACTCCAACACTTCTTGGAGCCCAGGGAGATCTTCAGTTAGATGACACTACCATATTTTCACTGTCCTTGCCCTCCACACTCTTCACACTGTCACACCCCTCCTCACTCAGCTTAGATCTATGTTTTATCATTCTATTTGTCTTTTCCATACATCCTCAACTCACTTCATCTTACAAACCAGGCTAAATCCCAGCTGCGACTAAACCCAATTCTCTTCACAGTCTATCTGAGCAGGTGAAAGTAGCTACAGAAAAATCACTCCTCTATGCTGAACTCCTTCATTTTAAATTAGTTGTATGAATCACTAGCTCAGTCATACAGCCACACTGAGCCATCTGGCTGCATTGTTCTCAGTGAATCAGCTGGTTTCATATTTCACTGTGATTTTGTACCTGTTCCCCCCAGATTTACCAAATAGACTCATCTTTTTTTTTTTTAAAGATTTTATTAGTTTATTTGAGAGAGAGAGTACAAGTGGGGGGAGGGACAGAGGGACAAGCAGACTCCCAGCTGAGCAAGGAACCCAATGTGGGACTCAATCCCAGGACCCCGAGATCATGACCCAGGCCGAAGTCAGATGCTTAACCGAGTGAGCCACCCAGGCGCCCCCTGCAAATAGCCTTATCTTTAATCTTACCCTCTGCATGCCCCTCTGTTACACTGGATGGACTGTCTGGACTAACAATAGCCTAGAACACCTGAAAAATTAGATGCAGAAGGGCTTAGGAACTTGTCCATGTGAAGAAGTGAGCATTTAATCTTAGGCATTCTGATGCTCATAAATTCTCAAAAGAGACCTTGATTTCTTGGATGGCAGAATGACCCATGGCCTTACAATAAAAATTAGACTAGCTTGGGCTCAAATTATGAAAATAACATTTACTGTTGCCTAACTTTTGTCATAGTATGTAAGTTCTCAAGGCCTACATTTTCTCATATGTAAAATGGGGATAATAACACCTGATTACAAATAATTGTTAGGACATTATCGAGGATTTAATAGGTACTCCAGAAGTGTTGGTGTTTTTCTTTTCCATTTATATCAAGACTGAGTCTTAGTCGCATACTGCTTTATATTTCCCACAGAGTAAAATGCATGGCAGAAATTCCGCAACTACATACTGTACATCAGAAACACAAAAATATAGAAACCTTGACTAAAACATACATGTTTGTGTTCATTTCATTGCACTTTGAAATTTTAAATTTTACTGGGAGCTACTATCTTAACCCCAATGTGAAATATGAGCATAAACTGTAAAACAGTTAATTTTATAAGATAAGGTGGGTCAGGAATAGTGCACTAAGCCCCCCATTATGGGAATCCTGGAATGTCTTCCCATCATTGCCCCTCATTGCTCCAAATGCCAATAGCAGTTTATGATAGTATGTGTGCCTAGTGTTTATTTCACTGTTCCTACTTAACTACATAGTCTTATAGTTTGCAAAGCAGGCTATTCCTACCTTCCCAGTTAGTAATTACTAAGAATGGCTCCTTCAAATCATGGCAAGGATAAAAGATAGGCACAAAGGCCCCCCACAGTGACACTTGAAAAGTTGGCCACTTAGAAATGTTGTCAATGAGGAGATTTTGAAACCATCTTTCAAATCCTTATGCTTAGTGTTACCATATTGTGACAGGCAACTTCAAAAAGAGAGAATAAATCTTCCAAGCTACTATTCTTTCTGCAAGTTGCAGATTTATTTCCTTCTCAAATTACAGCCTTCACTCTTGCTTAATTTTCGTTGTCCTAATAATTTATCACAGTAGGTTTCATCTCAATGTGACAACAAAAAATAGAATCTTTGCTGGGACTCAACAAATTCATATTTGAGGAAAGAATTTATTCAGAATAAATGTTAATAAAATGCAAGCCCAGATTGCTAGATAATGTTAAGATACAGCTATATATAGATAATCAAAGAAGGCTGCTACAGATGAAATCCTATATTATCTATGATTAGTATTTAATTTTTCAATTCCAGATAATTTACCATTACTAAAATGGCTATGATTGAAGCTGACCTCAATCCTTCTTACTTCACTAAGAGCACAAATAAATATACAATTGGAAAATACCAAATATTCACCATCCTGTTGATGTAAGTTGAGTATTAATGGTTAAATAACAGTGAATGATACTATTTTTTAAACTTTTTTTTTAAATTTAGTGCATCCAGTCTGTACTCTAGATCACACTGGTAGATGAGGGGGTGGGTGAAGGCTAGAAATTATAAAAGAAAATTTGGAATGCTAATTTGAATTCAGCTTTCATACATATTCTTCCAATCCAAATAAATAAAATTCATGTCTACTGAAAAATGAAGATAAAACAAAGTCAAAGAAGCCAAAGGGGGAAAGTATAAGACAGAGAACCCACATTTCCCTTCCTTTGGCATCTGTCAGACTTTCTAAGGACATGTCTTTATATATAACTGCTAAGTGCAGATGTGTCCCCAAAGTAATCTGTGCTATGTCAGGGTAAAGAGACCCTAAAAGCTGTATGTTTATTGTTTTAATTGATCATTATAAACATCACATATAAGCTGTGATTTCCATCTGTCTAATGAAGGAGTAGCAAACTCAAATAACTTCAGGTGCCAGACAGATGTAAATTTAGGATTCAGAACAGTGGACACTGTAGGAATAGAAGAGAGTATGACCTTTGAAAAAGTATTCAAAATAAAAAAATATATTAAACATTCCAATAGATAAATCTTTAGTCACCAGTTTTTGAGACCTGGTCTCCATTATTCTAGTTTTATCCTCTACCATGAATTTATAAACTGAGAATCACATTCAGGAACCATTATAACTGGAAAAGAGTATCAATGTCAACTATAGCTATTGGGATTTTCTACTGGTCATTCCTTAAGACTGAATAAGCCTTAAGATGCATTAACAAAGGCAGAGTTGCCAAATGACAATGAAGACACAGATCAGTAGGGACATAATGTACCCCTCCACTTAAATAGAATAATGGCATTCTCATCCTAGTCCCTGAAGAGTAGGTGTGTCACTGGAGTCCATAGCCTCATGAGTTCCTGGAGTTCATAGCCTTATTAAGACGGATGCTCCAGGAACACCTGCAAATCCTCCAGAACTACCCAACAAATCCTAACTTAGCTCATTTTAGATAAACACAATACAACACACATGGGCATTCAGATATTGAAACTTGCTTACATGAGACACAGAAGTTCAGACAGGCCTGCTTTAACACTTCCAGCACCAAGTAAAATTCATGAGTCTCATCATTTTAAAGTGATCTCTCAGCATAATGTCAACTCATGTACTTCCAAGTTGTTTTCCAGGATGTTGAAATCTGCCTAACTTATTCATTGATTTGTGCAACTTTCCTTACTGTGCTTGGTCATAAATTTTCAAACATCTGGGAAGAGGCTGTAGATCTTGGCACAGCAAATTATGTCCTCATAACTGGTTAGGTAAGGTTAAAGAAATAATTTCTTCTCAAGGACTCCACTATGATAAAATGAATTTTAAAAGAATAATCCTTGTTTAGGAGTGATTTAAACTTTCTGTGTTTTCTCACCATGTAAACAAGTGCCCACTTGACCCATGTGAGCTTGTCATGTTCAGTCAAGACTCACAGAGTTTTTAGTAATTTAGGATTGTTTCCTAGCTCTATAGAAGGGCAAATCTTACCCAAAACACTCCTTTCTTAAAGCATAAACTTTGTAAATAAAAAACAAAAACTAATCTCTGTGTTTACTATGAACATAATCAGAAACAAATACCCATGCACCTACTGGATTATTTCTTCATTTTGGCCAGCTCAACTCAACAGCAATGAAGTAGAATTGAATCAATTTTTTGAAAAAATATATCCTCCGAGAGCTTAGATAAGAATTAATGATGCAAACCTTTCTTCCTAAAAGGAGAAAAACATCAAGAAAACATAAAATTCTAAATATGAAAACAAGACAGAGAAATAGACTTTTGGTATTATCCTAAATGATTCAATTAAAATTGCCTAATGCCATTCATGTATCATAGGAAGATATTTGGTCTTTATGCCTAGTTCCTGGAGCATAGTTCCAAATGCTCTTGGAATTTCACAGTGAGAAAGGTAATAGGAGTGTCTTTTATCCTTTTAAGTTTGGATAAAGTGACTCTTTGCAGGGCCCCTAGATAGCTTCAGTTTGGAGCCTGATCACCAGAACTATCAAGCCTTGATTAGAAGTTTGGGACTTTCATCCCCATCCCTCAACCTCCACGTCGGTAAGGTGAGTCTGAAAGGTGCACCCATTGAGGTGCTGCGAGGGTGGTTCTCCCATAAGGGGCATAAAAGCTCTGTGTACCGGCATGCCCCCCGACCCCATAGTGCCTAGGTATCTCTTTTATTTGGCTTTCCCCGAGTTGTATCCTTTAAAATAAACCAGGAAATGTAAGTAACATGTTTTTCTGAGTTCTCTAAGTCACTCTGGTGAATTATAGAACCTGAGTGGGGGCTATGGGAGCCCCCAATCTCTAACCGTCAGTTAGAAGTAGTGAGGGCCCATGACTTGTCATGACACCGGAAGTGGGACACTCTTCTAGCACTGAGCTCTCTAAGATTTGGGATCTAATGCTGACTCCAGGTAGATATTATCAGAATTGAATTGAATCATTTGACACCCAGTTGGTGTCAGAGAGTTGGAGAAGTGGTGTTGGAAAGAAACATGTATTTGGTATCAAGAGGAAAAAGAAAACCTCTCATCTGGCATCAGAAGTAGTGTGAGTAAAAACAGAGGAGGCCAGTGAAGTGTTTCAATTTCTGATGCTCTGTCTCTTTTCACCAAAGATGATAAAAGAAGACTACAAGTTCTAGAGACCTTACTGTTTCCCTTTCACTTGCTTCCATAAAATAAACTTCTTTCTTCTCACTGAAAGCAAAGCCCATCACCACCATCCCAGATCTCTCTGCCATGTTGCTCTACCACCAAGATAGTTGGCAGAGTTTATTAAGCTACTTTTCCAGTAAAAATATACTTGTGTTAATATATATTCTAACAGTTTTATAATAAATTTGGGGAAAATAAGCCAGAATGACCTCCCTTATACTATTGTACTGAAGGCTTTCTTGTTTCTTAACCCTAATCTCTTAAGGGACTCTTTCATTGTTATTTTTGCTTTTGTTATTATTCTTTTTGTTATCTTTATTCATACTTTTATTGTTTTTAATAATTAAGATATCTAATTGGCTAGAGAGTGGTTGTCAGGAATAAATGAAAAGGTTTTTAAAGAAAGTAATCAAATTGAAAGGGGAAGCCATCTGAAATTTGTCTAGAGTTGAACTGAATAGGGATAAAGGACTTCACACACTTGGTAGAATGCCGTCAACATTCTAGATGTAGACATACAACTTGGACACTGAAAACCTGAAGATGATCTATTCAAACTCATTTTCCCACTCTCTATTCCAAACCTCTCACTGGGCTCTGTATGGTGCCCTGTCTGCTTTATCTCTAAAGTCCCTCAAGAGTAACAACGGGTTCATCAACTTTAAGGATGCTCTCCTTCCACACTGGCCCTCAATAATCTAGGTCTCAGTGGTCTAAGAATGTAAATTGGAAAATATCCCATTTCCATTTTTTCATACATGCACTCCTCAAATTTGTCAAAGCCATCAAAATGAGTGAAACTGTCACATCTGTGACAGCTTTAGTTAATAACCTTGAATTAAGATTTGTTCATCAATTGTTACAAGTGTGCTATACTAATGTTAGAAATTAATAATAAGTAAACTAGTGGGGGTATATGGGAACTCTGTGCTATCCTAATAATTTTTCTGTAGATCTAAAGTTATTCCAAAGTAAAAATTTTATTAAAAAAAAAATACATGACCTTAAAAGAAAAATACATGATCTTTGCTTTCAAGTAGCTAATAGCAAGGAATGGAGACATTGGAAAGAAATATTTTTGGGTTGCCCATAGAAATTAGTTCCACCTTGGTTATGATCATGGAGGACATAATATTATAGTACAGCCAATAAGATATTTAAAAACTTGACAAAGCTGTCCATCTGATTTTGTTTCCATCGAGCCTCTGCTTATTCCTAGTGGTAGACATTGATTTAAAATCTGAATTGTTCTTATGTCATTTGCTCAGGAATTAAAGTTTAGAAGATGAATTATAACGCTTCCTCTTTCTAAGCTACGATCTCAATTAAGAGAATGGAAACTTCATATGCCATAATTAATTTTGGGTGTTTACATCATATCTTAAATATGCTCTTGGGATTTTTCTGGTCATAAATACCGGGAAAAAAATGACTCTTCATCTATATCCATTCCCTTGAGTTGTCATAAACAAAGAAAGTCCTCAAGTACAAAACAAGAAGAGAAAAATAATGCATTTGGGAGCCTATCATTCTCCCTTCCATTCATTTTCCTAAATTGGATTTGGTATTAACAAATTCAGTGACATGATGTTTCTTATAAAAGGAATACGAGATTTCTACAATTAAAAAAGGTTTTTACTGCAGTTTGAGTAACTTATAAATTATGCTACAACTTTAGTCTCTAAATTTATGGTACTGTAGCTTCTTTCTCTTTAATAGTTTGCATGTTTCCTACTTCATTTATAGTTCCAAGCCGCACTAGAATTTATTCTCAGTCTCTGTAATGGTAAATTGGGTGTTAGCTGTATGGAATGCATTGATTGATGTTATCTATTGCTATATAACAAATTACCCTAAAATAGCAGCTTAAATCAAAGAACATTTATTATCTTGCTGTTGTTGTGGGTCAGCAATTCAGTTATAGTGCAGCTGGATGGCTCTGACTCAGAGTCTCTCATGAGGCTATAATCAAATATTCAGCCAGGGCTGTGTCCTATGTCAAGGCTTGACTGGGGAAGGGTCTCCTTCTAAGCTCATTCACACTGCTATTGTCAGGGCTCAGAAGATCCACTTCCACACCTACTCATATGTGGCTCTTCACAGTGCTACTTCACAACAAGAGAGCTGACTTCCCAAAAGTGAGTGATCAGAGAGAGAGTGAGTGAGTGAGAAAAAGAGAGAGACAGAGACAGAGAGACAGAGAAAGCTCAAGGCAAAGCCATAGTATTTTATAACATAATCTTGGAAGTGACAACCTGTTATTTCTACAGTATTCTCTTTATTAGAAGAAAGTCAGTAAGTCTAGCCCACACTCAAGAGGAAGGCATTACCAAAGGACATGAATACTAGGAGACAAGGATCATTAGGGACCATCTCAGAAGTTGCCTACCACAATTGACAATTAGTATCTTTCCTTTTCTTCTGAAAATGTCATAAAAGCAATAAGGAGATCACAAATGAAATAGAACCTAACAAGGGGTGCCTTGGTGTCTCATTCAGTTAAACATCTGCCTTCAGCTCAGGTCATGCATGTTCCTGGGATCCTGGGATTGAGACCACACACCCCGTGTCGGGCTCCCTGCTCAGTGGGGAGTCTGTTTCTCCCTCTCCCTCTGCCGCTCCCCTTGCTTGTGCTCTCTCTGTCAAATAAATAAATAAAACTATTTAAGAAAAAGAAATAGAACCTAACAAAACACTGGAACTTACACTTTCCATGAAACTGGGAGACATTTAATCCATATGTTATAAACTAACCATAAGGACTACCAAAATGAGGGGTGCTCTTCTAAAACTACAAGAAAAAAATAGAGAGGAGAAGTGAAGAAAATGGTAGGGAATGTAGAGATTGCAGCATTAAATAGGATGAGTATATAATTGATCTACCAAACCAGAAAAAAAAAAAATTGGTGTCATTTCACTCATTGTGAGAAATTCATATTCGAAGGGTATGAGAGTCTACCACTTATTTTCTTTATTGGCAAAATTATCTGAATTTGATAACTAGCATTTTCATACATAACTGATAAAAAGTTCAAATTGGCACAACCTCCATTAGTGTAATATTTGAATATATATCAAAATTACAAATCTATGTACTTTTGGACTCAGTAATGCCACCACTGGAAATTTACTTCGTAGATACTTTATACATATATTGTGTGCTTTTCTGCAGCATTATCTGTAAAGCAAAGGTGTGGAAACCAAATGAATATTCGTCAATGTATGGCTAGTTAAATAAAGTAAGATAGCTCCCGAAAATGAAATCCTCTGAAACTGTTAAATAAGAAGAAAAAATATAGAAGGATGATGCTTCTGTATACTGACATGGGAAGACCCCCAAGATACATTTTTAAGTAAAAAAAAGCCAGGCCCAGATCAATACTTATAGTATGTCATGTTTGTGCAAGAAACAGGGATGCATTAGTTTTCTATTTTTACCACAAAATATTGACATAAATTTGGCAGGTCAACACCACACAAATTTATTACTCTGCCCATCTCAAATCTGACACGGGTCTCACTAGGCTAAAATTAAGGTCGACAGGCTCTGTTCCTCTGTGGAGGCTCACAAGAGGAGGCTGTTTTCTTGCTCATTCAGGTTGTTGATAGGATTCAATTGCTCACATTTATAGGATTATTTCTTCACTGACTGTCATCTGAGGGCCATTCCCGGATCTTAGAAGCTGTTGGCTTCCTAGGCTCCTGGCCCACTTCCTTCATAATCAAAGTCAGCAATGGCAGGTCAAGTTCCAGTCATGCTTTGAACCTCTGCCACCTCCTTCTTCCCTGGTTGCCTCTCTTTGATAGTTCTTCCGCCTTCCTCCTCTGTTTCTGAGGGCCCATGTAATTACATTGGGCCCACCAGAATAATCCAGGATATTCTCCCTGTTTTAAAGTCCGTGGCCTTAATTCTATCCTCAAACTCTCCTTGGCCTAGCTGCGTAAGGTAATATACTCATAGGGTCCAGGAATTAGAGTGTGGTCACCTTTGGTGGGGCATAAGAAATATCCATTCAGATCTGTTTGTTGCATACACAACAAAGCTATGGAAAGTTATTTAGGAAACTGAGAACAATGGTAATGTGGAAGGAGCAGTTAGGGACTGGGCAGATGGGATAAGAAGAGAATTATGATGGGTGAATTATACTACCTGTCTTTTCACATATGCTTAGAACCATGTGACTATATTACCCATTTAAAATTAAATAAAAGAAAATGGATGCCTAATAAAATGGTGAAAACTGTGTAACCAAACATTTATTAAAGAGTTTTCATCTTCTCTTCCTGTGTAATTAAATTCTTATCCTAGGCCCACAGTGCTGAGCAGTCTGATTTATAGTTTGCTTTAGAGATACTGTCAAGAACATCAGTATGATCTGCACTTTTTTCTTCCTATGATGTCACAAAGGGACAGCCCCCTCTTTTTACACAGTGTATCTTATTTTCCTTTGAAATTGAATTTTTTTTTTTTTAGTTTATTCAAGCTGGTTTTCTTTCTAGATAATTCCACAGGTCTGTTTTCTTTGGTCATCCAAAAAAATATTCTGCCTCTAAACTTTGTTAGTGGATTTAATTGATCAAACTCTTAAATTCAGGTAAAATGTGAATAGTCTTAGAGATTAATGCTCATCTTACAATTTGCGTTTGAGCTGAACCTCATTAAATTGGCTTCCTTTTCAATGTTACATTGTGATTCAGATTCCTCTTGATTGCTATATCCATAACCACCTGGGTTCAAACATTTTCGTTGCTATAAAACAGATACTGAAACACTCTTTTCATCCTATTGTACAGGGCAGTATTTTAAAATGCACTATCTTCCTCAAAAAGCCCAAATATGTCCTAATTTGATTCTTACAATCTTTCTACTGACCAATTCCATCATCCTTCAGTTTGATCAATTCCAGTACTCTCCTACGTAGAAACATGAAAATGCCTTGTGTCTGCCCTCCATTTTATCAAGTGAGTTTTCTAAATAGACTGGAGGCTGGGATGGTCTTAAGAGTCACAAAATTGAAGCATCTACATACATGAATCACTTTACAATATTACCATGCCAGATGAATGGATTATATTTACTGTGAATTTGGTACTTATTTTATTATACCATTGAATTGAGTGAAAATGGAATAGTTCATTCTCACTTTTATGCTGCCATTCCCAGAACACCCTGACAAATGCTTTGCTACATCTTAAGGATCTGAACACCTAACACTATATACAATAACTAGGTAGCAACCAACCACACACACACACACACACACACACACACACACACACACACAGCTTCAAGTAGAAACTGTGCCTAATGGGGCTTTTAACAAAGTTATCAGTTTTGTATTTAAGCCACTAAAGAGGAAACACAGACAACAGTATGCATAAATTGAAAGGCTGTTACACAACACACTTGAAAATGTTATATTTACATGGCAAGCAGCTTATTATATTTACATGAACATCTGGTGCAGGTTCACTAAAATCTTTAAAACAGATGGACATGAAGAAAGAACTAGTAATTAACAAAGCTACATGTTGATTAAATCAGCATGTGGTTAATTCTAATGATTGCTGATCTTTATTAAGGATGGTGAGACTTTTCAAAAATCAAATGTCTTTAACTGACATGTCAATTGACCAAGGAAGCAGTGATAACTACTCTGGTCGTTAACATGCATTTCAGTATTTTTACCACAAAACTATGTTATGCTGCACGAAGCATAGTCATAGAAGTAAAACTCAAAAACGATTCTCCTGCATCCGCAGCCCTCTGGTTCTTATCATATCTACAGAGAGGAGCTGAACAGCAATATTATTATCATTTGGGAATAATCACATACAGAGATGTATGTTATTTGAATATTGTTTCCATGTTCTGAATCATTTCAGTTGACTCAATGTCTCCTGCTGCCCTTCATCCATCCTGAAGTCACATTGTGTACTTCTCTGAGCTCTCCAAATAGGCACCCTCTGGTTGCCAAGCAACCACAGATTTCTACAAGTGCCTGTGCCATGTGTACTTAAACTGCAGTTGGCCTTTTTTTTTTTTTTTTAACTTTTCAAAGTTTAGAAAAATAAATATCTGACAAACAGGTAGAGCTATGTATGTTTTGAAGGAGGGTACTGAGAAGTCAGAAACCACTAAAAAGAGCAAAGCCCCTTTTGCAATGTTGTATTCATATCTCTCTCTTTTAAAAATGACTTTAAATATATCTTATGTTAACAAATTAACCAATTCATCACATAAGTGAAAATAAAGCTGTCTCTTTTTCCTAAGATAGCAGATATTTTATATCTGACACCAAGTGAGTGGATAGCTCTTCCTATGTTTTTCTATCAAACATTACAGGGCTTCAACGCAGACATATGCCATATCAGTTCTGACAGCCAATTTATAATCTATGAGCTCTAGCCATGGTCCTTTTCTCCAGATGGAGTTTTTCTAGGTTGAATCGCCTTGATTTCCAGGGACAGTTATTGAAAACTTGCTCACTAGTTTCTTTTTAAACCAATTTGCCAAGAAAGGATACATTTTAGAGAACAGATCAGTCAGTGCTATGTCAGAGATGGGTCTTGTGGAAAGCTTTAAAGAAAAGACTGAGAACTTAGACAACATTCAAAAAAACAATACTTCTCACTAAAAATTAAGTTTATCTCATTTAAAATCAAATTATATACATTATTTTACCCTTTGTAAATTTTTACCTTTTCAGGTCAAAATAGACAATACTATTTTCATCTTATTATATGTTCCTGATGGGGTTCAGGATGTGCTATCTCAAAAGATGGCCTTTGGTATATTGAATATGTTAAACTGAAAGAATTTGAGGAAACAGCAAAAGCAGGAAAGTCACTCAGAGTGACCTTCCTCTGAACCCTCTGCCCAGAAACAGGTTATAAAAACCTCATGTGAGAGGTGTTCCTGCCTCTACCTGGAGGAAAGGAGCATCCTTACCTCTGAAGACAATGGGACATGGAGAAGAATCCAAACAAACAGGCGTTCCTAAGTTTTCCCATTTACTACACTTACCTCATACTCCTTGACCTACAATATTTCTTCACTACTGTCTGCTCTTAGCATAAAAACACTCAAATTTCACCATTTCTTTTGGTCTTCATTTCCTTTTGAACTCCCATGTAATGTAAAACTAATATTAAGTAAATATTTATGCTTTTCTTCTGCTAATCTGTCTTTGTCAGTTTAATTTGCAAACTCACCCAAGGATCCTAAGAGAGTTAAGAAAACTTTTTCCACCCCTACTTCACTGAATTAACTATTTTCCCAAAGTGTGAGCAAAGACTAGTGTAACTGATACTTATTACTTAGAAATTTGGAGTCTTAAATAAAATTTGTTGTGTTTTTTTTTGTTTTTTTTTTTTTTTAAGAAGCTAAACCCAACTGGGTAACCTGTGAATTTCAGAAGAGAAATATATCTTTATCAGGTATGGTATGAATGGTTCTTATTGTGTAACTCAAGATGAGAATGACTGTGGAGCTATATTGCCTAGGTCAGAATCTTGGCTCTATCACATACTAGCTGAGTGACATTAAGCAAACCCTTTTTTTTTGTCATGACTTGGTTTTCTCATCTGTAAAATGGAGAAAATAATAATACCTACCTCATGGATGTTGTAAAGATTAAATGACAATAAATGTAAAGTACTTACTACCTGACATATTGCAAGTAACATATATACCAGCAATAACTATTCAACAAGACTCCTTTGACTCTGTCCCTGAATTCATTCAGCAGACTAAAGTTTCCAATATTAAGAATTTATGAGTGGAGACCTCTCTCTGGTCTGTCTTCTATTGGGAGCCTTACAAGACATTGCCTCTGATAGAAGCCCAAAGTGCTGAAAATGTGGAATAATTAGGAATGAGTCAGGGTACAAGGTTGTTAGGAAAAGGCCCAGGCTACTTAACGTTGATGTGTTGGGGTGTCTGGGTAGCTCAGTCGGTTGAGCATCTAACTCTTGGTTTTGGCTCAGGTCATGATCTTAGGTTCATGAGCTTGAGCCCTACATCAGGCTCCATGTTCAGTGGGGACTTTACTCGAGATTCTCTTCCTCCTCATTCGTCTCTCTCTCTCTCTCTCTCTCAAATAAATAAATAAATCTTTCTAAAAAATCAATTAAAAAAACTACACACACATTGAACTGTTAGTACAACGGAAAATGGAGGCAATGTCACCATTTCAAGTGTAAGGTAGGTCTCTGTTGCCTCCAATCCACAACTTGCCTCAGTGTCATGGACGAACCCTGTGTAAACCACTGCATGAAAAAATAGTCCATGAGAAACAAAAGAATCATTTGTTTCATCCATAAAACTGCATTATATGAGTTAATTCATGAGGATGAGAAAGGAGAAAGAAAGAAGAGATACAAACTGATGAGTAGATCTCCCTCTTAGACTATTTTCAGCATGCTTTTCACAATTTTCTATTTTTTTTTAGGTTTGATTTGCATATGTTGTGAAATAATTACTACAATTGGTTTAGCTAACATTCATGTTCCCATATAGATACAGCAAAAAGAGAAGAAAAAAAGGAAAAACAAAGGTTTCCTTGTGATGAAGAAGAACGCTTGGGATTTGCTTTCTTAAGAGTTTTCCTATATATGGTATAGCAGTGGTAGCAGTAGTCACCATGCTGTATGTGATATTCCTAGTAGTGATTTATCTTATAAATGGAAGTTTGCACCTTTTACCACCTTCCTCTAATTCTCCTTTCCCCCCTCCACTTCTGGTAATCACAAGTCTGATCTCTTTTTCTAAAAGACTGCTTTTAAAAAAAAGTTTAGATTCTGGGTGTTATATGCAAACAATGAATCATGGAACACTACATCAAAAACTAATGATGTAATATATGGTGATTAACATAACAATAAAAAATATAAGTGAAATCATACAGTATCTGTCTTTGATTTATTTCACATAGCATAATGCCCTCAAGATCCATCCATGTTGCAATGTAGGGTTTCACTGCTGTTGTGTTTGTGTGTGTGTGTGTGTGTGTGTGTGTGTGTGTGTCTAAATAATATTCCACTATACAGTTGTATCTTGGAGATATCACAAGTTCAACTCCAAATCACTGCAATAATGTGAGTCAAATGAAGTTTATGGTTTTCCAGTGCATATAAAAATTATGTTTACACTATAGTCTATTAAGTGTGCAATAGTATTAGGTCTAAAAAATGTACACACATTAATTTAAAACTTTTGCTAAGAAATGCAAACCATCATCTGAGCTTTCAGCAAGTTGTAATCACTGATCACAGGTAATCATAACAAATAATAGAGAAAAGTTTGAAATATGCAAGATTACCAGAATGTGACACAGAGCAAATTCTGTTGGACAAATGGTGCCAATAGACTTATTTGGTGCAGGGTTGCCACAAACCTTTGATTTGTTTTAAAAAAAAAATGCAATATCTGGAAAATGGAATAAAGCAAAACACAATAAAATGAGGGATATCTATATATAGATATAGATATGCAAAATGTAACTTCTTAATCCATTCATCTATGAGGTAGACTTAATTTGTTTCAATGTCTTAGATATGGTAAATAATGCTGCTATGAACATAGAGGTGTGGATATTTTTTCCAAGTTAGTGTTTTCATTGTCTTTGGCCATATTCCCAGAAGATGAATTGCTGGATCCTATGGTAATTCTATTGTTAATTTTTGAGGATACTTCATACTGTTTTCTACAGTAGTTGTACTAATATACAATCCAAAAGTACACAAGGGTTTCCTTTTTTCTGTATCTACACCAGCATTTGTTATCTCTTGCCTTTCCATTGACCTTGCCTTAACCATGCCTTGACCACTCTAACGGGCAAGAGGTGATAACTCACTATGGTTTTATTTTGTATTTCCCTTATGATTAGTGATGTTGAGGATCTTTTCATGTACCTGTTGATCTTTCATATGTTTTCTTTGGTGAAATGTCTGTTCAGGTCCTTTACCCATTTTTTTTTCAATTTTATTTATTTATTTTGCTATCGAGTTGAATGAGTTATTTATATATTTTGGATATTAACCCCTTATCAGATATATGATTTGCAAATATTTTTTCTTATTCCATAGGTTTTCTTTTCACTTTGTTGATGGCTTCTTTTGCCATGCATATTTTTCTTTAGTTTGATGTAATCCCACTTGTTTATTTTTGTTGTTGCTTGTGCTTTAGGCATACCTAAAAAATCATTACCAAGACCCATATCAAGGAGTCTTGTTCCTATGTTTTCTTCTAGGAATTTCATGCAGTCAGGTCTTACAATTAAGTCTTTAATCCATTTTGAGTTAATGTTTGTGAATAGGGTAAAATATGGGTCTAGTTTCATTCTATTATATGTGAATATCCAATTATGCTAACACTATTTATTGAAAAAATTCTTTCTTTTCTCCACCAAGTATTCTTGACCCCTTTGTCAATTATTAGTTAACCATATATGCTTGTGTTTATTTCTGGGCTCTAAATTCTGTTCCATTGGTCTATTTGTCTGTTTTTATGCCATACTCTTTCAATAAGTATAGCTTTATAGTATAGCTTGAAACCAGGAAGTATGATGCCCCTTGCCCTCCTGCTTTGTTCTGCTTTCATAGGATTTATTTGTGTATTTAGGGTCTTTGTGGTTTCATATAAACTTTAGTAGTTTTTTTTTCTACTTTTACAAAAATGCCATCAAAATCTTGATAGGGATTAAACTGAATCTATAGATTGCTTTGGTAGCATTGACATTTTAACAATATTACTTCTTCCAATCCATGAATGCGGAACACTTTTTCATTTATTTGTGTCTTCTTCAATTTCTTTCATCAATGTCTTACAGTTTTCAGAGTAGAGATCTTTTATCATCTCAGTTAAATTTTTTCCTAAGTATATTATTTTCAACATTTACATTGAATGTAAAGAACAAAGGATCAAGATTACCCACAGCACTGCTAAAGAAGGACAGTGTAAGGATTGTTCTGGGTAAGATATAAAGATTTATTAGAAAGCTATTATAAACTGTGGTGTCAGCACAGTGATAACAACCACCAGATTGAAAGGGCTAACTCAGAAACAGACCCACATACATATGGGAACTTGATAAATGTAGTGGAAAAGTACAAGGAAGACTGAAAGATGTTTTGTAACCAGAATTCCCAAATTTCATGTGAATGATAAAAGAATGAATGTACAAAGAAATAAACAAATAAATATATGATAATTAACATACAAGTGAAACTAATCAAAATAAGCAAAATTAGACTATGAATTATCTTTTTTGCCCACCTGAATAACAACTCAATAAACCAGGTAAACTAAATATCCACTTGACTTTTTGCTGTGTAAACATAGTCTGAAAGACATTTTAAAGAAAGGAGGATGTTGTGAGTAATTGACCTTTTCTCTGGAAAGGAAGTAGTGGTATTTTCAAGCACTACAGTAACATCAAGCAGGTCACACAAAATGAAGGTCACTTTTTTATTGAAAAGGGGAAAAAACACCACAGAGAAATTCATTTTCTTGTCTAGATAATGAAAAGTCTTGTATAGAAAACAAAAGGCATAAAGCTTTTAAGGGGACCATTATGCTTGCTTCTTGAGCTTCAGTACTATATATCACATCATATTAGCATAGCATTATGTAGAAAAAATGCATCTGTCATCATTGACATTTTGGGCTGTGAGCCTCTCCATCTTAACTTCAAGGTCACCTGAACTTCCAGGGACGATTCGCTCTGATCCAGTTCAGCCACACTCTTTCAGTTTCAAGTATTATGAACCTCATCATCTATTTTAAAAGGCAAAGCTGTATTCTGCAGCAGCATAATAACAAAGACTGATTTTTTTAAATCTCTTAAACATAGTCTCATCAAGGAGTGAACGTGCAAAACTGACCTTATCGGAGAGGCAAAATACAGCTCCAATTAAAATTGAACTGGGGAGGGGATATTGGAAGATGATCTCAAACTTAAAATGTAAGCCACATAGATAAGGAATGCTGCCCGATGCAACAGCATCTTTATTCTCATTCAGCAATTACAGGGATCAACAAAACATTGTTAGAAATCATTTCAGTTAGCATGGATGCTACTGTCGAGATTAGATTAATTAAACTGATAAATGCCAAGCACGGATCAAAAACACCTACTAACATGAAAGAAGTCAAAATATGAGACAGACAGCGCTGCCAAGAAGTTTTTCAAAGCTCCCACTGGCCTAGTATGATTAAAAAATCTACACTTTTGAAAAAAAAAAAATAGATCAAATGCCAGGTAAGTATAAGTCTGTAGGTCTAGCATTTGCTAGAAATGAGGCATTGGAACCAAGAAGAGCTGATCATGGCCAAAGCAGGAAGTATATCTAGGTAAATTAGCAGCTTCACTTTGATACCCAACACCAAAACAAATTACTCTGGGTCTTATTGGCAAGTGTTTTGTGCCTTCTTAATTGAATACTCTATGTTGGTAACTGACCATGTAATAGAAACAATGACCTAAGGATCTGAAGACAGGAAGGATTTAAATTATATCTGCATTTAAGAAAGAATTTATGCTCTTTGCAGTGAAAAATTAACTTTGAAATTATACCATGAAATCCCAAGGTATATTCTAAACATATGAATTACAGATGCTGACTGGAATTAAAGAAAGAGAAAAGGGATAGAAGGAAGAATAGATGGAAGGAGGGAAGAGCAATAAAGAAAGAAGGGAAGGAATCATTGATTATTCTACAACTATTCTAGCTAGTGGAATATGCTTCATGTCCCATGAAGTAGATATGCAACCGCAAAGGGAGCCTTCTATTTTATAAAAGTCATCATGGGCCCAAGAACTTGTGCAACTGGTTTTAAAATCCCAGTCTCTTGGAGGATCTTACAGGACAGCCCTTACTTTCAAAGTTTCCCTCTGAGGGATGCCCTGGGGTTACTTGTGCTCTTTGAGAATAAACCATAGAAGCATAGTTTTCCAGAGCCAGGAAGAAACTTCAAAACCATACATCTTTTACCCAATGTCACAGATTGTGGAAAAGCTGTTCATTTCTGGGCCAATATGTTGTTATGTTTTTTTATTTACAGAGTTATTTTAAAAGACTACAGAACTATCACAAGAAGAGCAAAATGGTCCTCATACATGATACAGCCACCTCTCCAAAAATCAGTTTTCTCTTTATATCTATTATTGATTCTAACCTCGGGAAAGCCTTCCTATTATCCTCCAAGCCCTGCTAAAAATGAGGTACTCGGGGTCAAAAAAAAAAAAAATCCACTAGTAATGCTCAGACTTTGGGAATAAATGACCTCTAGGATGCAATTAGCACAATCCTTCACCTGGGAGATGGCAAGAACCAAGAGAGAAAAAAAAAGGTACCCAGGTTCAAATGATGACTTTTAGAATAATTTTCTGTTCCGGCCACATTTTACTCTAATGACCATGCTAATCTAGTCTTGATTAGCATGACCATGAAAATAATTATCATTTATATGCAATTTTAAATCTTAAAAGTCTTGGTTAAAATGTTCTTTCCTGCTACAGGACATGCAATATTGACTAGAGTAATGAATTCCTTATAGTGTTTCTAACTTTTTTGTTCCTCAAAGTCTATAAATGTATATCTTATAATATACCCAAGTGCTAATATTAGCACATAGACTGTGTATTGAGTCTTTAGTGTGTCTTTCCGATAATTAATAAATATTTTTAAATTTTAATTTATATGTAATTTTTCTGTGATATGTGGGGAGACATTTCTGTAATATATTTATATTGTAAACTTTTTACATAGAAAATTATATTCTTCCTGGTCTTTGTTATATTTTCACATATATCACTTTTTTGTGTCAAGAAAGCAAAACTTACTTAGACTTAATTACTCACTGGCTATTTTGTTTTGAATATAGAAAAAAAATGTGTTTGTCCTCACCAAATAATAATAGTGAATAGACCCACTTCTATTTTCTAAACAAATGGACCTATTTATCTCTTTTAATGCCTTAGAATTATACTACCGATACGTGCATTTGAAGAACTGAAACTATGAGATTTTAATGTTACAAAATATGTGCAACAACAAAAAGACAGTGATTCAAAGAGAGCAACTTGATATTTTAAAAGTATTATATTACAACGGTTCTTCTTTATGAAAACGTAAAAAATAAAACTACCTAGATTTGGGGTGGAGGAGTCAACTGGCAGACACCTTCAAATCTTAATGACGAAGATTTAAGGTATCTTCCACATATGTAAATATAACGTTTCTTCTCAACTATTACTATTAGAAATTTATAAGAGACAATGTATTACCATGATAAGAACGTGTCTAAAGAAAGTAGTCTTGGGGCACCTGGGTGGCTCAGTTGATTAAGTGTCTGCATTCAGCTCAGGTCATGATCCCAGGGTCCTGGGATGGAGCCCCTCATTGGGCTTCCTACTCAGTGAGAAGCTTGTTTCTCCCTCTGCCACTCTCCCTGCTTGTGCTTTCTCTCTCTCCATCTCAGATAAATAAAATCTTTTAAAAAAAGAAAGTAGTCTTATTTTTTGTCTAAATAATACAACTTTATAAAATTGTATGAAAATTAAGATATAAAATAACGAAGCTTGTAGATGTTCCTTTTTTTTTAAGATTGTATTTATTTATTCATGAGAGACAGAGGGAGAGAGAGAGAGAGAGAAGCAGAGGGAGAAGCAGGCTCCCGAGGAGCAGGGAACCCGATGCAGAACTCGATCGCAGGACCCTGGGATCATGACCTGAGCTGAAGGCAGACGCTTAACCATCTGAGCCACCCAGGCACCCTAAGATTCTAGATGTTCTAAAATTTTTTGTCTATTATTTTTATTTGTCAATTTATTTTTTTTTTTAAAGGGAACAAAGTATTACTCTTATAGAATACTAGCTTAAGGTACACAATGCTTTGAGATGTTAAGAATATCAGTTGCCTATTCTATTGTGCTTTTATTACTCTTAGGGCCTATAGGTTAAGCTGTGATAACCAAATTGGAGAAGACTCACTTGGGGACTATTAGAAGAAATATAGTTTCTAGTATTCCACCCAGGATATTTTGGTTTAATAGCTCTGGGGTGGAATCTGGAAACTACCTTAACGAGCACTCTAAGTACTTTGGTATAAGAGATCTACTAACTTGTATGTAGAATCCATAGGGTAGTTAAAAAATGATGAAACTCAGAATAAGTTGACATGGGAAGTTAGCCTTTACTCTGTTATCCCCTACCTACTTTTGTACAGGGATGTCACTGTGACCCTATAAACTTCAACTTCCTCATCTGTAATATGAGTTTCCTTTAAGAATCAAATGAGACAAAGATAATATAAAGGCTAGGTAAGTAAGAAATCATGATATAAATACTAATTCTGCTTGAGTATCTTCCTAGCATATAGGGGGTTAAAATTAGTGAATATGGGGGTGTCTGGGTGGCTCAGCTGTAAGCATCTGCCTTCGGCTCAGGTCATGATCCCAGGATCCTGGGATTGAGCCCCACATTGGGCTCCCTGCTCAACGGGAAGCCTGCTTCTCCCTCTCCCACTCCCCTTGCTTGTGTTCCATCTCTCTCTGTCTCTCTCTGTCAAAAATATAAATAAAATCTTTAAAAATAAAGTAGTGAATATGTTTATAGGGAAGATGCTAAGTTATATATGCTAACAAAAGTATTGAAATCTTAATTTACTTACTGATCTGTTATGCAAGGGCCATTGTGTGATAATTAAAATTTCAAAGTCTGGTGTCAAACACACTATATCATACCCTAGCTCCACCACTTTCCATTTTGCAATATTGGAAGTATTAATTAATCTCTCTATGCCTTAATTTTCTCATTTATAAAATTAAGATGCTAATAATATCCTACTTTATAAGATTATTGTAAAGAAAAATAAAAACACATGTAAAATATTTGTCATATTTTCTGAAATATATGAGAAGTAAAATATTGTTACTATTAATATTATTATTTTATTATGCATCAAGTACTATGATAGATGCCGGTAAGCAAAAAAAAAAAGTGTATTTTCCTGGACCTACAATCAAATGCATTTATAAAGTTACAGCTTTAATTGTGTTACAGTGGAAGGCTCCAGAGAGCTATAAAATTTCAAACAAGGGATACCTAACTTAGTCTGAGGTCTGTGTGAGACGGGAGTGGGGCTTTTCTTAGGTTCTGAGATTTTAAAAGGATAAGGAAGGAGTTGCCCACAGGAAAGAAGTAGATGGATCAAAAGAATGTTGCAAGTAAGAGAAGACAGTAGATACTGGGCCATGAGCAGCAGGAGAAACTGGTGATTATGCAGTGCAAAGGGAAAGTCACTTAACCGACTGCAAAAGGAAAACGAAGTTTGATATACCATAAAACTGTAGAGGTCAGCAGAGGAATAAGCATGCAAGCTCTTGAGGTCCTATGTAATAATATCTTACTAATGAAAAGAAGATATAGAAAGAGGTGACTTGATCAGATGAGAATTACAATAAATTAAATATGGAGAATAGATGTGGGGTGTAGAAATAAAAGATGAAGAGATAATAAACCTAAATCAGTATACATCCCAAACCATACATATAGAGTGAATGAAATTATTGGAATGAAAAGAAGAAACATAATGGGAGACTCTAATGTACCTCTCTCACAAGCACATGAAAAAATTAGGAGCATAGAGAAGAGCTGGAAAAAAGGACAACTAGCAAATTTGATCTAATTGATACATAAAGATACAGTGAAAAGAAAAAAATACATATTATTTCAAATATACGAAACAACATCAACAAAATTTGCCATATGCAGGGGAATTAAGAAAGCCTTAATAAAATTCAAAAGATTCTCTGGTTCTGTGGTAGTAAGCCAGAAGTCTATAACAAAAAGATAGCTACACAGTCCCTATTTTCAAATTAAACAATATAATACCAAATAACATGACTCAAAGAAGTGATAAGAAAATTGAACATTTTGATTAAAAAAATATGACATATAAAAATTTGACAGATATGATAAAGCTTTGTGCATCAGAATATTTATAGCACATATTTGAAAAGAAGAAAGACTTAAATCAGTAATCTAAATAGCCATTCTAAGAAATTAGAAAAGGGGCACCTGGGTGGCTTAGTTAGTTAAGCATCTGACTCTCGATTTCGGCTCGGGTCATGATCTTCAGGTGTTGAGATGGATCTTTGTGCTGGGCACGGAGCCTGTTTGATTCTCTCTCTGCCCCTCTCCCCCAACCCTCTCCCTTCCTAAAAAAAAAAAAAAAGAAAGAAAAAAGAAAGAAAAGAAAAGAAAAGAAAAAGAAAGAAAGAAAGAAACAGTAAGTTAAACCCAAATAAAATAGAATACAGGAAGTGAAAAGAAAACATAAATTAATAAAATAAAAATACATTATAAAATAGAGATCAGTCAAAAGTTGGCTGACTGCAGGAAAAAAGTTCAATCAGGAGAAAATAGAGAAGAAATAATTTACCATTTGCAAAAGTAAGAAGTCTATCACTATAGATCTCAGAGACACTAAAAGTTAATAGGATATTATGCATAATTTTTTAAAGATTTATCTATTTATTAGAGAAAGAGAGAGGGAGAGG
Organism: Zalophus californianus; assembly: GCF_009762305.2. Lineage (NCBI taxonomy): Eukaryota > Metazoa > Chordata > Mammalia > Carnivora > Otariidae > Zalophus > Zalophus californianus. The sequence goes on from NC_045598.1 coordinate 61,038,936, forward strand.
AGCAGAGGGAGACAATTTTCAAGTAAACTCACTGCTGAGCACGGAACCCGACGCAGGTCTTGATCCCAGGACCCTGAGTTCATGACCCCAGCTGAAACCAAGAGTGAGACACAACCAACGGAGCCCCCAGGCGCCCCATCCAAAATTTTTGTAAACTTGAAAATATGAATAAAATGGTCACATTCCTTGAAAAATACAACTTACCAAAACTAAAGAAAGCATTTAAAATATGAGTAATCATGTATTTATTCATTATATATCCAGATACATGGATAAGCACATTTCTGTATGTAAATTGAAGAGAAAGAGAAAAAGGAAAAGAAACAAAAGTGCTAAGATCTCCGTGACTGAGCAAATTAGTTATAGATAGTAAGCTAAACTTGTCACTTTTTCTCTTTGAATATATGCCCAATAGTAATCTAGACCAAGTAAACCCAGTAATAAGAGGACCTGCTGTCTTTTAAAGAAAGTCCTTAGTAAACATATTAAGTCAATTTATAGGTTTGTTTTATTGAAATAACTCTAGGACTTTTAAACAGAATCTAATACAAGTGGTTATACAAGAGATAGAAAAGCTGAGAAATGAATCAAGCACAGAAAGACAACACAGGGATTAGCAATATCAGGAAAGAGTTACACCCTTAGGGTGGAAAGGACAAGGAAGGAGACAGTACTGTCAGAGCCCAGACCCAGGCAGTCCAGCCATGCTGAGGTATGGAGGAAATAACCTGCTGCCTGAGTAAGTAGAGGCAGAAGCGAATACATATCTGGGTTCTCCCCTCATCATGCACCCCCAGTCTTCTGCCACAGCTTCCCTGGAAATCAAAGGGAAATGAGAATGGTAAATGTTGAGTCTTATAATCTACAGGAAAACAGTGGAAGGGTAGAACATGATCTGAGAGCAAACAGGGAGTTGACGAGCACAGGAATTTAATTAGGCTTTCATGATTAAAGACCTAAAGCAACATGTGCAGTAAAGTCTGGAAACTAGCTTTCTCTGAATAGACGTACTGTTAGTAGGCTTTCAGGTAGGAGGGAACAAGGAATACTTCCTTAAAATGGTTAATGAATGGCACCTGGGGGGCTCAGTCAGTTAAGTGTCTGCCTTTGGCTCAGGTCAAGATCCCAGGTTCCTGGGATCATGCCCCGCATAGCTCTGGCTCCCTGCTAGGTGAGGAGTCTGCTTCTTCTTCTGACCCTCCCCCCTGCTCATGCTCACTCTCTCTCCCTCTCTAATAAATAAATAAAATCTTTTTTAAAATCCTTAATGAATTGACTGAAAGAAATAGAACAATAGCACCAGGTTTTGGTCCCCACTCTGGCTCTGCCACTTTCAAGCCATAGGCCTTCTCCAAGCCGTAGATTTTTAATCTATAAAATGTGGATAGTAATATTTGCCTTACCAAACAGATACAAATAATAAAAGAAATAATGAGCAAAAGTGATTATTAGCACAATGGCTTAGCTGATAGCACACAATAATGGTGGATTATATTATTGGAAATTAGAAAAAAAATAAAAATGGTATCTTAAAAATAGCGTTATAAAAATCTTGCTTTAATTTCTTATTTCTATGTTTATCAGTATAATTTTATTAGTATAATTCATTAAATCTAGATGCCATCTAATGTAAAATGTCATTATTTTATGTACCTCTAAGAGAGAAAAACACTCAACTATGACATAATATTTCATTAACTTTCTCACTGAATTGCATGTCACTAGAAGTTAAGCAGTTTTTGTTTAAAGTCAGCAGGAAGTTCCTGACAAAGGGAATAGGAGGCCATATCAACATAATCCTGTACAATGCATGAATTGATCATATCAGCCTCATGCTGCTTTGAAATTTTTCATCTGCTCCATTGGATTATCGATTTCTCCTGCCTTCAAATTTTGCTTAATACATGGTAGATGATCTCTTTGCATGGATCCCACCAACAAAATGTAACAAAGCCTCATCTATTTACAAATCAAGTAAAACTGAGAAGCCAAGTAAAAAACTTCTGCACAGCATAGGAAACCATCTATGGAAGGCAACCTACAGAATAGGAAAAATATTTATAAACCATATATCTCATAAGGTGTTAATATCCAAGATACATAAGGAACTCCTACAACTCAATTAAAAAAAAACTCCAATTGAAAATGGGCAGAAGACACTCTAGAAAACAGTACGGAATTTCCTCAAGACGTTAAGAATAGAGCTACCCTACGACCCAGCAATTTCATGACTAGGTATTTACCCTAACGATACAGACGTAGTGAAAAGAAAGGGCACCTGCATGCCAATATTCATAGCAGCAATGTCCACAAATAGCCAAACTGTGGAAGGAGCCGAGATGCCCTTCAACAGATGAATGGATAAAGAAGATGTGGTCCATATAGAGAATGGAATGTTACTCAGCCATCAGAAAGGATGAATACACACCATTTGCATAGACATGGATGGAACTGGAGGGGATTATGTTAAGTGAAGTAAGTCAAACAGAGAAAGACAATTATCATATGGTTTCACTCAGATGTGGAACATAAGCAATAGCATGGGGGACCAAAGGGGAGGGAGGGAAATCCAAAGGGGGAGAAATCAGAGAGGGAGATGAACCATGAGAAACTATGGACCCCGAGAAACAATCTGGGGGTTTCAGAGGGGAAGAGGGTGGGGGGAGGGGATAACAGGGTAATGGGTATTGAGGAGGGCATGTGCTATGATGAGCACTGGGTGTTATACTTAACTAATGAATCATTGAAACTGCATCAAGGACTAATTATATACTACTATACAGTGGCTAACAGAACATAATAATAATAAAAAAAATGGGCAGAAGATCTGAACAAACGTTTTTCCAAGAAGTTATATGTATGGTCAAAAGGTACATAAAAAAGGCACCCAACACCATTAGTCATCAGAGAAATGCAAATCACAACTATGATGAGATATCACCTCATACCTATTACCCAAAAAATAAGAAACCCAAAAACAAAACAAAACAAAATTCCACAAGGAATAACAAGTGTTGGCGAGTATGTAGAGAAAAGAGAACCTTGTGCAGTATTGGTGGCAATGTAAATTGCTGGAATTACGATGGAAAACAACATGGAAGCTCCTCAAAAATTAAAAATAGGACTCCCATATGACCAGCCATTCCACTTCTCGGTATTTATCTGAAGGAAATGAAATCACTCTCAAAAAGATACCTGGGGGGGCGGAGCAAGATGGTGGAGGAGTAGGAGACCTAGATTTCGTCTGGTCTTAGGAATTCAGCTGAATAGGGATCAAACCATTCTGAACACCTACGAACTCAACAGGAGATCGAAGAAGAGAGTAGCAACAACTCTCTGAACAGAGAAGCGACCACTTTAGGACGTGCGGAGAAGTGAATCCGAGGCGATATTCGGGAGGATAGACAGCGGGGGAGGGGCCTCCGCCGGCCGCTACTGGCAAGTGCTAGAGACGCGGAGCACAAAATCGGAACTATTAGAAGTCGGCTCCGCTGAGGGACGTCGCTCCAGTGGCTAAGCTGGGGGTGGAATCCTCCCAGGACACTGTGGTCTCAGGACCCTTGGGGTCACAGAAACACCGGGGATGCCTGAGTGCGCCAGAGCTCCCAGGTATCGGAGCGGGGAAGCCGGCTGCAGAGACGGAGCCGAGGCGCGGGCTCTCAGCTCGGGGTTGCCATAAACTGTGATCCGCGGCCCAGTCGGGCCACTGCTCCTCCAGCAGGGACCCAAAAAGCGGAGAGCCGGGAAGACTCCCCTTCCTTCCCCAGGAGGAGCGGCGCGGGAATGCACCACAGGGATCTGTTGGGTTTGGAGACTCCACACGGGGTCGGGTGCCCGAGATAGCAACGCTCGGTCACAGGCCGGGTGAGCACAGAGTGCAGCCAGACACCAGGGACACGGGAGTGACTGCTTTTCTCTGGGGGCGCACTGAGGAGCGGGGCCCGAGTTCTCAGCTCCTCCGGGTGGACATTGGGAGGCCACCATTTTTGCCCTGGTCCTCCAAGGCTGTACCGAGAGCTTGCAGGGAACAAAAGCTCCTGAGATCAAACCCCAGCAGCTTGCTTAGCCCAGACCGACAAGGATGGGGCAATTCCACCTCCGGCAAAGACATTTGGAAACCACAGCAACGGGCCCCTCCCCCAGAAGATCAGCACGAACAGCCAGCAAGCCAAGACCAAGTTTACCAATCAAGGAGAACGGGAGAACTCCAGCGCTAGGGGAATATTGCACATAGAATTCATAGCTTTTTTTTACCATGATTCATTAGTTCATCAAAGTTAATTTTTGTTAACTGTTTTTTTTATTTTTCTTTTTCCCTTTTTCAACAAACATCTTATCAATCTCTTTTTAAAAAAAACATTTTTTATTTTTCATTTTTAGAGTCATATTTTATCCCTTCATAGTAGTTACCCTTATTTTTGGCATATATATATAAGTTGTTCTCTCTTTAAAATTTTGAGATATAGTTTCTTCTAAAAGATCAAAATATGCCCTAAATCACTAGTGTATGGCTCTGTTCTAGTCTCCTGCCTGATCACATTCTCTCCCTTTTGTCCTGTTTTTTTTTTCTTAAATCTTCTTTCTTTTTCAAACAACTTCTTATCTTATCAAGTCCTTTTATAAAATCTTTTATAATTTTCATCTTTACAGTCATCTTCCATCCCTTCATTGTATCAACCCTTATTTTGTACATATATGTCTCTCTTCCTTTAAAATTTTAGGAGGCACTTTTTTCTAACAGACCAAAATACACCCAAAATCTAGTGTGTGGCACTGATCTATGCACTAGCCTGATCATATTTGATCATATTCTGCTTTTTTTGTATTGTTCTGTTTTTGTTTTTATCTTTTTATTTTTTTTTCTCTTTCTTTTTTCTTTCTTTCCCTTTCTTTTCCCCTGGTTTCAGGTCTTTTCGGATTTGTATACAGTATATTTGCTGGGGACGTTGTAAACCTGTTAGCATTTTGTTCTCTCATTCATCTATTCTCCTCTGGACAAAATGACAAGACAAAAAAATCACCTCAGCAAAAAGAACAAGAGGTAGTACCGTCAGCCAGGGACCTACTCAATACGGACATTAGTACGATGTCAGACCTAGAGTTCAGAATCATGACTTTAAAGATACTAGCTGGGCTTGAAAAAAGCGTGGAAGTTATTAGAGAAACGCTTTCTGGAGAAATAAAAGAACTAAAATCTAACCAAGTCGAAATCAAAAAGGCTATTGATGAGGTGCAATCAAAAATGGGGGAACTAACTGCTAGGATAAATGAGGCAGAAGAGAGAATCAGCGATATAGAAGACCAAATGATGGAAAATAAAGAGGCTGAGAAAAAGAGAAATAAACAACTACAGGATCACAAGGGCAGAATTCGAGAGATAAGCAATACGATAAGACGAAACAACATTAGAATAATTGGGATCCCAGAAGGAGAAGAAAGAGAGAGGGGGGCAGAAGGTATATTGGAGCAAATAATAGCAGACAACTTCCCTAATGAGAGGAAGGAAACAGGCATCAAATCCAGGAGGCACAGAGAACCCCTCTCAAAATCCATAATAATAGGTCAACACCCCGACATCTAATAGTAAAACTTACGAGTCTCAGAGACAAAGAGAAAATCATGAAAGCAGCTCGGGAGAAGAGATACGTAACCTACAATGGTAAAAATATTAGATTGGCAACAGACCTATCCACAGAGACCTGGCAGGACAGAAAGGACTGGCAAGATATCTTCAGAGCACTAAACGAGAAAAATATGCAGCCAGGATTACTATATCCAGCTAGGCTGTCATTGAAAATAGAAGGAGAGATAAAAAGCTTCCAGAACAAACAAAAACTAAAGGAATTTGCAAACACGAAACCAGCCCTCCAAGAAATATTGAAAGGGGTCCTCTAAGCAAAGAGAGAGCCTAAAAGCAGCAAAGATCAGAAAGGAACACAGACAACATACAGTAACAGTCACCTTACAGGCAATACAATGGCACTAAATTCATACCTTTCAATAGTTACCCTGAATGTAAATGGGCTAAATGCCCCAATCAAAAGACACAGGCTATCAGATTGAATTACTAAACAAGACCCATCGATATGCTGTCTGCAAGAGACTCATTTTAGACCCAAAGACACCCACACATTGAAAGTGAGGGGGTGGAAAACAATTTACGATGCTAATGGACACCAAAAGAAAGCTGGGGTGGCAATCCTTATATCAAACAAACTAGATTTTAAAACAAAGACTGTAATAAGAGATGAGGAAGGACACTATATTCTACTTAAAGGGTCTATCCAACAAGAAGATCTAACAATTGTAAATATCTATGCCCCGAACATGGGAGCAGCCAATTATTTAAGGCAATTAATAACAAAAGCAAAGAAACACATTGACAACAATACAATAATAGTGGGGGACTTTAACACCCCCCTGACTGAAATGAACAGATCATCTAAGCAAAAGATCAACAAGGAAATAAAGACTTTAAATGACACACTGGACCAAATGGACTTCACAGACATATTCAGAACATTCCATCCCAAAGCAACGGAACACACATTCTTCTCTAGTGCCCATGGAACATTCTCCAGAATTGATCACATCCTAGGTCACAAATCAGGTCTCAACCAGTACCAAAAGATTGGGATTATTCCCTGCATATTTTCAGACCACAATGCTTTGAAACTAGAACTCAATCACAAGAGGAAAGTCAGAAGGAACTCAAATACATGGAGGCTAAAGAGCATCCTACTAAAGAATGAATGGGTCAACCAGGAAATTAAAGAAGAATTAAAAAAATTCATGGAAACCAATGAAAATGAAGACACAACTGTTCAAAATCTTTGGAATACAGCAAAGGCAAACCTGAGAGGAAAGTATATAGCAATACAAGCCTTTCTCAAGAAACAAGAAAGGTCTCAAATACACAACTTAACCCTACACCTAAAGGAGCTGGAGAAAGAACAGCAAATAAAGCCTAAAACCAGCAGGAGAAGAGAAATCATAAAGATCAGAGCAGAAATCAATGAAATAGAGACCAAAAGAACAGTAGAACAGATCAACGAAACTAGGAGCTGGTTCTTTGAAAGAACTAACAAGATTGATAAACCCCTGGCCAGACTGATCAAAAAGAAAAGAGAAAGGACCCAAATCAACAAAATCATGAATGAAAGAGGAGAGATCACAACCAACACCAAAGAAATACAAACAATTCTAAGCACATATTGTGAGCAACTCTATGCCAGCAAATTAGATAACCTGGAAGAAATGGGTGCATCTAGAGATGTATCAACTACCAAAATTGAACCAGGAAGAAATAGAAAACCTGAACAGACCTATAACCACTAAGGAAATTGAAGCAGTCATCAAAAATCTCCCAAGACACAAAAGCCCAGGGCCAGATGGCTTCCCAGGGGAATTCTATCAGACATTTAAAGAAGAATTAATACCTATTCTCCTGAAACTGTTCCAAAAAATAGAAATGGAAGGAAAACTTCCAAACTCATTTTATGAGGCCACCATTACCTTGATCCCAAAACCCGACAAAGACCCCATCAAAAAGGAGAATTACAGACCAATATCCTTGATGAACATGGATGCAACAATTCTCACCAAAATACAAGCCAATAGGATCCAACAGTACATTAAAAGGATTATTCACCACGACCAAGTGGGATTTATCCCTGGGCTGCAAGGCTGGTTCAACATCCGCAAATCAATCAACGTGATACAATACATTAACAAAAGAAAGAACAAGAATCATATGATCCTCTGAATAGATGCAGAAAAAGCATTTGACAAAGTACAGCATCCTTTCTTGATCAAAACTCCTCAGAGTATAGGGATAGAGGGTACATACCTCAATATCACAAAAGCCATCTACGAAAAAGCTATAGCGAATATCATTCTCAATGGGGAAAAGCTGAGAGCTTTTCCCCTAAGGTCAGGAACGCGGCAGGGATGTCCACTCTCACCACTGCTATTCAACATAGTATTAGTAGTCCTAGCCACAGCAATCAGACAACAAAAAGAAATCAAAGGCATCCAAATCGGCAAAGAGGAAGTCAAACTCTCACTCTTTGCAGATGATATGATACTGTATGTGGAAAACCTAAAAGACTCCCCCCCAAAACTGCTAGAACTCATACAGGAATTCAGTCAAGTAGCAGGCTATAAAATCAATGCACAGAAATTAGTGGCATTCCTATACACCAACAACAAGACAGAAGAGAGACAAATCAAGGATTCGATCCCATTTACAATTGCACCCAAAACCATAAGATACCTAGGAATAAATTTAACCAAAGAGGCAAAGGATCTGTACTCAGAAAACTATAAAATACTCAGGAAAGAAATTGAAGAAAACACAAAGAAATGGAAAAACTTTCCATGCTCATGGATTGGGAGAACAAGCATTGTGAAGATGTCAATGCTACCTAGAGCAATCTACACATTCAATGCAATCCCCATCAAAATACCATCCACTTTCTTCAAAGAAATGGAACAAATAATCCTAAAATTTGTATGGAACCAGAAGAGACCCCGAATAGCCAGAGGAATATTAAAAAAGAAAAGCAAAGATGTCGGCATCACAATTCCGGACTTCCAGCTCTATTACAAAGCTGTCATCATCAAGACAGTATGGTACTGGCACAAAAACAGACACATAGTTCAATGGAACAGAATTGAGAGCCCAGAAATGGACCCTCAACTCTATGGTGAACTTATCTTTGACAAAGCAGGAAAGAATATCCAATGGAAAAAAGACAGTCTCTTCAACAAATGGTGTTGGGAAAATTGGACAGCCACATGCAGAAGAATGAAACTGGACCATTTCATTACACCACACACAAAAATAGACTCCAAATCATTGAAAGACCTAAACCTGAGACAGGAGTCCATCAAAATCCTAAAGGAGAACACAGGCAGCCACCTCTTCGATCTCAGCCGCAGCAACTTCTTCCTAGAAACATCGCCAAAGGCAAGGGAAGCAAGGGCAAAAATGAACTATTGGGATTTCATCAAGATAAAAAGCTTTTGCACAGCAAAAGAAACAGTCCACAAAACCAAAAGACAACCGACAGAATGGGAGAAAATATTTGCAAATGACATATCAGATAAAGGGCCAGTATCCAAAATCTATAAAGAACTTATCAAACTCAACACCCAAAGAACAAATGATCCAATCAAGAAATGGGCAGAAGACATGAACAGACATTTTTCCAAAGAAGACATCCAAATGGCCAACAGGCACATGAAAAAGTGCTCAACATCGCTCGGCATCAGGGAAATCCAAATCAAAACCTCAATGAGATACCACCTCACACCCATCAGAATGGCTAAAATTAACAAGTCAGGGAACGACAGATGTTGTCGGGGATGTGGAGAAAGGGGAACCCTCCTACACTGTTGTTGGGAATGCAAGCTGGTGCAACCACTCTGGAAAACAGTATGGAGGTTCCTCAAAAATTTGAAATTAGAGCTACCATATGATCCAGCAATTGCACTCCTGGGTATTTACCCCAAAGATACAAATGTAGGGACCCGAAGGGGTACGTGAACCCGGATGTTTATAGCAGCAATGTCCCAACAGCCAAAGTGTAGAAAGAGCCAAGATGTCCATCGACAGATGAATGGATAAAGAAGAAGTGGTATATATACAATGGAATATTATGCAGCCATCAAAAGGAATGAGATCTTGCCATTTGCAATGACGTGGATGGAACTGGAAGGTGTTATACTTAGTGAAATAAGTCAATCAGAGAAAGACATGTATCATATTACCTCACTGATATGAGGAATTCTTAATCTCAGGAATAAACTGAGTGTTACTGGAGTGGTTGGGGGTGGGAGGGATGGGGTGCCTAGGTGATAGACATTGGGGAGGGTATGTGCTATGGTGAGCGCTGTGAATTGTGCAAGATTGTTGAATCACAGATCTGTACTTCTGAAACAAATAACGCAACATATTTTAAGAAAAAAGAAAAAGAAGAAGATAGCAGGAGAGGAAGAATGAAGGGGAGTAAGTCAGAGGGGGAGACGAACCATGAGAGATGATGGACTCTGAAAAACAAACTGAGGGTTCTAGAAGGGAGGAGGGTAGGGGGATTGGTTAGCCTGGTGATGGGTATTAAAGAGGGCACATTCTGCATGGAGCACTGGGTGTTATGAACAAACAATGAATCATGGAACACTACATCAAAAACAAATGATGTAATATATGGTGATTAACATAACAATAAAAAATTAAAAAAAAAAGATACCTGCACCCTCATGTTCACTGCAGCATTATTTACAATAGCCAAGATGTGAAAACACCTAAGTTCCCTTTCATGGGAAACTGGATAAAGAACCTGTAGTATATTTACAATGGAATATTAATCATCCATTAATAAAAATAAAAGAAGGACATCCTATCACTTTTGATAACATGGATGGAATTTAAGGGCATTATGCTAGGTGTAATGTCAGGCAGCAAAAGACAAATACTGTATGATCTCACTTATATGTGTACTCTAAAAACAAGTAAGTCCAACAAAAACACACCCATAGGTATAGAAAAGAGATTGGTGGTTGCCAGAGTCAGGGACTGGCGGGGTGGGCAACATGGGTAAAGCACTCAAAAGGTATAAACTTCCAGTTATAGTCTTGGGGAGATAATATACATGTATACAACAGTTAACAATATTGTATTGTATATTTGAAAATGGTTAAGAGAGTAGATCTTAAAAGTTCTCATCACAAGCAAAAGTAAATTATAACTAGTACGGTAATGGATATTAACTAAACTTGTGGTAATCTTATTGCAATATAAACACATACCAAATCATTATGTTGTATACCTAAAATGAATACGTTATTTCAATAAAAAATTAAATTAAATTAAAAATAAAAGGAAGTACATTGGGACACACAATTTTCCCCCCCTTGGGTATCCTAAAGTATCTGTGTGTCCCTTTCAAGGAGATGTAGAATAGTGGTCATTTCTCAAAAGACAAATATTTCTTTCAACCACATGAAATTAATGTTACATGGCACTCTTCCTGGAACGTTCAATATATAACATAACCTTTCAATATAACATAACCTTTGTTAAAATACTGAGTCATAGCAAACTTCTTAAAGCTCTTTGAAATGTCAACTAAACTCCAAATGAATTATTGTGAGAAATATACAAACTCTACTGATGTGATGACGGTATGATAAATATGCTCAAGTTAACACACCACGCCACAGCTGTCATCTGATCAACAACAGCTGTAAAATAACAGTGATTGAAAGATTCATCCTAATTTCAGATGTGATGCTCAGAATCTATAAAACATGATTATATTCACTCAGGTCCCAAGTCAAATCATGAGAAACTGAAAAGGACAGAAATTAAACAAAAGGAGAGTCGAGCACAGACTTTGCTATGAAAAAAGTCAACTTTTAATACATAGAAAATAATAGTACCTACTTAAGGATTTATCAAAAGCCAGAATATATTTTCAACATTTAACTAACAACTGGACACTTATAATTTATATATTACCAGAGAAATGTCTTTTTATTTTAAAAGAATTTATAAGCATGAGTTTATAGATTTTTTCTAAAATCAGCAATTCATTTTTGTCAAAAGTTTGGATGAAAAACTGCATTTTACAGCATAGCTGGGATGAATAAGAGTTAGGATGTTTTATTTTAGGGGAATCATCTAAGTCATTATAAACTAAAGAAAAGGAAACATGACACATGATCACTATTTGCTCAGGAGTAGTGAACAGGCATGAAGATTCCAAAATTGAACATAACGTGGGCGTGAAAAAAATATCATTATCAAAGCAAAGAATAACTACGATGTGTGGTAGAATATGATGACTCATGGAATTAGTAATATGTTGCTAACGGCACCTAATATAGCATCGAATTACATTTTTGTATATCCTTTATAGTCCTAGTTAAACCATTCAACACCCCTGAGAGATGAATCAATGCATTTATCTCTAGCTTACAGAGGAAGAAAAGTTTCAATAATTAGCTATTTTCAGGGGACCACAGAGTGGTAGAGATAAATTAACAAAGAAGTTTGTGGCTTCCATCTGATCTTGGTTCATCCTGACTCCAGGGTGACATTAACCACAAGTAGTTACAGCTCCGCTATAACCAGCCGTAGCCACAGTCCGACAGAGAGTAATGGAGGACGATCTATTAAATCAACCTGAAGCAAAGAATGAACATTTCGGTTGTGATTCACAAGGCAAAGTAAAAACTCAGTGGGGTTCCAGAGGGAAGGGATGTTAACAGAGGCCTCGGCCTTCAGTGAGGATTGTTGTAGCTAACTCCAGAACCAAAACTGTAAAGAAACACCACAGCATCTGGGAGCATAAGAATCTAATGAGGATAAAGATTTAATTCTGAATTTCCAGATGTGGCTAAGAAGCTATTAACTTTCTTATCACTAAGAAGTCAGGAGTGAATAGGCCTAATAAGGAAGCTTTTATAGAAAATGCTCTCACTCATATTGGGACTGATTGGACCAGAGGGAAAATACACATCCCCCCTCCTTAGAAGAAGACCTGAATTCCGTCCATTTTCCAAAATTTCCTCTGTTTACGTCACTCTGTCCACTTCTAACTTTCTCCAATCATACAAGAGATCACACATAAGTTAGAGGTAGGCCTACTAATGGATTAACATATAAAATATATATGTTTATTTAACTTAGAACCATTTGCATCACAATTTATTATGGTGATTAATAAAGCAATCTGTGGTAATCAAAGCCTTATGAAAAGACAAAAGTGAATACAGATTAAGATGTAGCTCTGGGGGACCATACAGACTAATGGAGAAATTGTGTCTATAAATATGTAATCATAATAAAAGTAGGATAGAGTAAGTGCTAAATAGAAGTTGAAATACTATACTGTGGCAATCAGAGAGGGAAAGATTAATTGTTGTTGGAGGATTCAGTGTCAGTGACAGCTTTTCTAAGGAGATAGTATTTAAGTCTCTTTTGAAGGATTTCAATAAATAATGTAGGAAAGATAACTTCAAACTGAGAGACTGCATGAGTAAAGGCAAAAAAACTTGAAAAGTGCATGTTGTTTTTGGAAAACTGAGAGGAGTGAGTTTTTCAAAGGGAATGTAGGTTACAAGGAAGAATAATATGCTTCAACTTTTTTGAGCTTCTGATGTGTTAGCTGTTCACTTCAATCGGCTTTGTGTTGTATATTCTGCTTACTTATCTTTAAATGTAGACTATGGTTGAGTTTACTTGTCACTTGCAAAAATCTAGTGTTTCGTGTGGCAAATTTCTTTTCTAATGATGTTCACAATATGCTCCATTGCATATTCTCTCCTACAGTGTGACATTGCCACAGTTGAAACAAGTGGTGGAGTGTTATTTCTCTCCCACTGACTCTGGGTTATCCTTCTGACTTGCTTGTAACAAATAGAATAGAGGAAGTGATGCCACATCACTTCTAAAACTAGGCCAGAAAAGGCCACGTAGCTCCTGCCTGGTTCTCCTACTGCAATCACTCTCAGAATACTCCCTCCGGGAACCGAACTGATAGGCTGTGAAAGGCTCAAGTGATACGGACAGGTCACATGTGGGCATTCCAGGGGCAGCCTCCTGTCATCCCAGCCAGAGTCCTCCCAGCCGGGAGGTCAGACATGGGACTCAAAAGCCATTTTAGAAATAGATCCCCTAGGGTACCTGGGTGGCCCAGTTGGTTGGGTGGCTGCCTTCGGCTCAGGTCGTGGTCCTGGAGTCCTGGGATCAAGTCCCGCATCGGGCTCCCTGCTGGGCGGGGAGTCTGCTTCTCCCTCTGACCCTCCCCCCTCTCATGTTCTCTCTATCTCATTCCCTCTCTCGGATAAATAAATAAAATCTTAAAAAAAAAAAAAGGAAATAGATCCTCTAGCCTTGGCTGCTTCAGCCTCCCTCTCAAATCACCTACAGACATTTGAGTCTACCCCACTGAAGTCTCAGACACTGTGGGCCATAGGGTGGATTTTCCTTTAGCTTATCCTTTCTGCTTTAATGATCTACCAAATTTGTGAGTGTAATAAAATGCTATTTTTTGCCATGAAGTTTACAGTGCTTTATTATGAAGCAATAATAACTGGAATATTTCTCCTTCCTGGGTAAGATAGTATTGCTAGGATATGGTTTTCCAGTTAGTCTCTACATCACAGCCTTCCCTGCAAACTTAATGGGGGCACGTGATTATGTCTTAGACAATGAAATATGAACAGAAATGATGGGGGTGCACCTCTAGGCCTGTCCCATAATATCCTGCAGTCAACTGTTACATATTCATGTACAGTCCTGTGACTCAACTTAAATCATCAAATAAAAATGATGCTCTTCGAGACAGCAAAGAAATAAGACAGTAGGAACCTACAACTTTGAATGTCACTCTACTTAGACGGTTACAAGAGTGAAATAAATATTTATTATTTGTTAGAGCTGCCTAATCTTATACTAACTGTGACATAATGCAATATGTCATTTTCTTCTCTAAAAAGGCGACTGAAAGGCACTGCAAGCTATCACATAGAATTGTAAGATAATTTGTTTCAGCCAGCTTGTTTTGGATACTGTTTCTCAGCATTATATACAAAGATGGCAACATGAGAAAAGAGATTGGAGATTAAACTTAAACTCTCCAGGAAAGCCTTGATTGGACCTCAGACAATTTTGAAAATAGGTGCAGTAAAAAGATGGACTAAGGACTTACTACTTCCAGGCGTGTTGAGAACTTGACGCCCACTTTCAATTTCAAGATAATAAAGATGATTCTCTTTGCTTTCTCAACCTAAGAGAAAGAAACAGAAGCAAAACCTCTATTTTAATGAAACAAAGGCATTTATAAATCAGAAAACTGTATATAAAAAATGAAAAAAGAGAAAAAAGAAAAAGAAAAAATAGCAAGGAAAAGAAAAGTCAAGCCTGTGTTAACTGGGCTTATAGTGCAGATGGAGTGAAAAGGATTGGTTTCAACAAGAAGCAAGGCAGCTCAAAATCATAAAAGGAATAGCAAGAAACAGTATAGATGGATTCTATAGTATATTGCATACTGGCTTCCATTTTTTGAAGCTCATCTTATCAAGAGTTGGCATCTATCCCCCACCCCTTAAATCTGGGCTAGGCTTACAACTTGCTCTGGTCAATCAAATGTAGTGTAAACAACATTGTGTGAGGTCCAGGACTCAACAGGTTTAAGCACTTCCCCTCTTGCTGTTGGGATTCTGCCTTCCAGACTAGCCTGCGGAAAAATGAGGGAGAATATAAGCATAGAGACGGTCTCAACTGAGCTGTCTTAGTCCAGCCAGCCCCCAAGTGTTGAAGCGGCTGACTCCAGACACATGCATAAGCCCAGTCAACATCAACCAAGCCTACTATAGGATCATGAGAGCTGTACTCTGTTGACTCTAATCTTGAAATAAATAATAAATGGTTGTTTTAAGCCACTGAGTTTTAGGGATGTTTGTTACACATAAAATAGTGAGAAATCCCAAAAGAACAAACACTTGATGTGATATAAGTAAAAGTCATTGCACCAAAAATTGAGTTCCTCTAGGAAGATATTGAAATAGCCCCAAATTACAGGTAAATGAAACTGAAAGAAGGAATGTGATGTAGTTGGTTCATTGAAAATTAAATAACTAAAGGACAGTGGAATGTGTCATAGTCAGTTCAGCCTACAATAACAAAACCCCATAGACTGTGTGGCTTAAACAACAAACATTGGTTTCTCATAGTTCTCGAAGCTAGAAAGTCTAAGATCAAGATGCTGGCAGATTCCATGTCTGGCAAGAGCCCTCCTTCTGGTCTGCAGATGGCCACCTCTTGCTCACCTGGTAGAGCAAGAGAGGTCTCTTGTGTCTTCCTCTTCTTCTAGAGGCACTAATACCATCATGGGGGCTCCATCCTCTTGATCTAAACCTAATTACCTTCCAAGGGCCCCATCTCCAAATACCATCACACCAAGGGTTAGGGCTTAAAATTATGAATTTAGAAAAACATAAAAATTTAGTGCAGAACTAAATGGTTGTATTAGTCCCAAGATTTTAATGTTATTAACATCTATGTCTGCCTTCAAAATAGAGTTCAATGAACATCCCATGAAATACCTACCAGACTAGTCATCAGATCATATAAGGCAGGGGAATATAATATAGCACAATGGTTTTGGAGGTCAGTTTTATTAATTCTACCTTTAAACAATTTTGCCTTTAAAATATATCCAGATGTATACATGCATGTTCATAAAAATATATTTATAAGAATTCCCAGAAACATTATTAGTAATAGCAAAAAGATGAAGGAGGAGGAGGAGGAAGAAGGGGAAGAGGGAGGAAGAAAAACAGGGAGGAAGTAGAGAAGGGAAGGGAAGGAAATGTAAATATCAATTAAAAATGTGTTAAGAGGGGCATCTGGGTGGCTCAGTTGGTTTAGCGTCTGACTCGATTTCTGCTCAGGTCATAATTTCAGGATCCTGAGATCAACCCTCTCCCTCTGTCCCCCTCCCCCACATGCGCTCACTCTCTCTTTAAAAATAAATAAATAAGTCTTTAAAAATGTGTTAAGAAAGATGTATAGAACATAAGGATATCTATGATATATTTCTGAGTTTTAAGAAGTTTACAAAATTGATAATATATAGAATAGAATATATTCTGTAATAATGTAATTCAATAAAAAATAACCTTAAATTTTATGTGCACATAATTTCTCAATTTCCTTAAGTGAAGAATTTCAAGTACTGTTGATTTAATAATAATTAAGAAGAGGAGGGAGAGGGGCGCCTGGGTGGCTCAGTTGGTTAAGCAGCTGCCTTCGGCTCAGGTCATGATCCTGGAGTCCCAGGATTGAGTCCCGCATCGGGCTTCCCGCTCAGCAGGGAGTCTGCTTCTCCCTCTGACCCTCCCCCCTCTCATGCTCTCCCTGTCTATCTCATTCTCTCTCTCAAATAAATAAATAAAATCTTAGAAAAAAAGAGAAGAGGAGGGAGAAAAAAATAGAAAAAAAAAGAAATACAAAAATAATTTACTAATTGAAACAGTATCAATTCAACCATTCAGTTAAGCATCATATTCATTTTCAATGTCATGACAAGGATGAGCCTATGAATCTAATCCAGCCCCCACTGATTTCTCTGAATCACCCTGGACCATCAGAAATTACACATGTAGACATGAAATTTTTCATGACCCCTGCTCAAAAAATTAGCTTTTTTTGCAAATTTAGAGTTGATATTTTAATTTCAAGGTCTATCAAGAAAAAAATAGGGCTTATGTAAAACAACATTTGGCTAATATTATAGTTGTAGGTTTTTAAAGTTATGTTTAATGTGGTGGGACTATAAACCTCTTCTTTTAAAACTTAGCACTTATCTGTATATGAATAGAAAACAGTTAGAGAAATATATGCCCAACTATTATTAACAGTAGCTAGAAGAATAACAATGGGAAAAAACAACAACAATAGGCATTCATTAGATTCAATTTTTAAATATACCTTTAAACTTTATACTAAAATATACATTTAAAATATAGTATGTTATCTATTGTTTAAATACACTTTTACCATACACTTGGAATATTTTATACATTATTTTTGTGTGAGCGTAATCAATAGAAGAAAATTATTCTTCATATAGAGAAGGGAGAAAGGATAATAAAATTTGGAACACAGGATGAGGTCAGAGACAATGGCAAGTATAAACATTCCTAAGACCCTTAAAATGGGACTAAAAAAATGACTAAAATGATTATGATGTAGAGACTCTTAAGACCTTTACCAAATCAAATAATTCTTTTGTGGCTTAAAAACTTTCCAAAAGGAAACATAATCAGTATCTAGAGATGCATTAGAAGAAACTTGAGGAAGAACATAGATGAAAAAAACAAACAGATAATATCTCTCTGCTCTCATAGGACCATTTAACTGTGGAGTGAATATGCCAAAAAGTTTGTAAATATCCCATATACAGGAAGAATACTTCCACAATTATTTTACCCTCCCCTGGCTAGGAAAATTGAAGCAAATGGATATTTCTTCTAAAGTCTCCTTCTACCCTTCTCCCACGGCCAATGTCCTTAGAATCCCATCCATTCCATCAGTATGGGGAAAAAATAGGAGGGATGCACTAGGAACCATGTGTGGAAATGGCCATGCCTCAGTCACATGGCCACACCTGCTCTAAGAGGGTGGGAAAATACAGTCCAGTGACATGTCTAAGAAGAAGAGAAGACAGCTATCAATGAGCAATGAGAGGCTCCACCACAGTGGCCAAGTAGAATATGACCCAGCAGTTCTGACACAGGGTCTAGAGCCAGAATTTCCCCTCCCGGATTTCTAAATCTTATGTGATGACCAGGGTGGAAATTAGAGAAGATGTAAAATTATATGATACCCTCCCTATTCGTTTTACTTTCAAGAGAATCATCTGCCATATTTTTTTTAATGTTTGAGACTTATAAATTACAAGTAACATAGAATATAGTAATACGACTTTTCTATAAAGCATTTCTTTTTTAAAGATTGATTGATTGATTGATTTGAAAGAGAGTGTGCAAGCAGGGGGGAGGGGCAAAGGGAGAGGGATAGAGAGAATCTCAAGCTGACTTCCCGCTGAGCGAGGAGCCTGATGCCTACCTGGCTCCATGGATCCCAGGACCCAGAGATCATGACCTGAGCCAAAATCAAGAATCAGCCACTCAACTAACTGAGCTACCCAGGCACCCCTATAAAGAGTTTCTTAAAGGACAGAATTATGCTGTAGATCACAGACTATCTGCATATACAGTGATTTGTTAAGTATTACTCTCATTATAAAGAACAACAAAGCTTAGATATTTTCATCCTGAGGTTCTAACATTGTAAAAGTATTTTACATTGAATAGACATAGGCACTATACTAGTTATACCATTGCTAGTACAATATTCAGGCACTATACTAGTAATAAAGGATGAGGAAGAAAACTAGAATTTACCACATAATATATTGATCAAAAACATTTTGGCTTAAAATGAGGTTGTAAAATAAAAGTAAAAGGAGAGCAATAATTACAGAAAGGGGTATTCTTAATTGGGGCTAGGATAGGTAGATATTTCTCTCCTACAGGCTTTTAAATTTTGTTTTTTCCCAAACACTGGGGCAAAAGAAAAAAAAAAAAAAGCTGAGAATTAGTGTGTCTTCTCTTACCTAGGATGTGGAAGAGGGAGCTCTATTACCCAGCCCAACACCAGTACTTTAAAACACATGGAACAGCAGCTGGATGACAAGAAAGAAAGAGGTGAGTCTTATTCTGACAAGAAAACAAGAATTAAAAATAGGTCTCAAAACCAGACTTTGTTGAAAAAGAAAGGGTTTTCTAAGTTACTTTGTGCTAAAGTCTGTTTGGGCTACTATAACAAAATACCATAGACTAGGTGGCTTATAAACAATAGAAATAAATTTCTTACAGTTCTGGAGACTGGGAAGTCCAAGACCAAGGTACCAGCAGATTTCATGTCTAATGAGAATCTGTTTCCTGGTTTATAAATAGCCATTTTTTTCCACTGTGTCTTCACATGGTGAAAAAGGGAAAGGAGGTCTCTTGGGTCTCTTTTATAAGGGCTTTGCCCCCATGACCTAATTACCTTCTGAAGGCTGCCTCTCCAAATACCATCACATTACGAGAATAGGTTTCAACGTACAAATTTCGGGGAGGGGGGCATAAATATTCAGTCTATAGTATTTTGCCACCCCCTTTAGTATGCCAAGATGAACACCAAATTGATGGTAGAATTTTACATAAGGGTGATTGCATTATCCAGATGGAATTAAAGGATTAGTGATAAAGGCGATGATGAGGCTATGGCCCCAACCTATGTTTTTGAGAGGTTTCAGGAGGAAATGCTGAGGGAGATTATGGTTGTGTTTCTTACTGGGAACTCTGGGAGGACAGATCCTCTACCCAAGCCTAGAAGAGGCTATATCTAAGTAAACAGAGCAGTATATCATAGTTAGACTGAAGGTGTGAGCTCAGTTCTGATTCCTGTGTGGAATAAGTGGAACACAGACTTGCATGCATATCCCCAAAATTAGGCATGTTAATTTATAGAATACCTAGTTGGGGAGCTCACAGAAATAGTGACCATTCCAGAGGCAGAGACAAAGGTCATGGTAGACAGTGTGCATCACTGCATATATGAGTTACAACCAGAATTTTAGAAGCATCTAAACACTAAACACCAGTCAAAGCCATAGGAGGGCACTGGGTTTTTAAATCTCCCAAGGAGATGCTAATGTGTAGTCAAAGTTGAGAACCACTGCCTTTGGGAAAATTTGCTAACAGACATGAAAATTTCCAACTTCAAGAAAGCATTGTGCAATGCACTTTCATATATAATACGTTTAATTTCATGCTAATCCCGAGAGTAGAAAGAATTGACCTTTCTGATGGTAATCTTGAACCTTAAAATAAATGACTTGCTCAGATGAGTTGGGCAGTGGGTATGGGATTCAAATGGACTCTTTATTTGAAATTGAACTTTTTGGGTGCCTGGGTGGCTCAGATGGTTAAGCGTCTGCCTTCAGCTCAGGTCATGATCCCAGAGTCCTGGGATCGAGTCCCGCATCGGGCTCCCTGCTCCTTGGGAGCCTGCTTCTCCCTCTGCCTCCCTCTCTCTCTCTCTCTCTCTCTCTGTCTCTCATGAATAAATAAATAAAATCTTTAAAAATAAAATAAAATAAAATAAAATTGAACTTTTTTTTCATTTAACTTCACCTTTAACACAAATTGTGTTCTGTGCTTTCTATCCTTGTATAGGCTACATACTTTATGAAACACTTTTATCCATTCTGGCTATACCTCTTACTCCAGAATTATAAGTGGATATGCAGTTAAGGACATGATACGGGTTTTTAAGACCACCGTTGCCCTGAAATGAACTATTGGGACTTCATCAAGATAAAAAGCTTTTGCACAGCAAAAGAAACAGTCCACAAAACCAAAAGACAACCGACAGAATGGGAGAAGATATTTGCAAATGACATATCAGATAAAGGGTTAGTATCCAAAATCTATAAAGAACTTATCAAACTCAACACCCAAAGAACAAATGATCCAATGAAGAAATGGGGCAGAAGACATGAACAGACATTTTTCCAAAGAAGACATCCAAACGGCCAACAGACACATGAAAAAGTGTTCAACATCGCTTGGCATCAGGGAAATCCAAATCAAAACCTCAATGAGATATCACCTCACACCAGTCGGAATGGCTAAAATTAACAAATCAGGAAACGACAGATGTTGTCGGGGATGTGGAGAAAGGGGAACCCTCCTACACTGTTGGTGGGAATGCAAGCTGGTGCAACCACTCTGGAAAACAGTATGGAGGTTCCTCAAACAGTTGAAAACAGAGCTACGATACGATCCAGGAACTGCACTACTGAGTATTTACCACAGAGATACAAATGTAGGGATCCGAAGGGGTACATGTACCCGGATGTTTATAGCAGCAATGTCCACAATAGCCAAACTGTGGAAAGAGCCAAGATGTCCATCGACAGATGAATGGATAAAGAAGATGTGGTATGTATATATATATATATATACACACACAATGGAATATTATGCAGCCCTAAAAAGGAATGAGATCTTGCCATTTGCAACGACGTGGATGGAACTGGAAGGTGTTATGCTGAGAGAAATAAGTCAATCAAAGTAAGACATGTATCATATGACCTCACTGATATGAGGAATTCTTAATCTCAGGAAACAAACTGAGGGTTGCTGGAGTGGTGGGGGGGGTGGGAAGGATGGGGTGGCTGGATGATAGACATTGGGGAGGGTGTGTGCTATGGTGAGCGCTTTGAATTGTGCAAGATTGTTGAATCACAGATCTGTATCTCTGTAACAAATAATACAATATATATTAAAAAAAGAAGAAGAAGAAGAAGACAGCAGGAGGGGAATAATGAAGGGGGGGGAATCGGAGAGGGGATGAACCATGGGAGACGATGGACTCTGAAAAACAAACTGAGGGTTCTAGAGGGGAGGCGGGGTGGGGGATGGGTTAGCCTGGTGATGGGTATTAAAGAGGGCACATTCTGTGTGGAGCACTGGGTGTCATGCACAAACAATGAATCATGGAACACTACATCAAAAACTAATGATGTAATGTATGGTGATTAACATAACAATTAAAAAATTTAAAGAAAAAAACTAATGATGTAATGTATGGTGATTAACATAACAATAAAAATTTTTTAAAAAGACCACCATTGCCCTGAAATAGGATTATTATGCCTCCTACTTTGATATCACTCTTTAAAGATCTTCCAAGGGACGCCTGGGTGGCTCAGTCAGTTAAGCATCTGCCTTTGGCTCAGGTCATGATCCCAGGGTCCTGGGATGGAATCCTGCATCGTGCTCCTTGCTTAGCAGGGAGCCTTCTTCTCCCTCTGCCTGCCACTCCCCCTGCTTGTGCTCTCTCTCTTTCTGACAAATAAATAAAATATTAAGAGAAATAAAGATGTTCCAAGGTAAGGACTTTCCATGAGTTAAAAGGAGATTCTTGGGATGCCTGGATGGCTCAGTCGGTTGGGCATCTGCCTTCGGCCCAGGTCATGATCCCAGGGTCCTGGGATGGAGCTCAGCATTGGGCTCCTTGCACAGCATGGAGCCTGCTTCTCCCTCTTCCTCTGCCCCTCTGCCTACTTATGCTCACACTCTCTCTCTCCCCCTCTCTCTCTGACAAATAAATAAAATCTGTTAAAAAAAAAAAGGAGATTCTTTCTCGGACAGATTAGTTTAAGCAATAAAACATTTTACCACCATTTTTACCTAAAAGATACTGAGATCTATAAGAACTATGACATCATTAAGTTAAGCCAAGATTTATAGATACTACTGTATGCAAGGTGCCATTCCTGACATCAAGAATTGCAAAGCCTTGTGGAAGAGCCAAACACAATAATGATCAAAAATCACCGTCTGTAGGGACCATGCCAGAGACTCTACATGCAACGTTCAATTAACCCTCAGAGCAGAGTTATGAGTTAGGGGTCATTATTTCTATTTTACAAATAAGGAAACTGAGGAGAGGGAAATTAAATTACTTGTCCATAATCACACAGCTAATAAGATATAAAGCCTGAATATAATGTGATATATGTCAAGATAGTAGAAATAGATTTGGATATGTTTATCTCTTATTTAAAACAAGGCAGGGAAAGCTTCAACAAAAACGTGACACCTAAGCAGATGTCATTTGAAGTTTAAATGAGAGTGTGACAGACAAATCAAAGACCACGCACAAAATGTAACATAATACATGATGTATCTTGCATATTAGACACATTTTTTCTGCTGTATGTACCAATCTTAGGGATCCATCCAATCCATCCTGGTTAACCAATAAGATGCCGAGCCAAATCAAGTATATTCTTGGAACATAACTTTAAATTCTCTAAAAAGGCACATTTTATTTTGGGTGAGTGGGGAGAGGTGGGATAATCTCTGGATTAGGCACTATCATATCCTCTGCTAAACTTTCCCTAGTAAGAGATGCTGGATGCCCATGATGAGTTTGAGAAGCACTGCAAGCCCACAGAGGGGCCGATGCTCTGGTTAGCAGTCCAGGTCCCCAGGCTTCATTCCCTGCACAGAAGTAGCACAGAGTTCAACCTAGGTGCTACTCTGATTTTCAGACACACACTTCTTCCAGTTCCCATCTTTATCTCAGATAGCATTTACCATGTGATATTGCATTTATTCATTTATATGACTGATTTGCCCACTATACTACAAACTCCTACAGGGCAACAACTGCATTCCACAGCACCTATATACAATTTCTGGCACCCACTATTTTATGTTGAATTTAATAGAAACAATATCACTTTGTGATAGTAAAGATCATCTAAAACTAAAATTACAGCCTATTAACTTAGCTTGAAACACCAAATCACTCCCTCACTCCAGAGGATCTACTGGCATTTCCATAGTGACTCGAAACAGAATGTGGCAATAGATGCCAAAAGAGCCAGATGTACTTCACTATCCATTTTCCTTAGGCTTTTTAGGCCATATGGCTCTTACCATGCCTATAACGAGACTTCAGGTTTAAGATTCAGAAGTCCATCATTTCCAGAATGCATGGCCCAGACACAGAACCCAGGCTATATTTTTCCCAAGTTGACTTGGCTCTGGATAATGGTTTGATGAATTTCTTATGTACAGCAGCAGCATGGTGCTTTTTAAAAGCAAAGTTCCAGAAACAGAAGCCCATTGATAAAAAAAAAAAAAAAAAAAAAAAAAAAAAAAATTCAAAACTTTGCCAATTTTCTCCAAATACCATCAGAGTAAACTATCATCAAATACAAGTCGTTTTCCCCATAAATAACAGCATGGAACAAATTTATTGCATTCTCAACTCCTTGAAAAGACTAAAAATAACCTCAGAAAGCTTATCTAATTATCCTGCATATATACAGCAACATGTGAACATTAGAGTATGTTATTGACTAACTGAACAGCTAAGATTACTGAGAACTTTACACAGAAGAATCCAAGAGTACATGAGCTAATAATGATGACATTAAAAGGATGCACTGATCTTTGCAGTATAGTTTGAAGCCCATAGAGAATTACAGATGACAACAACTACATTTTGATGTGCAGATAAAGGTCTAACATAAGGGAATTTTGCCTTCAAGCCTTTTATGAAAATGTACCATAAACTCAAGGGATCCTCTTCCATTTTGTCTATAGACACGGAGATTTCCTTAATTTCTTGACCCTGCACCTTTGATTACTACAGAAATGTCTTTACTAGGGCGCCTGGATGGCTCAGTCGTTAAGCGTCTGCCTTCGGCTCAGGTCATGATCCCAGGGTCCTGGGATCAAGCCCCACATCGGGCTCCCTGCTCAGCGGGAAGCCTGCTTCTCCCTCTCCCACTCCCCCTGCTTGTGTTCCCTCTCTTGCTGTGTCTCTGTCAAATAAATAAATAAAATCTTTAAAGAAAAAAAAAGAAATGTCTTTACTTCTATGACACTCTACTAAACCTAATTATACTACCATTTTCCAATTTATATTTGAAGCACTACCATTAAAAGTCTGGTTTTAGTTGTAGCTCTTCTCTGCATAAAAATATAGGTAGTAAATATGTCTAATACCATAAAATGTGAATGCTAGCAAAAGAAAATAGGTAACCAACCAGTGATTTCCTTTAAAACTTGCTATTAAATTTAGATGATTAAAGCACTAAATACCAACACTGATGAAGTTGGGACACTAGCCAATACTGTGTAGGAAATTAAACATCAAAACCACAGCACTAACCTGAATACAGATCATTGAGAATAAACACACAGTCTTTAACATGTTAAGAAATCCAACCCTCTGACATGTCATTGGATTTTTGCTGTTAGATTTTCCATTTCATTAGCTAGCCAAAAACATTTTTTTCCTTACTGGAAAGTATTGTTTGTTCTGTGGTATGGAAAGGAAACAAAGCCACAAATGCCAAAAACACTTCACTATTCTTCACCTGTACTTATCTCTGTTTAAGTTCCTAAAAATATTGTAATAAAAACAAAAACCACTTTCTCTACCAATGCCTCAAATTTTGCAATTAAGAGCTGGTATTTAATTCCACTAGCAAAGAGGTATATTGAAAGTTCATGAACAACATAAGATTGATGTGAAAAAGAAAGCTAATATGGTAGTAAAGCAAGGTATCCATGGAAAGGACAAAATCTTGAAGAGGTACGATTGAATAAAAACGTAATACAAAAAACCATACTAATAAATTATACTGTCTAGTAATTGCAGTAGGTAAAGATTTGAAAAGTGAAAATGAATTGGCTAAAACAGAGTTTTGGGACTAAAAAAGGGTTTCAAACTGTAGGACTTGTCTTGAACACAAGTATATAAATATATTGAAAAAATGAAATATTTTGAGGTCTTGACCAGGCTCAGTAGGAAAAAAAGAGATCATGATAAATTCATAATATAAGGTACTATAGGTGCTGGGTACCTGACATCCTTAGTTTACTTCAGATTTTGTGATTGCATAATTGTTTCTAACAATGTCATAGGAAGTTATAATAAAAAGGCAAATATATATGGATACATAAAGATTATTACATTACTATTCAGCGCAGAGATAAACAGAAAAAATCTAAATGTCTAACAAACTGAGAACAAATAAAATATCTTTAAGGTTATATTATAAAGCTGTGGTGATAAAGATACTATGGTACTGGCACAAAAACAGACACATAGATCAATGAAACAGATGGAAAACCCAGAAATGGACCCACAACTATATGGTCAACTAATCTTTGACAAAGCAGTAAAGAATACCCAATGGAAAAAAGTCTCTTCAACAAATGGTGTTGGAAAAACTGGACAGCAGCATGCAAAAGAATGAACCCAGACCACTTTCTTACACCATACACAGAACTAAATCCAAAATGGATAAAAGATCTAAATGTGAGATAGGAAGCCATCAAAATCCTGGAGAAGAAAACAAGCAGCAACCTCTTTGACACTGGCCTTAGCCTTAACTTCTTACTCAACACATCTCCTGAGGCAAGGGAAACAAAAGTAAAAATAAACTATTGGGACTTCATCAAGATAAAAACTTCTGTACAGCAAGGGAAACAATAAAACTAAAAGGCAACCTATAGAATGAGAGAAGATATTGGCAAATGACATATCTGATAAAGGGTAAGTATACAAAATCTATAAAGAACTTATAAAACTCGGGCGCCTGGGTGGCTCAGTTGGTTAAGCGACTGCCTTCGGCTCAGGCCATGATCCTGGAGTCCCGGGATCGAGTTCCACATCGGGCTCCCTGCTCGGCGGGGAGTCTGCTTCTCCCTCTGACCCTCTTCCCTCTTGTGCTCTCTATCTCTCATTTTCTCTCTCTAATAAATAAATAAAATCTTAAAAAAAAAATTTGGTTAAGAACTTATAAAACTCAACACCCTAAAAACAAATAATCCAGTTAAAAAATGGGCAGAAGACATAAATAGACAAAGGGCTAACAGGCACATGAAAAGATGCTCAACATCACTCACCATCAGGGAAAGACAAATCAAAACCACAATGAGATATCACCTCACAGCTGTCAGAATGGCTAAAATTAACAACACAGGAAACAACAGGTATTGGTGAGGATGCAGAGAAAGGGGAACCCTCTTACACTGTTGGTGGGAATGCAAACTGATGCAGCCACTCTGGGAAACAATATGATGATTCCTCAAAAAGTTAAAAATAGAGCTACCCTACGACCCAGCAATTACACTGCTAAGTATTTACCCAAAGGACATAAAAATACAGATTCAAATGGATACATGAACCCTGGTGTTTATAGTAGCATTATCAACAATAGCAAATTATAGAAAGAGCCCAGATGTCCAATGACTAGTGAATGGATAACGAAGATGTGGTATATATATATATAAAATAGAATATTAGCCTAAAAAAAATGAAATATTGCCATGTGTAAGGATAGGGATAGAACTAGAGTGCATTATGCTAAGTGAAATAAGTCAGTCAGAGAAAGACAAATACAATATGATCTCACTCATATGTGGAATTTAAGAACGAAAACAGATGAACATGGGGGAAAAAAACAGAGGCAAAGCATAAAACAGACTCAACTACAGAGAACAAACTGAGGGTTGCTGGAAGGGAGGTGGTCAGAGGGATGGGTGAAATTGGTGATGGAGATTAAGGAGTGCACTTGTGATGAGCACCAGGTGTTGTACATAAGTGATGAATCACTAAATTCTACACCTGAAATGAGTATCAGCTGTATGTTAACTGGAATTTAAATAAAAACTTGAAACTATAAAAAATATATTTAGATTATTTAATAATGTGAAAATGCATAAATATTGTTAAGAGGAAAAAAGATATGATCTCATTTAAAAAATAATATAGAATAAAGATTGTTAAGAAGTATCTCAAGTTAGCAGAGACTGAAAAATGAGACTATATATAAATTTAATTTTGTTCTAAATTTAACTTTCTAAACACTCTAAAATTATCTTTATAATAAAAATACATTTTAAAAGCTTTAAAATCTTTAGAAGTCTAAACTCCAATTTCTATAGCTTTTTTTCTATACAGAGGCACCATTTTAGCTAATCTTCTAAAATTTGGATATATCCATACTATTCCATACTATAGAAGGGAATTTCAGATCTTCTACGTTTCACAATTGTTTCTAAAAGAATTGTTTCACCTTCCTATTTATTAAGAAACATAGATTCATCTTGGGTAGTGTGAGATTAAGGATGTCACCCTAGTTTCCAGGGGTGAACTATCAACTCTAGAAAGATGAGGGACAGAAAAAATGACTAGAATGTTCTTTATTCACTAGAAGTTTACTGTTTTGAGGAACATGTCAGCTACAGAACAAGAGCCAAAAGTCAAAGGGCTTCGATATGATTAAAAAATAATCATTGCTGGGTCTTTTTATGTGACCGAACCTGTGCCAGGCTCTCTTTAAAAGAAGGACCACGAGAAGGACTGTGATTCACTTACATCCTTCAGTTCCAAACAAGTCGAGATATATCTACTGAGCTCCAATTATGTGCTTGACATGGGCACTGGGGAAAAACATCTTTCACTTGCTTAAAATTATCAGAAATAAATGTTGTAATTGTAATTATGTAAATGCAACTGTGAGAGTTAAGGGCCAAGGGAACAATTCCCCAAATTAAACATGAATAAACAATTTTCTGAATCCCCTTAGTCTGACAATGAACAGCCCAGTGGAATATAAACTGTGGATATCATCTTGTCCCCAGGGTGGTTTTCTGTCATACTCAAAAGACCCAAAGCCTTATGAATCTGTTTTGGTTCTATCCAGTTTTAACTCAGCTAGCTTAGAGCTGTTACTAATCCAATTGTGCGTGTGACCTGGCTAAAGTGGATAGCATAATAGAGCTGTAGCTGTTTTGACAATGTCATTTCTTTGATAGGTTCCAGATATGCAGTTTCATCTATGATTTAGATACCAGGCTCTCCATGCTTTAGTAATAATTCAACTGTTTTTATGATGCAAGGGGAATAAAGGACACTCTGGGATCAATTCATGCCCTCCAGCTCTGCTGTACTTTTTAATACTCTCAGAAATACTATATTGCACTTCATACAAGTCCTGACCAAGAATGTTTCCGAAGAAGAGCAGAAGCTCAATTCAAATAAAACAGAAGGGTGACCCAAAGGGGATTTTTTTTTTTTTTTATGTACTGCAATCTAACTTCTCATAACTGAGGCACAATACCACTTTTCTGCTTAATTGAAACTGCTGAGCCTGACATAAATTCCTCTCTTGTTCTATTCATTCTTAAATCTATAGTCTAATATCTTGTCATATTTCACCTCTCAGCTTATGATCCAGCCATAGGAAGCTTCTTACAATTCCTTAAGTCCATATGCTCTCTTAGACACTGTTACTCCCCCTGCTTTCTCTCCGGAGAGTCATGATCTTTTGTTCTTCCCCACCATCATGCCCCAAAACTCCAAGCTTTCTCTGAATAATTCTTACTCACCCACCAACACTCAACTTAGGTTGTAGAATGAATGAATGACTAAATGCCCCTATTCAAAAGGAAAATTTGGATATGCCCTAAGATCCATCAGCCTTATAGTCTCTTTGACAATTTAGTTGATTAAATTTGTATCTGTTAGTAATATGGTAAAGTTGTCATCCAGGGCTGACTAAAGACAAACTGTCCTGGCCTGGTCACTGATACAGCCAGAATAGACAGGCAATTTGGCACATGCTAAAATCACAGAACTACATGTACTAAAGACAGAATTTTTGATTTTTATTTTTCAACTGCTGTCTGGTTAAGCATAAATTTTAGGGGGAATTTAAAATAATTGTTTTTGGTCACTTCCAGATTGGTGGCATGAAGTTTTCCATGGACCAGCTTTCTAGAGAAAAATCAAAATTGATGAAAATGATATGTAAAAAAAAAAAATCAAGTTCTCCAAAAGTTATCCCAAGGGCACACAGAAAAATAAGAAACATATAATCAAGAAAATATACTAAATCTGAGTTAGAACAGTAAGAATCTATTACACTTGAGCCTTTACCTGCTCCCTCTTTCCCTGGCACCAGTCGGCATGACGAAATTTCCAATCTTGGCAGGTGTAACCAAGAAAATGCCCCCCACCCCGACTCCCTGCCAAGCTCACAGCGGATGGGCAGGCCACTAGCAATTCTCATAACCCCAAGCTCCATGCTACTGAGGCTGAATTACAGACAAGCGAGCCAAGGATTTGGGGGCTCCATTTTCTCCCAGTTACCAATCACCAGACAGAGGTTGTACTTCATATGTGACAAAGAAGACAGAGGCCCTGATCATCCTCTAGTAGACTAGAGGTTCAATGCCAGCAAGCTACCACCTTTTCCCAGTGTGCTGCTCATAAAGGAATAATGTCACTTTGGGGAAAGTAGGATGCTGTCCCACACTCAGGTATGGAATAGTGGCTCAGAGACTTTCCAAGGGGAGAGAGATAGGACATAAGAACAGAGTGTGAGAAAGTTAAAGCCCAAGAATGCTCTCAAAGCAATGAAGATTTTGGTGGTGAGCAGTTAAGAGGAGGCTAGTAGCTCTTGTTAAATCATAGGCCAACTCGTTTACCAAAAGAACAAAAAAAAGAGACAGCAAAGAAGAGTCCTCTTAGTCATAATCAATCTCAGAGACTGGCCTTAAAATTAAATCTGCAAAGGAGTTTGAATTCAATTGGATCAGACAGTGGAGGAATTTATGCCTCAGGGTTTTGTTGGAACAATACTCAATGAGATAACAATTAGTAGAGCCTAAGAGCCAAGTATGATACCAATAGAGGCCGCTGACTTAACAGAGTGATCAGGGCAAGAAACAAGGAGCACCTGCTAAAGAACCGTCACGCAAAAAAAAAAAAAAAAAAGAACCATCACGCAAGTGTAACTGTGCATAGGTTAAGATTTCCCCCACTGAGGAATAATGACAGAGGCTTTATACTGTGGGGAAACAGACTTCATGAAAATCATCAAGCAAAGCCTCAAAACAAATAAGCAAACAACATCAACAAGCTCTGGAGTGGAGGAGAGAATTCATACAATTTATTATTCAGCATTCAATTAAAAATTACGAACCACATAAAGAAACAAGAACAGGTGACCCATATCCAAGGGGGAAAAAACAGAAATTATTTGTGCAAAGGCCCAGATCTTGGACGTAAAGACATCAAATCAGCCATTAAAAATGTATTCAAAGAACTAAAGGAAACCATGCTTACTGAAGGAAGCAAAAACATCACAACAATGTCTCACTAAAAAAAGAGAATTATCAATAAACAGATATTATAAAATTAATAAAACAAAGTATAAAATTATAAAAAGAACCCAATGGAAAATTTGAAGTTAAAAAAGTATAATAACTGCAATCAGAATTTCACTAGAGGTCTTCAACAGCAAATTTAAGCTGACAGAAGAAAAAAAATGACCAAATTTAAAGATGGATCAAGAGAGATTTTGCAACCTGAATAGAAAGAAAATAAATGAAAAAAAAATGAACAAACCCATAGAAAAATGTGGGACACTGCTAAATGTACCAACATATGCATAATGAGAGTACCTGAAGAAAAGAGCAGAAAATATTCAAAGAAATAATGAGTGAAAGCTCCCCAAATTTGAAGAAAATCTTTAATCTATACATCTAAGAAGCTAAATGGATTCCAAAGAGACCAAATACAAAGAGATTCACAACCAGACACAGCATATTAAAAATATAGAAAACCAAAACCTAGGAGAAAATCTTCCAAGCAGCAAGAGATAAAGGACTTATCATTACGAGGGAACTTCAGTAAGGCTAATACCTAATTTTTCATCAGAAACAATGGAGGCCAGAATGCAGCGGGATGGCGTATTCAAAGTGCTGAGGGAAAAATAAAATAAAATCTCATATTTGGCAAAAATACGATTTAGGATGAAGGCAATATAGACTTTCTGAAATAAAAACTGAGAGAATTCATTTCTAGCAGATATGTCTTACAGTAAGTACTAAAGGAAGTTTTTAAGGCTGAAAGCAAGAGAATGGGATAGTAATTAGAATATACACACACAGACATAGGTAAAGATAATTATGGAATTATTAAATACAATATAAGTACATATCTCTTCACCACTTTTTTCTTAAGTAATTTAAAAGGAATTTTATAAAACAATATGAATATAACTATATTGTTGGGATTACAGCATATAAAAATATATATGATAATAATGCAAAGGGGTGGACACAAACACAGCTGTACTGAAGTATGAACATGACATTAAATAATAAACTGAATCCAAAAAAGTAAAAGAGAACCAGAAATGGCAAATTAAGAGATTAATAGCAAACTCTATAAATACATACTTGTTCTCCTTTTTCTCTTAACTTTTAAAAAAATATAAAAGTATATAAAGTAATTATTGTAAAAATAGATCGTTGGTTTTGCCACATGTATAGATGTGAAATGTACAAAAATGGGGAAGAAGAAATAGAGCTACATAGAAGTAATTTTTGTCGCACCACAATGATTTTGAACATTTGATTTTGAACATAAATCAAAAGTATGTTCTGGTAAGGAAACTGCATATAGTAGGTCCTAGAACAATCGCTAAGAAAATAACTAGAAAAGCATAGACAAAAACACATCAAAGAAATTAGTGTCACACACTAGAAAATACTCACTTAATACAAGGGAAATATAGAGGAATAAAAGAAGAATGGAGGAATAAAATAAACATGATATTTATTGAAAGCAAAAATAAAAGGGCAGACATAAATTCAACTATATCAATAGTAATATTAAATTTGAGTGGGTTAAAAATCCAGTCAAAAGACAGAGACTGCCAGGTTGGATTAAAAACAAGATCTACCTACATTCCATCTACTGGAGATACACTTTAGATTCAAAGATAGAAATAGGTTGAAAGTAAGGTGATGGAAAAGGATATATCATGCAAAGAGCAACCGTAAGGAAGCCTGTGTGGATATACTAAGACGAAATCAATTTAAAATATGACTCGAGGGGCGCCTGGGTGGCTCAGTCGGTTGAGCGACTGCCTTCGGCTCAGGTCATGATCCTGGAGTCCCGGGATCAAGTACCGCATCGGGCTCCCCGCTCGGCGGGGAGTCTGCCTCTCCCTCTGACCCTCTTCCCTCTCGTGCTCTCCATCTCTCATTCTCTCTCTCTCAAATAAATAAATAAAATCTTTAAAAAAAATAAAATAAATAAAATAAAATAAAATATGACTCGATAAAGTAACTGGCCTACCATTAAACTACAAACATTCTTATACTGAAAGTAAATAAATATATAGATAAATAAAATGTTACTAGAGATAAAGAACATAATAAAATGATAAAGTGACAATCAATAAGGAAGATATATATATATAAATAGATATAACAGCAGAGTCCCAAAAGACATGAAGAAAAACTGACAGAATTTAAAAGAAACTAGATAATTAATAATAGCAATCAATTGGAGACTACCACAGCTAATTTCAGTAAAGGAGAAAATAACTAGGTAGGTAAAAAAAGAAAAAGAAATAAAAGACTCAAACATTGTAAAGCATCTAGACTTGATCAACATTTCAACCAAAAACAAAAGAATACAAATAGTTTTCAAGTGCACATAGAATATTCTCCAGTAGAAACTTTGTGCTGGCCATAAAAGATTCCTCAACACATTTTAAAGGATTAAAATCATACAAAATATAATCTCTGACTACAATGGAATGAAATTAGAAATAAGCAACAGAAAGAAATTTTGGAAATTAACAAATACCTGGAAATTAAGCAACACCCTTTTAAATAATTAATGGATCAGAGACGAAATCACAAGATTAATTATAAAATACTTTGAAAAGAATGAAAACCAAGACAAAACATATCAACAATTATGAGATGTAGCAAAAATCATTCATAGAAGGGAAAATAACACCTATACTTATATAAAAAAAGAAATATATCAATTCAATAACCTAGACTTCCATCATAAAACAGTAAGAGAAAAAAAGAGCAGTTTAAACATTATAGCAAGCAGAAGAATGTAGTAAAATTATGGCAAAAATTAATGGAAAAGAAATTATTTAAAAAAATAGAGAAAATAAGCGAATCCAAATGTTAGGTCTTTAAAAAATCAACAACATTAGAAACTTTTCATTAAGGTAAAAAAGAAAAAAGGAAGAGAGAGAGAGAAAGGACTCAAATTCTTTAAAATCAAGAATGAAAGGGGGGCGGAGTAAGATGGCAGAGGAGTAGGAGACCAGAATTTCGTCTGGTCTCAGGAATTCAGCTGAATAGGGATCAAACCATTGTCAACACCTACGAACTCAACAGGAGACCAAAGAAGAGACTAGCAACAACTCTCTGAACACAGAAGCGACCACTTACTGGAAGGTAGGACGTGCTGAGAAGTGAATCTGAGGCGATATTCGGGAGGATAGACGGCAGGGGAGGGGGCCTCCATTGGCTGCTTCTGGCAAATGAGAGAGACACAGAGCACAAAATCGGAACTTTTAGAAGTCGGCTCCGCTGAAGGACGTTGCTCCAGTGGCTAAGCTGGGGATGGAAACCTCGCGGGACAGTGTGGTCTCAGGAACCTCGGGGTCAAGAAAGACCGGGGGTGCCTGAGTGCAGCAGAGCTCCCAGGAATCAGAGCGGGGCAGCCGGCTGCAGAAACGCAGCTGAGGCGCGGGCTCTCAGCTCAGGGTGGCCATAAACTGTGATCCGCGGCACAATTGGGCCACTGCTCCTCCAGCAGGGACCCAAAAAGCAGCAGATCTGGGGAGACTCCTCTTCCTCCCCCGGGAGGAGCAGCGCGAGAGTGCACCGCAGGGATCTGCTGGGTTTGGAGACTTCACACGGGGTCAGGAGCCAGAAATAGAAACTCTAGGTCACAGGCCAGGTGAGCACGGAGTGCGGCCAGAGACCGGGGACACGGGAGTGACTGCTTTTCTCTGGGGGCACACTGAGGAGCGGGGCTCTGAGTTCTCGGCTCTTCCACGTGGAGATTGGGAGGCCACCATTTTCACTCTGGTCCTCCAAAGCTGTACGGACAGCTTGCAGGGAACAAAAGCTCCCGAGAGCAAACCCGAGGAGATTGTTTAGCCCGGACTGACAAGGGCGGGGCAATTCCGCCTCCGGCAAAGACATTTGGGAACCACGGCAACAGGCCCTTCTCCCGGAAGATCAGCACGAACAGCCAGCAAGCCAAGACCAAGTTTACCAATCAAGGAGAATGGGAGAACTCCAGCGCTAGAACTACTGCACATAGAATTCATGGCTTTTTTACCATGATTCATTAGTTTTTCAAAGTTAATTTTTTAACTGTTTTTTTTTTAATTTTTCTTTTTCCCTTTTTCAACCAACATCTTATCAATCCCTTTTTAAAAAAAAAAAACATTTTTATTTTTCTTTTAGAGTCATATTTTATCCCTTCATAGTAGTTACCCTTATTTTTAGCATATATATATGTTGTTCTCTCTTTAAAATTTTGAGATACACTTTCTTCTAACAGATCAAAATATACCCTAAATCAATGGTGTATGGCTTTGTTCTAGTCTCCTGCCTCATCACATTCTCTCCCCCTTTTTTTTTAATCTTCTTTCTTTTTTCAAACAACTTATCTTCTCAAGTCCTTTTATAAAATCTTTTATAATTTTCATCTTTACACTCATCTTCCATCACTTCATTGTATCACTCCTTATTTTGTACATATATAAGTCTTTCTTCCTTTAATATTTTAAGAGGCACTATCTCTAACAGACCAAAATACACCCAAAATCCAGTGTGTGGCACTGATCTATGCACTAGCCTAATCAAATTTGATCATATTCTGTTTTTTTTCTTTTGTTCTGTTTTTCCCTGTTTTTATCTTTATCTTTTTCTTTTTTTTTTTCTCCTCTTTCTTTCTTCTTTCTTTCCCTTTCTTTTACCCTGGTTTCAGTTCTTTTCTGATTTCTATAGAGTGTATTTGCTGGGGACATTGTTAACCTGTTAGCATTTTGTTCTCTCATTCATCTATTCTCCTCTGGACAAAATGACAAGACGAAAAAAATCACCTCAACAAAAAGAACAAGAAGTAGTACCATCAGCCAGGGACCTACACAATACGGACATTAGTACGATGTCAGACCTGGAGTTCAGAATCATGACTTTAAATTTAATAGCTGGGCTTGAAAAAAGCATGGAAGTTATTAGAGAAACCCTTTCTGGGGAAGTAAAAG
The DNA here is from genome assembly GCF_009762305.2 of Zalophus californianus. NCBI lineage: Eukaryota > Metazoa > Chordata > Mammalia > Carnivora > Otariidae > Zalophus > Zalophus californianus. The sequence goes on from NC_045598.1 coordinate 61,075,214, forward strand.
AACTAAAATCTAACCAAGTCAAAATCAAAAAAGCTACTAATAAGGTGCAATCAAAAATGGGGGCACTAACTGCTAGGATAAATGAGGTAGAAGAGAGAATCAGCGATATAGAAGACCAAATGATGGAAAATAAAGAGGCTGAGAAAGAGAGAGAGAAACAACTACAGGATCACGAGGGCAGAGTCCAAGAGATAAGCGATATGACAAGATGAAACAATATTAGAATAATTGGGATACCAGAAGAAGAAGAAAGAGAGAGGGGGGCAGAAGGTATATTGGAGCAAATTAGAGCAGAGAACTTCCCTAATGTGGGGAAGGAAACAGGCATCCAAATACAGGAGGCACAGAGAACCCCTCTCAAAAATCAATAAAAATAGATCAACACCTCAACATCTAATAGTAAAACTTACGAGTCTCAGAGACAAAGAGAAAATCCTGAAAGCAGCTCGGGAGAAGAGATATGTAACCTACAATGGTAGAAATATTAGATTGGCAACAGCCCTATCCACAGAGACCTGGCAGGCCAGAAAGGACTGGCATGATATCTTCAGAGCATTAAATGAGAAAAATATGCAGCCAAGAATACTATATCCAGCTAGGCTGTCATTGAAGATAGAAGGAGAGATAAAAAGCTTCCAGGACAAACAAAAATTAATGAATTTGGAAACACGAAACCAGCCCTACAAGAAATATTGAAAGGGGTCCTCCAAGCAAAGAGAGAGCCTAAAAGCAGCATAAATCAGAAAGGAACACAGACAATATACAGTCACAGTCACCTTACAGGCAATACAATGGCACTAAATTCATATCTTTCAATAGTTACCCTGAATGTAAATGGGCTCAATGTCCCAATCAAAAGACACAGGCTATCAGATTGGAATAAAAAACAAGACCCATCAATATCCCATCTGCAAGAGACTCATTTTAGACCCAAAGACACCTCCACATTGAAAGTGAGGGGGTGGAAAACCATTTACCATGCTAAAGGACACCAAAAGAAAGCTGGGGTGGCAATCCTTATATCAGACAAATTAGATTTTAAAACAAAGACTGTATTAAGAGATGAGGAAGGACACTATATCCTACTTAAAGGGTTTATCCAACAAGAAGATCTAACAATTGTAAATATCTATGCCCCGAACATGGGAGCAGCCAAGTATATAAGGCAATTAATAACGAAACCGAAGAAACACATCGACAACAATACAATAATAGTGGGGGAATTTAACATCCCCCTGACTGAAATGGACAGATAATCTAAGAAAAGATCAACACGGAAATAAAGACTTTACATGACACACTGGAACAAATGGACTTCACAGACATATTCAGAACATTCCATCCCAAAGCAACCCAATACACATTCTTCTCTAGTGCCCATGGAACATTCTCCAGAATTGATCACATCCTAGGTCACAAATCAGGTCTCAACCGGTACCAAAAGATTGGGATTATTCCCTGCATATTTTCAGACCACAATGCTTTGAAACTAGAACTCAATCACAAGAGGAAAGTCGGAAAGAACTCAAATACATGGAAGCTAAAGAGCATCCTACTAAAGAATGAATGGGTCAACCAGGAAATTAAAGAAGAATTAAAAAAATTCATGGAAACCAATGAAAATGAAAACACAACTGTTCAAAATCTTTGGAATACAGCAAAGGCAGTCTTGAGAGGAAAGCATATAGCAATACAAGCCTTTCTCAAGAAACAAGAAAGGTCTCAAATACACAACCTAACCCTACACCTAAATGAGCTAGAGAAAAAACAGCAAATAAAGCCTAAACCCAGCAGAAGAGAAATCATAAAGATCAGAACAGAAATCAATGAAATAGAAACCAAAAGAACAGTAGAACAGACCAACAAAACTAGGAGCTGGTTCTTTGAAAGAATTAGCAAGAGTGATAAACCCCTGGCCAGACTTATCAAAAAGAAAAGAGAAATGACCCAAATCAACAAAATCATGAATGAAAGAGGAGAGATCACAACCAACACCAAAGAAATACAAACAATTCTAAGAACATATTATGAGCAACTCTATGCCAGCAAATTAGATAACCTGGAAGAAATGGATGCATTCCTAGATGTATCAACTACCAAAATTGAACCAGGAAGAAATAGAAAACCTGAACAGACCTATAACCACTAAAGAAATTGAAGCAGTCATCAAAAATCACCCAACAAACAGAAGCCCGGGGCCAGATGGCTTCCCAGGGGAATTCTTTCAAACATTTAAAGAAGAATTAATACCTATTCTCCTGAAACTGTTCCAAAAAATAGAAATGGAAGGAAAACTTCCAAACTCATTTTATGAGGCCACCATTACCTTGATCCCAAAACCCGACAAAGACCCCATCAAAAAGGAGAATTACAGACCAATATCCTTGATGAACATGGATGCAACAATTCTCACCAAAATACAAGCCAATAGGATCCAACAGTACATTAAAAGGATTATTCACCACGACCAAGTGGGATTTATCCCTGGGCTGCAAGGCTGGTTCAACATCCGCAAATCAATCAACGTGATACAATACATTAACAAAAGAAAGAACAAGAATCATATCCTCTGAATAGATGCAGAAAAAGCATTTGACAAAGTACAGCATCCTTTCTTGATCCAAACTGTTTATAGAGTATAGGGATAGAGGGTACACATCTCATTATCATAAAAGCCATCTATGAAAAACCTACTGCGAATATCATTCTCAATGGGGAAAAGCTGAGAGCTTTTCCTCTAAGGTCAGGAATGCAGCAGCGATGTCCACTCTCACCACTGCTATTCAACATAGTATTAGAAGTCCTAGCCACAGCAATCAGACAACAAAAAGAAATCAAAGCCATCCAAATCGGCAAAGAGGAAGTCAAACTCTCACTCTTTGCAGATGATATGATACTGTATGTGGAAAACCCAAAAGACTCCACCCCAAAACTGCTAGAACTCATACAGGAATTCAGTCAAGTAGCAGGATATAAAATCAGTGCACAGAAATAAGCGGCATTCCTATACACCAACAACAAGACAGAAGAGAGACAAATCAAGGAGTCGATCCCATTTACAATTGCACCCAAAACCATAAGATACCTAGGAATAAATTTAACCAAAGGGGCAAAGGATCTGTACTCAGAAAACTATAAAATACTCATGAAGAAATTGAGGAAGACACAAAGAAATGGAAAAATGTTCCATGCTCATGGATTGGAAGAACAAGCATTGTGAAGATGTCAATGCTACCTAGAGCAATCTACACATTCAATGCAATCCCCATCAAAATACCATCCACTTTTTTCAAAGAAATGGAACAAATAATCCTAAAATTTGTATGGAACCAGAAGAGACCCCGAATAGCCAGACGAATATTGTAAAAGAAAAGCAAAGCCGGTGTCATCACAATTCCGGACTTCCAGCTCTATTACAAAGCTGGCATCATCAAGGCAGTATGGTACTGGCACAAAAACAGACACATAGATTAATGGAACTGAATCGAGAGCCCAGAAATGGACCCTCAACTCCATGGTCAACTCATCTTTGACAAAGCAGGAAAGAATGTCTAATGGCAAAAAGACAGTCTCTTCAACAAATGGTGTTGGGAAAATTGGACAGCCACATGCAGAAGAATAAAACTGGACCATTTCATTACACCACACACAAAAATAGACTCCAAATCATTGAAAGACCTAAACCTGAGACAGGAGTCCATCAAAATCCTAAAGGAGAACACAGGCAGCCACCTCTTCGACCTCAGCCGCAGCAACTTCTTCCTAGAAACATCGCCAAAGGCAAGGGAAGCAAGGGCAAAAATGAACTATTGGGATTTCATCAAGATAAAAAGCTTTTGCACAGCAAAAGAAACAGTCCACAAAACCAAAAGACAACCGACAGAATGGGAGAAAATATTTGCAAATGACATATCAGATAAAGGGCCAGTATCCAAAATCTATAAAGAACTTATCAAACTCAACACCCATAGAACAAATGATCCAATCAAGAAATGGGCAGAAGACATGAACAGACATTTTTCCAAAGAAGACATCCAAATGGCCAACAGACACATAAAAAAGTGCTCAACATTGCTCGGCATCAGGGAAATCCAAATCAAAACTTCAGTGAGATACCTTCTCACACCAGTCAGAATGGCTAAAATTAACAAGTCACAAAACGACAGATGTTGGCGGGGATGCAGAGAAAGGGGAACCCTCCTACACTGTTGTTGGGAATGCAAGCTGGTGCAACCACTCTGGAAAACAGTATGGAGGTTCCTCAAACAGTTGAAAATAGAGCTACCATATGATCCAGCAATTGCACTCCTGGGTATTTACCACAAAGATACAAATGTAAGGATCCGAAGGGGTACGTGCACCCGGATGTTTATAGCAGCAATGTCCACAATAGCCAAACTATGGAAAGAGCCAAGATGTCCATCAACAGATGAATGGATAAAGAAGATGTGGTATATATACACAATGGAATATTATGCAGCCCTTAAAAGAAATGAGATCTTGCCATTTGCAACGACGTGGGTGGAACTGGAAGGTGTTATGCTGAGTGAAATAAGTCAATCAGAGAAAGACATGTATCATATGACCTCACTGATATGAGGAATTCTTAATCTCAGGAAACAAACTGAGGGTTGCTGGAGTGGTGGGGGGTGGGAGGGAGGAAGTGGCTGGGTGATAGACGTTGGGGAGGGTATGTGCTATGGTGAGCACTGTGAATTGTGCAAGACTGTTGAATCATCAATCTGTACCTCTGAAACAAATAATGCAATATATGTTAAGAAAAAAAAAAGAAGAAGAAGTTAGCAGGAGGGGCAGAATGAAGGGGGGGAAATCAGAGGGGGAGACGAACCATGAGAGACGATGGACTCTGAATAACAAACTAAGGGTTCTAGAGGGGAGGGGGGTGGGGGGATGGGTTAGCCTGGTGATGGGTATTAAAGAGGGCACATTCTGCGTGGAGCACTGGGTTTATGCACAAACAATGAATCATGGAACACTACATCAAAAGCTAATGATGTAATATATGGTGATTAACATAACAAAAAAAAATTTTAAAAAAAAAGAAGGAAAGTGGGATATCACCACTAACAATTGTATGACAAGTTTGGTAACTTAGATGAAATGAATAAATTCCTAGAAAGATACAAAATACAAAAACAAGAATAAAAAGAAAATCTGAATAGATCAATAACAAATAAAGGGATTGAATTAGTGATTTTAAACTTCTCTCAAAGAAAACCTCAGCCCCAGATAACTTCATTGGTGAATTCTACCAAACATTTAAAGAAGAATTTATACTAATTCTTCAGAAACTCTCACAAAAAGCAAAAGAGGAAGAAAAACTTCCCAACTCATTCTATAAGACCAGTATTACCCTGATACCAAAACCAGACATAGACATCACAAAAATATGAAAACCACAGAGCAATATCTATCATGAATAAAGGCACAGATGTCCTCAATAAAACACTAGCAAATAGAATCCATCAATACATAGAAGTGATTATACACCATGATCAAGTATGATCTATCCAAAGAATATAATGCTGACTTAACACCCAAATTCAGTTAATATAATATGCCACATCAATATGAAAAGGAAAGAAATATAATCATCTCAATAGTCACAGAAAAAGCTTTGACAAATTCTGATATCCCATCATGAAAAAAACCACTCAATAAACTAACAATAATAATAAAAAATTCTTCCTCAATCTGAAAAAAGGCATCTGTAGAAATCCCACTGCTAATATCATAATGGAAAAGACTGAGTATATTTCCTCTAATATTAGGAACAAGACAGGAATATCCACTCCCACCACTTCTACTCAACTCACACTTTCTGATTTCAAAATTTACTACAAAGCTACAGTAAGCGAGACAGTATGGAACTGGAATAAGGAGAAATATAAATACCAAAGTAATAGAACGAAGAGTTCAGATAAGGCCTAAATATAAGAGCTAACACTGTAAAACTCTAAGAAGGAAACAGATGTGTAACTTGGTGACCTTGGACTAGGGACAGTTCTTAGTTATGACACCAAAAGAACAAATCAGCAAAGAAAAAAAATAGATAAATTTGACTTCATCAAAATTAAATTTTTTTACATTTAAGGATCCTATCCTGAAAGCTAAAAGACAATCCACATAATGCAAAAAAAATATTTGCAAATTATATATATGATAAGGAACTGAATATGCAATATATAAAGAACTATTATGTCAATAACAAAAGAATATGTTTAAATTGACAAATCTGAATCTGAACAGCCACTTCTCCAAAGAAGATAAACAAATGTCCAAGAAATACACAAAAAGCATAAACACAATTAGACAGATCAGAGACATAATCAGAGAAATGCAAACCAAACCACAACAAAATGCCACTTTACATCCACTAATAATAAAAAAAAAGACAGACAATAACAAGAGTTAATGAGGATGTGGAGAAATTTTTGCCTGTGAGAATGTAAAATGAATCAACTTTGTTGGAAAACAGTCTGGCAACTCCTGAAAGATTTAAACACAGAGTTAATATATGACCCAGTTCCACCCCCAAGTCTATCCAAGAGAAATGAAATTTTATCTACACAAAAACTGTTACACGAATGTTCATAGCAACATTATTCATAATATCTGAAGAGCAGAAATTGTTCAAATTTTCAACAACTGATGAGCAGATAAATAAAATGTGTTATATCCATACGGTGAAATATTCAGCATAAAAAAGGTATGAAATATTGATACATACTACAAAATCGATGATCCTTGAAAACATTATGCAAAGTAAAAGAACCCAGTCACAAAGGTCCACATATTTTTGGTTTGTAAACTGGCCCCATATGAAGAGTGAAAGGAGAGACCCAAGAAAGAGGCAAACCAATCCAAATTGGTAGATGGCAAGTTTAATGAGCAAGGAACTTAAACAAGGCTTTTCTTGGGCAGCTGCAAGAGGAGTAGATGTGCACACCTGCCCACCAGAATCTTAGAAGTTTATATGGAGGATTTAACTGGGTTCAGTCACACCTCCTGTCCAAATGGCCCAACAACATTTTACTCTCCAGGCTATGTCCTTGGAACAGCCCCCACTGTGGAAATGGTGTGCAAAGCATACATTCCAAGGACAGGGGTGGGGGTAAGAATCCTGATTGTCTGGGTCCAGTTCCTGGGTCAATTGGTTGGTTGTCATGTCCTCTAATTACTCCACCAAAGATATTACATAATTACATTTATATGCAATGTCCAGAATAGGGAAAGCTTTCCAGACAAAGAGATTAGTGTTTACTTAGGGATGGAAGCAGGGAATTGGGGGAAGTGGTGAGTAACTGTAAAGGATACTGGGTTTCTTTTGCAGGGTGATAAAAAGTATTCTAAATTAGATCGTGGTGATGGTTACACAATATATACTTACTAAGAAACACTGAATTGTACACTTTAAATGGATGAGTAGTGGCTACGTGAATTATGTCTCAATAAAGTTGCTATTTTTTTAAATCACTGTTATTTCTTCCTGGACATATATGCAGTATTAAGATTACCTTCCATCACCTTAACAGTCTAAACTACAGAATTAATAGATCACTAAGGAAGAGCCTTACAACCTGGGATGTGACATTGTTTTCCAAGTGTGCAGAACAGTACCAACACAGGAGATTTTTCCAAAAAGCAAGTTGGTCTGTTTAAAATTTACAGTGGAAATTTGACATAATATCTAAGAACCAGTGTTTGAATTACAGAACACCTGATGGAGAGAGTGCTTTTGCTTTTGAGCATCTCTTCATTACTAGTTATAAGCTAGAAGCCTGGGAGATTACCTCCAAGAGCTTCCACAGACATCCTTCCATAATACAATGTTCTGTAGTTACTGAATTACATTTGTTCACTTACGGATTGTCCTAGCAGAAAATCTACCCAATAAAATTAGTTGAAGAGTTTTGGAGAGAAAAAGAGAGGCATAAAAATTTTAAGAAAAACAGAACCTCAATGGATTTCACAAACTATTGAGAAATTGTTTACTCAGAAGTGTAGTATCTGGAGTGTAAACTCAATTTACTTAATTAACCAGTGGAAAGAGTTTATTTTTTGTGAATATAATAAAAATGTGTTCAGAAATAAAAAAAATTAATAAAAGTACCCTATCTGGAAGTCGACATTACTTTTTTTTTTTTTTCCTAGGCAAAGAACTTTATTAACCTTGTTTCAAACTTTATTCCCAGGCTTCTTCAGCTTAAATAGCTGCAAAGAATGAATTGTGTATAAGCAAAAACTGAAAAGAGCTGCAGTGCCCAAGGGGCTTGGGCTTAAAAATATTAGAGATCTAGATTTTATCAGATCCATGAACAAAATTTTAAAAAGCAGTCATAATATAAAATAGCAGCTCCCAGTAACTTCTTCAAGTTTTATGTTCTTCAGAAGTTGACTCAATTCAGTTTGCTTCATTCTTAGAAGCTTCATCAAAATTCTCCACAAGATCCGGAACTTCATCATCATCATCCTCTCCGGTAGCAAGTGGTGCTTTTCCATCCACAGATTGTTTGGGCAGAGCTTCAGCCAGTCTCCTTAAACTAGTCAGACTGCACCAAGTTGGTTAAGATACTGGGTAGCATTTCTGTCAGCGGCTTTGTCTCAGCATGGCCTGGAATGGTGAAAGTGTTCGCTGCCAGTGATGCCTGACCTTTGGGGTTGTTAAAATGGATCACTGTTCCTTGGTTTGTGAACATATTCACTTCTTCAATACCAGAGATATTGTTTACCCCCAACTTCTTTAAGGAGAACTGAAGTTTTTTATCATCTGCTGTAGCCGTTCTATGAACCACCTTCTTCTTTCCGCGAGCAGTTCCTTTCCCACCAATGCGCACTTGTGCTTGCAGCTTGGCGAGTTTCTCCTGGTTCATGATAGTTTCTTTCATCTTGTTGGAGCGGAAATGGGACCGCGCGGGGGAATAGGGTTGGCGCTCAGGGGGTCTCGGGCGGACCAGCTGAGATTAGGTGTACACACGCGGGGACGCAAGATGGCAGCTAAAGGGAGCAGTTGACATTACTTTTAAAGGCATATAAGAAAAGCTCCTTATTAAAAGATATATATTTACTTTTAATTACATAATTTAAATATTCAGATTAAATAATATCCCTTTCAAACAACTAAAACAATTGGAAAGAACTGTTCTTTTGCTTATACCTTCTTGTATAAGCAAAACCAACTCAAAGAAAAATGTATCAAAATGAGGGGTTTTTTTGGTGTATAATCTAACCAACTCAAAGAAAAATGTATCAAAATGAGGGGGTTTTTTGGTGTCTTTGAGTGTAGTTTTTGTATAAAGAAAATATTATTCAGTATTTATATAATTAATATTTAATTCTACAATTTTAAAATCCTAATCCTTCCCTATACTTTTAATTTAAATATGTGAATCTTATTCTAGTTATAAATCTAGCAAACTTTAGCAATTGCTTTTAAGAGGCATTTTATTTATTTAAATGTTCTTAGGTATTTCATCCTACATTTATAAATTTAGCATGTTGCATTTTACCTTCAAGTACGTTAATTGTTTAATAAACAAAACTTCCCAAGTACTTATGTAGTTCTTATAAAAATTTAAACTTATAGTCAGTTTTCATTTCTCATTAAAATATCAATACTTTTTACAAATTTAGGAAAATCCTGTTATCCTGTTATAAAAAATTCACAATTACTAGGTGACAAATTTTTAATTGGAATCACAAGTCTAATCTGTTAGGAACTCAAATTGCCAAATTATACTCTCAAAATGCCAAATTCTTTTAAATGTTACAAGTACTCAAAATACCAAACATGCACAGATTATTTCCAAATATAACACAAAACTATGAATACTATGGATTTAATTTATTTCATCATCTTCTTAAAATCTAAGGTTAAATCTTCCCAAGATTAAGTATGATCATTCACAGAAGACACAATTATGTGTTTTTCAAGCAATTTACGTTTATCATGCAATACAGTCTGGAGTTTCCTTCCCCAAAATGTTTGGGGTTCTCTTCTCCTCTAGCCAAGGCTGCATGTCAACCATAGATTTGGATTTGATGTAATTGTACGGACATGCAGGGCTATTTTTCTTACCTCAGTAAGAGACAAGTAGGTCTGTCTTCTTGTCTCACTAAACCATTATGCCCTTTAAATGGAGTAGTCTCACAATCCACATTCCTAGAACATAATACAGACATTACCTAATTCTCAAGCATGATTATGTTCTTGACTACTGTTTCTATTCTTTGATTGGATCCAACAAATCTAGTTGCTGCTGGGTGCGTGTCTGATTTATTTTCATAAACTATTTTCTGGAAAAAGCCAAAAATCTTCATAGATATTTATAGATATTTAAATGCCATACACTGTGATTCTGAATGTCTCTCATGGCCTTGTCTATGTCTAACAGTTATAGCACTAAAATCGTGTGAATAACAATGAGGGCTTTCCCCGCTTCCTTACCGCACAGCATTATAAACTTATCCATTCATTTAATAAATCCTTAAGAAGTACCTATGAGCCCTAGGCAATTATCATATCATGCTGTAAGTGTGTATTTACATGTTACTTTCCAGCATAGCCACCAGATTTTACATAATTTGCAAGCAGCCCAGTGCCTGGTAGGCAATAGACACTAAATGCATGGAGGGATTAAGAGTTGCATGATACATATGGCAGACACTTGACTTCTCTTACTCCTTCACTCTCTATTCTGAACATCAAGCAGAAACAACAACCTCAATAACAGAAATCTTTAGTCATTTTAATATGTTCCAGTCATTTTGATGCACCAAATTTTGAGCATTAGGAGTCTGAGAAGTAACAGTTCTTACCTCATAGGGTCCTACGTATATAGTGCTTGGCACGGTGCTCAGCACATAAGAGGTATTTATAAAGTAGTAGCTATTTTGATAATACAAAGAACAATCAGATCAAAGAAATATCAGATCATTCAGGAATAATTCCAAAAGATAAAAATTAGCAAACAGTATGGATGATTTTCCACTTCTGATCTCGGTTTTATTTTAATTAAAGTGGAGCCATCACTTTCAGGTCTGCTGCTTTTGACACAATACATTAATAAATGGCAACCACATGGCTGTGGAAAGCAAATATTTTTGCTGGAGTCAGTGTTGACTTATCTAACATTGGCTCATGAATATCTCTTCTTTTGTTATCCCAATCAAAATAAATTTTACCAAAGAACAAAGGGGAAGTACTAAAACATTGAACATAGTCTAATTTACCAGCACAAAAACAGCCCATAGAAAGTACAGTCAGAGCTGCGTTATACCCTGAAATATAAAATGCATATACAACCTGTTCCTCAAAACACCTGACTGGAACAGTACGTGGACTGCAATGATAACAGAAAAAGCACTTAGTCTGCTTTCTTTTCTTCAGTGGCATGGTTTCTAGCAACTCCTCTCTGTAGTTCCTTCAGAAATATTTGCTGCATGGAAGAGCATCATACACTCATTTGATGATTACAGACTACTGATAAAAGACAACCTTGAGATGAAGTCAGGGCTAAGAATATGTACAGAGAAAAAGGCATGTTAAATGTTAACACCCAGGGGAAATGCATTATGGTAGAGTGAATAATGCACAGTTAAGGTTCCAGCAAATCTCTGAAACCAGCCCTCTTCCTCAGTACCCCAGGCACAAGGATTCAGGAATGTAGTCGTAAGCATCCATCAGGCACTGCTTGGCATGCCAAGGACAAAATTGTTTTCTGAGTTTTCACCTGGGGTTATTGTACACCTCTTGATGCAATAAAACAAACAAACAAACAAACAAACAAAAAAACGTAGAACACTAACTAAAACATGAAGTGCAAAGTATTTAAGTTTTGATGGATGTGATGTCTCTTTCTTCAAACTTCAAGTTTACTCCAGAAATTCCTTAGAACTCAATGTGTTTTAAGTGCAACAGAGGCTAAACAAGCAGCTGTTACACATTGCTCAATCTAGGACTCAAACTTGCCGTGTCTCTCAGTAAGACAGCTACTATGCTCTAATTCCTTCCGAAGTTCTAAACTATATTAGAGAAAAAGGAAGGCCTAGATGATCGTCATGTGGAATGAACATGTGAAGAAATAAAGCTATTAAAGGAAGAAGTATGGAGAAGAAAGAATGTGTCCTCAAGATGTTGGGGATAAAAGCAGGAGAAACAACATCTAACACAATAACAATATACAATAAACATGTGGTTTTGTTATGTGTGTGTTTATTAGGGCAGGTCTACCTTGTTCAGTGTTTATGCCCAGTCCTTAGCTTGATGCCTGGCATATTTTGGGCATTCAGTAAAGATTTTGTTGTTGTTAATGAATTAGTGAGTGCTCCACAATTCAGAATTCCAGGCATTATTTTTGGGCTGTTCTCAAATGTTTATAACTCGGGTTATATAAATACGATGCAAGCCAATACATTTGTACATCTTTCAAGTGAAAATTTTTTAGCATAACCTATCTGAAATCTTCACAATAAGAGAATTACAGTTTGAAAGATTTTCTTACTTTACAGACCAATCCAAAAAGCAGTGCTCTTTCAAATGCCTGTTTCTAAAAGGAGGGCAACATAAAGATGGCTTATTCTGCGTCATGTATTATTTCATTATAGCACACAATCTTTATCAGTGAGGGTGCTATTATTATCCTTTCATAGAAGAGGAAACTGAGGCTTAGAGAAGTTAAATAACTCACCCAAGGGGAAAAGCTAGTAAATGTGACTATTTGAGCTTTAAAATTCAGTATGTATGGCTCCAAACCTGATGCTCTTTAACCATGACACCAGAGACTATAAAGATGGCAACTTGTAAGACAAAACATAGCTATTTCAAATCAAGAGAAGCTGCCCTACAGTAGACAAATCTTAACAAAAGATTAATTTCCTTGATGTCTTCTCTATTTTAAGACAGCAACACTTTTAGAGTATTTATAAAGTGTTACTAAAATTGGTGGGTATATTAAGAAATTTACATTGCACTCTCCAGAAAGTCTGAATGAATTTTATCCAGCTTTCCAATTGCTTTCATTTGAGGATATGAGGCAGAATGTATTTTCCAGAGGCAGACATACAAGAGTAGATAATTAGATGGATAGATAGAAAGATAGATGATAGATAGATAGATAGATAGATAGATAGATAGATAGATAGATAGACAGACAGACATAGATACCCTATCTCTTCCTACCATGGAATTTTGACACATTTTCATTAACAGATGATGTCTATTTTTATTCCTCTTAAAACTTAAATGGGGGTAGAGTTTTATAACTGCCTTGGCCAATAAAAATGAGGCAGAAATAATGTTATGCAAGTTTGGAAAGCAGGTAAAAACTGGCAATATGGCTTCCATCTCACTCTCTCAGGATGCTTGCCCTGGAAGCTAACCACCTATTTATGGTGAGGAAACCCAGGACACATGGAGAAGCCCCACGGGGGTGTATTGAGCAATGCTTTCATCCAAGCCTCAGCCAACAGACAACATCAGCAATTAGACCTGTAAGAGTTATGTCTCTTCGGATGATCCCAGCCCCCAGTCTTTGATTCTTCGGGTTGATAATCTCAAGTATCCCAGAAGACAGAGAAGCTCTCCCTGAATTTCTGACTCACTGAAACCATAAGAGATAATAAGTAATTACTGTTGTTTTAAGCCACTATGATTTGGGGGTAATTTGCCCTATACAGAAGAGGAGCCAGGTTTCTCATTAAATGTAAAATCTTATCATTGAAATGCTAGGTGTTCAGATGTTTCTCATAAATGCTTCTAGATACATTAACCAAACCTACCTTTGAACCTGGACAGACAAAGCTTATTATATAACAAAACTACACTGTGAGAATGAGATAACGTATTACAGTGGAAAATATACGGGCTATATGGTCGGACAATCTAGATTCAAATCGTAGCTTTACCACCAACTGGCTGTGTGACCTTGAGAAATGTTCTCACTTCTATGCACTTCATTTCCTCATCAACACAGTGGCAATAACAGTAGTAACTACAGTCATTACAATAGCTTTCTCCCTCTATCACTGCCATAAATTACTTCCATGTGATAAACACTAATTTTTAAAGTGCCACACAGCTTTGGAAGGTAAAACAAATAATTTGAGCAACCTCATAATTTGAGAATGCTTATGTATATAAAACAAATACATATCATATATGATTTATGTATATATTCTCGTGTATTGGCATACATATGTCTATGTACATATATACATATATCCTGTGTATATATGTGTGCATATATATACATATATACACACCATCCCATGATTATATATATTATTATAATCCTGTGCTAATACATATGTGTATGCGTGGATATTTACATAAACCACAAGGCTAGAGTGAGTGGGAGGGTACCAGTATAGCAGAAGTGAAAATGCACCTCTCAGATCTCCTATGGTGCAAAGTGTAAGTGGCCAACAGCTCAGCAGCTGTACTCCAAAATGCATCCCTGCCTTCACCCTGAGACCACATTTCCCATAAACTGCTCTTGGCCAGGGAGTGAGCTTTACAGGAATACTAATGCAGCTTAAGTCCTGGGAGATGTGGGACTTCTCTGATGGGTGACTTTGGCTTGATCAATCCCATCAATTTTACTGAACTTTCTAAGGACTGCATTGCTGTTTAAGACTCTTCTACTTGGGGTGCACTGGGCAGCGCAGTCAGTTAAGTGTCTGACTCTTGGTTCGGGCTTAGGTTGTGATCTGGGCATCGTAAGATCTGGCCTCTGGTGGGGCTCCACATTTGGCGGAGTCTGCTTAGGACTCTCTCTGCCCCTCCCTTCCACGTGCATGCGCACATGCTCTCTCTCTCCAATAAATAAATCTTAAAAAAAAAAAAAACGAAGAGGACTCTTTCACTCAACCTTCCTCCAACCTGCAAAATGATCTTAACAGCCTCCCCAGCCTTCCTCAGGCTTCCTCCCCATTTCTCCTCACAGGCATTTCCTGCCAGAAGCAATATACTTCTGACACTTCTAAGGCCAACATAGTGTCTGCTGCTTAAACTCAACCTCAAACTAACACAAGCAATAGCAAAACCCAGAACACTTTGGAAAAAGGAAATAATATAGTCTTAACTCACGTAGCAAAGTTAAGAAGCCTGCACAAGAATGACAAAAAGATACAAGCCAGTTCAAATCACACAACCATTGAAATGTGCACAAATTAGAGCCATAAAGCATCAGGAAAGATGGTGTTTGGGATGCGACTGAAGCCAGACCAGTGGTTGAAAATGAAAATCTAAATAAGGGACTTTGTAAAACCAGGTCCCATTCTCACTACTTGCAACCAGAAGAATACCCTTTCCTCTCCCCAGAGGAGAGCATATGGGTGAGGCGCTGAACTGAGAATGAGGGGAGAAGATATTTTACAAATGATCTTTATTTACTCTCCCTAAAATGAATAACAGGGCTTTCTACATAGTTGAGAGAGGGATTGAAGGGGGGCAGAATGGGGGAGAGAGGGAGGGAGGAAGGGAAGGAACAGGATGAATTATTCCGAGGTACCAGGTTTGGCAGATTCAGCAAATAAAAATATAGGGTGTCCATTAAAATTTAAATTTCAAATAAACAACAATCTTTTAATGTAATTATTACATGCAACATTTAGGAATACTTCTATGAAACAAGTATTTGTTATTTATCTGAAGTTCAAATTTAACTGGGTATTCTGTATGTTACTTGCAACCTTATGAGGTACACTACTGAAAAGTTTCAAAACACCAAAAATAAGGAGAAGACCTTAAAATCTTCCAGAAAGAAATATATAAGAATTGGGACAGGAAAGAAATCTGACTTTCCAAAAGCAACCACAAAGGATAAACAAAAATTGAGTCATGTCTTTAAAATTCTGTGGGAAAAAATTATTTTCATCCTAGAATTCTATGCCCAGACAAATTGAGTTAGGATAGATATTCTCAGACATGTGAAATCTCAAAATTTTACCTCCCATAGCCATAACGATATAAATTGAGCAATGATCTAAATAAAACTGTAATATAACCATATTGGACGGACTGAGGTAAATAAGAGAAATTGGGAGCTAGAGGCACAGAGAGAGGAGTGTTGCAAACTGATAGTCAGCCTCTTGGAGGGGCTCCAAGGCCCTGCCTCCTGCTGTTCACTCCATCATGTAACTCCCTCCCTCCCTCACTAAAGTTTGTCTGTATGACAGAGCGTATGTAGCAAAAATGAGAGTATGCTATGCCCAAGATTATGTTATAAAAAGGTACAGTATCTTTTATAATCCCAAAACACCTGTGCCCATGTCGGGGTAGTCAACCGCTAAACCTTAAGAACACTCAGTATCCTGTGGAGTAGCCCATGTTGGGAAGAACTCAAGCTTCTTTCCAACAGCTCCAGGAGGGAGGCTTTTGGGAGTCAGACTGCCCAGCCCCCATCAAAGCTTCAAGCCATGCAATCCCAGCGGACACCTCAGCTGCGACTTCATGGGATACCCTGAGCCAAAACCCCCCAGCTATATGGTTCCCAGATGCCTGGCCCTCAGAAACTGAGATAATAAATGTTTGCAGTTTTAAGTTACTAGGTTTGGGGGTAGTTTGTTATAAAGTAATAGATGACTAACATGAAAGATAATTGCAAATCCTGGTCTTCCACAATAGAAAGTCAAATAGAGCAGTGCAAGTTTATTTTTTTAATTTCTTCGTTGGCATAAATACCCATCTTCGTTGGCATAAATACCCAAAGAAATACCTAACAGATTACAAAATCATTTTATCTGTGGAGCAGGGCTCAAGCTTTGTGGAAGGAAGGAGGTAAATGACTATGATTTTTTTCTTATAATTATTTTATAACCCATTATTATATTTTAATATTATTTGATTTTTAAAAAGAAATACTGTGTGTGTAGTACAATACTAAATGGATATGTTCACTTACTACAGGAAATGTAATTGTCCAATGAAATGATTTGTGTTTAACCTTTTAATATAGACAAATTTTGCTAGCTTTTACTCTAGTAAGAAATCCACATACATATATATTGAAGAAATGAAGTAGAAATAATCAGATCTTCTTTCTAACTATATATCTGACACAAAATAGGTATTTAATAGATGCTAAATATTATTAGTGTTTTTCCCATTGATATTATTATTTTACATTACACAAAGTGATGTTTAACTCCCCATCCAATCGGCATAAAGGAAGAGGAAAACAGTTGAATTCTGAAAGAACTGAGCAGGGTAATTTTTAAATTCTCTTTTTGTTAAAAAAAAGATTGTATTTTCATGGCAATCCACTGATTTTTTTTTTTTTTTGTCCCCTAGTTTTCGATCACTTAGGTCACTTTTCCCCTCCATCAGCATAGATAATTGAGCTGACTTCATGTTTGGTTGAACCAGCAGTAGGGATCTAACAGAATGAATTATGATCTTTCTCTCTGGATCCTTGCCAGCGCAATGTGCTGATTCCCTGCCTTCCTGTTGAAGAGTGCAGCTCTGAGGCTGGTTCAGATAATAAAATAAAAATTCCACACTTTGTTTTAGAAGTAACAGCCCTAATACTATTTTAGTACAAATAGCAACAATATGACTTTTAAGCACCCAAATTAGAACATTATATTTCAAATATTTCAAGCCAGTTTATAGTCTGACTTCAGATATGAACAGTATATATATGTATGTATATATATATATATATATACACATATACATATATATCTTCACATGCAGTATAATTTAAGGACCCTGGGTAGGCAATTCTATTCCAACTATCTCCTGTCATACCACCAATATCTGACATTTTATTATCAAAAGGTATATTGAACAGGGTCATAGTAAAATGTGCATATCCCTGGGAAGCATCCTACTTTAAACAGAAGTCCGCATGCCTCAAAATTATATAAGCCCTACTGAAGAAAGAAGATACTCATGGTAAAAGCACTGACCCATACAGTGGAAAGACTGTACTAGCTGTAATAGGAACTATGTAGGGAGCAGAGAGCTTTCCAAAACTGCAAGTAACCAACCGCTACCCAACCTTGGATTCTAATTAGGCAGATTTTCCATATGGTTAGATATCTTTTTTTTCCCCCCACAAACTTCCTGAATTGATATTGTGAAAAAAAAAAAAAAGAATTCAATTCAGCTGGAGTATAGGATCAACTGTATGACCACCTGGGATATAATGCAAATATGCATAAGTTAAAATCATGCCTTTGTTAAAAGGCCTCTCCCAACACCGTGCCATTCTGGTTCACTCCCTCTATCACAGCCATACATCAGTTTCACTCAATAAATCCTACTTTTTAAAGTGCCACACAGCTTTCAAAGGTAAGGAAACAACCTGAGAAAACTTCATAATTTGGAATGCTGATGCGTTCTTTATTGCCACAGCGGCTTTTCTCAACTGGGGGTTAACAGGTAGTCTGAGACCCTATAAGCGCCTTCCAAAATGCTACATGTTGTCCTTGCAGTTCAATATGGTAGACAGACCATGTTTGTTTCTCTTTTCTCCCTGCAAAGGCACAATTAAAATGGCCAGTCAGGGTCAGGGGTGTCACTCTGTCATCTCTCAGGGATCTTTTTCCCTTGTCCTTGCAGAGTGGAGTTTCAAAGTCACATTGCAAAGGGCATAAATATACAGAGGGGAAGAATTGAGGCCATTTTTACAATCAATCTATTATAGTTATTTGATTATTTTTAAAAAAGTGAAATAAATACCTGGGAATCCACCACCCAAAAGAACAGCCAGTACTTTGGCAACAACCTATGTCTAATAATATCATTTCCTAATCATTCCACTGCCCTTCTCCCCAGCCCAAAGTAACCATGATTCTGAATCCCATGTTCATCTTTCCCTAGTATCAATTTTTTTTGCATATATAAAGTTAATTTTGACCGGTTTTAATATTTAAAAATTTTATTTTTAAGTGATCGCTACACCCGATGAGGGGCTCGAACTCACAATCCAGAGATCAAGAGTCATGCACTCTACCAACTAAGTCAGCAAGGCTCCCTGATTATTTGAAATTTTTAAGCTTTATCATGCGGGATTTAATCTTTGAGAACGTTCTTATTTACTATTACGTTGCTAATATTCAGTCATATAGTTGCATTCACTGGAACTCACTCCTTTCGACTGCTATATAATATTCCAGAATATGACTTAATTTCACTTTCGTATTTGTTTTTTTAACATTACCACTAAAATTCAGTTCTAATCTTAGTAATTTCAATATTTCAGTGTGAAACACATCGTGGGATAGGGTCTTTCAACTAAATATTACCTCTCAACAATTACATGGGCAAGACTGACTTATTCACTTTCCACAAAAACATTCCCACAAAAACTGAGGTAAAAAGAAGGATGTTCATTGTATCTCTCTTTCATTAACAACAACAACAACAAGCAGAGGCAAAACAAATCAGTTTTTAAGCAATTCAGTGATTTTAGTATCAGGTTGTCCTTTGTTAGGAAAAACAAAAAAAGAGGTTACTTTTTCAATCTTCACTTGTGAAATGTGGCTTCAGGCTTAAATAGCTGGATTTTTTTTTTTTTAATGGATCTTACTTTATAGAGGCCTTATAGTTTGTAGACACAGTATTTATGAGCATACAAGTATGAGCTGCTGTTTCTGAAATGAAAGGCATTAAAAAGCTACACAAACCTCCTGCCAGTGCAGGACCAGCTCCAGATGATTTTATGTGCCAGTGGGCGATGTGATTTAGTGGCTTGAATACACAGGATCCCAGCTCTCTTGCTATTGGAGAGCTAATCTTGCTCATCTTGGATACAAAACAAGGTCCCACCAGGCTCTTTGATAAAATTGATTAGCATTTCTCTCTGCCTCATCTTGTTAATTGAGATTTTTACAAGCTATCATATTGGCCATCATTATCAAAAGCAGGACAGAGCCTTAGCTCTCAGTCCCTTTATCCTCCCCGCACCCTCCACATTACTGTATTTACAGAAACACAACATGCTGCAGTAAGTAGGACACTTCCCTCTTCACATACTTCCTACTGAGCCAGGTGTGCCTCACATTCCTTGGGGCAGGTACTATTTCTCCAATTATAATTTTACACTAACCGATGATGTTCTATGCATAGTGAGAGGAGAGGGAAGAAAAGGTGTGGGGAAATGCAAGGAGCAGTTCTGAGTAGATTGTATAAAATACGGCAGGTAACCCAGCCTGGGAGTTGAAAATCCTGGGTTGTGGCCTTATCAGAAAATGTCTAATTGTGTGAATTCCAGGGAAGCACATACCATTAGGTCTCACCTTCTTGAACAGAAAGTCCGCCATGAATAGCATTCGATTCCGTGAGATGACTTCCTTCTTTTCTTTTTCTTAAGAGACACTGTTCCTACAGCCTAATTGGCCTTCCTTCAGACCCTTGAACATGAAATGCTCCTTCTCAGAGCTTTCAGAGATGCCACTTATGTAGTCTAACACCCCTCCACCAACTCTTCTCTCCCCCTATTCCCTCACAGAGACCTTGCCGTGGTTAACCCTGACTCATCCATCAGAACTCAGATCAAAAGGCACTTCCTAAGGAAAGATTTCCCTGCTTGCCCTTAGCTACATGCTCCCATAGCACTCATTCTTCACCTTTATTACACTTATTATGCTTAAATCATCCCCTGTAGTTAAATAAACATGTGTTTCATATTGACATCCTTAGCTAGAAATTAAGCTGAGGGCAGTGGCCACATCTGTCTATATTTACTTTTGTGCTTTGCCTGTAATATTCATGCAGTAACTGTTCACAGAGTGAAATAGTACATGTACGTACACAAAATATTTCATATAAAATTTCAGGAGATTTACAGAATTTCCAGTATCTAAATCTTTTCAATAAGAATCTCTGGTGATGATTAAATTCCTTTTCAGCTGGCAAGAAATCCATGTTTTGCACTAGAAATAAACAAACAAACACACAGATTTAAGAAAAGATCAGAGAACAGGAAGATATAAAAGAAAAAGGGAAATATTTTTAAAAATAATTGAAAGGAGGCCCTTGGAGAATTGTCCAAAGTTGCATGCTTATGCCAACATAGATTTCAATTGCTTTCAGCAAAGAGAAGATACTAATTAGTAGAATAATCTTTGTTTCCCAGTTTGAAAGATTACTGTGATTGCTTTCCTCTAGTGCTATGCCAGGCCTTAATGGTTTTAAAGATTAATTGACAGCATGTGAAAGCCAACTAGCCAATTAATGGTGGCATGTCACCTAAGTGTGCTAAAGAATATATGTTCACATTGCTTAGGGAGTTAGGTTTGATGCATTTGTTTATGCTTCTTTTCGTCATCACCATGTGGATATTCTGCATATCTTTTCCTCTTATATAAACTGCTTACCATGTATCGGTTGTTCCTCATAGCAAATTTATACATTAAATTTATTTTTTGTTTAGTAATGAAAGGTCTACCTATACCAATTAAAATTCCTAGCACTTCAAAAACTATTATATCATTTTCTTAGATATAACATTCACTCAGTATGTGAATTTCATGTCTTAATTTTATTTAGAATTAAAAATGAAGATTAGTTACATTAAACTTGCTTATTCAGAGAGTTGTATGACAAAGGACAAGACACTTGATCTCAAAGTGCTTCTCTCATAGGAAAGAAAATAGAGTATCGTAGCCACAAGGATAAAGAAAAACTGTTTTCAGGTGAGAGCATCTTCTTTGCTACAGACACCATAAATCCTCTTATTGATTAGATAGTATTTTTTTCATGGTTACATGGAGCTGGAAAACACATTTATATCTCAATTTTATTAAACATACAATATTTTATATTTAACATTTTGGGGATTGCCTCATCCCTGGTTTATTTTATTCTGCTACTTCATTTTTCTTTATGACCCCAATTCCTAAATTATTTCATTATCTTCTTATGAATTTATCCCTGGAAATTGCCTAAAATCCTGTGGAGAAAAACTATGAAATAAAAATAAATGAGTGAATGAATGAATGAATGAATGACAAGTAAAGGCAAAACCATTTTCTGTAAGTAAATTCTCTCGTTCTATAGCAAAAAGCACTAAAGCACAGAGGTGAACTGATCCATTTCCCAAATTCCATTTCCTCAGCTTTCTAATTTTCCTCAGGAAGTATTTTGAGCTTTTGAAAGGGTCCCAGGACATGAAATAGTCATATGCAAATAACCAGTGAATAACCATTGTAGCTGTTAATTTCAACATGCCAAAATATTAGATTTACATCTCTCTATGGATATCAGCATTTAAAAAAGAGGGATGACAACCCTGATTTCACTCTATTAAGGCATTTAAAGCAAGCAGTCCCACACTGCTTGCTAATCATTCAGGAGGAAGAAGGTTGAACTATGAAGGCTCAGACTAAAATCCATTGTTTCTCTCACTGAAATACTGGGCAGGCCAAGCATTGCCAACCACTGCAGACCTCTTTGAGAGCTTTGCTATTTCTTCACCCAGTGAAGGGAGCTCTGTATTGAACTTCATATCCATGGAGGTTTTACCTGGCTACAGTCTGTGCTTGCCTTAAATCGCTCTGTCACATACTGTTTTCACTTGCTACTCATTCTCTCTGGAGCAATGCGTCTTAGCTAATTGGAACAGCAAAATCCTTTCACCTGTTCCAAAGAATGAAGTTGTCTCTATTACATTATCCTCCCAGTCCCTACCCTGTTCAGTGACTTCTGACACAGGCCAATGAAACACAACAGGGGTAAAGGGCACACCCATCGGAATGTTCATGGATGTAAAGGAAGAAACATCTGGATCCTGGCTAGGTTTACAGGTACTAATTGGCCATAATCTTCAGGCTGTGGTTTTAACTTCTCTAGGTCTCAATTTCTTTACCTGTAAAGTAAAAGAGGTTGGTCTACAGTAGGAGTTGGCAAACTTTAGTGTGTATATAAATCCTATAGGGATCCTATTAAGATGCAGTTCCTGTTTCAACTGATCTGGGACAGGATCCAAGATTCTGCATTTCTAACAGTCTCTGGGCTGATTCTGCCATTACTGGTCTGGGAAGTACATCTGAAGAGCTAAGGAAAGAATCACAAAAGTTCCTCCACTTCATCAGACCATCTAATTTAAAGATGATTTATGTACATAAATAAGAGAACTTTTTCCACTATTACTATTGAAATTCACTTTTTCACTTATTGCGTTTCTGTTATATTTAATTGAACTTAATTTTAAACTGTTCCTCCTTCTCTCTAAAACTCCTTTGCCCTCAAGGAATAAAATCGATGTGTATTGAACATCATGTACCATGTACTTCCAACATATTCTATGAATTATGAAACTGCCATCAGACCAGTCAAAATGACAAAGCTGGATTCAAACCCAGGTCTTCTAACGGTTGATATCCCTTAGGACTTTGGCTTTCCCCTTCTCCAAAAAAAGGAACCAAGGGACTCCAACAAAGCTGCTTTTATCCAATCCTCTAGTTATGTCATTACTGTGTCCTGAAAAACTAGAATAGCCATCTTCTTCAGAAACAAAGAGTTTAAAAACAATCTAGAGGAAAACACTGGGAAGCAAAAATGCTTTGATGGTCTATGGACATTTAAGATGTAGAATAAATGCTCTCCTTGGGCGTAGTGCTGGTAATTAAAGATGCAGGCCCACCCAGGGCACATTCTGACTCCAGGGAGTGCCAGAAACTATTCCAGAGGGGATTCCAGGAGCAGATTCGGGGCCAAGTCTCTGTTATGCCTACACGTTTAGCTCTGACTCATTTTTAATGACCACATAACCACTTCTTCTATGCGTCAACAAGAACTTATTTCTATGAGCATTATTTGGAGGAAAAAAAATGAAACTCTTCATGATGAATTAACAGACCCCAATTTAAAATTCTACATATGTGTAAGTATTCCTAAATTCCTTTTAGCGAAACATGTTTTAGCTAAACATGAACAACTATAAAAGCATATAATGGATTATTTATAAAAGCACTTCTGTAGAACTGCCATCCTACCCATAACTCCAGGACTATCCCTGCACTCTCCCAGCACTATTCCTGAGGTAATTCCTGCCTGGTCCTCAAATTCTCCATCTCTCCCTATTTCCACCAACCTTACTCCCTAAACTGGCATCTCACAAGCCTTCTGAGGCCACAGGGATCTGTATGTATTTATGTAAAGCAAAAGGGGGAAATACTCCTCCTTCTGTTCTTTCTTTTATTCATTTATTTAACAAACAGTTAACAAGCACTCATTTTGCCCCAGGCAATGTGCTAGATACGAGAAAAAGGAATATGTCTTCCTTTTTATTGCTCACCAATGCTATGGCATAAGTCTCATTTAATCCAGATATGTCCTCATGAAATGATGCTAATAACCCTCATTTGCAGGTGGATCAAGGAAAGTGACTTTGTCAAGATCAATTTCTCCATAGTGGCAGAACGTGAACTCTTACCTTTATCTTCTGAATCAGACCTTTGTTCTTAAACCTTGTATACTTCCTACTTCACACTCTCAATTTCTTGAGCTGGGAGAATTGCAGCATCCAGGACACTTTTCACTGTTACTTCTAGAGGTACACTGAAACCTGTACCCCAAAGTGAGAACCCCAATCAGCTTGTGCTACTAGAAGTCTACCAGGAGCTGTGTAGCCAAAGACAAATCCAGCAATTTTGCATTCTCCCCATCTTTCATGAAATAAATAGGAATACTTTCAGATAAGCATCTACTCTTTGGAGCTTATCAATATCTTTGCTAGTGAATCCTCCTCAAGCCCATGATTCCCTCCCCTCTCTCCCATGAGTGTTCTGTATTAAACAGTGTAGAGTAAAGCAAACCAATACAAGTTGCCTAGTCCATTTATGAGAATTTTCTGAAAATATTCTGTAGATTTCTGGTGAAACAATTTTTAAAAAATTGGTGCTAGCTTTATCTATCAAGTTCTCTTTTGCTCACCACAGAAGAGCTGATCACAGAAAGACTTGCATTCACCACTGGAGCCCAGTGGCCTCAGTCATTTGCATTATCCTGACAGCAGCAAACAAAGGGTAAACAATATACTGTCTTCCAGTGACTGTGACCTTCCCCATTGAGTCAATTTAATATCAATAATCAATTTAATATCATAGAGTGCATCATTTAAGTAAGTTTAATATCATAGAGTGCAAACACAGTCAATATTTAACTGAATTTCCTATCCTTCTAAACATCACTGTGGCATAACACCTGTTTTAACTCTTAGTAATTAAAAACTACAATAAATATTTGCTGAACGCCTACTATGTGCCAGGAAATTTGGTAGACTCAATAAGAACAAAAGGAGACAATCAAACCATAAAAGAAGACTTATAAAAATGACTAAATGAGATAGAGTATTGAAAACACTTTGTAAGTGACATGTGGAAACGTAAGAAGTTATTTCTGCAAAACATTTATTTTCTCGAGTTTGAGAGGAAATACAGTTTTAGGCATCTTAGCATACACCTTATTTAAGGGAAAAACTGTTTCATTCTTATGAACCAAAGGCCTGTTTCCTACACTTGTGACCTACCTGGCGTCTGCATTGTTTTAATTACTGTCGTGAAGAAAACTCATCTGGTCTATGCTACAATACTTTGTAGAATCTAATCTCTTGCCTACAGAGAGGAATCTTCTTTGAATACAAGGTAGTGTTCAGCAGCAGTGTTGAATAGGACAAAGCAAATGCAAACTGGGTCTACTTGCTAAAGACTTTTTGACTTTTTAAGATGTTCAATTGAACATTTAAAAGGTTTAGTCTCATATCAGTTCTAGAAAGCCCTCCTGGGGCAGGCTTAAGTAACTATGCCATTAGGCACTCAGCTGCAAATTGCCTATTAAGGCTGACTGAAACTGTAAAATTGCTTTTCACAATGCAAATTAATGTAAATAAGAACAATTGGTTACACATATCACAGGCTATCAAATTGTCGACAGATGATGCATACTTCCCCCTCCCCCCCGCCCTGAATTAACAGTACTTTAAAGTTATATTTAGTAGGTCTTCACAGGCTTGGGTGTCCCTGTGATAAATTCCACAGATTTATTATAAGCAGTATATGTGTCCTATGTATGTTATCTACTATAAACCTCTTTTTATCAATGTCTGAGGGCACTTATGTTCAGGTTCAGTGGCTATATCACAAAATAATCCATTTAGCCTTAGCTCTTAGGTTACAGTAGCATCATTCAGTTACTAGACATTATTAAAAGCATTTATCTTGTTTTAACAAATGCATTTTAAGAAAAAAGTACAAGATTATAAAAAAGGCATAAGTCTTCTTTGAATAGTAATGTGCACAGAAGAACCTTATGGCTCCCATATTTATAATTATTATTTTGGAAATTTGCAAGTTATTTAACCTTTTAAACCCTTAGTCTCCATATCTGTCAAATGAAAGTAGTAACATGCAACTAACAGAAAGAAATTTTGTATTGTAATTGCAATGCTTACTGAGGGACACTTCTAAGATGTCACCAGAAAAGGCATATTTACGCTAAGCAAAATAAGTTAGTCAGAGAAAGACAAACATATGATTTCACTCAGATGTGGAATTTAAGAAACAAAACAGATGAACATAGGGGAAGGGGAGGAAAAATAAAATAAGAAGAAATCGGAGAGGGAGACAAACCATAGGAGACTCTTAACTATAGGAAACAAACGGAGGGTTGATGGAGGGGAGCTGGGTGAGGAATGGGGTAACTGGGTGATGGATGTTAAGGAGGACACCTGATGGAATGAGCACTGGGTGTTGTATGCAACTGATGAATCGCTAAATTCTACCTCTGAAACTAATAATACACTATATGTTAATAAACTGAATTTAAATAAAAAAATTTTTTAAAGACTTTTTTATTTTTTATTGTTATGTTAATCACCATACATTACATCATTAGTTCTTGATATAGTGTTCCATGATTCATTGTTTGTGCATAACACCCAGTGCTCCATGAAGAATGTGCCCTCTTTAATACCCATCACCAGGCTAACCCATCCCCCCACCCCGCTCCCCTCTAGAACCCTCAGTATGTCTTTCAGAGTCCATCGTCTCTCATGGTTCGTCTCCCCCTCCGACTTATTCCCCTTCATTCTTCCACTCCTGCTATCTTCTTCTTTTTCTTTTTTCTTAACATATGTTGCATTATTTGTTTCAGAAGTACAGATCTGTGATTCAACAGTCTTGCACAATTCACAGCGCTCACCATAGCACATACCCTCCCCAATGTCTATCACCCAGCCACCCCATCCCTCCCACCCCCCACCACTCCAGCAACACTCAGTTTGTTTCCTGAGATTAAGAATTCCTCATATCAGTGAGGTCATATGATACATGTCTTTCTCTGATTGACTTATTTCACTCAACATAACACCCTCCAGTTCCATCCATGTCGAAAGACAAGACATTTTTAACCCTACTTCCACTCAGATAAAATTTGTGGCACCTTAGGGGTTTTGACCATCTTCTGACGCAAGTTCTGAAAAGACAGTCTTTCACCTCACAAAAGAATATAAAAATACTCACTACAAATGTTTTGTTTCCAACCTTTAAGGTTTTAGCCAAAAAAATGAGAAAAGATTAATTTTAATAACCTATTACAATATCTAAAAATTTGTCAATCAATCAATAGTTACTTTAAGTAACTCCTATTATATCTACTCCATTTTCAGAGCTTCTCCTGTTTGCAGTTTCTTAAAAATAACCAACTTAAAATGATCAATATTGCAAAGAGACATATTTTGGGGTGGCAAAATTTGCCCCTCTACAACCCTTATCTGGCCTTCCATATTTTTTTCAGAGGATTCTGGTAAGTTGACTTGCACTGAAAGAAAAATAGATAAAATTAGGGGTTGGTAATGTTTAATAACCTGAAGAAATTATTTGAGAGCATGGAACTAGGTTAAAGGTAAAACCTTATCAATTGGTAGAACAAAAGAAAAGCTGTATTTTCAGGTTTCATACTTAGAGCATTTTCATTATATCTTCCATTGTTTGGGGACGAGGATGTTCTCTGAGGACCAGAGATCCTTGTTAAGAATCTATAGTAGGGTGGCTCAGTTGGTTAAGCGTCTGAGTGGCTCAGTTGGTTAAGGATCTGCCTTCGGCTCAGGTCATGATCCTGGAGTCACGAGAGTGAGTCCTGCATTGGGCTCCCTGCTCAGCAGGGAGTCTGCTTCTCCCTCTGACCTCCCTCCCTCTCATGCTCTCTCTCTCTCACTCTCTCTCTCTCAAATAAATAAATAAAATCTTAAAAAAATAATAGTAATCTATAGTAGGATCAGTTCCTTAATCTTAATAATCTCTTAAAGCATAAATCTTTAACATTTTTACCCTTTTTGTGACCTTTCTTCTAGTCAGGAATCCATCCACATTACTTAGAGAAGGATTCAGATTGTTATAAAAGGAAAGAAAAAAGAATAAGCCAATTATTTTTAAGCTTCCAAATAAGGCTATGGGAAACCAATAGGGATGGCCTAGTGGGAAGTCAAGTGGGAGTTCATGTCATAACAAAAAGATAGATTAGACTGGGAATGAAACTAAAGTTCACATCCAAATTTTACTAATTTCAAGCTTTTACACCACTCCTGTATTTAGTTAAAGGGCTGGCCTTGCCCTTATCTGGGAGAGCAACCATCCACATCTGGGTGATGTTGTCTATGAATCATCCAGGAGAGACAACAGACGGTTCCCAAGATGTACTATGTCCCATCCGATGAACTGAGCCCCAAGGAAACACTGACCAGAATGGTCCAAAACACCCCCTAGTCCTCGAACATTGAAAATGGGAAAATTGAAAACCATAGGCAAGGCAGGGTTAGACAGAGAAAGCTCCCAGTTCCTTAGGGGAGACCACCGTCCAGTGGTACTTCACTTGCCACCATTCTCACACCCAAACAGTATTACATTTTTACTATTGTGATCTTCAAGGTACCACAGTAGTCCAAATTCTGAGTTGGATTTACCTTCTGGACCCTATTTCAAAGACAGAACTGTATTGTTCAAATCTTCACTCAAAAACCCTCCTCAATGCCAAATAACTCATTTGAAAATGCTTTCCATTTTTAAGCCAAATATTTTGTCATACGCCATACTGACAGTGCCTTTAAATGTTTCTGATTATTTTTTTTTAAAGATTTTATTTATTTGAGAGAGAGAGAGAATGAGAGATAGAGAGCACGAGAGGGAAGAGGGTCAGAGGGAGAAGCAGACTCCCCACTGAGCAGGGACCCCGATGCGGGACTCGATCCCGGGACTCCAGGATCATGACCTGAGCCGAAGGCAGTCGCTTAAACGACTGAGCCACCCAGGCACCCTCTGATTATTTTTTAAGGTAATTCTCATTATATACAGTCTAATCTTGCTTTACCCTGACATTTCAATATTAAAGATGTAGTCTGTTACTTTGTTGTCTTCTGGGAATAGTTTATTTTCAATTCTAGAGAGTTTCCATTAGTTTACTCTTATTAAAAGAAGTTTTATTTTCCTCTGATAAATTTGGTTTTATTTATTTATACATGAAATTTGCTAATATAATAAAGGCAATTTCAAATAGCTTCTTTCTCACATGTCTATCCTTAAAAGAATATAGAAACCTGAATTTAATCCAAAGAGTTAAAAAATGACCGGTTTCAGCAAGTATGAAGTCAGTATCAAAGTCTGGGGCAATTTGCAAATTGATTAGCATAAGCATCATTTTAAAAATAAAAAGTGAGCTCTGACACATAATTTGTATCCATTTTAACATAAGAATTGAAAATGATACCTTATCTTTTAATATTTACATTTTAGAAAAATGTAGGAAATTCCATACAGCTGTCTCTTACTCTGAAAATCAACTAAATGCCATTCCTACCCATTATTAACTAAATAACAGTCCAAAGGATTTTACTTATAGCTGTATCTTATTTTTCACGATTGTATCTATTTTGCTTTGTTGTTATGGTCTTCTGTGACTCCTCAAGTTTAGCTAATTGTCATTATTAATGAGACATTTTTCTCTGGGTATTTAATTATTCCTCTCATGTAAACTTTATTCTCACATAACTAATACTTTTTTTTTGTAGAAAATATGACAGTACAAAGATAGAAAAATACAAATCATTGATAATACTAACACCCAGAGGAAAACTACTGTTAATTAATATTACGTATTCCATACATTTATATAACATAAATGGAATACATATACATTATATCATATAAATGTACATGTACACATATCTTAATATACATCAATACATATATATGTATACATGGCAAGGTGAGATTAAATTCTACATGATGTTATTTTCTCTCCTTTTAAAATCCTCATTTCTGTAACCTCCAATGAGAGAATTAAGCAAATGCATGGCTTGTGATATATATGAAACCCTTAAAAATATAATCCATTCATCCAACTACTATTATACAATGACACAACATTGTGCTACATTTTCACCCAATATAAGTGATCTAAAAATAATAAAATTTCCAAAAATACAAAGATATAAATTAGATATTTTGAAACATATAATTTTATTTTCAAGGAAAGATTATTGAGAAGTTTTATGTTTCAATATATTGGCTTGGCTTGTCTGATAGAGATTTCATTGACTTCTTCATCTCTCCCCTACCCTTGGAAAAGTCACCTGGGGAACTACCTCTAAATTGCTGATCTTTACCAAACTTTCAATTCTTTCAGTTTTCTTCCATATCTGGTTACAACCCTCCAAATTAACTTTTCTGATTTTTCTCCCTCCTATTTGATTAGATGTCACAGATAACTAAAACCTGACTACCTAGATCCCACTGGGACTTTCAGCTGGCCTTTTTCTCAGGACCTCAAGAAAGTTTGCAAGTTGAAGCCCAATGATCCTGAAGGTCTCACCACTGTAGCAGACCTTATAGAGACCGGTGTTCTCTCTGGACCAGTCACTATCTGGGGCACTAAGAAAGTTTGCTGAAATGCTCAGATATGCACGTCCTTTTATAAGAAATAACAAAGACTCTGGATGATTGCAACAAGAGCATTATCATCCTAACTTCAGAGCTTGAAGAAACTCAATAATCCATGTTGCATAACCAAAAGATTTTCTGTTACCAACCAACATCTCGGAATTCACTGGACTGGTTATTCTCAGGATTCAATTCCTGGATCTTTATATAATATTTAATGTTAATGTTTCTCTTTTTCATTTTAGGCATCCTTCTTCTAGGATGTCTGAACACTCTAAAAGAGCTGATCTTTGTCACCATCTGTTAACGAATGGTTCGACTGGTTTTATAGGAACAACTCCAAGAGTCCCCCAGACACAATTTTTTAGAGCCTGTTTTGACCCGCTCAGGAGGTTTCTGATCACCTTTGAATTGATCAGCAATAAATGACATTGCCTTGAATAACAGAGGAGACTGACAAATTGAACTTTACGGGAGCCCAGTACTCCAAGAAAGCAGGACTATTAAGAATTCTCCTACCCTCCCATATGCACACCTCTTGTATTCTAAAAAATGCTAGCAGGCTCATCAGTTAACCAGCTAACTGAAACGACTGCCTTGCCCGGGAGTAGTCCCGGGAAGCTTCACCTCATCCTTTTCCAATAACTCAGATAAGAACTTTCTCCTCCTTTCCTCAAGATTCCTTTGTTTATTTGCCTCTACAAACCTCAGTCCCTTTCTTTTTATGAAATGTTCCTCATAAATGAACTTTATCCCTATTTTTGCAACCTGAATGAAATCATCTCCTAATTGTCCAGTTCACTGTGCATGATTTATAGTCAGAAGGCCAAAGTCAATATACAGTTCTGTATCTTGTTAACATAACCCTGAGGTTATATCAGGTACTGTTTTGTTCTGCCACTCACTTGTCATGTAATCCTACCATGAATATGTCATCTTCTTGAAGTATAACATTTGATAAAAGTGACAAAGGAGTGTCCATTCGTCCAATGTACCCACCCAATTATCAGATCTTTTCCAGGAGTCTAGTCCTCAATACTAGTAGTCATTCTTTATTAAATATGCACTAAACTCTAAATCTTTTTAGAGTATTTTCTACTTAATCTTCATTTTTTAAAAAACAGGCATGAATCACTTTATATAAAATTGAAAGAACTAAGGATTTTTTTTCTGTTCCCACCCTTTTCAAAACATGATACAAACACATTCCCTCTTACTAAAATCTTGTTTATGACAAAGCCAAGATTAACAAGGAGGCGGTAGGCTCTAAGACTCAAGGTAAGAGAAGAAACCAAGTCACTTTCAGTATAATAACCAAAGACTTTTTAGTATCATAATGCCCAGGCAACAGACTGAAAGAGGATACATCTTGTCAGGAGTAAAAATCAAACTATCTTGCAAATGAGCTAGCCACAAAACTGAAAGCATTCTAAATAGGCTCATCTTTATCCTACATTTAGGGCCCCAATAGACTGAAAGTAGACAGAAATGACCTGGAGCTAGAAGTTGAGGCAAATAACAAAGGCACTCTTAGAGCAGAGCAGAGGAATTAAAAGAAACAATAAGTGCATTGAGCTGTTTTGCAGGTAAGGAGGGTGGTACTGAGTTTGGAGACTGATGGACTCAAGAAGAGCTGAGATGAAAAAGTGAATAAAATAGAAAAGCTATTTCAGAAGCCCAAGTTCCCTGAAGACTCCTTATGAATAGAAAGTTTCACCCCAAACCAAAGGAAGGTTATTGTGTTTCTTCTGGATTTCTGTGTGTGCTTTGCCAACTAACAATAAGAGTATTTAATAGTAAATAGTATCATTACTCCCTTCCACTAGTCAGAATATTAGTAGGGGATTTTCAGTCCATTCAGGCCTGCCACTAAAACATGATCCATTCATTCATTCTTCTTTCTTCCTTCTTTACCTTTCTCTCTCTTCTTTCTCTTTGCTCATGTGCATGCTCTCTCCCTTATTTCTTCTTTCTTAGTTTTTACTGTTTTTTTCTCTTTACCATTGGTTATTCCATCTTCTGTCTCAAGAAGTCAGCAGTTACTAAGTCACCTGGTTTTAATAAAGAATAAGTGAATTCAGAGTTCACACAAGTAAAACCAACAGAATAAATTCTATTAATTCTCTTATGAAAAGTGCCTTGCAATCCTTGAGATGCACATTTCACAGAGCAGTTTTCTGCACGAAGCTTGTGATGTGTCAGTGTAGGATTATTTATTTACAATTGTATTTCCTTGCTAAGGTGAAAGGTAAGCAAGGAATGAAAGCAATTATCACAGTTTTTTTCCACTAGGGCTGTCAATGCAAAGTGCCCCTGTGACACAGCCTGACACTTTTAATGAATTCCCAGGGTTATGTGACAATGCTACTACTACCCACATCTGTCATTCAGAGATAGGGATTTTCCTTCCGTTCTTGAGCTTGGATGCTAACATTCTTTGTCCCGGTTAATGAGGATCTGACTTTATATTCTGGAACAGGGCACTTTAACAATGTGTCTCCACAGATCACATTGAACAAAGTGTGATTCAGTCAAAGCTGATTCCAAATACAAAGTTTAATAATACTTCACTGGAACATGCTTAGAGGCTTTTTTGTTTGTAGATATAGTTGCATATATTGAAGAATGGAAGGGCCCATAGTTAAATTTACCACTTTCTCTTTACAACTGCAGTGCTTTCCCATAAGTCCATTTCTATTTGCGTGCTTGTTTACCTCTTTACGGATAGGGATTTCTGAAAAATCGTTTTGTCGAACTCTGGTGGAAAGGCATGGCAGCCTAGCACTATTTCACAGTGCTGGGAGAGGAAAGGAGATAGCCCTCTGGGAGTGATAGGCTCTTGGCTTCCTACTCAAATCTGGTTTTAAAGAGTCTCCACACAACCTGTTTTGTTTTGAGAGACCAAAAAAGTGATGGGCAGGATACAAGGTATGAGCAAACACAGGAAAATAGGGTTTTCAGGATTTAAACTCATGGTATGAGCACTGGATGGGGGCTCCAGCATGAGTTATAAGATTAAGATCTTCAGTATCTTAAGAAGAAGGAACATAGCATAAGGAAGGGAACTGCCAACAAGCCTGTCTCTGGAGGGTAGGTAGATAGAAGCCTCAGCCACTGGGTGCAGTCATAAAAGAGTGGTAAATGCAGTCTTAGTTTAGAAAAGTTGAATTCAGGAGATTCATTGCAGTAGGTGAGCTAGGACAGGGAAAGTCCAAGTAATGCATAATATTAACACAGATGTGCAGCCCTTGTCAGATGTTAAGTTTTAGTCCATTCAGAGCAGAATAGCACCCAAGAACTGGAGGGATCACAAGTAGGAGCCAATTAGAAAAAGTTATGGAGAGTGTCTAACCCCAGAAACTGGACTGAGGGCAAGAAAGGGACTTCAGTACCAGTGGAAAACTTCAATACCACATTTCAGAACCAAGTTAGAAGGGCAGTGATGATACCTTGATGAAGAAGAGGCATGAGAGAAGAAAGGGCAAAAGAGAGTTGGCAAAGTGGGTTAAATTTTAAACAAAATGCTCATTAAGCAAATTGATCAGTAAGCAAACAGGTGTGAGGTTAAATGACTTTGGCAAAGTGGACTTTTCCCAGGTGCAGAGAGAGAAAAAAGGCAGGCTGTAATTTGCAGAGCCCACAGGTGCCTGGAACAAAATCAGATAAAAGGGAGCAAAATAAGTTCCATGTTGCGTGGGTTGAGGTGCTCATGATCTTAATAGGTTGCTTACTATGATCAATGTTGGTAAGAAACTGAGGGAAGCTAAATGTACTGGTGAAAGGTATTCATAATTAGAATGAAGAAGACAGGGAATGGGAAGACAGGGACTGATTGACAACTGAAGTCATCATATGATGTTCAGAAACAAACTCTAGTCAATCAGTTCAGATATAGAAGCATTGTAAAGATATAGGCTCTGCTGCCACTGCCTTTAGGACAACAAAGACAGGGTACTTAACATCCCCCCTCCACACACACACTTAATTTCCTACATTCACACCATGTTTATTACCTTTATTTTATACATGAGAAAAATCAATGGACAAAATGTCTTTCCAAAGATCCCATAGCCGAACCATGATTTAACATCAGGTAACCTAACTTCTGGAAGGCGGCCTCAAAATAAAACCAATTAATAAGAAAATAGGAAAAATAACATTAAGGTCACACATTCAACACAGTGAAAGAAGTTACAGTTTTGGTTTCCATGACAATTCAAGACAAGTTTCCTATATTCCCCAAGTTGCTGGCCTATGTAACTGGAATGTTTTCTGTAGACCCCACCATGAGTTGTAATTAAAAACACTTTTCCCCCAAGGGATAAGTAAGAATGTAGTGGTGATGAATACAGGCAGGAAAAGACTTGCCTATTAGTCAATGCAAGATTTTGATATCACTAAAAAGGTAACAATTTGTACTTTCTAGGTGAAGCATGAGCACGTAATACTTGTATAGAAATATTCCCTCAGCTTTCTTGCACCAACACCATGATAAGAATTTGAGTGTGATGGTGAACTTTTGTCATTGAAAGTCTCTAGCTTTGGAATAGACAAACTTGAGCTTACATCCTGGGTCTACTACTTACTACTGGGAACATCACTTGTACTCTCAAGCCTTAGTTTCCCGATCTTTGTAACATTCATAATTTAGTCTAACTTAAAATTTTTGTGGGAGGATTAAATGACAGATTATAAAGGGACTAGTTTTATCCCTGGTAGGTAGTAAGTAGGTAGGTATTAAATAAATGTGTGTTCCTTTTCCTTGCCTCATCTCCATGAAACTTACTTGAGGTTTTAGCAGTCTGTACAAAGCTGGAAAAGTTCTAAAAAACCTGAAGCTTGGTACAGACTTCCAAGTTAGGATCCCTTTTTACAAGGTGAGTTATTTGAGAAATTTTCTCCCATTCAGGGGCTACTCTATATGGTTGCATAGTTTATGCCCTGCAGACAACATCACATATGAAAGGGAATCAATCACTCATATGGTAGACCTCATCCATTTGTTTATTTATGACAATTTACTGACAGATTTAACAGCAGTGTCTTGTTCCAGCAAAATATATCACAACAATTTTCCAACAGATAGAAGTAAAATGTCTTGAGAAATGGGTGTTTCAGGTGTCCAAATGTGCTTTATGTACAGCAGAGACCTTGAACCCTGCTTTGCCTGCATGCTTTACATTTCCTTTTCCATACAGCCTAAAATTCCACCATCTAGAGATTCACTTGGTTTAATACATACTCTTTAAAATACTTATGTGTTGAGAAGTATTAATTCTAAGTCATTTGTACCTGCTGCATTTAGGCTTTGTGTTTATGACCCTGGGTTATCTTTGGGGGGATACATCTTTAAATCTCTCCAGAAGGATATATTATCTCTAGTTTCCAGGGCTACTTGCTATTCAAACAGATCAGAAGGCCCAGACTATGAAGGAAGATGAGAAATCTATGGAGAATTGTCTTTCAGAACCATCCCCCATGAAGTCATGCAGTGTAATAACACTATTACAGAAGAGTAAAGAATTGGGACCAATAAGTTCAATATTGTGCACTCTGCCTAATATTCCTACCTGGTTTAAATAGATATAATGGTCATACTGTAAAAATGTATGAGAGATTCTAGACCATGATAATCTTAGAGCCCAAGTACAAAATGATTTTTAACTTCCTACTTGTCAATGTCGTTAAATATAAGGTACTGTAACTACCCATGAAGAAGTATAGTGTTATTTTAAAGTCATTTATTTTCATGATTCATTGTAAATATATGTGGACAACTTTAGGGGAACCATTAAAATATTTTTTAAAGAAGTGTAATGGATAGACTAAGAGAAAAGAGAATTACATAAAATGCACAATTAAAACCAGAGAAGGCAGAAAAACAATGGAACACCAAAAAAAAGAGATAAAAAATAAGACAGATATTAAATCAACTATATCAATAATCAATCTAAATGTGAATTGTTGAAATATATTAATAAAAAGCAGAGACTATCAAAATAGGTTATAAAAAAGCACAACCCAACCATATGTTGCCTATAAAAAAATCATATGAAAACATATATTGGATAAAAGACTTGTATCCAAATGATACAAAGTGCTCTTAAAACTCAATAATGAGAAAATAAACAACCCAAGAAAAAATGGATGAAAGATATGGATATATCTTACCAAAGAAGATATATGATGATAAATAAGGGTATAAAAAGATGCTCAACCTCATATGTCATCAGAAAATTGCAATTAAAACAATGAGATACCACTACACCCCTATTAAAATGGCCAAAATCCAGACACAGACAATATCAAATGCTGGCAAGGATATGGAGAAACAGGAATTCTAATTTACTGATGGTAGGAATACAAAATGATTTGGCTGCTTTGGAAGATAGTTTGGAAGTTTTTCACAAAGCTAAACATATATTTATCATATGATCTACCAATAGTGCTCATAAGTATATATCCAAATAAGTTAAAATTTATGACCAAATGGGGCGCCTGGGTGGCTCAGATGGTTAAGCGTCTGCCTTCGGCTCAGGTCATGATCCCAGGGTCCTGGGATCGAGTCCCGCGTCGGGCTCCCTGCTCCTTGGGAGCCTGCTTCTCCCTCTGCTTCTCTCTCTCTCTCTCTCTCCCTCTCTCTCTCTCCTCCTCTGTCTCTCATGAATAAATAAATAAAATCTTTAAAAAAAAATTTATGACCAAATGAAAACCTGCACATGAATATTTATATTAACTTTATTCATAATTTCCCAAAATTGGAAGCAACTGAGATGTCCTTTAATAGGTGAATGAATAAACAAACTGTGGTACATCCATGAGATGGAACATTACTGAGTGATAAAAAGAAATGAGATATCAGGGGTGCCTGGGTGACTCAGTCGGTTGAGCAGCTGCCTTCAGCTCAAGTCATGATCCCAGGGTCCTGGGATTGGGCCCCGCATCGGGCTCCCTGCTCCGCGGAGAGCCTGCTTCTCCCTCTCCCTCTGCCTGCCGCTCTGCCTATCTGTGCTCTCTATGTCTCTGTCAAATAAATGGATAAAATCTTTAAAAAAAAAAAAAAGAAATTAGATATCAAGCTACAAGATGTCATGGAGGAACTTTAAATCCATATTACTAAGTGAAAGAAGCCAGTCTGAAAAGGTGATATACTATATGATTCCAGCTACATGACATTCTGAGAAAGGAAAATCTATAGAGAAAATTAAAGATCAGTGGTTGCCAGGGGTTTGGGGATGAGTCAGGAGTGATAAACAGGTGAAGCATGGGGTATGTTTAGGACAATTAAATTATTCTATATGATACTATAATGTTGAAAATATGACCTACATTGGTCAAAACCCATAGAACTGTACAACACAAAGAGTGAACTCTAAACTATGGATTTTAGTTAATAATAATATATCTATATTGGTTCATTAATTGTAGCAAATACACCATACTAATGCAAGATGTTAATAATAGGGGAAACACTGGTAGGGAGAAAAGGGGACGTATGAGAACTCTGTATTCTTTCTACACAATTTTTCTGTAAACTTGAAACTTCTAAAAGTTAAAAGCTATTTAAGGGATGCCTGGGTGGCTCTGTCCATTAAGTGTCTGCCTTTGGCTCAGATCATGATCCCAGGACCCTGGGATCAAGTCCCACATCAAGCTCCTTGCTCAGCGGGGAGCCTGCTTCTCCCCCTGCCCCTCATCCCACCCACTCTCTCTCTCTGTGTCTCTCCAATAAATAAATAAAATCTTTTAAAAACTAAAATAAAATTATATTAAGCATATATTTTAAAAATTATTTCTTTAATGTCTCTCCCCTTCTAGACTATAAGCTAAATAAGGATCAGAACTCAATAGTTGATAAATAAATATATGCTGAATAAATTAATAAAAGACCGAAATGTAACATAAATATCATTTATTCTATACAGGTAATACCAAGTAAGAGTCCATAAAATGTTATCTTCATTTGGATGCTCACCCTTTACCATTTTTGAGCCCTCTTGGGAATATCAAACACATAGAAAGATATAATCTTGCCCAGCTACTTGCTGAGTCTTGCCTCAAAGTAATCAGTGAAAATGCTTAACAGAAAATTTTATGTAATAACTAAGTCAGTATATAGCACATTGAAGGTGAAAATTTCATAAATTATTAAGCTCCAGTTTTGTTCATCTTATTTTTGATGGCTAAAGAGATGGGGAGCCTTCTTAATCCAGCTTCTCTGCTGGGCTCTGCTGAAAGTCTTCTAACATGATTCTTTCACTGATCCCAGAACTATAATGAAAGTTCCTCTAAATCTTTATTGCATACTATCTTGATCCAAACATCAGTTCTGTGCTCAATCATGAATAATATATAGCCCAACTCTCCCGTTCACACACACACAGCCTTAGACAAAGAAAAAATGAAAAATTGCAGGTTTTTTCTCGCTATTACTTCTTCTTCACCTCCATGAGTATCTTTCTCTTTATCGTAATAGTTTTTTTTTTTTTTTTAATTATTTGGACTTGTTTGCTTCTACTTTTTGTTATCTTGGAGGACTTTCTACTTTATCAGTCAAGACTTTGCCCCTCCCCACCTCCATGAAAACCTGTATTTCATAAGAACATCCTGCCCTCAACATGTAACATCAATCAAGCCTGAATAGCCTCCAGTTGTTTTATATCTACTTCCATATATATTACATCTATGTCTTCCATGTGCATGCATGTGTGTATCTACATGAAAATAAGAAAAATACTGATTTTGTACTAGAGTGAACTTCAGACATTAGCTGGTACAACCTTTTCCAAAAATAAAGCCCTGACTAAAGTCAAATGAACAGATAATGAAAGATCCTGAATTATAATCATGGATTTCTGTTTACCAGCCCAACACTCATTCTACAACCATTCTGAAATTAGACTCTGTATTTCTATGTGATGTAAGCATTACCTACTCTGGATGGAAATAAAGGTTATTTTCATTGCCATTTTGCCTACGAAATTTCAAGTGGAAGTAAGAGTCCCTTGAATCTTCCAATTTCTTATACTCAAGCTTAGTAACTATTGGAAATTGTGCTCTGGCATGATGCCATTTCCTGGGCAGGGGGATGCTAAGTCCCACTCTGGTGCAGCTTGCATTTTAGTGTATTTTGTAAATAAATTCTTAACAGATGGACAGAGCAGCAGGAAGCCAGCACCAGGGAGTCAGCAGGTGGACAGGAAAGCCAGAAATGGACTGGCACTGATCAGATTAACAAAACTAAAATATCTTGGGATTCACACATGCTGCCCACAGAATAAGTTGGCACTGACCAGATAGGCAAACGCAAATCAACCCTGAGCATGGAAAATTTCCATTACTCTGTTCCTATGGGGTACCAAAATCCCTCCCAGATGGTGACGACAAAGCTATAAATCCTTCAGAAAATAAGTCTCACTTCTTTTTCTTCCCATGAAGCTGACATATAGCAGGAAGGTGAGATATAAATTACAATTATTAATAGCATCAAATTGCTCTTTATTTCACTGTATTTGCCACAAAAGTAGGCAGGGAGAGAGGAAGATACTATCACTGAACCCTATAAATCACCTATAACATCCCATAGGACTTGAAAGATTTCATTGCCTCTATAAGCACATTCCCTTCTATTCTCCAACCCATGGCATTTTCCCCTATAACCTATAACTCTAATAGGTCTGTTTTAAGGTTTGCTGCCCTGCTCACACAAAGATATGACTCTCTCATTAAAAGCCTCCTTCCTATCACTAAAATGTGTCTCCTCGAGGATCCCCACCCTTTGCCCTGCACCATAGTTGTTATCTGGTGAGATAATGGCTGGCAACAGAGATCTACTGCTGGCAGAACATCCAGGACCAGGGTGCTGGGCACTTTTCCTGGTCAGGCCCAGGGTTTCTAAATAAGTATCCAAGTTTCCCAAATCTCCATGAACTCATAGTCTTCATTTGGAAATTCTGAAATGCTTAATCACATCGCTTAAATTTTTATGAGTTTTATAATAGGTGGAGCAAACCCTTGGAGTCAAGAGACTAAGCATTAAATTCTGAATTTGCCATTAATTAGCTGCTTGATCATGGAAAAGTTGCCTAAGATTACTGAGTCTAATTTTCCTTCTGAAATCAGTATTGTGAGAATTAATTGAAAACATGTATATAAAGAATTTAGCAAAGCAACTGGTACACAATAATGAATAAGTTATAGTATCTGTCATCATCATCATCATTTTCATTATTATTAGAAATTTAAATAGGGTTGGTATGAAGACTGATTTTAAAATCACTCTTAGGGATCACTGAGACACCTGGCATAGGAGATTACAAAACCAGTCATAATGTGTGGTGAGGATTCAGAAGGATAGGAACATGCAGGGATAAGGTTGGAGAAAATTTAATTTGGAGGCTCAACCTGCTTGGGAAAGAATTATGAAATCCACAAGGTTATAAGAAATGTGGTGAACTCAAGTTTAGTTCAAATTGCTAATAATAATAATGAACTAGACTAAACTAATATTCCAAGTTTAGTCCAATGTGAGTGGACTTGAAATAGAAGGCTCTCCAAGTAGCAAGGATAATCCTATTCAGAACCTCACACGGTGACCAGGATAATAGGGACAACACCTAACTGGACCCCAATCCCCAGATAAAAAGCTACCCTACTATACTGTAAGGCAAAATTATCATGTGCTGCCTTAACATCTTTGAAACTCACAGGGCTCCAAAGACCCAGTTGTGAGACCTAATCCTGCCCTCACCAGATATGCCCGTCACAGAGTGGGAAAGACTCTCACCCTGCTAGTCCCCCTATCAGCCAGACTAGGTCTCCTTCCCCTGGCACTCAATCTAACAGGGTTCACTTCCCTCCCAGCCCATGAAGTTATTCAAACAAACCAATAGCATGCTCTTATAGGAATGAGGGGTCACCACACCATCCTGTTATTACAAAGCCTATCTCCTACAACCTCTGCTCTTTCACTCTACTCTTGAGTGCAACACCTGTGTGGCCCTGCATTGTATTCAGTGTCCTCCCCTAGGCTGTGAGTATGTGTGGCTAATAAACTTCTGTCAGTTTCACATTTCCAATATTGGATCTTATGTATTTGGCCATCCCCATCATCTTGTGATGGTAATCCCTCCCTTCACCAAGAGGGTGAAGAGGAGGTGGATAAGCTATCTATCATAGTCAGGCAGATCAAATAAAGAATAGATTTCCTTCTCCCTATGGCAGGAGAACAGAATCAGAAAACTAAGTTCAGTTGGTTTGTAATTCACAGTGAGGGTTTGAAAGGAAGGCTGGGTTATTCAACAGGTTTAAGACAAGAAGAACAAGAAGGGGAATGCCAGATCCAGTTCCCTAGAGACTATAAGCCTCCTGATGTTCTGGCTAGAAATGGACTAGAGAATGCAACACTTAAGGGCTTGCTTTGTTCTTACCTCAACCAAAATTAGGCTGTCAGAGCTAAAGGCTACCTCTCAAGACAGTGATATACCTAGATACATTCTTACCACTAAAAGAGAAGGGGAAAAAATTAAAAAATAAAACTTAATTTTATTGCCCATTCACTATTCCCATAAAAATTTAGAGTTTTATTGTTTTTATATGCCTGCCCCAAAGATCCACTCTCCTGTTCTCAAGAAGTTGGTGACTGCATATTATTTATGACGATCCACTGGATAGCTTCCATTAGCTTTTAATCTTTTCCATATAACCCTTGGAATACAGGGTGGAGAGTGAGTGGAGACCGACTATGTGTGGCTCCCAATTACACTATGTATTCAACCTATTCTATTTCTAAGTTACGTTTTGAACTACCATCAGCACTCAGTCTATGTTAACTTTGATCAACGAAGCTAAAATCCTGACTTTTTAGACCTCTGTACACATTACTTAAAATATAGCTCTAACAGATTTAGCTGAGATGATTTTTTCCAACCCATATTTATCTACATCTGTGAAAAATATGAATAGGATAAGACTCCCAACTCTTGACAGATATACTAAAATATTCCCTTAAAAGATTTTTAACATCCCAGAAATATTATAAGGATTGGGTTCTAGCTATTCCTGGATGAAATGGCTACATTGTGTATGACAGTTAAAATGTGTAATTATTGATTTGGTTACATCTATTATCATTATAAGAGTTTAAAAATAAGCAGATCAGGATTTGGAAAGAGTATAGTAAGTAATACAAAAAGACTGTTTTATGTGAAGAATGTTTTGGCACCTGGTTTTTAGTAACAATACACAAATCATGAGATTCTGTGTGAGTTAACATTAATGTAATCTACCTAATGTTTTCTATAATTGATGACTTCTGTCCTCATTAAGGGCTATAATCAGCTTGTCTTAATTGTTCCCCTAAAGTGGACCCCAAGATGAAGATTTGAGTGCAGTAGTTTATCCGGGAGCTGATGCCAGGACACCAAGAGCAGAGTGGAGAATGAGACAGGGAAGAGAAGAAATCCAATAAAGGGTGCATAATCAAGTGATTTACTACAGTGTGTAGCTGGACCTTGGAAACTCTGAAGACTTTGCTTTAAAAATATCAAAGAAAAGAATAGAGAATTATTTTCCCAGATGATTTCAGTGCAGCCCAAACTGGGA
This sequence comes from Zalophus californianus, assembly GCF_009762305.2. Classification (NCBI taxonomy): domain Eukaryota; kingdom Metazoa; phylum Chordata; class Mammalia; order Carnivora; family Otariidae; genus Zalophus; species Zalophus californianus. The sequence goes on from NC_045598.1 coordinate 61,118,720, forward strand.
TGGGAGGGTGAGCCATATGCCCGCTCAAGATCTCTTCCACTCTTATGATTATATGATTGCTCATTATCAAAAATTGGCTGGTAATTGGTTTGACTCAGAGAGGTCAGGATGTGAAGGGGATTGCACAACCTTTTGATTTTATAGTAAAGAACAATGTAGTTGTCCCAGTCACATTTCAGAAGGATATTTTTTTTAATTTCTTAAATATGCCATTATAATCTTCATGACTACTAATTACAAGAGATTACCTAGGAACTGGCCACAAATTTGACAGGTAGAGATGAGACTTTGGCAATGGTGGAAATGAGGAGGACTCATGACAGACCCTAAGTACTCTACAGGATACATAGCGCCGCTTTTGTTGTCTGTTTGCTTTGAAGCTACCTACACTCCTAATATATAATCAGATACTGGTTTTAGAAATGGCTTAAGTGAGAAGAAAAAACTCATGTTTCACATTGCTTGCTTTTAATTGGAAAAAAAACATCCTTTTACAAACAAATAGGAATCTGATTATAATTACGTAATTTTTTGTACATAATTTTATGTGAAATTAGTCACCCAGAATGCATATTTTAAATTTACTGGCTGTAGCTAATTGGCCAACAGTGAATTTTCAAAGTGATCAGTCCAATTACTGACTGCCAAGATGCAGAGATCAAACGTAGCTTTCTCTTTTTTTTTTTCCAGTCCTAAGATTTATAGGAACAGAACATTTACACTCAGAATTTTTTTTTTTAATGTGGCAAACTTAATGAAGTTAAGATCTCATTTTAACTAGGATGAGGGAAAGAATATAAAAGAAACTATCTGAATAAATAAAATCTTCTTTATTTTAATCAATTAATCAATTAATTTTGTTTGCAGGATCCCTTAAATCAAGCCTGTTGCAATATAAAAATTTAGAGCTGAAAAGAATCCTAGAAACTACACTAGTCCAATCTTTTCATTTTGTAGATAAGATAACAAGGCTGAGAGACACTCCATGCCATCAGCAATTTGGTGGAGCTGAGGAATTGGAGGCTGAATTTGAATTCAGGTGTCCCATTTGTTAAGCCAATGTTCTTTACACTACACTAGTGACGGAAACACAACCATTTCTTCTATTTCTTAAACTATTTCAGTAATATGTTTTAAACCTATCTTAATTTGAAAGCCAAGATCCTGTAGTAAAATATGGTGAAAATAACATTTTCATATCCTGTCCAACCTGTGTCCTTCACTTGTAAACATCATCCTGCAAATCTATGGTAGATAAGCTTCAAGGAAGAAAATAGCAAGATTAGGATGCTCATTGTTACGTGCAATGGCTCTCCTTTGAGGTAGACACAAAAGCAACATTTTCTGGCAACCTAATTCAAGATTACCTTAGAAATAGATTAAAATACTCATTTCTACCAAAGGATGTAAAATGTTTGCAACACCAAAAAGGTTAATAGGTTTTTGAATGATCTGGGATTTTCTTTTGGCGTCCTTTCTGGATGAAGAGAGGTCTGTGACTATTAACATTTGCTTCAAGAAAGAGATAACCGAGGAAAGGGGGTGGAAGGAGATTTCTAGTATTTCAAAGAAATCTGGAGAACAAACAAGAAAAAGCACTAGCTTGTGCTAGGACAAAAGTTATTTCCTGTCACCGCCTCTAGGAAGGAGTAAATAACTGAAAGCTATGATTTTGTTTTTATTTAGTTTGCTGTAATTATTTAAGTACTTCAACTATACTTTTATTAGGCTATGAGCTTCTTGAAAGCATCAGCTGTATCTTGTTAATCCTTATATCTTTAGGTCTAGCCTAATGTCTACTATGTTGTAGACCATAAATATTTCATAGCTAAATGAGTGAGAATCTGGTGTAAATAGCAGTTGTAATAAAATCTAGAGCCATGGAAATAAGAGTAAAAAGATAAGGCCAGGTGCTAAAGAAGAGGGAAGAGAAAAATTGTATCAGAAGCAAAGGCTAAGAGAAGGTATTTTAAATGAACAGAAACCAGTTCACAACTTCCTGAAAGCCAAAGTAAAAACAGAAGCTTGATAGATCATATGATCTCAACATTTAAATAAAGAGAGAAATGATATCTACTAAACGAATATTTTAAGATATTGTTATAAGAATCTTTAAAATATAAAAATCGACAAATATCCATTAAGCACCTACTACTTTTAAGACATTCCATTAGGCAATGTGGGGCTATACGAAGATTAAGAAAAAAGAGTCATCAGCCTTAAAGAGGTTAATTAATGGATGACACAGAACAACACATACATGAACATAATTTAGGACAAGATGTAATACACTGTAGAGGATATAACATGACTCAGAGGAGGAAGGAATCATACATGATTGCAAGGATCATGGGAGATTTCTTGAAGTTTTGAGATGAGCCTTGATATTTAGGTAGGTTTTTCAAAGTTGGATGCATGAAAGCTAAGGAAGGTTTTTTTTTGTTTTTGTTTTTGTTTTTGTTTTTTGTTTTTACAGACATAAGGACAGCATGTGCTAAAGCACTGAGTTGAGAAAGTATTTCATGCTCCTGGGGAAGTGAACAGTCCTTGTAATACAAGTTTAGCTCTCATAAAGGCTTTATGTCAGGAAGTAATAAGAGATAAAGCTGAATTAGTACTTGTAATACCAGTAGAAATCCAGTACCTCCTGAAGAGAAGTAATTTTGCACAAATCAAATTCAGCATCCTTATCTTGATTCAAAGCCCATCTTCAATTTCCACTCAGGTTTGAATCCTTTGGCATATCTAATTTTAATAATTAAAGGACTCTTTGGACTACACAGCATCTAGCATTCTTTTATAATTCATGAACTTGGAAAAGTTTTAATATTGTATGGATATGAATGAGCTTACTAAAACAGGCTAACAAGCCATCTGCTTCATGACACACATTTCCATAAATGTCATGAAACTTTATGTTACCATAAAATGTGGCAACAAGGAAACACCTTTCTGTGGAAGAGAAGTTCTCTAACAGGCATTTGTGGGATACTATGGTCTTTGCTTGATCGGGCATATTGCAGCTATAACAATAAATGCCCCTAATAGAAACAGAAGAAAAACTGGCTATAAACTTTCAAAGGAGAAAGCCTGATGCTTTGACCATGGTTTCTATATTCCTGTTCTAACAAAAAACGCTATTACTATCCAAGTACCTATGCTATTTAGAAGATCCCACGGGTCTTAAATCCTCTTCTTTAGAAGACTATGATACTAAGCCCCAGAGAAGAGGGTTCATCTGTTTTCTTAGTAATATATGAAGAGTAGATATTTACCACTCCCCTGTTCAGGGCAAAAGTGATTTTCTAATGTCTTTCCATAAACCCTGCTGCTATGCTTGAACTGGATTAACTGAAAGAATTAATCCAGTTCCCAAGGATAAAGTATTTTATTTTTTGCTTATAGGAAGGAGCACCCAATGAACTGTTACAAATATCCATGTTCTCATCAAAACCATTAAGTGAGGCTACAGTCTGCTTTAGTTCTTGGTATCCGTCTTGCCTTTCGAATAAATTACAGTTCTATACATAGTCACCAAGGGGTTGACACAGCCACTTCCCCACTCTATGTGGCTTACACAGACTCATCAACAAATTTGCAAACTCTACAAGTCTATGGATATGTTTCCATGTGGTTTCAATGTCTTCCCTGCTTACACATACACACAAGAGAGAACTAACCAGTAAACAACAAATATGCCATAGAAAAGCAATTCTGCAATGGTTCAGGTTTTATGTTCTAATAATGCTCAAATCCCAGTTTCCAGGATTCAGTGTACTGTGTCAGCAATAATGAGTAAAACTACTGAAACTCATTAAAGAACTTACTAATCAGTACGTTAATTGAGGCTATCTGCTTCCCATTATACAGAGACAAATTAAGCAGGTTACAATGGTTCCCAGAAAACATCTGTAGAAATATGTCAAAATTAATGATAAATAAAATCTAGCTCCCTTTGTGGTTGATTTTTCACCCAGCTGCATCTAAAAAAGTGCTGTCAAAGAAAACTATTCATTATTTGTCAAATCAGAATAAAATCCCCACTAACAGTATTTTTTTCTTACAACCTTTTAATTAGAGGTGAACAAACCTTAAAATACCCAACTACTTGTACCCCATAGTGTGAGTTCAAAAAAAAAAAATTGGTTCTGTGGAAAGAAATGTACCAAATATATGTGAAATATATAAAAGTAGATAATAATTCAAGAATAATGTGTTTGATAGCATAAATCAAAATTTTCTTTCTAAGAAAGAACCCATTGAGCTATTAGAAACATTCCTTCATCAAAGTTCTGCTCTTTGGTGAAGCAGCCAAGCTATTTAGGGTGACATTGTAGAACATATAGGAAGACTAGAAGAGTGAAGTAAAAGGAAATTCAAGTTATTAAATTCTTATTAAATTCTTACATATGTGTATATATGAAAATCATACCATGAAATAAAACTATGCCCCATTGTACAGACACTAAATGAAATGTTACCAAATCATGTCACCCTCCTGCTTAGAACTCACCAATAGCTTTCGTTTGTTCTTAAAATAAAGTTTAAAATTATTGATAGAAGACACAAAGTTCCACATAAATTAGCCTTGACTTTCCATAACAACTTCATCTTCCCTCATTCTGTCCTTTATCCAGATACTTTATATATACTTGTTTCTGGGGTCTTTAACTGTTCTTCAACTCCAAGTTCTTTTTATATGCTGTTCCCCCCTCCTAGAGGACTCACCATCCCAATGCCATTCTCACTTCCCATCCCTGGATAACACCCAGTCATTCTTTAGTTACCAATTTAAATGTCATTTCTCTCTTTGAACTCTAAAATGTAGATTATATTTCCATATAATTACTCTCATTACATTGTCTCTTCTGTAAACTTTTTACAAACTACATATGAATTTAATGGATGAAAGTTTACTAGTAAAATAGGTAGGATTAGTAGTTCACTCTGCATGAAGAATGATGGAGTGAGAACAAGGTGTTCAAGTTCCCAGACTGGACAACTGGGTTAAGAATGGTGGCATTCATATGGAAAAGGAAGAGAAGAATGAGAACAGGATTAAGGAAAAGGTGGGTAATGAGTTCAGTTCCAGGCATGTTTAGATTTAAATGTCTCAAGGACCTCCAAATGGAGATGTCTAGCTCACAGTGGTAGATAAGATATAGAGTGAAAGCATAAGATATATTGAATAAAGATTTGGGAGTTTTTACCTTATCAATAATATATGAATCATGGAAGTAATAGTGTAGAGAAATAAGAGTACAGAGTATAACACTAAAGCTAGCATTTAAGGACTAGGCAAAGAAAAAAGAATGAAACTGAGAAGCACCAACTATAATAGTGAGAGAGTCAGTGTCAGAAAAGCAGAAGAAATATTCGTCTTCAAGAACAGCAATGTTAACAGTGCCAAAAGTGGCTAAAAGGTTCAGGAAGATATGGATTGAACAGTTTGATATTTATCAACAATGATAACCTTGGCAATGGCTACAAGAGAAAAGTGCTGGGAAAAGAACGACTGACAAGTAGAAAAAGTACTGTTGTCTACATCAAGAACTTTGTGAATGAAAGAAGAGACTACAGCATCTAGAAAAGCTATGGTATGGAGACACTGTGTTTTGTTTTGGTTTGGTTTTTGGTGTGGGTGTTTTATTTATTAGTATAACAACCAAAACATGTTCAACTGCTAATTGAAAGGAATCAGCAGGGAAACAGGTGAGACTATGTGGGAGAGGAAAAAATTAGTAAACCAGGTCTTCTGTGAGGTATAAAATAGGAGAAAGAGAGATGGTTAGAAAAACACAGAGACTGAGAACCAGTTTTAAATGCACAGTGGAAGCTGAAGACATGAATTTATGTTGAACTAAACTGCACTATTCTGGGCATTCTTCAGCTGTGCAAAGCACCAGATGTAAAGGTAAAATTATTAGATTAATCAAGATATTTTTCCTGTGCAAGTTCAACAGCACAAGTAACAGAGTTGAAAATATTTCTAAAAAGAGTCTGGAAGATAATGGTAACTTGAAATCCAATATGAATAAGAAACGAAATAAAGATAGGGGTGAGGAAAGGAGGCTGATAGACAAAAAAGTAGATGGACCAAAGGATTGAATAAATGAGGAGGAAGATTGGCAGTAACTAATTTAGACTACTTGAAGGTTAGGAAATTCAGTCAGAGAGTAGGATGTTTGAATTCAGAATTTTAAAAGGGTAGTACTTCCAGGAGACAAGCAGGCTCAGAGTTTGATCGTGTGAATAAGTGGATTAAAAAGTCATGGAAGTAATGATGCCTAAAGATGAGGAAGTCAGGGGCCTCAAAGACCAGAGTGTCCAAAAGCTGGCTTCTTAGCCTATTTATTGACATTGTCTAAAGTTCATAAGGATTTTGGAGCAGGTAATAAACACATGAAATATGTTTGAAAGTCTTCCATAAATGAAGATGAATAATCCAGTAGTCAGTATACAACAGTGACACAGACAGATAAGTCATGGACGGGTCAAATGCCATGGCTTCAAAGGTATATGGAAGTAACAGCCTAAATTTACTATTAACACAGAAGAGAACAGACAACCAAACCTGTAACCCTGAAGTAAAAGGACCAAGAAGCCAGAGTGTACATCCCCTCCCTCTTTCTCTATGCCAAAGTAAAATACAACTTAATGAATCTATGAAAGGGATAAATAAGCCACCAAAGAGTGTTGAGATTAGTGGATGAAAACTGGTAGACTGTGGCTCTAAAATGCATTTTGTTTGAATAGTTTTTACAAAAATATAATTTGATAAACTTTAGTCAGAGCATACAATTTTGTTTTACCATAGCACTGAGCACTCCCTGTTTTCTTACAACTGACATAATTCCCATATGTACATTACATGCTCCTCCCAACAGGCATTTGAACATTCAACATCTGCTCTACATTCTTTTTTCATTTCTTTTCAAGAAGAAGAAAGGAGAAACATTCCTGTTTGTATTCATCTTCAGTGCTCCAGGAAGTCCCAAATATGGTCTTCAGTGGCCAATAATCTTGAGCATAATGATAGGATGGGCAATGGCTCCTAACTATGTTAGTGAGTAATGAAATTAAGGTTAACAGTACTCTGAGTTGAAGGCAACTTAGATATCAACTGATACAGAATCTCTAAGCTGGGAGTCAATTAGAAGGTAAATAAAGAATAGGCTAAATAATTGTATACTTAAATTGTGTAGTAGGACTTCTCACTTAAAAGGCAGAGGTATAGCTTTCCTGTGTAAAACAACCTGCAACTATTAGTACCAGGATACATTATATAATAAGGATGGGGGAAAGCCCATCATGAAGCATAGAAATTAGAAAATGCAGAGAGGGACACTAAGTTGACACTAAGTTGCTTAATGACTTACCAAACCAGAAGTGACTACTGATCAATGTTTTGGAAGTAAGCATAGCATATAAGAGACCAGGAACAGAGAGAAGGTTAGGACCTGCAGAAATATCAGGGCATATCATATCTTTCTCAAACATATCTATATTACCCATAATTTGTAAGTATAAAAGTAGGCCTATTTGTAAATAAAAATATATATAAAGTTAAAAAAACAGATTAAAAAGCAAAAGAATAGCAGGTAACGGAGATAATTCTGGTAATTGATTACAAGGAAGCTCAGTTCTATAGCATTCATTTATTTATTCATTCAACAAATATTATTGAGCATTATGCTAAAATTAGTAGTATGCTAAGCACTGAAGCCTGATGAATAAAACAGAAGCTCTTGTTCTCATGGAGCTTATAGTCTATCCAGGTACTTGATGTAATGTTTCCAGCAATCTAATTCTTTCATCATCCAAGAGTTAGATAATAGCAATCATTGAATAAGAGAAAACAAAACAGTATGCCCACATATACCCAAAAACATGCAGAGTGGCAATATGAACATGCTATATGGTTCATGCTCTTTCAGACACCTAAGTTGCCAAGCAAAAGCAAAAATGTGCTTTCTGTCAAAAAAAAAAAAAGGTGACATAACTCTGAAAGAATTGCAGGATCTAGAAAACAGAATTGAATTTTTATAATATAAACATTTTGGGGCAAGGAGCTAAGATGGTGGCACAGTAGGAGGACCCTAGGCTTGTTTCATCCCTCAAACACAACTAGATAATTATCAAATCATTCTAAATACTCATGAAATTGATCTGAGGACTGATACAACATACTGCACAACTAGAAGGAGAGAAGAGGACACTTCAAGGACGTTAGGAAATGCAGAGACATGGTTTGGGGGAGAAATGGATCAAGTGCTGCAGAGGGGAGGGCGCCCTTGTTGCATCAAGTGCTGCAGAGGGGAGGGTGCCCTTATTGCAGAGAAAGGCGAGAGAGTGGAGCACACAGGAATAAGGACAAGGAGAATACTTCCCCAAAAACACTGGCTGGGAAAACAAGAGGGGTTGAATTTCATGAGTTTTTGCAGCCAGCGGGGTTCAAAGATTGGAGTTTCAGAGGTCCCCAGGATTGGCTGAGTTAGACTGAAGGACATTGCCTTAGTCCACCAGGGGAGGCCATCAAACAATCCCAGGGCAGGCTGCATGATCTGAGGATTGCCTAAGTGGCACATGGAGAGAATGTTCATGCTTTTTGGAGCACATCTGGGAGAGGTGACATTGCCTCTCCATGGACAAAGGAGTTGGCAGGTGCCATTTCCCTCCCCCGCCAGTCAGCACAGTGTAGAAACACCTGCTGAGGGCGCTAACCAGGACACTGATTGCTTAGCCAGCTTGCTCCAAATCCCACACCCCTGCACACTGGCATGACTTCCCTTCTAGGTCAAACCTGCATCAGTCCCAGAGTGGAGAGACCCTTTCCCAGAAGACCCATGCAGGTCCCCATCACATCAGGTCCCTGAAATCTGGAGTTTTCAAAATCAGCAGGCCTGGCTGGAATGGAGCCCAAAGTGTACTGTACTGCTCCAGGCAGGCAAGTGACCCAGAGATAGTGTGAAATCAGCAATCTGAAAAATGCCTGTGATGCACAAGGGGAAATTATTCACTGCTCTGAAAGTGCTTTCCTGAGAGCAGCAAGCATGGACTCCCCTCTCCAGGGACAAAGGAGTTGGCTGGAGCCATTTCCCTCCCCTGCCCCTCAGCAGAAACCAACTTCAGTAAACAGCACAGTGCCAAGATTGGCTGCCTAACCTGCTTACACCAGATCTTGCCCCACCATGCTCTCCTGGTGCTGCTTTTCTTAGGCAAGTGTGCCTAATGACCAGCACAGCAGACCCCTCCCCACAGAAGACCAGCACAACCCCCAACATGCACCATATCTACTGACCATAGAGTTCTGCAAAGCTTCAATTCTAGTGGAAATAACCTCAGGTCTCTTTCAGCAAGCAGGCCAGAGCACACCTAGCTAAAACTCCCTGAACTGGGGACAACGTCCCAACACACCCCACTGCAGACAAGGAAAAACTCTGTAAAGGACTGACCCAAGGGATAGAGCAGCCAAAACACAGCAGCAGAGTGCATGCAGCACATACATGAGATAGTTCCTGAAACACCAGGCCTTGGACATTATATGACCTCTTCTTCATAAAGCCATTACTCTCAAGAACAGGAAACATAACAGGCTTTCCTAACACATAAAAGACAGAGATCTAGACAAAATGCCAAGCTGGAGAAATTCATCCCAAAAGAAAGAACAAGAATGCACCTTGAAAAAAAAAAAAAAAAGAACAAAAAAAGGTCACGGCCAAGGATCTAATTGAAAAAGATATAAGTAATGCCTGATCTAGAATTTAAAGCAACAATCATAAGGATACTAACTGGGCTTGAGAAAAGCATAGAAGACACCAGAGCGTCTCTTACCCTATGATAAAGAGCTAAAAACAAATCAGGCCAAAATGAAAAATGCAATAATCGAGATTTGAAACCAACTGCATGTAATAACTACAAGGATGGAAGAATGAAAGAAAGAATAATTGATATAGAAGAGACAATTATGGAAAATAACGAAGCTGAACAAAAGACAGGGAGAAAAGTCTTGGATAATGAAAGTAGACTTGGGGAACTCAGTGACTCCATCAAACGTAGTAACAGTTGTATCATAGAAGTCCCAGAAGAAGAAGAGAGGAAAATGAGGACAGAAGGTTTACTCTAGGAAATTATACCTGAAAACTTCCCTAATATGGGGAAGGAAACAGATATCCAAACTGAGGAGGCACAGAGAACTCCCATCAAAACCAACAAAAGCAGACCAACACCAAAACATATCATATCTAAATTTGGAAAATATAGAGATAAAGAGAAAATCCTAAAAAAAAAAAAAAAAAGAAATCCCTAACTTATAAGGGAAGACCAATAAGATTACAGCAGACCTCTCCAAAGAAACTCACCCACAAGAAGAGAGTGACATGATATATTCAACATGCTGAATGGGAAAAATCTGCAGCCAAGAATACCCTATCCAGCAAAGCTATCATTCAGAATAGAAGGAAAGATAAAGAGTTTCCCAAACAAAAACTAAAGGAGTTTGTGACCAATAAACCAGCGCTGTAAGAAATATTAAAGGAGACTCTTTGAGTAGGAAAGAAAGACCAAAAGTGATAAAGACAAGATAGGAACAGAGACAATCTCCAGAAACAACAACAAAACAAGTAATAAAATGGCACCAAATTCATATCTATCACTAATCATTCTGAATGTAAATGGACTAAATGCTCCAATCAAAAGACATAGGGTACCAGAATGGATTAAAAAAAAAATATATATATATATGCTGCCTACAAGAGACACATTTTAGACCTAAAGACACTTCCAGATTGAAAGTGAGGGGATAGCAAACTATCTGTCATGCTAATGGACACCAAAAGAAAGTTGGAGTAGCAATACTTATATCAGACAAACTAGATTTTAAACCAAAGACTGTAATAAGTGATGAAGAAGGGCACTATATTATAATAAAGGTGTCTATCAAACAAAAAGACCTAACAATTGTAAACATTTATGCCCTCAACTTGGGAGCAAGCGAATATATAAAACAATTAATAACGGACATAAAGGAACTCATTGATAATAATACAATAGTGGTAGGGGATTTAAACACCTCACAACAATGGACAGATCATTTAAGCAGAACAACAAGGAGGTTTGAATGACACCTTGGACCAGATGGACTTCACAGAAACATTCAGAACATTTCATCCTAAAGCAGTAGAATATGCAGTCTTTTCAAGGACACATGGTTACCTTCTCCAGAACAGATCACATACTAGGTCACACCTCAGGCCTTAACAAGTACAAAAAGACTGAGATCATACCATGTACCCACAATGCTATGAAACTTAGAAATCAAACACAAGAAAAAAATTGGAAAGACCACAAATACATAGAGACTAAAGAACATTCTACTAAAGAATGAATGGGTCAACCAGGAAATACATGAAAAAATACATGGAAAACAGATGAAAATGAGAACATGATTGTCCAAAACCTTTGGGATGCATCAAAAGCAGTCATAAAAGGGAAGTATATAGCAATGCAGGCATACCTCAAGAAACAAAAAAAATCTCAAATACACAACCTAATCTTACACCTACAGGAGGCAGAAAAAAAAAAAAAAAAAACAATAAATGAAGCCTAAAGTCAATAGAAGAAGGGAAATAATAAAGATTAGAGCAGAAATAAATAATATAGAAACAAAACAAAACAAAACAAAATAAAAAATAAAAAAAACCCAGCAGAATAGATTGATGAATCCAGGGGCTGTTTCTTTGAAAGAATTAATAAAATTGGGGGCACCTGGGTGACTCAGTACTTAAGCATCTGCCTTTGGCTCAGGTCATGATCTCAGGGTCCTAGGATCGAGCCCTGCATCGGGCTTCCTAGTCAGCAGGGAAGCCTACTTCTCCCTCTCCCACTGCCCCTGCTTTTGTTCCCTCTCTCGCTGTGTCTCTCTCTGTCAAATAAATAAATAAAATCTTTTAAAAAAAGGAATTAATAAAATTGATAAACCTCTAGCTAGACTTATCAAAAAAGAAAGGACCCAAATAAAATCACAAATGAGAGAGGAGAAATCACAACCAACATGAAAGAAATACAAACATAGGAGAATATTACAAAAAATTGTATGTCAACTACTTGAACAACCTGGAAGAAATGGGTAAATTCCTAAAAACATATTAATTCCCAAAACTGACATAGGAAGAAACAGAAAATTTGAGCAGACCCATAACCAGCAAAGAAATTGAATCAATGGGCGCCTGGGTGGCTCAGTTGGTTAAGCAACTGCCTTCGGCTCAGGTCATGATCCTGGAGTCCCGGGATCGAGTCCCACATCGGGCTCCTTGCTCAGCAGGAAGTCTGCTTCTCCCTCTGACCCTCTTCCCTATCGTGCTCTCTGGCTCTCATTCTCTCTCTCTCAAATAAATAAATAAAATCTTTAAAAAAAAAAAAAGAAAGAAAAGAAAAAAAAAAGAAATTGAATCAGTAATCAAGAATCTCTCAACAAAAGTCCAGGGCCAGATGGCTTTCCACAGGAATTCTACCCAAACATTTAAAGAAGAATTAATACCTATTCTTCTCAAACTATTCCAAAAAAGAGAAGGAAAACTTCCAAACTCATTCTATGTGGTCAGCATTATCCTGATTCCAAAACCAGATAAAAACCACTAAAAAGGAGAACTACAGGCCAATATCCCTCATGAATATGGATGCAAAAATTCTCAACAAAATACTAGCAAATTGAATCTAACCATATATTAAAAGAATCATTCACCATGATCAAGTGGGATTTATTTCTGGGTTGCAAGATTAGTTCAATATTTGCAAATCAATCAATGTGATACAGCACATTAATAAAGAAAAGGTAAGAACCATACGATCCTCTCAGTAGATGCAAAAACAAACAAACAAACAAACAAAAAACACTTGACAAAGTACAGCATCCAATCATGATAAAAAACCTCAACAATGTAGATTCAGGGGAACATACCTCAATATCACAAAGGCCATATACGAAAAACCCAGAGCTAATATCATCCTCGGGGGGGTGGGAGGGGAAACTGAGAGCTTTTCTCCTACAGTCAGGAAGAAGACAGGAATGTCCACTATTACCGCTGTTATTTAACATAGTACTAGAAATCCTAGCCACAGCAATCAGAAAACAAAAAGGAGTAAAAGGCATCCAAATCAGCAAGGCAGAAGTCAAATGTTCATTCTTTGCAGATAACATGATACTCTATGTAGAAAATTCAAAAGACTCCACCAATAAATTGCTAGAACTAATATATGAATTGAGTAAAGTTGCGGGATACAAAATCAGTGTACAGAAATCTGTTGCATTTCTATATGCCAATAATGAAGCAGCACAAAGAGAAATCAAGGAATTGATCTCATTTATAATTGCACCAAAAACCATAAGATACGTAAGAATAAACCTAACCAAAGAGATGAAAGATCTGTACTCTGAAAACTATAAAATATTGATGAAAGAAATTTAAGATGACACAAAGAAATGGAAAAACATTCCATGTTCATGGATTAGAAGAACAAATATTGTTAAAATATCTCTACTCTCCAAAGCAATCTACATACACATATAATGCAATCCCTATCAAAATACCAAAAGCATTTTTCACAGAGCTAGAACAAACAATCCAAAAGTTTGTATGGAACCACAAAAGACCCCAAATAGCTAAAGCAATCTGGAAAAAGAAAAGCACAGCTGGAGACACCACAATTCTGGACTTCAAGTTATATTACCAAGCTGTAGTGATCAAGATAGTATGGTACAGGCCCCAAAACAGACGCATAGATCAATGGAACAGAATAAAAAAACCAGGAATGGACCCACAACCACATGGCCAACTAATGTTTGATCAAGCAAGAAAGAATATCCAATAGGAAAAAGACAGTCTCTTCAACAAATGGTTTTGGGAAAATGGGACAGTGTCACGCAAAAGAATGAAACTGGACCACTTTCTTACACCATACACAAAAAGAAATTCAAAATGGATCAAAGACCTGAACATGAGACAGGAAACCATCAAAACTCTAGAGGAGAACATAGGCATCAACTTTTTGACCTCAGCAGTAGCAAATTCTTACTAGACACTTTGCTGGAGGCAAGGGAAACAAAAGCAAAAATAAACTATTAGGACTTCATCAGGATAAAAAGCTTCTGCACAGGGAAGGAAACAATCAACAAAACTAACAGACAACCCTTGGAATGGGAGAAGATTTTTGCAAATAACGTATCTGATAAACGGATAGTATCCAAAATATATAAAGTACTTATCAAACTGAAGACCCCCCAAAAAACAAATAATACAACTTAAAAATGGGCAGAAGACATGAATAGACATTTTTTCCAAAGAAGACATACAGATGACCAATAGATGCATGAAAAGATGCTCAACATCACTAATCATCAAGGAAAGACAAATCAAAACTACAATGAGATATCACCTCACACCCGTCAGAATGGCTAAAATTAACAACACAGGAAACCACAGATGTTGGTGAGGATGTGGAGAAAGGGGAACCCCCTTAAGCTGTCGGTGGGGATGCAAACTGGTGCAGGCACTGCGGAAAACAGTATGGAGGTTCCTCAAGAAGTTAAAAATAGAACTACCCTGCAACCCAGCAATTGCACTATAAATGCAAAAATACTGATTCAGATGGATACATGAACCCCAATGTTTAAAGAAGCATTACCAACAAAGTCAAGTTATGGGAAGAGCCCAAATGTCCATCGACTGATGAATGGATAAAGAAGATGTGGCTTATATATACAATGGAATATTACTCAGCCATCAAAAAGAATGAAATCTTGAGGGGTGGGGAAGTGCAAAATAAAGATTATTGGCTATTTCATAAAAAAAAAAAAGAATGAAATCTTGCCATTTGCAACATTGTGGATGGAACTAGAGTGTATCATGCTAAGCAAAATAAGTCAGGGAAAGACAACTACCATGAGATTTCACTCATAGGTGGAATTTAAGAAACAAGACAGATGAACATAGGGGGAAAAAAGAGAGGGAGGAAGGCAAACCATAAACTGAGGGTTACTGGAGGAGAGTTGGGTGGGAGAATGGGTTAAGTGGGTGATGGGTATTAAGGAGGGTACTTGTGAGCCACTGGGTGTTGTATGTAAATGATGAATCACTAAATTCTACACCTGAAACTAATATTATACTGTGTTAAGTAATTGGAATTTAAATAAAAACTTGAGGAAAAAAAAAGAAAAAAACATGTTATAACCATTACCCCATTAGGATAACAGTAAAAGTTGTGATCAAACCTCATTATAAGCAGATAAGCCTAATGATAAAAATGGGGATTAGAATGGGCTTGAAGAATTAAAATGGGATGAGATTACACATCTAATATGAGATGATACATTTCATTAAGGAGGGTTTGGTACAACCTGCAGTGAACACTGCAATAGGGTCCAAGGAAATAATCCCTTTGGACTCCCTGTAGAGTCCCTAGCAGGTTCTTAGATAAAGAAAAATGACTTTGTGTCCAACATGGTGATGAGCAGCCTTTTGAGCAAACAAAACAGTCCCTCTGACTTCAGGGAGTATGCCATTGTCCCGCACCTCTGTCCTCTGATCCTGCTGTAGGATTTTCCCACCTAGATAGATGGTACGTGGCAAAGGCCCAGTCTATTCATGTGCTTGATGGCCTACTAAATTGTTCACTAATATTTTTGACACTGGCTCTATAAGGCTGTCATGGCCGCCATTTCTGTTACGGATTCACTGTTTGCACAACATCCCTTTGACAGCAAGTAGCATAAAAGGGCATTGAAATCAAGACTCACAAACCCCTTCTGCCAAATAAAGGAACTTCCTGGGGGCACTTCAAGCAGTCTGTTACACCACTGAATGAGACAAAAGGAAGCAAATCTTGTTGATGGTCACTCAGAAGCAGCCAGATTGCTCTGCTGTGTGCCTTCCCCATAGATCACCAATTTAGCACCATTGTTTAATTTCCAGAGAACCGACAACACAGAGTTTGGTGCACAGGGCCCTCTGAGCAGTCGAAGCCTTTGTGAAGAGGAGATATGCAAGAGAGATAAGTGATGGAGGAGCCCTTCCTAGGAGATATGTTTGCATATTTGCCTGTTTGTTTTGTTTGTTGGTTGGCTTTATCTTATTCATAAAAGAAATTTGAGAAAAGCAATTATTCCCATCGAAGACCACCAGCACCTCAGAAGCCTGAATCACTCATCACTAAAGGAGTGGGCCTAATGCAGACAGGATTTACAAATACACCTTGATGACTAGAGCCAGTGTTTCTTGCCATCAACTGCTTAAATATTTATTTGGTATAATAAAGAGTCTGACCCCATTTTTGATACTTGATTACTGACAGCTTTCAGAGCCTACAGCTCCCTCTTCCCCTTCTGCCCTATGAATCTGAGCAAGCTGATAAGAAGTCAGGTGTTCCTTCCTTGGGTGCTGGTGGGAAGCTGAAACCATGCAAGCCTCAGCCCATGTGTGGGAACCCTCCTCCCAGGTCCACCCTCTAGCCCCCATAAAACCCAAGCTAGTTGTTATTTCCTGCTCTCTAAAGCTACTTTTGGACCTATTTAGGTGATTTTCCTGCTCTCCCCAGAAAGCCTCATTATTTGATAGTAAGCCTTTTATTTATTTATTTTTATTTTATTTATTTTTATTTGTCAGCGAGAAAGAGAGAGTGCACAAGAGAGCAGAAGCAGGGGGAGAAGCAGGGTCCCCACTAAGCAAGGAGCCAGATGTGACCCTGAGATCATGACCTGAGCCAAAGGCAGACGCTTAACTGATTAAGCCACCCTGGCGTCCCAGTTAACCTTTTAATAACCTGTTGAATGTGTGCTATCATCAGTCTCAACACCCAAACCAAATATTGGGTGGAGCATCCATCCCAACCCTGCCCAGTGATCACTACATTAAAAATTATCAGGAGAATTACATTAATTGTAATATAGTGACTAACAACCATAATGTATAGCTCGCTTCTCTGTTCCCTATTCTCCAAAACTAAGTCCTATCTTGCCCTAGACATATCTAGACTGAAGAGAGAGAGGGGGTTGGAATAAGGCCCAGGTTACTACACATGGCTAGGAGAAGATTGAAGCCTTGTTTTCAATTTTAAGTAGAGTTTTCTCTGGGAGACTACTGTCTCAGTTTCTCCTTTGACTGCATTTTTACAGAGCTGACAAAAAGATGTCAATAGCTAAAGCAAATACACCTTACTCTCAGAAAGATTTCCAAAAATGTCTTAAGAAACAGAATAGGAATAGAGGCAAAAATTAATTGAAATTGGGCTCAGATTGGTGGACTGACTGACATTTGACCTTTCCATATTAGAATAAAATATAGTTGATCCAGCTAGATTTCAAACATTGTGATATTTTAGATCCCCTAAATACTGTCCAGAGCGGCTAGGAATGAAAGAAAAGACAGATGTAGAATAAGCAGAGGTTTCAGTTTCAGCTCTGCCAACGACCACCTACCTGACTCACTTTGGGCAATTCATTTAATTGCCTCAGTTTTCCTTCCTGTAAAATGGTGATAATATTCCTGTCCCGGCTAATTCAGAGATATTCTGAGTATCAAAATACCACGGCATAAACAGAAGTCCCTGGTAAAGTGTCACATAGCACACAAATATCTGTTTTAAAACCAATGCACCATACTCCTCAGAGAATTCCTTACTCAGCACTCTGTAGGTATTATGCAGAGACTATTAATTTTAATTTAGAAGCAATTATAACAAACTTGCTAATCTGATTCTTAAGTCTTTAGTGGTTTAAAGGTAGAAAATTGGAATAAGGAAGAACTGCTTGCTTCTCCATAGTACCCACAATAACTAACATGTATTCAGTACTCACTATATACTTCAAAGGGAGCATGATTTTACATGAGCAGGGGACCAAGAAGACAAAGGGATAGCTGATAGCCTAACACGAAAGGAGGAAACAAGCTGTAATCATCAGCTACAAGAATTAAAAAGTCCAGAAGGCTGACAAATGAGCTCTATGTACCCTGATTGGTTTTGTTTAATCACAGCAAGATATAGATGATCCTGGAGAAAAGATAAGTTTTATAAATGTTTAGTGTATTCACTTAAGAAGGTAGAAAGTATTATAACACTGATTTAGAGAAATCTCCATTTTAAAAAATGTCAAATAAACCCTTTGGTGCTTAACGTGATTAAAAATAAAACAATTCTACCATTAATATCAGGAAAAGAGAACCCTACTGTATTCAGATGTGCTTGATAACATGCTGGATTGCCAGGATTTTTTTTCTTTTTACTTCTTTCAGTGCTTATTTTATTCAGTTTACAGAGAGACTCCATCTCTAGTAATTCCACAATCAGCAATCCAATAATCTTATGTTACTTAAATACTTACTTGTGACAACCCTCCTACATGTATTAATCCTTATGGCAAAACAGTATAAAATTAAAAAAAAAAAAAAAACCTGTGTTGGGCGCCTGGATGGCTCAAGTCACTGAAGCTTTTGACTCTTGGTTTCAGCTTAAGTCATGATCTCATGGGGTGTGAGACCGACTCCCATGTCCGGCTCTGAGATCAGCAGGGAGTCTGCTTAAGACTCTCTCTCTCTCTTTCTCCTCCTCCCCCCAACTCAGGTGCACATGTCTCTCTCTAAAATAAAAAAATAAATCTTTTTAAAAAATTTTAAAAACTGTGTATAGAGAATAATAACACTGCTGTGAAATGATAGCATAATATTTCAAAAAGCCATCCATAATTGTGTTCATATCCTCCCCCTTCATTGCTCTACCTCCATAAAGTTCCATCATCTCCATAATTCTTTTTCAACTCCTCTAGAACAAAAGAGCAAGTGACTTCAAATCCTCCCTCCTCCCTCCTTCCACACAAATTCCCAGGGATAAGAATAGTCTATTCTTTCTCCATAAGGAAGGGTCAGGAACTGAATCTTGTTGCAGATACCCTTTGAGATATTTTCATACAGATGAATATGAGTTAGCCAGGTTGACGGGAAGGGTAATGTTATGACTTTGACTCTTAATAATCCCTAGATATCTATTCACATATGTGCTATGATCATTTTATGAATTTCCTGTGGGAGACTGGCTGGTCTTCAGACAAGAGGACAACCCTGGGCTTGGCTGCTTGAAATTGTAATAGCAGTTTGCTTGGCAAGTGGGCATGAGTCAGAGCAGAGTGAATGGCAGGAAAAATGCATGGCTTTTGTTTATCTGCCACTAAGACACAACAATATATCCCATACATATAATATATCTATATATAGAGAGAGAGATTTTTTTTTAATTGAGAATCAGGACCATTGCCTATTTATCGGGTGACATGCCATCTACACTGTTACTCAGGATCATCCCTGATATCAGCACTGTGATTTTCTTCTGAAGAATCCTCCTCTGCTCTCTTTGCACACATGTTTTGGGGGTGTTAATCCTTTAGGCTCTAGGCATGAATATGTGGCCCAAGGCTTCCTACTGACAGCATTTCATACTCTGGGACAGTGAAGTCTTTTCTGGGATGGAGCTATGTAGAAAGGAGCTCTTTTTCTTGTGAAGTCTGTAGCTTCCCACGGCCATCTTGCCTCTGTGAAGTTGGAATTTGTCTGAATCAGATAAGCAAGACTGATCAAAGGCAGCTGAAGCCAAGATTAGGAGAAAGATAGATTTCTGACTGCATAATTCTGTCCTCCCTGAAAATGGACCTGGACTATTAGTTATATGAGTCAAATCATTTCCTCCGATTCTTAAGCCTATTTGAGTTGCTGTGGTCACTTGACATCAAAAAGTTATCTTTAATGTCTTTGTTTTCAGGTCTTTTTCTCCATTGGAGCTGTGAACACTTCTAAGTCAAGGATTATCTTAGTAAGATTTCTATATTTATTAGAAATGTATTAATCCAGGTGGGGGGGCAGAGCAAGATGGCGGAGGAGTAGGAGACCTGGATTTCATCTGGTCTCAGGAATTCAGCTGGATAGGGATCAAACCATTCTGAACACCTATGAACTCAATAGGAGATCGAAGAAGGGAGTAGCAACAACTCTCTGAACAGAGAAACGACCACTTACTGGAAGGTAAGACATGCGGGGAAGTGAATCTGAGGCGGTATTCGGGAGGATAGACGGCGGGAGAGGGGGCTTCCGTCGGCCACTTCTGGCAAGTGATAGAGCCTCCGAGCACAAAATCGGGACTTTTAGAAGTTGGCTCCGCTGAGGGACGTCACTCCAGTGGCTGAGCTGAGGGTGGAACCCTTGCGGGACAGTGTGGTCTCAGGACCCTCGGGGTCACAGAAAGACCGGGGGTGCCTGAGTGCAGCAGAGCTCCCAGGTATCGGAGTGGGGAAGCTGGCTGCAGAGACGGAGCCGAGGAGTGGGCTCTCAGCTCGGGGTTGCCATAAACTGTGATCCGTGGCCCAGTCGGGCCACTGCTCCTCCAGCAGGGACCCAACAAGTGGCAGAGTTGGGGAGACTCCCCTTCCTCCCCGAGGAGGAGCGGCGCGGGAGCGCACCGCAGGGATCTGCTGGGTTTGGAGACTCCACACGGGGTCGGGTGCCAGACATAGAAACTCTCGGTCACAGGCCGGGTGAGCACGGAGTGCGGCCGGAGACCGGGGAGCCAGGAGTGACTGCTTTTCTCTGGGGGCGCACTGAGGAGCAGGGCCCTGAGTTCTCAGCTCCTCTGGGCAGAGATTGGGAGGCCACCATTTTCACCCTGGTCCTCCAAAGCTGTGCCCAGAGCTTGCAGGGGAAAAAAAGCTCCCGAGAGCAAACCTGAGCAGCTTGCTTAGCCCGGACGACAAGGGCGGGGCAATTCTGCCTCCGGCAAAGACATTTGGAAACCACGGCAACAGGCCCCTCTCCCAGAAGATCAGCACCAACAGCCAGCAAGCCAAGACTGAGTTTACTGATCAAGGAGAATGGTAGAACTCCAGTGCTAGGGGAATACTGCACATAGAATTCATGGCTTTTTTTTTTTTTACCATGATTTATTAGTTTTTCAAAGTTAATTTTTTTGGGTTTTTTTTGAATATTTCTTTTTCCCTTTTTCAACCAACATCTTTACAATCCTTTTCTTAAAAAAAAAAATTATTTTTCATTTTTAGAGTCACATTTTATCCCTTCAGAGTAGTTACCCTTATTTTTGGCATGTATATATCAAATTGTTCTCTCTTTAAAATTTTGAGATACAGTTTCTTCTAACAGATCAAAATATACCCTAAATCACTAGTTCTAGTCTCCTGCCTGATCACATTCTCTCCCTTTTTTTTCTTTTCTTTTTTCTTTAAATCTTCTTCTTTCTTTTTTCAAACAACTTCTTATCTTATCAATTCCTCTTATAAAATCTTTTATAATTTTCATCATTATAGTCGTCTTCCATCCCTTCATTGTATCAACCCTTAATTTGTACATATATCAGTCTTTCTTCCTTTAAAATTTTAGGAGGCACTTTTTTCTAACAGACCAAAATACACCCAAAATCCAGTGTGTGGCACTGATCTATGCACTAGCCTGATCATATTTGATCATATTCTGTTTTTTTGTTTTCTTCTGTTTTTCTTTGTTTTTATCTTTTTCTTTCTCTTTTTTTTTTCCTCTTTCTTTTTTTTTTTTCCTCTTTCTTTTTTCTTACTTTCCCCTTCTTTTCCCCTGGTTTCAGGTCTTTTCTGATTTGTATAGAATGTATTTGTTGAGGACGTTCTTAACCTGTTAGCATTTTGTTCTCTCATTCATCTATTCTCCACTGGACAAAATGAAAAGATAAGAAAAATCACCTCAGAAAAAAGAGCAAGAGGTAGTACCGTCTGCCAGGGACCTACTCAATACGGACATTAGTACGATATCGGACCTAGAGTTCAGAATCATGACTTTAAAGATACTAGCTGGGCTTGAAAAAAGCATGGAAGTTATTAGAGAAACGCTTTCTGGAGAAATAAAAGAAATAAAATCTAACCAAGTCGAAATCAAAAAGGCTATTAATGAGGTGCAATCAAAAAAATGGGGCACTAATTGCTAGATCAATGAGGCAGAAGAGAGAATCAGCGATATAGAAGACCAAATGATGGAAAATAAAGAGGCTGAGAAAAAGAGAGATAAACAACTACAGGATCATGAGGGCAGAATTCGAAAGATAAGCGATATGATAAGACAAAACAACATTAGAATAATTGGGATCCCAGAAGAAGAACAAAGAGAGAAAGGGGCAGAAGGTATATTGGAGCAAATTAGAGCAGAGAACTTCCCTAATGTGGGGAAAGAAACAGGCATCAAAATCCAGGAGGCACAGAGAACCCCTCTCAAAATCCATGATAATAGGTCAACACCCCGACATCTAATAGTAAAACTTACAAGTCTCAGAGGCAAAGAGAAAATCCTGAAAGCAGCTCAGGAGAAGAGATATGTAACCTACAATGGTAGAAACATTAGATTGGCAACAGCCCTATCCACAGAGACCTGGCCGGCCAGAAAGGACTGGCATGATATCTTCAGAGCACTAAAAGAGAAAAATATGCAGCCAAGAATACTATATCCAGCTAGGCTGTCATTGAAAATAGAAGGAGAGATAAAAAGCTTCCAGGACAAACAAAAACTAAAGGAGTTTGCAAACACGAAACCAGCCCTACAAGAAATATTGAAAGGGGTCCTCTAAGCAAAGAGGAGCCTAAAAGCAGCACAGATCAGAAAGGAACACAGATAATATATAGTAACAGTCACCTTACAGGCAATACAATGGCACTAAATTCATATCTTTCAATAGTTACCCTGAATGTAAATGGGCTAAATGCCCCAATCAAAAGACACGGGCTATCAGATTGGATTAAAGAACAAGACCCATCAATATGCTGTCTGCAAGAGACTCATTGTAGACCCAAAGACACCCCCAGATTGAAAGTGAGGGGGTGGAAATCAATTTACCATGATAATAGACACCAAAAGAAAGCTGGGGTGGCAAACCTTATATCAGACAAATTAGATTTTAAAACAAAGACTGTAATAAGAGATGAATAAGGACACTATATCCTACTTAAATGGTCTATCCAACAAGAAGATCTAACAATTGTAAATATCTATGCCCTGACATGGGAGCAGCCAATTATATAAGGCAATTAATAACAAAAGCGAAGAAACACATTGACAATAATACAATAATAGTGGGGACTTTAACACCCCCCTGACTGAAATGGACAGATCATCTAAGCAAAAGATCAACAAGGAAATAAAGAATTTAAATGACACACTGGACCAAATGGACTTAACAGACATATTCAGAACATTCCATCCCAAAGCAACGGAATACACATTCTTCTCTAGTGCCCATGGAACATTCTCTAGATTTGATCACATCCTAGGTGACAAATCAGGTCTCAACAGGTACCAAAAGATTGGGATTATTCCCTGCATACTTTCAGACCACAATGCTTTGAAACTAGAACTCAATCACCAGAGGAAAGTCGGAAGGAACTCAAATACATGGAGGCTAAAGAGCATCCTACTAAAGAATGAATGGGTCAACCAGGAAATTAAAGAAGAATTAAAAAAATTCATGGAAACCAATGAAAATGAAGACACAACTGTTCAAAATCTTTGGAATACAGCAAAGGCAAACCTGAGAGGAAAGTATATAACAATACAAGCCTTTCTCAAGAAACAAGAAAGGTCTCAAATACACAACTTAACCCTACACCTAAAGGAGCTAGAGAAAAAACAGCAAATAAAGCCTAAACCCAGCAGGAGAAGAGAAATCATAAAGATCAGAGCAGAAATCAATGAAATAGAAACCAAAAGAACAGTAGAACAGATCAACGAAACTAGCAGCTGGTTCTTTGAAAGAATTAACAAGATTGATAAACCCCTGGCCAGACTTATCAAAAGAAAAGAGAAATGACCCAAATCAACAAAATCATGAATGAAAGAGGAGAGATCACAACCAACACCAAAGAAATATAAACAAATATAAGAACATATTATGAGCAACTCTATGCCAGCAAATCAGATAACCTGGAAGAAATGGGTGCATTCTTAGGGATGTATCAACTACCAATTGAATCAGGAAGAAATAGGAAACCTGAACAGACCTATAACCACTAAGGAAATTGAAGCAGTCATCAAAAATCTCCCAAGAAACAAAAGCTCAGGGCCAGATGGCTTCCCAGGGGAATTCTATCAGAAATTTAAAGAAGAATTAATACCTATTCTCCTGAAACTGTTCCAAAAAATAGAAATGGAAGGAAAACTTCCAAACTCATTTTATGAGGCCAGCATTACCTTGATCCCAAAACCCGAAAAAGACCCCATCAAAAAGGAGAATTAAAGACCAATATCCTTGATGAACATGGATGCAAAAATTCTCACCAAAATACTAGCCAATAGGATCCAACAGTACATTAAAAGGATTATTCACCATGACCAAGTGGGATTTATCCCTGGGCTGCAAGGCTGGTTCAACGTCCGCAAATCAATCAACGTGATACAATACATTAACAAAAGAAAGAACAAGAATCATATGATCCTCTCAATAGGTGCAGAAAAAGCACTTGACAAAGTACAGCATCCTTTCTTGATCAAAACTGATTAGAGTTTAGGGATAGAGGGTACACACCTCAATATCATAAAAGCCATCTATGAAAAACCTACAGCGAATATCATTCTCAATGGGGAAAAGCTGAGAGCTTTTCCCCTAAGGTCAGGAATGCGGGAGGGATGTCCACTATCACCACTGCTATTCACCATATAATTAAAAGTCCTAGCCACAGCAATCAGATAACAAAAAGAAATCAAAAGCATCCGAATCGACAAAGAGGAAGTCAAACTCTCACTCTTTGCAGATGATATGATACTGTATGTGGAAAACCCAAAAGACTCCACCCCAAAACTGCTAGAACTCATACAGGACTTCAGTCAAGTAGCAGGATATAAAATCAATGCACAGAAATCAGCGGCATTGCTATACACCAACAACAAGACAGAAGAGAGACAAATCAAGGAGTCGATCCCATTTACAATTGCACCCAAAACCATAAGATACTTAGGAATAAATCTAACCAAAGAGCCAAAGGATCTGTACTCAGAAAACTATAAAATACTCATGAAAGAAATTGAAGAAGACACAAAGAAATGGAAAAACATTACATGCTCATGGATTGGAAGAACAAACATTGTGAAGATGCTAATGCTATGTAGAGCAATCTACACATTCAATGCAATCCCCATCAAAATACCATCCATTTTTTTCAAAGAAATGGAACAAATAATCCTAAAATTTGTATGGAACCAGAAGAGACCCCGAATATCCAGAGGAATATTGAAAAAGAAAAGCAAAGCTGGTGGCATCACAATTCCGGACTTCCAGCTCTATTACAAAGCTGTCATCATCAAGACAGTATAGTACTGGCACAGAAACAGACACATAGATCAATGGAACAGAATCGAGAGCCCAGAAATGGACCCTCAACTCTATGGTCAACTAATCTTTGACAAAGCAGGAAAGAATGTCCAATGGAAAAAAGACAGTCTCTTCAACAAATGGTGTTGGGAAAATTGGACAGCCACATGCAGAAGAATGAAACTGGACCACTTCCTTACACCACACACAAAAATAGACTCCAAATGGTTGAAAGGCCTAAATGTGAGACAGGAGTCCATCGAAATCCTAAAGGAGAACACGGGTAGCAACCTCTTCGACCTCAGCCGCAGCAACTTCTTCCTAGAAACATCGCCAAAGGCAAGGGAAGCAAGGGCAAAAATGAACTGTAGGGATTTCATCAAGATAAAAAGCTTTTGCACAGCAAAAGAAACAGTCCACAAAACCAAAAGACAACCACCAGAATGGGAGAAAATATCTGCAAATGACATATCAGATAAAGGGCCAGTATCCAAAATCTATAAAGAACTTATCAAACTCAACACCCAAAGATCAAATGATACAATCAAGAAATGGGCAGAAGACATGAACAGACATTTTTCCAAAGAAGACATCCAAATGGCCAACAGACACATGAAAAAGTGCTCAACATCACTCGGCATCAGGGAAATCCAAATCAAAACCTCAATGAGATACCACCTCACACCAGTCAGAATGGCTAAAATTAACAAGTCAGGAAACGACAGATGTTGGCGGGGATGTGGAGAAAGGGGAACCCTCCTACACTGCTGGTGGGAATGCAAGCTGGTGCAACCACTCTGGAAAACAGTATGGAGGTTCCTCAAACAGTTGAAAATAGAACCACCATACGATCCAGCAATTGCACTACTGGGTATTTACCCCAAAGATACAAATGTAGGGATCCGAAGGGGTATGTGCACCCGGATGTTTATAGCAGCAATGTCCACAATAGCCAAACTGTGGAAAGAGCCAAGATGTCCATCGACAGATGAATGGATAAAGAAGAAGTGGTATATATACACAATGGAATATTATGCAGCCATCAAAAGGAATGAGATCTTGCCATTTGCAATGACGGGGATGGAACTGGAGGGTGTTATGCTGAGTGAAATAAGTCAATCAGAGAAAGACATGTATCATATGACCTCACTGATATGAGGAATTCTTAATCTCAGGAAACACACTGATGGTTGCTGGATTGGTGGGGGGTAGGATGGATGGGGTGGCTGGGTGATAGACATTGGGGAGGGTATGCGCTATGGTGAGTGCTGTGAATTGTGCAAGACTGTTGAATCACAGATCTGTACTTCTGAAACAAATAATGCCATATATGTTAAGAAAAAGAAGAAGAAGAAGAATATAGCAGTAGGGGAAGAATGAAGGGGAGTAAGTCAGAGGGGGAGACGAACCATGAGAGACCGCGGACTCTGAAAAACAAACTGTGGGTTCTAGAGGGGAGGGGCGTGGGGGTATGGGTTAGCCTGGTGATGGGTATTAAAGAGGGCACATTCTGCATGGAGCACTGGGTGTTATGCACAAACAATGAATCATGGAACACTACATCAAAAACTAATGATGTAATATATGGTGATTAACATAACAATTAAAAATTTAACAAAAAAGAAATGTATTAATCCATATTAATCTCCAGTCTAGTAGTGAATAAATGTTTTCAAATGGAAGACTAGGGGAAATAATATGTAGACATGTACATACAGAAACCTGTTGTTGTTGAAAGACACAAATGGCAACAATATATATTTGATACTATCTTGTCTTTTCAAAATCTGAAGTTGAAAACTCAGAAATGTAAGTGTATTCTTACGGAATTCAACAAACATCATTTGTGATTCCCGGAATATGAAGTTTTCAAAATTTCTCTTTTCCTTTTCTTCTTCCATTTACTAATTATTAATTAATTTATTTATGTGGAGGTGTTAGAAAGTATATAAAAGTGTTTTAATTATTATTACATTTCTGACACAGAAATCTTAATTGCAAATCAATTTATGGGGAAAAGGTGCAGGTTAACGAAACATAACTTTCAATAGTTATTGACCCATTCATTCACTTAGAGAATATGAATTATGCAGAATAAAGCACATATAAGATGCAAAATTAAAGAAACAAATGCTTCAACCTCATTTATAGAAATTTTATTACCAGAGTTTACTAGTTTGCAGGTTTGTTTTTTTCCCTTCAAAACCAACCACATTGTAGTGAAGGAATAGTTGTTGTCATTTGGAAACTCTTCACAGCCAAACAACCGCAATGACCTCAATTTTAGTAGATGTCAACCAGTAGTTCAACAAAATAATTACAGATAAATTGACAAAATATGAAAGTAAATTAAAAAATAAAGCATATTTATTTGAATCTATGTTTATGTCTTCCCATAAACATATAGAAATATTTTTATTTGGCCACTTTTTTACATCAATAGATAAGTTTCTTTTGGTTTTTGTGGGTCTGTCATGAGGCTAGATCATTTCAGACGTGATAGTCCTGAGAATTTGGGGGGGAAATGAACAGGAAAGTATTTGTTTAAGATCTTTTTCGTGCAATGAATTAATAACTAAGCCATAACTGTACCATATTGTTCTTTTCTATACTTTCTGAGTCTAGGGAATGAGAGAAGATAAGTGTTGTTAAATCTTTTGTTTGTCACATCTCCCTACAAAACATGGCCATGGACATGCTATGGCAATCCTCCACAGACTCTCAGTAGAAAGAGAAACACCTACATTAAGACAAAAATCAGATTAAGGTACTTCTTGTGGGAAATAATTTTCTCATTTATTTTATGAGAAAGTACACTTATTGGGTTAGGAAATTCAATAGATTATGAAGTGTGAACTCTTGTGACTAAACATTAAAAATATTTATTCATTGAAATGCCAGTAATTTATACAATTTTCAGAATAATTAGACGTTTAAATTTTAATACATTAAATTCATATGAGTAAGTATAAAATTAAAAATTGGTGTAAGGGAATGATTCATGTTACTTTTCTTCCTTTTTTTTTTGTTTCTTTTCTAAAAGGACACTATTCAAAACTGCTGTCTTCTGCTTAGTTGAAAGTTGTCTTGGGGAATTCTTTCATGCACAATTTCATACACAGTCTCAGCTCTGCAGCCCACATGTGTTGAGGAAATTAGGAAATAAACAGAATATCACAGTGCAAATAAAAAATCTGGCTTAATGTCAAAATTGTGAAATCTCCCCATACCGTATAAAACAAGGAAATATATTAGACAATATCCTCTTTCTCATGTCCCTGAGATTTCTCTAGTGAGTAAGGAAGCTAACTGAACCCCTGTCAGACACCAGGTACCGTGCAAGATAGAAAGAAGATTTTTTTCTCTTCACACAAAAAGAGAATGAGATTCAACCAAAGAATAAATAAACAACTTTTACAAGGTCACAAATATAGTAAGCAACTGAAGAGGGACTTAAACCCAGTTCTGCCTAACTTTAAAACCTATTACTTAAGGATTTGCCTTTGGTTGACTGGTTTTTCAAGTGAAAATAGTACCTCTACATGACAGAAACAAGAACTCTGCCGTCAGAAGCCTCTTACAAATGAAAAATGGCATCATTCTTTCCCTTCCTCTTTTAATAGGCCATGTAATGTACCTACTGATGCATAGTCATCAGATATTTACATGTATTAGTATCTACTTATACAAAATAAAAATGCTTCTATGCATCTTTCATTCTTTTAACTATACCTCTAAGTGTTCCAATAATAATAATAGTAATAGCAATAATGATAACTTTTCTGTTTCAACCAGACAAAGAATAAACAGTTTGATTACAAATCATCAGGTA
The DNA here is from genome assembly GCF_009762305.2 of Zalophus californianus. Taxonomy (NCBI): domain Eukaryota; kingdom Metazoa; phylum Chordata; class Mammalia; order Carnivora; family Otariidae; genus Zalophus; species Zalophus californianus. Next base: position 61,147,917 of record NC_045598.1, read on the forward strand.
TTAATTACCTAAGTACACACTGAGGGCCCAGGAAAAAGTCCGGGTGCTGTAGGTCATTAGAAAGCATCCTCTGGGCCACTTCCTGTTTTAAGTATCCCCACATAAACAACTGAAACATGCAGTGTAGAATCAAGTGATGAAATGTGTGGTATGAATTATAAAACCTTTAGGAATTTAGAGGAGAAATTAAGGAATGAACTTTCCCAGTATAAAGGTAAGGACGTGAAGTATCTCTTAGATTTGGGAGTCTTAATACTGTACTGTGGAAATTTATTCTTCTCTAGGGTGTACTAGAATTTCTTATTTTAAGAAAAGCAAAATTTTCAGTAGGGAGAAAATCAAAGGGAGAGAATATCATTGTGATGACACAGTTAAAATAAGTAGGAAGCCATAAATTGAAGTACAGAAACCACAAGTTTCCTTTATTAGAACTAAGGAAGAAAAAAAGGCAATATCTCTGTTGGTCTCCTGTGCTTGCACTGGATCAAATCTAGCAAGAGCACCATATGAAAAATGGCCACAGCATACTTAATTACCTTCCTTAATTACTTGGAGATCTGCAGCAGCAAGAATATCTCACATGGGTCCATTTTATTTCTACTCCACAATTAGGTGTGCAATCAGGTTTTCTTTTCTTTCTTTTTTTTTTTTTTAAGATTCTATTTATTTATTTGAGAGAGAGAGAGAGAGCACAAGTGAGGAGGAAAGGGAGAAGCAGGCTCCATCCCGGGACCCTGAGATCACGACCTGAGCCTGAGCCGAAGGCAGCCACTTAGCCAACTGAGCCACCCAGGCGCCCTGCAATCAGGTTTTCTTTAGAAAACAAGTAAGCATAACTGTAAACAGGTAACTAACAACAAAAGTAGTCACTTCTATGGCCCAAAGCCTTGCATCCAGAAAGACTATTCTTTTAGAAAACTAGTTCCGCGTTCGCAAGAAGTTCTCTGAGTACTCCAGATTAATCACATATGTGGTCTAGGAGAAACTAGGATGACTCTGCTCCTCTAACTATAATCAAGGAGATCAAGGATATAGCCACACACCATGTGACCTCAAAGGCTGTAGCTAGTTGGCACCATGAAAAAGTTAATTACAATCACTGAAACAATGTGGCATTTCATTTTGCAACCATGAATCATTCTCTGTCTGGTCTAGTCTCTGAGATTCATTTTCATAGTAAACTAATCTTTAGAGTGTCAGACTGTGATTAGTGATAGTGACGCATTTTACAGATTGGGTCCTCAGAGCTGTGCCTACCCTGTTGCTATGGAAAGTTTGGTAGAGATCTTTGTGATAATAATCTTGACATTAGGAAAACTGGCATAAAATTACATTATGCATCTCCTTATAAAATAAAATTTGACCAAGATTTCAATCTAGAAGAGCCTAATGTTTCTGAACAGCCTATAAAATTAAATTATTATAGATTATATATAGACGGGACCTACAGGTTTGTGAATTTATATTTGTATGTTTGTGAGTTAATTACATTTACAGTTTAGGGTAATATTTGAAAGGTCACACTCTAAAAATAGTTACTGACCTATTAGGTGTAAATATCAAATGCTCTGAAAATTCCTAAGGTGTTCTTAAACTTAAAAATGCAACATATTTTCTAAAGATAGTCTTTACCAAAAAGTGTTATAGGAAGAAGGAGATTGCGAGAAAGAATTTGTAAGATTTAATATACCGTGAAGAATGCCATGGGTGAACCAAGACAAGTGACATTATAAATCCCTTTGCATCTCTTAAGAGCACTCGCGGTTTGTGTGTTTGACGGGGTATGTATAGTCTTCCTGTAACTTATTAGAAGGATATTTAGATTTGACTCTGCTAGTATGAAAACAAGTTATTGAAGATGAACTCATGTTGGTCTTCTAGCCATCAGCTTTTGTTCGTCATGCCAGAAAGAAAACTTTCCCATTTCAGGGAGAAGAAATGACTCCTTCAAGTAGTAAGGAGAAAAACACTTGAACAAGGTCCTTCTTACCTCCTCTTTTGTCAAACAGATACACACAACTATGGGACCAGGGCATTTACTCTCCATTGTGTCAGGTTAGGAAATGGGGTTTAACGTGAAGATAGCTATGGCTTTATGTAGCCCCATCTAAGTTGTATGCAAAATAAGTCAATCTCATGTTGCTGACACCAGTCCTCTGCAAAACCTAAAGATGTAAAAGTTGAGGAGTAAATTATAGCACTAATAAAGTTAACCTGGTAGAGTCCAAAATGGCATGTGCAGCAGAGGAAAAAAGCAAACAGAAACAGTTCATGCTGTTATAATTGCTACAATTTCATTGGCAATTTAAATAAAATAATTCAAATTGCTGCAATTAACACACACATAGAATTCAAAGGATGGTGGGTGACCTCGCACAAAACATACTGTGGAATCAGCCCTCCTCCAAAGAATTAATCTTCATAAATCATTTGCATCCAAAGGATGCTTGGTTTTATGCTCTGCAAAAATTATCAGCACAGGAAAAGCAGAGCCCTTAAATGAGAATGCCATCATCAGCAAGCACTGTCTCCTGGTTTATTTCATCCATATGAATACACAGAGATTGGATGTGTTACATTCACAAACTCCCTGGCTGAAAGTGGGATTTTGCTCTTTCTGCATGAGTGCCCCCACACAGCTGAGAAGGAGCCGTTAGCTGTATTGCTGAGAAGTGAGTCTGATTCACGTTGACAGAGATTCCACTTTTACTTGACTTCAGGGGCACAATACCGTCTTGTCTGTGGTTTAGGTCTGGATAAAGGGCTCTCTCCTCCAGCACATTAGAGCTCAGTAGCCACAAATTGTTATTTGAGATGTGGAGGACAGGAGTTCAATGTTTCTCCAGTCACCTGGACCCAAATTTAAGACATACTATCTGGGACACATTGGAAGCCTTTTCTCTTATTAGGTCAGATTTATGCAAGCACAGAAAAGGTAGCCTGAAGAATGATGATTTATGATCAAAAATAAAAAAAAAGTTACAGCTGGGTGAGTCTGAGTGAGAGATGACCTCAACTATCCCTGGTTCTGAGGTCTAGGTTTGGGAAACAAGGCAAGCCATTTAAACAACTGCCTAATATACACGGCTCAAAAGCACTTTTAACATCTAAAATGTATAATTTTTTGCCCCCTTAAAAATAATCTCCATTCTGGAAGGTGCTATCTCAAGATCATAAAACTCTTCTGACATGTTTTCATATACGGATCCTTTATAATACAAAGGCAAAGGAAGTTACCATTTACCATTCACATTTTCCCTTAAAATTATCTTACTAGTTCTATGCTTATGCTTTGTAGAATTTATATTGATGTCTGTTTAGTCAAGATAATATTTAAATAGGAATCTCATGCTAAATTTAATTTGTGTGAGGGTTATTACACCATTGCAAAAGGAGGGTCAAAGGATAGTTAATAAAAGGAAGTAAGTCAAATCAGTTTGAAGGAGAAAGTAAAATTGTACCAGCTGTGGAAACAATAACTGAACTGGAAGGAAACTGTGCGCCTGTGCAAGTTATTCATACAAGTGATACTCTCTCAAATGGGGACAGCAGTAAACAAAAACATTCCATAAATTAGTATCCCCTCTCCAAAGAGAATGGGAACCAGCCTATCAGGGAAATTCTATGCATGACCATGACTGGATCCCGAAGTCTCTGGCAGAACAAAATGGGAGGAGGTATAAAATAAAACCAGAGGAGCTGGCAGAGGTAAGCACCTCCCTTGTAAAAGGTTCAAGTCCAGTTAGTCAGGGGAAAAAAAAAAAAGGTGTTGGCAAACCGAAGGAACAAAAACAGAATTCAAAAGTAGAAACAAGATCAGAATTCTTGAAAACCAAAACTCCATATGCAAATAAGTGGAAATTAAGGCATGTTCTTTGTGAAATAAGTACTCCTTAAAAGGTTGCCAAAATCAGATTCTCAAATGGTTACCTGAACCTGAGTTGAAACTGCTTAAATTGTGCATGCTCAGGAATAAAAAATAAAAAAAAAATTAGTAATTTATTCCCAAAGTGACCTTTTACAGGCCATAATAAATCATCCATATATACTGTCTTTTTCCATGAACCTTCCATTTAAAGAAGGCAAAAATGGAAGTACTGCTGAGAGCATGAGGCAGTCACTGACTCCAATAAGAAGACTGAAATTGGAGCACATAAGCACAAATCTAACTTCCCGGCTGAAATTCATCATTGAAAGAAGCGCATGTCTTATGGTTACCTGCCCGCCCCAAATCATTCCTTCTTCATGCCCCATATTTCTTTTACCTTTGCGCCTAGTCAGGAAAAAAAGAGTCACTGTTCTTGACATTTGCATTTGAATCTTGAATAAGAAAAGGGGTTTTAAATAAATGAACAAAATGATGATTGAGGATTGTATTTGTCCCATTGAAACAGAAGTCAAGGAATTAACTTTTGAATTGGAGTTTAGAGACTCAAAATATTCAATATTACTCTTACTGGAAAGTGAACTATTTAAATCCCAGTTATTATAGCTGTAATAGTAATGAAGACTTTTCATCTTTGATCACCTTTGCTCCTTTTAACTAAAGTGCGAACCTAAGGCCCCAAGTTCCTCTAAATTCAAGGCTGAACTTTTAAAGAGAAATATCTTTGGGAAAATCTACAGCTTCATTACAGCATTTCATGCAATTCAATCCATCACACTCTGCATTGTTGCTTACCAATTATGTGATCTTTAGCTACATTTATAAGACTGAATAGTCAGCCTTTAAATCAAAAAAGCACAAACACGAGAGTAGAAGAGTTCCACACTTAATATACATTTTTGTATTTTAAAAATTGGGTCAGTTATAACCAAAAGAAGAGAAGAATAAGAAAACACAGCAATGTAACCATTTTCATACCCAGTAGAGAGTTTAAACAAAAGATAAAACCACATTTCACATTTTTTATGAATGACTACATTTTAAATCTTAAGTGAATAGTACTTAAAATTCCCAGGATAGAAATGGGTTACCCATGAGCCACCCTCTACCATCATTCTATAATTACAAAACAAACAATACTACAAAGTAAATGAGGTTGATAATTTGTTATAGTATTATAGCTTCATAAGTAAACTGACAATTTGATGTTATACTCTGTATTAAAATATGTAGATATAGTGGAGCTTAAACAAATGCACATGGAATATTCAGCTTTGAAGAGTGCTTTTGCTAAAGAAATATAGATCAGTAAATATACCACAAAAATAATAAAAAGTCTTGCACTGAAATACAGATTTGAATCATCTTCATAATGTACTGTGGATTTCATAGTATCCTATGAGAAATACCTAGATCACAACAGATCATATAGCCCTGTGCAGCCACGAAGGGACAATTTATTGACATGAATTTCCACAATAGCATGCAGTGTTGGGAAGGAAAGAATGAGCTAAACCCCATGATTCTCACTGGAAACCAGTCTTTGCCTTGATCAGGCATACTGCACACAGTCAACCAAAGCAGCAAAATATTTTTCGAAATGCATTTATGACGATTTGAATACAGAGGAAAAGGGGGAAAACAATCCAAGAGTCTATATGAACTAGCAGTGCTTGGAGAAATAGATGGTGGGGAGGACATTTTTCATTTTGACCAGAAAAACTATTGCCCAGAGAGAATGGTTAAGAAAACGAGGAGAACAAAGGTGTCAAAGTGGAAAAGGTAACCTTTAAATAGCTCTGGAGAGAAATATCAGAGGACTTGGAATAAAAGTATTCAGTAACCCACTATATTTCTTGTTAATATTTTATTTTCTTTAAGGAATATTCTTCAGAAATTCCTTACATGAAATGACAAAAGTAGTTCTGCTCTTTTTGAACAATGCGTCTCTCGAAGCGTTACTTATGAATTATTTAACTCTTCCTTATGTGTTCATATAGTGAATAATGATTAGGCAATAACTTAAAAGGAAGAGTTAAAGTTCAATAAATTGTTCAGCCCTTCACACATTAATACACATCTTATGAACAAATAGCTAACTTCAGTTCAAAAAATATAAGATGTGGGTCTGATACCAGCAGGATTTTGTTCCCACTTGAGGAGTATATTTGCAGTGGTAGATTACTTTCATTTTAACCACTTTAATCTGATTCCTTTTACCACAGGGCAACAAACAGAAGCCTTTTTATGTGAATGATCAGGACAAAGCTGTGATGAAAAGTCTATAATTAGGAGTTAAAAATCTGGTAAAACCTTTACAGACTGGCTTTTACGTGCCTGGTGAAACAATTGAGATTGCTATGCATCACCTTCTCCACTTGCACCAGCATGGCGGGCTGCCCCAGATCTTTAGGATTCATAGTAATCAAGGAGCATTTCCATAGCATAATCTGCATCTCACTGTAAAAAAATTCTTTCGGAGATGTTGATCAGTGTACAACGTAAATGATGAAAGGAATAAAAACTAAGTCAGAGGAGTGAAATCAATCACTCCAGTTAAAGTAGAATACAAAGTTTAATTCCCAGACAACTGCTTAGCCAACTTTGACACAAAGGTGACAACTTTTCAAATGAAATTTCACTAGCTAAGGAGTAGGTGGGATCCTTCATTGTGCAATACAAGGAGGAATTGAGTAAGCAGGCCCTTTGGAATTGAGCAGTGGGCAGCTAGGTGTTTGTGACTTAGGAAGGAAATGCTGAAGGAGATAACAGTCAGGCAAGTGGAATACAGAAGGTTACATGCATGTTTAACTGTTGTAAGTCATGTAGCAACAAATGTTTATTTGTGTACAGTCATGCTGGGGAAATAAGGACCATACTGCATTGACTGACAAAAGTCTGGTTTGCTTGAGGGGGAGCCTGGGTGGCTCAGTTGGTTGTGTCCAACTCTTGATTTCGCCTCAGATCATGATCTCAGACTCCTGAGATCAAGCTTGGAGTTGGGCTCCCTGCTCAGCCCAGAGTCTGCTCAAGATCCTCTCTCTCCCTCTGCCCCTCCCCTGCATGCTTGCGCACGTGTACACGCTCTCTCTCTCTCTCTCTGTCAAATAAACAAATCTTAAAAGAAAAAAAAAAAGAAAGAAAAGAAATTGGTTTGCTTGATATATAACCTAACATGTAGAGCCCCTGTGTTCTAATCTGAACGAGGCAGAAGAAACATGTGCATACAATACTGATTTTTTTTTAATTATAGAAAAAAATGCAACTGGCTATTAGCCAGATTGTTACTGTTTCTTTTACTGAAGCTTGTAATCCTCTGAAAGAAATGGATTTAGCACTTAGTATTATAGCAGGCATTATTTTGCCAAGAAAACAGTCTTCAATAGCTTGTCTCCAAACTTAGAACTCCCGCATATCCATCCACTTCTCACCATCTCCAATGCTCACCTAGACTTTTTTAATAGCCTACTAACTGGGCCCCTGGAATATGCTGTACAGCATTTTGATCTATTCTTCATACTGCAACTGGGGTTTACTTTTTCAAATGCCAATCTGATTGTGTCACCTCCAACAAACCCCACTATAAACCTTTGACAGCTATGTAGTTCATAAGATAAGATAAGATAACCTGGCCTATAAACCTCTCAATAGCCTAGTCAACCATGCAAACCTCAATTTGCATAGCTCTTGCACTTCATGCTGCAGGCACACTAGGCCTTATTCAGTTCTGTGATTCTCCATGTTCTCTCCCACTACTGGGCCTTTACACACACTCTTCTTCACCCTGGAATGTTACCCATTGTCTCCACTCTCACTTACTTTGTACTCTCCCTTCAAAGCTTACTCCAAGCTTTACTTCTTTTAGTTGTTAAATTCTGTCATAGTATAGTTTGCTTTCCTCCAAAGCACCAATCTTAGAGTATACTTATATGTGCTTTAGTCTATCTCTGAAAAATGTTTTTCTCATGAAGTATAAAAAAAAAAAAAACACACAGAAATGCATGCAAAGCAGAAATGGACAGTTTATCACTTATTTACCCACCACATAAGTCAAGAGGTAAAATTTTGTAGGCAGAAACTCATGCCCTTATCCAATTACTGTATACTCTCAGCACTCCTCCAAAGGAAAGCACTGATATGACTTACATAATAAATATTGCGAAAAATTTCACTATCTAAACATGCATTTTTTAAACACAAAGGGTAAAGCTGCCTGTTTTTTGAGCATTCTAGAAATGGAATCATGTGATTATTATTATTTGTGTCTTGATGGCTAATAACGTAAGTCTTAGCTTTCCTATTCTTACTAAATGTAATTTCTTAGATTTTCTACTTCTGACCATGTCAGTTGTCTTTTTGTAGGAAGTTTTCAATTTTATCTAAAAATTTATTTATCTAAAAATTTAAACACACCTCATAAGCTTTGCAATCCTTATATTATTTCTTTCTGTGTATGTGTGTGTGTGTTGCCTTTTATTAGCCTCACCAGAGTTTGTCATGTTATTAGTCTTTTAGAAAAAACTCTGGGATTTGTTGATCCCTCTATTTTATGTTTATTTTCTAAGTTGTTAATTTCTGTGCTCTGCTTTATTATTTTCTTTTTTCTGTATTCTGTCAAAATTATTCTCTGTTCTTTTTCTAAAATGTTTACATTATTAGATCATTGGTTTTGAAAACTCTCAGTTTAATTTCATAAGTTTTAATGTATGTTTTCTTATTAAGCTAAAAGTATTTTATTTTTATTATTACTTCTTTGTAGGGATATTTCTAGTCTCAATTTTTTATTGATTTCTGGCTTTATTATTCTGAATGTACACTCAGAATAATTTTGATCCTTTGAAATTTATTGATACTTGTTAATTTTTGTAAAGGTATCTTATACCTTTTAAAACAATATGTATTCTGAAGTTCTCAAATACTTTATGCTTTGTACATTAGGTCTAGTTTATCATGTGAAAATCTTCTATAACCACATTATTTATTCTATTAGTTACAAATAAAGAGTGTCAAAATATCCCATAACATTTGTGGATTTACCTAATTTTTCCATGTTTCTATGAATCATTGTGTTACATATTTTAATGCTACATTACAGGGCATATATCTATACCTGTATATGGATATTTTTAGGTGAGTTGGACCTTTATCATTATTAAGTTTTCCTCTTTGACTCTAGCAAAGCCCTTTGTTTGCTTTAAAGTCTACTTGGTCTGATATTAATATAGCTACACCAGTTTTCATTTGGGTAATATTTGAGTGTTAAATGATACAATTTTTCTATATTTTACTTTTATTTTTCTCCTAAAAACAGCATTTTAAAAAAATTTGGTCTGTTATTCTTTGCATTTTAAGTGGTTTACAATTTAATTTACAACTACAAATTGTGTGGCTCCTGGGTGGCTGAGTTGGTTAAGGGTCTGCCTTCGGCTCAGGTCATGATCTCAGAGTCCTGGGATTGAGCCCTGTGTAGGGCTGCTTGCTCAGTGGGGAGTGTGCTCCTCCGTCTCCCCTCTTTCCTTCCCCCTCCACCCCCCACTCATGTGCTATCTCTCTCAAAAAAATAAATAAAATCTTAAAAAACAAAACTACAAATTGTACAATTTACAATACAATTACAATGTATGATAATCAATTTACGTTTAACATAATTACTGATATATTTGTGTTTAAATCCATCATCTTACTGTTTTCTATTTGACTTACGTGTTCTATATTCTTTTGTCTCCTCTTTCCTGAGTTTTTGCTTGATTTAACATTACTGATCGCATTTCCTCCATCTATTTCTTGGAAGTTATGTATTTCTTTACTATTCTCTTAATGGTTGCTCTGAAAAATAAAACATAAATTTTGAATTATCAAAACCTAATATTGTCATTTTTACCCTTCTTCTAGACAATACAAGGACCCTTGAACACTTCAATTCTACGTATTTCTTATAGGACTTTTATGCAATTGGTATCATGTATTTTAATTCCACACATATTTTAGAACACTCAGCCATTGTTATTCATTTATAAGGTCAATACCCATATATTTAAAATTTTCATAGTTCTTCATGTTTCCTTACATTTCTTTCTTCCATCTTAATATAGATTGAATGTTTGTATCCTTCCAGAATTCATATGTTGAAGCCCTAATCACCAATGTGATGATATTTGGAGTGGGGGCCTTTGGGAGGTCCTTAGAATTAGGGGAGGTCATGAGCGTGGAGTCCTTATCATGGGATTAGTATCCTAAGAGACACCAGAGAGCTCTCCCTCTCACCATACATACCCACTGAGGAAAGAGCACACATCCCTGTGTGCTTCTGCCTTCTGCCTTCTCCCGAAGGCACCAGATACAAGTAGGAAAAAAAACTCTTACAAGGAACTGAATTGGCAAGCACTTTGACCTTAAACTTCTTAAGACTGCAGAGTTGTGAGAAATAAATTTTTGTTGCTTAAGCCATCCTGTCTAAGGTATTTTGTTTTGTTTTGGCTGTTCAAGCTGACTAATACACATTTGGACTGATTTCCTGTCTGAAGCATATTTTCTATTATTTATTTTTTTATTTTTAAAAGATTTTTTTAAAGATTTTATTTGTTTATTTGTCAGAGAGAGAGATAACACAAGCAGGGGAAGCAGCAGGCAGAGGGAGAAGCAGGCTCCCTGCTGAGCAAGGAGCCTGATGTGGGACTCAATCCCAGGACCCAGAGATCATGACCTGAGCCGAAGGCAGATGCTTAACCAACTGAGCCACCCAGGCATCCCTATTTTCTATTATTTCTTTAAATGTGAGTTTGATAGTAATTAATTTTCTCAGCCTTTGTTTTTCTGTAAATGTCTTTTTTTATCCTTGTTCTAAGAAGGTATTTCTATTAGTTTTAAAAGTTTTGGTTAGTAGCCATTATCCTTTGGATCTTTTTAACTGATAGACCTTTGTTTTCTACTTTCGTTCCTATTGCTAAGTCAGTTCTCAGAGTAATTGTTATTACTATGAAAATATTTCTTTTTTTTTTCTTCTGGCTGTTTTAAAATTTAATCTTTGTTTTTGTTTTCAACTGATTTACTGTGATTTACCCAAGTGAGAATTTATTTTTATTCCTTGGAGTTGATAGGGTTTCTTAAATTAATGACTTAATGTCTTTCATCAGTTTGAGAAAATTCTTAGCCATTATTTCTTATTTCCCATAATAGATTATAAATCTCATGAGAGTAGGATCTATGTCTGCTTTTTTAGTCACTATTATATTATAGGACTCAAAGTGTTTGATAAGTGTGTTGATTTATCAAAAATTCTTCTGGGAAGACATCTCAATACATTCTTCCTTAATTCTTTCTACTCTGATTTCAATATTTCTCTTCTGTGCCTGTCAGTATCTGGTCCTTAAATACATTATACCTCTTATTACACTGAAACCACAGTGCTTCTCAATCAAGGCACACATCTGTGGGTGTATTCAGTTATACCCTGTGTATAAATAAAGTTAAGAAATAAATGTGGCCCAACTTAACAGAAGTATTTGGGTAGTTTTTTTTTTTTTTTTTTTTTTTAAGAATTAAGCAATCAGCTAAGCAACTTGGAACATTTTTTAGACATAACACAGGTGGGGTGGAATCAGGAAGGTGCTAAGCAGCCTCTGTCTGCAACAGAGAACTTCTCTGGGAGGAATGATGTTGCATATTCTCATGCATCTTACAGGTTTTACCTATTGACTTTGGATTTAATTTTCTTTTGGAAAAAAAAAGGACTTAGTGTGTAAAGGGGTTTGAAAGCTACCAGAATAGAATGCAAACTATGCATTTTTTTAAATTAAAAACATATTATAAATGTCAAAGCATTGAGGCTATGTTCCCAGATCCCTATTCTCTCTTCATTAGAGATATTTCAGAAGCACTATATGTACTCTATTCCAGAGTTTACTTGTATGTCTGCAAGACATGAGACATTGGGATGTGCTCTTAATCATTTTTACATCCCCAGAGCCTAGAACAGTTTAAAAAGGAAAAGTATAAGGAATGAATGAATACATGCATGAATGATAGTGCATGAATGATAGTGTATATTGTAGTCATTTCATGTCTCCCGGAAAAACTTCTTTACAAAGAAAGGAGTTAGTGGGTAGCAACTTGAGACTGGAAAAGTCTCAAGAAAAGCCGTTAAAAAAATTACTCAATAAAAGGATATAAAACCTTTACCCATAAAAGGTAGGCACATCTGACACAATCTGTTTCAGCAATATTAGTAAAGCTAAACCGGAATAACTGACATTCTATATAATCATTCGAGTTAATATATTGACTCAAACACATTTTGCATCTATTTGTTTATCTCTGTATAAACAGTAGTGAACGATCTACTGTTTGCTAGCTGCTTAACTTTTGTGAGTGTAGCATAATTATAAGTGAGTTGATAAGTAATGAAAACATTAAGTGTTGTGTAAAGATTATGACTCCAGTGTCTAGCTGAGCAATTAAATTTGATGTTTGTTACTCTGTCTCAAAGTAAATAATGATATGTTTTCCCCTGTGCCTATGTAAATAGCTGATTGATAACAATAGGGAAGTGGTTATAAAGGCCAAATCTACTCATTAGATATGTGAGTAAGCAATTCATTTTACTGTTAAGGTGAGTGGTAGTGAACACTGTGATACCTACAGATGAAATCAATATTGGACCCTCATGAGTACCACACAGTAAATACTTGTGTGTGTGTGGGTGGGTGGGTGATGTGAGTGTTTCAATTTACTGAATTGTGATAGGAATAAGAAATGACTGTCATGGAGCATTAGCATTTATAAGTTGTGACTTGATTGTCAACACATTTGCCTGGACCAACAAATAACAACATGAAGTATAGCAAAACTTTTCAGAAAGTGAAATTGTATGAGGTCTAGGACATTACACACCGTATGGATTCAGTGAATATATATGAACTTTAAATTGTTTTTGTTTGTTCTTAACTTTCCTGGTAGAAACAAATAGCATGTAGATGAATAATCCCTTTAAAATAAATTTTATCAAACATTTTAAAGTTTAAGATCTGCTATGTTTTTTACATTTAACTCAAGAGTGGCAAAGTGACAATCATTAGCGAATGTAAGAATGAAGCAGAAGAATAATGACAAAACTTTTTGTAAGCTAAAAGCAAAAACAAAGAGAAATTTTTAAACAGAGGGGGAAAAAGACATATTTTCATAGAAGCAATAGGTAGACCATAGAACCTATGGCTTGCATCTGGATTATTTAAAAGGCAGACTAGAAATCTAAGGGAATGAGCAAAGCAGAGCTCCAAAATTATTTTTGGAAAGAATTTTATATTTTGTAAAAGACTTAGAACTAGTTATGACAAGAAATATCAAGATTGTGTTGGGCTGTCTTCAACTTTTTTGATAATTTTGTATTGTTTTTTTATTTTTTAATTACACCAGCCTGAGTGAGGGCCGGGAGGTAACATAAGCTAGCTGGTGCTTTAAAAGTCTCAGGAAGGCCTTGCCTCCACTTTGGTGAAAGTAAAGAGCTGCCTTGAACTCTGAAGAATAAGAGAAAACTCCACACATTAAAATGATGAAATTGTACCTGGATCACATATTAGGAACACGAATTCCAATTTCAAAAGGTTGATAGAAGTGTTTATTGGGGTTTGGACACCTACCGCCTTTGTTTCAGAGCCAGAGGCTTTGTTAGGAGTAAAGAATAGGACACAAATTTGGAAAGTGTCTGATGGGTCATATTAAATCATCCTGCTCCTTGAAACAAAATTTGGCCCACTACTGTAAAGAAAACCAAATTGTTTAAATTACATTGCACTGGTTATTTTATAAATCCTAGCCTTTTTTGAATCATTATCTTCTCTCCATCTTTTTTAATGATTTTATTAAAGTCAGAAATAGGTTTCTAAAGTTGCAAGGTGAAAATTATCATTTAAAAGATAAATTAGTAATTCTGGAAAATGTTTTACTATCAAAAGACAATATTTACAATAACTGCAAATCTTCTTTGCTTGCCACAATTAACCATCTGGCAAATGGGATATAATTAGGTCATCATTTGGCAATGTGATTTCAGTAGACAGACAGAATATTAATAACACAATGAGCCAAGTTCCATAATCTAATCTAATTCATTATCATTTCTCCAGCACATTTTTGTTTTAAATGACTCTATTTGTTAATCATTCAACATCTCTTTGCTGAAAATAAATAATACAGCACTTTCCCAATTGATAGACATGAAAACGGAAAATGAACAGAGTAATTTATCCTTGGTCATACTGCCAATTTTTAAAAAGGCCATATTATTAATTCAGCCTCCAATACCTTCTGACACAATTCACTCAACAAATATTTACTAGATATCTACCATGTGTCAGCACTGTATCGGCCACCACAAAATCAAACAAAGAAAATATAGGCCCTGGCATAAATGAATTTAGAGAAAGAAGGGAGAAAAACATACAGATGCAAGTTTTAAAGCAAAGTGATAACAAGAGTTCAGAATAATCAAATTCTCTGGAGATGAGGAGTAACAAGGAAACTCTTCATGCAATGGGTCATGAGCAAGTGTTTTAAGAAGTTTGACAGGTGATGAGTTGGTTATGGGAGTTGAAGAAAATAGAAGCATAGAATGATGTTGCTTCTCTCTTCTCTCTTTCTTCTCTCTTCTCTCTTTTCTCTCTCGCGCGCGCGCTTTTTCTCTCTCCTTTTCTCGCACTCTTTCTCTCTCATTCTTTCTCTCTCGCTCTTTCTCTCTCACGCTCTTTCTCTCTCGCTCTTTCTCTCTCGCTCTTTCTCTCGTGCGCTCTTTCTCTCTCGCTCTTTCTCTCGCTCGCTCTTTCTCTCGCTCTTCCTTATTGAACTGACAGTATAGGTGGTAGCCTTAACAAATTTGGGTAATTAATGAGTAGCAGATTGGGGAAATAAAGTAAATGGGTTCAATTTTTGCATGACTGAATTTAAGCCTCGATGTATAAAATCTAAGAATTTTTTGTTCAACTTCTGGAGCTATTGATAAAGGCACAATCAATATAGTTGAATGAAATGGAAGTAAAAAAGGGTTGCCGGGAAGAATTTACTGAGTAAAAATAGGCAAGGGCTGAGAATCGAGTTCTGGGGCACCATTTTTATTTAAGTGATGAGTAGAGAGGCCACCAAAATAATTTTAAGAAGGAACTGTCAGGAATATAAAGAGAAGCAGCATATAGTGTCATAGGGACAATAAACAAAAAAATCAGAAGGGTGAACCAGTTAGGTTTTTTTGTCTGCTTTGATGCTGCATAACAAAACCTACAAATATTAGTGCTTGTAACAAAACATCTGTGTTTCTTGCATAGTGATCTATGGGTCAGCATGAGCAGTTCTGATTCATGTTTTGGTTCCAGCTATAGGCTCAGTTCATGGGCCCTCCACGTGACCAAAGTGGTACATTTTGCTGATCAGACTATCATTAAGATAGTTCTCAGAGCAAATGGAAAAGGCATGAAGAACCAAGCATCTTTGAAGTCCTTGCTCATCTCATATCCACTATCATTCTATTGTCCAAAGCAAGACCTATATCAAAGAATCAGAGATACACACTCCACCTGCTCTGGTCATAGAGGTTTTTCAAAGTCGTCTAGAAAAGGTCATCATGAATTTATAAATCTATAATATGAACAAAGTAAAGAATTGAAAGCTATAATCCAGCCCAATCTAAACTATGACTGAAGAATGTGATCGATTGTCAGAGACTAAATAGGAAAAGAACTGGCCTGAGAAGAGTTTATTGTAATATATAGTTATGGACTCATTTCCAAGTACACAGATTAGAAGGAAATGAGAATTTTCTACAGAACTGATTCTTTATTTTGTAGAGAAATAGAAATGTCCGGTGAGTTTTCTAGAAATACCTATGCATGAAACCAGATCAATTAAATAAAAATGTTTGAGTCTGAAATGCAGACATTTTTTACTTTTTTTTTTTTTTTACAATTCCTCAGGTGATTCTTATGTACAGGAATGATTTATAGTAAACATTCTCCACTTTGCAAGGGAAATCAAAGAAAATTATAAATAACCCTAATGTCACTTCACAATATAGTTCCAATTTTATGTATATGAGTGTGTACCTGGCACAGAATGTGTGTATGTGTGTATGCACAAAAAGGGAGTGAGAAGTACACAAACATCATGGTCATCTCTGGATTTGCAGATTGTAAATGCTCTTAATTTTACTCTTTTTTTTTTTTGTATTTTCTAAATTTTCAGCAGTGAAATGTATTACTTCTAAAATATGAGACAATGAATAAATATTGGTAAATAGAAATCCAGACTAAAGAGATGCCCAGAGTAGAAACTGCAACATATTAGGGATTCACAAAAACAGAGAATAATCTTCTGGAAAGAAGGTGAAAATGATGTGTTTTGGAAACCTGAAGGAAAAGAAGAAACAGCCAACTATTTTCTATATGTGGTCAGCTTGTTGTAAAAGATGATGAGGAGGGCTAAAATGTAGTGATATACCTTCTTCTGAATCTAAATGATTTCAAGATTTCAACCCAGAACTTTGTCATAAGGGTCTGACTATACTCTGAAATTTCAGGTGAAAATAAGATTGAGAATAAGTTAGTGACAGTTCAGTTCCAAGACGCATTTATCTCCTCTGCCTTTCACGAAACTTGATATGTTAAAATGGATCTTTTCATACTATGAAATGGGATAATTTTTCATCTCAGTTTGATCTTATCAGGCATCCTGTACCTCTCCACTTGATGACAAAAATAAAACATACCACTCCTATAGAAAAAATAATGAAGAAAACTGGAATAAAATGGAGATGAGGGAAAAGTAGCAATTGCCAAAAGTTTGGATATATAAAGATGCAAATGTAATACATCCCAGGCTTTAACTCAGTTGATTTGTTGAGCCTTCACAAAAGATATGGGCAAATTTATGACCCATTTCCCCCCGTCTTTCTAAAAATTTATTTCGTTTCTGAGCACTGAAAGGGGAAGACTGCCTGCATTTTTGTAAATAAATGTTCCTGTGGTTTGTGAGATCTAGGCACATATGTTTCAAGCATAAATGTTTTCTACTGGGAACTCTATAGAAAACCTATTATCGAGAATTAGATGATTTCATGCCTCATAAGTTTGATACTAACTGGCAGAAGTCAAAAGGAATTAACTTTTTTGCAACTGTGTCACAACTCCAAACATTGTGCCAAACATTCCCGTTTTTCAAAATTGACTAGATAGGACAATCCATTTGTAGTTAATATTTGCACTGAATTCCCAACTAATCACTACTGTTGCCTTTATTATTGCTGTTGCTATTGTTCTTTTTATTATTAAATGTGAACCAAACACATGCCCTCTGCCTACAAAAGATAATCCACACCTCCAAAATTACTCTTCACTTAAAAATCAGTGTTGCAACAATAACTTTTTAAACTCTATCCTGTACTACTCCCATACGAATATTAACATTACTGAAGAAAATAGGACGGTTGGGACTATAAAGGCATAATCACACAAAAAAAAATATTTTAAATAAAATATATTTTCTTTCATAAGAAATTCCGAATATCTACAGCATAATTAAGCAAAGTTCAGTAGATGACCTAAGCATGGTAATGACAGAAATGAAGTATATGAATTCCCAGCCCTACATTCCAACCATTTGACCACCCTCTGTATCCTTCTTTTATCCAGAGGCAACATTCAGGGAGCAGAACTCCAAGAATTTCCCCATGATACCACTAATGCTTTAGTAGAGAGAACAACTTTTCCCTTATACAAAACTCATCAACCTGAAGACACCCAAAGACTTCACACCCAAATTGAGCTTTAAGTTCTGCCCTAAGAATCCTTCAACCACTATTGACCTCAAGGGGGAGAACCACAGCAAATGTGCTCAGCATGCAGTAATCCAGCACTGGTCATGCAGCAGGAGAAATAACCCTTCTCCCAGTTGAAAACTCAAAGGAAGGCCAAGCTCTTGTTACATTAGGACAGCGAGAGTGCTAGTATAGGTTAGCACCAGTCACTGAGAAAGAGAACAAACTTTCCCAGAAACACAGCAACCAGGTTCATTCTCCCACCTAAGAAACAATAACTTACTAAGGGTTGTTTCCTTTAGCATAGGGGGATCATTTACAATTTCTTTAGACTAGTACCACCTATTGAGGCAGGCTGTGTTTACCTAGGGTATAAGACTACAGTTAGATTTCATCTAGAAAAAGAACAAACAATAAAGATCGGTAACCAGATTCAGAACAAAATTGTCTATGAGCTTTGTTAAGTATGAAGAAAAATGGAAAATTCCAAGCATCCAAATATGATTTCAAGCAATAGAACTGCTTCTCCCTCATGGTGTCCATGGGAACTGCTTTTGCTCATTAACCACACTGGAAAAGATCAATTACAACCTGTCACCTTGATAGAAAAAAATAGCTGTTCATTTTACTAAAGCAAGTTTCTCCTTTTTAAAAATTCTGAATAGAAAATACCACAAACTAGCATGGCATTTGAAATACTGTATTTATTTTTAGTACATTGATTTTGAGAATAGCTATTTAATGATATCTAATGAATTATAATCATCACCATAGATATAATCTTATAATATAGCATCTGTTTTGGGCTCTGGAGTAGAAGGGAGTGTTTGTACAAGGATTTTTTTTTCTTATAATTGAAATGTTATTTACCTCTTTCTAATAGAGTGAGCTGTCCATATGGAATGATATTTAAAGGTACTGCTAGATTTTCATTTGCTCTATTCTGGCTGTGAACATCTCCTGATGCCCCCCCCTTCTTTTTTTCTTAGATGTCATGAAAGGACAAACTCAAATATTCAGTGTTTTCATATGAAATGTCACTCATCACATGGCTATACCCATCCATTTACTGTAAATCATTATTGAGAGAGGCCTAAGAAGAAAAACCTTGGGAATAGCTCATATGTGACATTAAGTCTAAAAGAAACCCAACATGCAATCTGCATAAAGTCAGAGACACTACTTATACTAAGTATAATTTACAATTTGTCATTCGTTTTTCTTTCTCCAAATCTGTACTTAGATTCTCAAATAAGTTAGAACATTTACTTTAAAATAAATCTATTTCTTTAAATTTCCATGCTGAAAAACTATTAACAGTTTTCCATGAGGCAATAGATCACATTTGGAAAAACCAATTTGATGCTAGCCATTTGATCTCTGAGTGGCATATATTCCAGAAGGAGATTTTAATTATACATCTGACTCCCACTCACCCATTTGGCTGAATTTCATTTGATGTTTATTAAACATAAGACTTGAAAACATGATATATAGCTTTATCTGTCATTCTTTTTTATCCATCAAGAAAGAGTTTGGAAGCTGAAGTTCAAATTCTTGTAGCTATTCTTGTTCCTTATTGCTTTGAAACTGATAATTTCATTCCAAAAGGGAAAACAGAATTTTTCCTTTTTTTTTTTTTTTTTTTTTGAGAGAGAGAGAGAAAGCTCTGTGCCCATGATTGGGGGGTTGGGGAGGGGCAGAGGCAGAGAGACAATCTTAAGCAGACTCCACACTCAGCACAGAGCACAACACAGGGCTCCATCTCACAACCCTGAGATCATGACCTGAGCCAAAATCAAGATTTGGACCCTTAACCGACTGAATGACCCAGGTGTCCTGAAAACAGATTTTTCTTCTGAGACTTCAGATTAGGTAACTTTACTAGGAGCCCTCTCTAACCCACTTCAGCCCTCAGGTCATAGCAAGAAGAGGCTCTTTCATTATAAGAACCTTCCCAACATTCCCCATTAAATGCACAGATTTAATACACTCTTGGGAAGTGGTAATCTTAGACATAAGGATATATAGATGGGAGATCTATAGTCCATGGGTACCAGCTCTTTCTGATACTCAGAGTTGAATTATTCATTCAATAATCATTTGAATATAGCAAAGTGGTTGAGAATATCCTAATACTCTCTGAAAGATTTTAAATTTGGTGCTTATTTTGTCACTCTATGTGTATGATTTTGGGCAAATCACTCAAACTCTTTAAGCCTCAGGTGTCTTATCTTTAAAATGGGCATAATAGTAATTTCTTTCCAAGTTGATTGTGAGAATCAAATGAATTAATGCATGTGAAGTACTTGGCCCAGTGTCAGACACACAGTAAAAAGAGGATATGTTTTCACTGATAAGTTTTCAAATGATCCAGGTGCTACACTTCTCTCTGAGAATCTAAAGGTGAACAAGTTGGTGCTTCAAAAAGTTCATAGTCTGGTGTGATACAAAAAGGAAAAATACTATTAAGGAGTATGAAAAGTGATGGAGAATGAAGAGGTTTCTGTGAGAACACTGACAAACGAAAAAACTCCAGTCGGGAAAAGAGGAAGAAGAAGGTGACAGATGATATCTAAATAGATGCCTGAAATGTGGGGAGGATTTGGTTAGACTATTTAAAAGAAGATTGTTAAAAATGAAAGAGAGAAAAAGGACTCATGTAATCCACTGTGTACCAAGGATCCTTCTTTATTCATAAGTACCTGATAACCTAAGGTGTAGGCATTAACAGATGTCCTTGCATAACCTCTCCCTTCAAGAACAGAGGGCAGACCTTGCCTTCCCTTTGGAACCAAGTACAAGAACTCCTTGGAAACCATACAAGTTAAAGCCTTGTGCTCCCTTCTGAGCCTCACCAAATTTCCTCTCACCTTAAAGAATGTCAGGGGGGAAGCGGTAGGTCTTTACTATAATACAATAATGAAAAAATGCAAATTTACTAACAATAATCTAAGGTAACAACTACAAAAAATATCTTTAAACATTCATAGTATCTTAAATATAACTTATTACCATGAATTTTTTTAAATAATTTTTTATTGTTATGTTAATCACCATACATTACATCATTAGTTTTTGATGTAGTGTTCCATGATTCATTGTTTGTGCATGACACCCAGTGCTCCATGCAGAATGTGCCCTTTTTAATACCCATCACCAGGCTAACCAATCCACCCACCCCGCTCCCCTCTAGAACACTCAGTTTGTTTTTCAGAGTCCATCATCTCTCATGGTTCATCTCCCCCTCTGACTTACACCCCTTCATTCTTCCACTCCTGCTACCTTCTTCTTTTTCTTTTTTCTTAACATATGTGGCATTATTTGTTTCAGAAGTACAGATCTGTGATTCAACAGTCTTGCACAATTCACAGGACTCACCATAGCACATACCCTCCCCAATGTCTATCACCCAGCCACCCCATCCCTCCTACCCCCCACCAATCCAGCAACCATCAGTGTGTTTCCTGAGATTAAGAATTCCTCATATCAGTGAGGTCATATGATACATGTCTTTCTCTGATTGACTTATTTCACTCAGCGTAACACCCTCCAGTTCCATCCCTGTCATTGCAAATGGCAAGATCTCATTCCTTTTGATGGCTGCATAATATTCCATTGTGTATATATACCACTTCTTTATCCATTCATCTGTCGATGGACATCTTGGCTCTTTCCACAGTTTGGCTATTGTGGACATTGCTGCTATAAACATCCGGGTGCACGTACCCCTTTGGATCCCTACATTTGTATCTTTGGGGTAAATACCCAGGAGTGCAATTACTGGATCGTATGGTAGCTCTATTTTCAACTGTTTGAGGAACCTCCATACTGTTTTCCAGAGTGGTTGCAACAGCTTGCATTCCCACCAGCAGTGTAGGAGGGTTCCCCTTTCTCCACATCCCCGCCAACATCTGTCGTTCCCTGACTTGTTAATTTTAGCCATTCTGACTGGTGTGAGGTGGTATCTCATTGAGGTTTTGATTTGGATTTCCCTGATGCCGAGTGATGTTGAGCACTTTTTCATGTGTCTGTTGGCCATTTGGATGTCTTCTTTGGAAAAATGTCTGTTCATGTCTTCTGCCCATTTCTTGATTGGATTATTTGTTCTTTGGGTGTTGAGTTTGATAAGTTCTTTATAGATTTTGGATACTAGCCCTTTATCTGATATGTCATTTGCCAATATCTTCTCCCATTCTGTCGGTTGTCTTTTGGTTTTGTGGACTGTTTCTTTTGCTGTGCAAAAGCTTTTTATCTTGATGAAATTCCAATAGTTCATTTTTGCCCTTGCTTCCCTTGCCTTTGGCGATGTTTCTAGGAAGAAGTTGCTGCGGCTGAGGTCGAAGAGGTTGCTACCTGTGTTCTCCTTTAGGATTTCGATGGACTCCTGTCTCACCTTTAGGTCTTTCAACCTTTTGGAGTCTATTTTTGTGTGTGCTGTAAGGAAATGGTCCAGTTTCATTCTTCTGCATGTGGCTGTCCAATTTTCCCAACACCATTTGTTGAAGAGACTGTGTTTATTCCATCGGACATTCTTTCCTGCTTTGTCAAAGATGAGTTGACCATAGAGTTGAGGGTCCATTTCTGGGCTCTCGATTCTGTTCCATTGATCTATGTGTCTGTTTTTGTGCCAGTACCATACTGTCGTGATGATGACAGTTTTGTAATAGAGCTGGAAGTCTGGAATTGTGATGCTGCCAGCTTTGCTTTTCTTTATCAATATTCCTCTGGCTATTCGGGGTCTCTTCTGGTTCCACAAAAATTTTAGGATTATTTGTTCCATTTCTTTGAAAAAAGTGGTTGGTATTTTGATGCGGATTGCATTGAATGTGTAGATTGCTCCAGGTAGCACTGATTCTTCACAATGTTGGTTCTCCCAATCTATGAGCATGGAAGGTTTTTCCATTTCTTTGTGTCTTCTTCAATTTCTTTCATGAGTATTTTATAGTTTTCTGAGTACAGATCCTTTGCCTTTTGGTTAAATTTGTTCCTAAGTATCTTATGGTTTTGGGTGCAATTGTAAATGGGATCGACTCCTTGATTTGTCTCTCTTCTGTCTTGTTGTTGGTGTATAACAATGCCGCTGATTTCTGTGCATTGATTTTATATCCTGCTACTTGACTGAATTCCTGTATGAGTTCTAGCAGTTTTGGGGTGGAGTCTTTTGGATTTTCCACATAAAGTCTCATATCATCTGCAAAGAGTGAGAGTTTGACTTCCTCTTTGCCGATTTGGATGCCTTTGATTTCTTTTTCTTGTCTGATTGCTGTGGCTAGGACTTCTAATACTATGGTGAATAGCAGTGGTGAGAGTGGACATCCCTGCCGCGTTCCTGACCTTAGGGGAAAAGCTCTCAGCTTTTCCCCATTGAGAATGATATTCGCTGTAGGTTTTTCATAGATGGCTTTTATGATATTGAGGTGTGTACCCTCTATCCCTATACTCTGAAGAGTTTTGATCAAGAAAGGATGCTGTACTTTGTCAAATACTTTTGCTGCATCTATTGAGAGGATCATATGATTCTTGTTCTTTCTTTTGTTAATGTATTGTATCACGTTGATTGATTTGCTGATGTTGAACCATCCATGCAGCCCAGGGATAAATCCCACTTGGTCGTGGTGAATAATCCTTTTAATGTACTGTTGGAATCTATTGGCTTGTATTTTGGTGAGAATTGTTGCATCCATGTTCATCAAGGATATTGGTCTGTAATTCTCCTTTTTGATGGGGTCTAGTCGGGTTTGGGATCAAGGTAATGCTGGCCTCATAAAATGAGTTTGGAAGTTTTCCTTCCATTTCTACTTTTTGGAACAGTTTCAGGAGAATAGGTATTAATTCTTCTTTAAATGTCTGATAGAATTCCCCTGGGAAGCCATCTGGCCCTGGGCTTTGTTTCTTGGGAGATTTTTGATGACTGCTTCAATTTCCTTAGTGGCTATAGGTCTGCTCAGGTTTTCTATTTCTTCCTGGTTCAGTTTTGGTAGTTGATACATCTCTAGGAATGCACCCACTTCTTCCAGGTTATCTAATTTGCTGGCATAGAGTTGCTCATAATATGTTCTTATATTTGTTTGTATTTCTTTGGTGTTGGTTGTGATCTCTCCTCTTTCATTCATGATTTTGTTGATTTGGGTCACTTCTCTTTTCTTTTTGATAAGTCTGGCCAGGGGTTTATCAATCTTGTTAATTCTTTCAAAGAACCAGCTGCTAGTTTCCTTGATCTGTTCTACTGTTCTTTTGGTTTCTAGTTCATTGATTTCTGCTCTGATCTTTATGATTTCTCTTCTCCTGCTGGGTTTAGGCTTTATTTGCTGTTCTTTCTCCAGCTCCTTTAGGTGTAGGGTTAGGTTGTGTATTTGAGACCTTTCTTGTTTCTTGAGAAAGGCTTGTATTGCTATATACTTTCCTCTCTGGACGGCCTTTGCTTTATCGCAAAGATTTTGAACAGTTGTGTTTTCATTTTCATTGGTTTCCATGAATTTTTTTAATTCTTATTTAATTTCCTGGTTGACCCACTCGTTCTTTAGTAGGATGCTCTTTAGCCTCCATGTATTTGAGTTCTTTCCGACTTTCCTCTTGTGATTGAGCTCTAGTTTCAAAGCATTGTGGTCTGAAAATATGTAGGGAATAATCCCAATCTTTTGGTATTGGTTGAGACCTGATTTGTGACCTAGGATGTGATCAAATCTAGAGAATGTTCCATGGGCACTAGAGAAGAATGTGTATTCCGTTGCTTTGGGATGGAATGTTCTGAATACGTCTGTGAAGTCCATTTGTTCCAGTGTGTCATTTAAAGTCTTTATTTCCTTGTTGATCTTTTGCTTAGATGATCTGTCCATTTCAGTCAGAGGGGTGTTAAAGTCCCCCACTATTATTGTATTGTTGTCAATGTGTTTCTTCGCTTTTGTTATTAATTGCCTTATATAATTGGCTGCTCCCATGTTAGGGGCATAGGTATTTACAATCGTTAGATCTTCTTGTTGGATTGACCCTTTAAGAAGGATATAGTGTCCGTCCTCATCTCTTATTACAGCCTTTGTTTTAAAATCTAATTTGTCTGATATAAGGATTGCCACCCCAGCTTTCTTTTGGTGTCCATTAGCATGGTAAATAGTTTTCCACCCCCTCACTTTCAACTGGGTGTGTCTTTGGTACTAAAATGCGTCTCTTGCAGACAACATATTGATGGGTCTTGTTTTTTAATCCAATCTTAGCCTGTGTCTTTGGATTGGGGCATTGAGCCCATTTACATTCAGGGTAACTATTGGAAGGTATGAATTTAGTGCCTTTGTATTGCCTGTAAGGTGACTCTGACTGTATATTGTCTGTGTTCCTTTCTGATCTATGCTGCTTTTAGGCTCTCTCTTTGCTTAGAGGACCCCTTTCAAGATTTCTTGGAGGGCTCGTTTTATGTTTGCAAATTCCTTTAGTTTTTGTTTGTCCTGAAAGCTTTTTATCTCTCCTATTTTCAGTGACAGCCGAGCTGGATATAGTATTCTTGGCTGCATATTTTTCTCTTTTAGTGCTCTGAAGATATCTTGCCAGTCCTTTCTGACCTGCCAGGTCTCTGTGGATAGGTCTGTTGCCAATCTAATATTTCTACCATTGTAGGTTACCAATCTCTTCTCCTGAGCTGCTTTCAGGATTTTCTCTTTGTCTCTGAGATTCTTAAGTTTTACTATTAGATGTCGGGTTGTTGACATATTATTATTGATTTTGAGAGGGGTTCTCTGTGCCTCCTGGATTTGGATGCCTGTTTCCTTCCTCACATTAGGGAAGTTCTCTGCTATTATTTGCTTCAATATACCTTCTACCCCTCTCTCTCTTTCTTCTTCTTCTGGGATCCCAATTAATCTAATGTTGTTTCGTCTTATCGTATCGATTATCTCTCGAATTCTGCCCTCGTGATCCTGTAGTTGTTTATCTCTCTTTTTCTCAGCCTCTTTATTTTCCATCATTTGGTCTTCTATATCACTGATTCTCTCTTCTGCCTCATTTATCCTAGCAGTTAGTGCCCCCATTTTTGATTGCACCTCATCAATAGCCTTTTTTATTTTCAACTTGGTTACATTTTAGTTCTTTTATTTCTCCAGAAAGGGTTTCTCTAATAACTTCCATGCTTTTTTCAAGCCCAGCTAGTATCTTTAAAGTCATGATTCTGAACTCTAGGTCCGACATCATACTAATGTCCGTATTGAGTAGGTCTCTGGCTAACAGTACTACCTCTTGTTCTTTTTGCTGAGGTGATTTTTTTCATCTTGTCATTTTGTCCAGAGGAGAATAGATGAATGACAGAACAAAATGCTAACAGGTTAACAACGTCCCCAGCAAATATACCGTATACAAGTCAGAAAAGACCTGAAACCAGGGGAAAAGAAAGGGAAAGAAAGAAAAAAGAAAGAGGAAAAAAAAATAAAGATAACAAAAACAGAACAATACAAAAAAGGCAGAATATGATCAAATATGATCAGGCTAGTGCATAGATCAGTGCCACACACTAGATTTTGGGCATATTTTGGTCTGTTAGAAAAAAGTGCCTCCTAAAATTTTAAAGGAAGAAAGACATATATGTACAAAATAAGGGTTGATACAATGAAGGGATGGAAGATGACTGTAAAGATGAAAATTATACAAGATTTTATAAAAGGAATTGATAAGATAAGTTGTTTGCAAAAAGAAAGAAGATTTAAAAAAAAAGAGAAAAGGGAGAGAATGTGATCAGGCAGGAGACTAGAACGAAGTCATACACTAGTGATTTAGGGTATATTTTGATCTGTTAGAAGAAACTGTATCTCAAAATTTTAAAGAGAGAACAACTTATATATATATGCCAAAAATAAGGGTAATTACTATGAAGGGATAAAATATGACTCTAAAAATGAAAAATAAAAAATGATTTTTTTTTTTAAAAAAGGGACTGATAAGATGTTGGTTGAAAAGGGAAAAAGAAAAATTAAAAAAAAAACAGTTAAGAAAATTAACTTTGATGAACTAATGAATCATGGTAAAAAAAAAGCCATGAATTCTATGTGCAATATTCCCCTAGCGCTGGAGTTCTCCCGTTCTCCTTGATCGGTAAACTTGGTCTTAGCTTGGTGGCTGTTCGTGCTGATCTTCTGGGGGAGGGGCCTGTTGCCATGGTTTCCAAATGTCTTTGGAGGCGGAATTGCCCCGCCCTTGTCGGTCTGGGCTAAGCAAGCTGCTCGGGTTTGCTCTCAGGAGCTTTTGTTCCCTGCAACCTCTCAGTACAGCTTTGGAGGACCAGGGTGAAAATGGTGGCCTCCCAATCTCCACCGGGAGGAGCTGAGAACCCGGGGCCCTGCCCCTCAGTGTGCCCCCAGAGAAAAGCAGTCAATCACTACCGTGTCCCCGGTCTCCGGCCGCTCTCCGTGGTCACCCAGCCTGTGACCAAGCGTTTGTATCTCTGGTACCCGACCCCATGTGGAGTCTCCAAACCCAGCAAATCCCTGTGGTGCATTCCTGCGCCGCTCCTCCCAGGGGAAGAAGGAGAGTCTCCCCAGCTCTGCCGCTTGTTGGGTCCCTGCTGGAGGAGCAGTGGCCTGACTGGGCCATGGATCACAGTTTATGGCAACCCCGAGCTGAGAGCCTGCGCCTTGGCTCCGTCTCTGCAGCCAGCTTCCTCGCTCCGATACCTGGGAGCTCTGCCACACTCAGGCACCCCCGGTCTTTCTGTGACCCCGAGGGTCCTGAGACCACACTGTCCCACGAGGGTTCCACCCCCAGCTTAGCCACTGGAGCGACGTCCCTGAGCGGAGCCAACTTCTTAAAAGTTCTGATTTTGTGCTCCGCAGCTCTATCACTTGCCAGAAACGGCCGATGGAGGCCCCCTCCCCCGCCGTCTATCCTCCCGAATATCGCCTTGGATTCACTTCTCTGCACATCCTACCTTCCAGTAAGTGGTCATTTCTCTGTTCAGAGAGTTGTTGCTACTCTCCTCTTCGATCTCCTGTTGAGTTTGTAGGTGTTCAGAATGGTTTCATCCCTATTCAGCTGAATTCCTGAGACCAGACGAAATCTAGGTCTCCTACTCCTCCGCCATCTTGCTCCACCCCTACCATGAAGATTTTATGGTGCCCATTGTCCTGTTAAGAGGCTGTACGTTTAATCTGCTCCTTAACTCCTTGGTTCCAATAAACCCACTCATCATTCAGGTAATCTTTTGGGTGGTTTTGGAATATATTAACTTTGCTGTCATGTCTAAATGTGCTTTGTCTCTCTTCCTTCCATCAGTCACAAACCCTTTATTATTAGCTATTCTTGATTCAAGTTTTATAGTAGCTTGAATAATATTGAATAAATTCACCTCTTGTTTTATGAAACTTATCTATTTTCTTACTAGTCATTTGGATCTAGTCTGGTAGTACACCTTCTACTAGAAATCACTATTCAGACATTAGAAGTTTAGGTTTCAACAATCTTACTTCTAAAACACATACATTTACAGAAAATGACTCCTCACCTTTCATCTTTTCTGCACCCACACATACATACACATACAGTGGAATAAACATTAACATTAAAATTAATTATACTATTTTTTCATTAAAATGTTAATTTGTGTGATAAAAATGCACTTTATATTTTTACGTAGGCTTTATAACCATTGATCACATACACACAAATCAAAATTAAATTATGTGCCAAAGTTTCTCAGGACAGTCTTGGGAAGGTTATGACAAGAACAGACCCAGGAACTTCCTCCAAATATGTCCTGTAGCCATGCATACTTCCAGTTATAGAGTCTTTGAATGTTTTTTCCCTATTGATTTCCATAGAAACTTCCAATTTTTTTTCAAATCCCTCCACTCTGAACTCCCCAGTTAATACAATAATATTAGTAATGTTAATGACTTAGCAATTATAAAATTTCCATCACCCTGAAGAATCACAAGCTCCTCTCTAAACCTAAAACAAGTGTTTCAATATAGAAGGGCTATAAGTAATTCTCCAGTCTACCCTGGATCAAAACCATTAAGAATAAAACCTCAGTGAAAACCTCAAGAGTAATCTTATTTAGGCTCTGATCTCTAGTTTATATAAAGCCCATTTTTTCATTTTTTCATCAAACATTTATAGAGGTGCTGGGAATACATCTGTGAAAAAAACAAATACTGCTGGCTTCTTAGTCCTTATGTTCTAGTGGAAGAAAAATATTACAATAGATGATACAAGGGTTGCCTGGGTGGCACAGTCGGTTAACATCTGCCTTCAGCTCAGGTCATGATCCCAGGGTCCTGGGATCAAGTCCCACATCAGGCTCCTTGGTCAACGGGGAGCCTGCTTCTCCCTCTGCCTCTGCCTGCCACTCCCCCTGCTTGTGCTCTCTCTCTTTGACAAATAAACAAAATCTTAAAAAAAAAATAGATGATACAAATTGGTAAAACATGTAGTGTGTTATATAGGAATGAGAAGTGCTGAGGAGGTTGCCGCAATACAGAGGTAACATTTTAGTAAAGAGTTGAAGCTCGTAAAAAATGGAGAACCACGTGAGTACCTGGAGAAGAGCTTTTCAGGCAGAGGAAGAACAAATGGAAAGAATGAAGGAGGGGTAGAGGAGAAGGAGATGAGAATTAGGTAAGTAATAGGAGTGCAAAGGCCTTTATGAGGACATTTACTCTGAACGAGATGGGAAGCCAACTGGAATGTTTTGAGTAGAGATAATACAATCTTACAGTTCAATAGGACGTCTATGGCTGCTCTGAACATGATGAATTGGGAAAAGAACCTAAAAGGCCCTATAATTAAAATGCCTTATGATGCCAATAGGGTATATTCATCAGCATATAATGGACACCTAGAGCCATCATTTCACTGAAAGACTGAGTACAGATAGAACAAAAGATGAAAGGACTGAACTTTCTTAGTAAAGAGGACAGAGATGAAAGTAGACAGCAAAGAAGACTAAGAAGTAAACCACCCAGGAAGTGAAAGGAAAGCCAGTAGTTAAGTGATCCTAGAAGCGAAGTGAATAAAGTATTCAGTGAAAGTGTGCCAAATACGGCTAATGAGTTCAGTTCGTTGAGGATTAACCACTGAATTTAGAAATGTGGATGCCATTGGTGACCTTGACAGGAGTAGTTTCAGCGGAGGGACAGCAGTAAAAGCCTTGCTGAAGTGGGTTCAAGTGATAATAGCTGGGAAGTAATTGGAGAGAGTGAGTACACCCAACTCTTATGAATGATTCTGCTATAAAAGGAAACAGAGAACTGGAGAAGTAGCTGGAAATTAAAATGGGTTAAAAGAGAAACTTTGGAGAAATAACAGACTATTTGTACATATAAGAAAGATCTGGTAAAGCTGGGGGTGAGAGGTGAGCAGATATGACTATTCAAAGGAGAGGGAAAATACTGGAGCAATATTCTTAATTATACCAACAAGGATAAGAAATAATCTGCCCTATAGGTGTTGGCCTTTCCTCAGAGCACAGGCACTGCAACCAAGTAATAGAAGGTTGATGCAGATGGATGGTTAGATGTGATGGTAGGAGTTTGCTGAAATTCTCTTCTGGTTGATTAAATTTTCTCAGTGAAATAGGAATCAAGGTCTTAAAGTGAGATTAAGGACAAAAGAGTGTGTGTTAATCATTTGAGAAGAGATTATACAGATATATAAGAAAATTGAAGGGTGAATAAACTAGAAAAATCTAGTATAATTGTTAGACAGCATTAAAAGTTTGCTTTAGGTTAGTGATCCTGAATTTAAAGTGAAACCATTCAGTATGTTGCGTGTTTTTCTCCAGCAACATTCAGTTATAGGATAGCAATTTGCAATTAAGGAAGTTTATAATTTTGATAAGTGAATATGATGAAGCAACAAAGGGGCAACAGATTTAGGAGTATATACAAGAGAATGATGATAGTAATTGTTCATGGTATTTAAACTCAAAACAGATGATAGTCAAGACATGAGAGGATAAGGGGCAGAGAAAAGATAATAAAAATCAATGAATTATATGTTTTTGTAATATAAAATTATTGTTGGAGTTGGGGTACTAGAAAGAATTGATTGAAAGGATAAGATAATTAACAGAGAATCAAATGCTTGAAATTGATGTCATGTTATGACAAAGTCTAGGTTCTGCCCCGTGGGAGTGAGTAGCTAAGGTAAGTTGAAATTAAGATAATTAGAAGAGAAAAGTTTAAAGAAATGAAAGTCCAAAGTCCTAAAAGGATAAGCTACATGGATGATGATGATACCCTCCAAAATTATGATAATGGTATTAATAAAGAAAATAACTGTGGGTCTAGATAATGTCTTCAAGGAAGAGGATTAGAAGATATCTACAAGAAAGTGTTTGGGTTGGCACAGTTTTATGACATGAGATTTTGAAAGCTAGAGGGCTGAGGTAAGAAAGAGGGGTAATAAATCTAAAGCAGGTAGGAGAGAAAGGAGGACAACCACCCTCTTTGCCCTCCTCCAGCCCAAGCAGTGAAGGAGAGTGGAAAAGAAGAGTCACCAACTAAAATGGCTTCAAGGGAAGTAGTGCCCCAGGTAAAAGGTAGTTTTCTGACAGAGCAAAAGGGTGAAGAGAGAAGAAATTTCTCTGAAGAACACTATCAGTTACAAAGGGCAAATCATGATGGTTTCAGGAATTGGAAAAGAATGACCTCAGAAATGTGAATTCACGTCTTCTGGAGATTGGAGTCTAGAGGAAGATGGAGGATGACAGACTTGATCTTGTGCTAACTAAAACAAAAAGGCCATCCAAATAAGATGCATGTCAAACATATTCTTGAAGGGCAGGGATCAATAATCCAGGCATCAGACACCATTAAAAGGAACCTGGTTCCAAGGGATTTTAGATTCCATAATTGGGGATACAAGTTTCTCTTTTGTCATGATCAGGAGGTGGGATCCAAGACTTATAGGGCAGTATATATATGAGAGGCAGAAGAATCCTGACTTTCTACTCTACCCTGCTACATACATTAATTGTTGGATGAGTACCAGCCCTTCCCCTAACATTACCAAGGGATTTAAGAGGATTCCTTAGAGAAAACTATATGGCATACCAGGGGCTTCCAACTCTGCTCAGCCACCTCCACCAAGAGAGAATTGATTATTTTATCTTTTGGTTTTGCAGAAGGCCATCTTCCTCCATAGGAGGCCAAATTAAGGAGGATCAATCTTATATAAAATTACCCCTACCTTTCAGGCTACACTCATGTATTATATCCCATTCTCTCAATTTTTGTCAGTTAGGCCTGTGATGCTAC
Source organism: Zalophus californianus (assembly GCF_009762305.2). Taxonomy (NCBI): domain Eukaryota; kingdom Metazoa; phylum Chordata; class Mammalia; order Carnivora; family Otariidae; genus Zalophus; species Zalophus californianus. The sequence continues at coordinate 61,179,835 of NC_045598.1, forward strand.
TCCCTGACCATGCTTAGAAGAATTTTGAAGACATTCAAACCAATGAATAAGAAAAGGAAGAATGTGAATAATATCTGTGGCTCTCTACTGACCCAGAAGCCAAGTGAGCCTAGATCAAGTCAATAGAAGAGATCCCAGGTGCTTACTGGGGCACCTAGACAATCATTCCACCATATATGGGAGAGTGATGGATCTTTCTTATCACTGGTATTGATCCATTTATATGATGACTATATGATTTATTGTCCAAACCATGTCACATTTAAGAGTTAAAGAAAGTGCTTATTCAGGATTACACTCCTGTTCAACAGGTCTAAACCATACTGTTCCAGGAAAACAAGAATGCATTTTCATTCTGCCTTTATATGTGTTTGGTCAAGGAGCAGATCACCCCTTGGCTGGCCAACAGATAAATCAAAAAGCAACTTAATTATCTAAAATTATGCTGACCACGGAATCAAGGCTAATCTGTTGCCTCTGAGGCTCGGGTCTCTTGCTACTTGGTCTGTCATAGCTGCCAGATTCTCTATTGCATTGACTTCCTTACCCTCTACCAAGGAATTACCCACAAACAGTGGGTGTTTGGAGCTGTGGAGTTGTTGTAGAGTTCTGTTACTCCTATACACCCTCTGCAGTCCAGATATTAGCCATGGGTCCTGGAAGGGAGTCCTAAAAAACTTTGAAAGATTAGGATAATAACTTCCAGGGCTCAGTTCTCATGGACCCAAGGCTGTCAGGGTAAAGATATCTGTACACATAGAAAAAACAGCCTGAGAGAGTCTTGTTAGTGCAAAAAGGAACATGAGTTGTTAAAAGGGTCAACCAATTAAGGGCTGTTCTTCCCATAATGGACACAAGCATTGCATGTAGTTGAGCACGGCTGGTATTCGTGGTTGCAATGAATCATAATATTGCTGAGGAAGAGTGGAATATATAAGAAAATGTGGTGGGGTAAAGGAGAAACTGATTAAGTCCAATGAAGTAAAGGTGTTTTAGATAGTTCTTAAAGGACAAGTTGAAAATGGTCAGACCCTCCCAAAAGCACTGCGGACCTCATGATTCCACAGTCCCTGGGGAGGAACCCGTTTTCTTGCTGAGAAAACAAGCTGAGCCCTGGGAAGTGAGATTTTTATCTTTCACTTCAATCCTAACAAAAATCCTGTGAGGTAAGTTCTATCCCCTTCTACGTAGGATGAAACTGAGGCACAGCAAAGTTAAGTAACTTTCCCAAGGTCAAATAACTCATGAGTGCCGGAGCTAGAGTAAAACCAAGCCTGGCTTGGTTCAGATTCCTTGCTCTTCAATATTCTGCTACCTCACTTAATCCTCACAGGAAATGCTGGAGGTGAGTACTATTATCCCTGTTTTCATTTTACAAGAAAGAAAACTGAGGCTTCTTGAGATTCATTAACAGACCCCACAATTAGTCACCAGCAGTGAAGGATTCAAGGTCATATTTTTCCATTTGCAAAGTCCATGCATTTCTGATCAGTCTGATGGTATATAATGTGGTATACAATGATGATCTGGGAACCATCCTGAGTTGAGGCTCAACAAGGAGTGGTATTACATATTGTCAGTTGGCCAGGCATAGTGGAAGAAGAAGAATTATGGTGCATAGACTAGATAAGAAATGATGAGAGAAGAGTGTGAAGAAACAGGCAAGCTACAGATTTTAATTATCTTATCCATCACACTAAGGAATTTCAGTTTGACTTAAATATAATGCAAAGTCATTGAAAGGCTTTTATCTGGGGGAAAAAAAGGGGTAGGTTATGTTTTAGAAAAATCCTGCAGGAGTGGGTTGCTATACTGAAGTAGGTGTGTGCGGACTTGCTGCATTTGTGGATTAGGCACTTGCTGTTTGAACAAGCCCAATGATTCCTGACCTGATGTAACTTGGGATTTTGCTGAGCGTGAGCTGAAATCCAGTATCCTATGAGGCTGAAATGGAAGTGACCAATAAGAAGGCCTGAAGTACATGAGTAAATCTGGTCCTACCCTCTATCCTCATCTCAAGGATCTATGCCCCCAGTCTTAGAACATACCCTAATCATGTCATGCCTGTAATAATACAATACTTTTGCTGGTGTTTTTCCTATTCCCAATTGCTCTTTGAGCCCATCCTACATTCCACAGTCCTGAAAGTGTATTTAACTTAGAATAATAAGGCCTTACATTTTCATTGCCCCTCACAATTTTCAAATAATTTATACTTCCATTGTCTAATTTTTGCCACATAATAATCCTGAGACACTCAGAAATAGTATATGGTTTAGTAAAAGTTTAGAAATCTTAAGTGACAAATGGATCAAATAGCTAAGTAGTGAGGGAGTCAAATAGAATCCATAGTTTATTTTGAAGGCATGACAGTGTGATGAAAATGTTCCATATCTTTATTAGTGTGCTAGTTTCACAAGTGTATAGATCTGTCAAAACTCATCACATTGCATTCTTTAAATGGGTGCACCCTATCAAACATGAATTATATTTCAATGCATTTCATTTTCAAAAACGCATCCATGTTTTTTTAACCTTAATCTGAAGCTGTTTGGATTAAAATCTATTCTATCTTGGAGTTTACCAAAAATGAAACAAAATTAAAACACTTCAAAGTTCTGGATTTTCTACAGCATTAAATATAAACTTAAATGTTCTTCTTACTTAAAAAATTAAAAAAAACTTAAATGTTCTTCATATTTAGTCCCATATTATTTTTTCAGTCTAACTTCAACCCTTCCATCCTCCTCAACTCCTTATTTCTACCCCCCATTACTCTCCTGCATAAACTTTCTGTATTAGCCAAGCTACTCCACTAGTCATTCTCCTAATCAAAAGGAGATCCCTGTGTTTTGGTCAGACCAGGCTCATGCCCAGGCTCATGCCTGTCCTCCTCTCATACACAGTTGAACTATTTATATCCTATTTTCTTATTCCTATCCCTCACAATTTTTCTGATAGCCTTGACTTAGTGATTATTCTTTTCCCTGAATCCATATAGGATTTATTGCTTTTTGTTAATTTGGCATGTAGCTCTTTCCTTTGGCTACACATTTATTGAATGTCTCCTGTATATCAAGAAGTTTGTAAACATATATGTTTGCTCTTCTTTTTCCTGTCAACCTAATTAGATTATAAATTCTTCGGTAATATGAATAACAATATTCTTGGTATCCCCAATATACATTAAATAATGGGCACCCACTTGAGAGTATATAAAATGGTGCAAAGAACCTTGGACAGGGAACCATAAAACCCATTTTCTGTGCTCAAATACACCAGATATGTGAGTTGAGGTATTTGTCAAACTTCAAAAGTTGAATTTCCACATTTGTAAATGGGAAAAATATATTAACTATGCTACTCACTTCTCAGAATCTAATGAAGCAATGTGTGTATAAATGCATTATAAATCACTGTGAATTTATAAGTTAATGATATTTTTAAATAATTCTTGGATATATTGTTGATGCTTTCTTTTTTAATAGTGGAATAGTTCATCTCCCATCTGGTTCTGGGTTCATTCTGCAGTTTGTGGCATAATTCTGTGTTAATCCTTTCTTCAAATTTTATTGCTTCTTTAGATGTTCAATAGATTAGATTTATGTTAAAGATAATCCACACATATATACATTGATTCATACATAATTTATAGCTGGTATCCTATTATGCACAATAACTTATTTTATTTTATAGTACATCTATGACTCCCCTTATCCAACTCATTCCAAACAAATTGATAGGAATGGCCTACCTAAAAACTATTCCAAGCCTAGAACAAAATTTAGATGATTGAGCAGTTGTTTTCCCATACAAAAAAAACTGAAATCTTTGGGCTCCCGGATGGCTCAGTAGATTAAGTGTCTGCCTTCCGCTCAGGTCATGATCCCAGCCTCCTGGGATCCGTTCCTGTATTGGGCTCCCTGCTCAGCAGGGAGTCTGCTTCTCCCTCTGCCCCTTCCCACCACCCACCCCCCCAGCTTGTGCTCTCTCTCTCTCTCTTTCGCTTTCATTCTCTCAAAGATAATAAATAAATAATCTTAAAAAATAAAACTTAAATCATCAAAGAAGCTATCCAGGCCTAGCTAGCTCTGATGGAAGATTCAGCAGTACCACTATATCTACTATCTATCTATCTATCTATCTATCTATCTATCTATCTATCTATAATTAATGAAAATGTTGACAGAATGGATGGGATCCTCTTATGATTCTTTCTAATTTGCATTTGTTTACTGTAGATAATGGAGTAAAAATAATGTACTAGTTAATAAGTTTTGCTGAGAATAATTTTAACTTTTTTGGATTAAAGATCTTCTCATTCTTGTAAGTAGAAAGTTATTGTAGATTTTACTAATGTGTACTATTCTCAGGATACCCCAGGATCTAGTTATTTTGCTAGCTAAATTTCTGCTCTCAATCATTTATTTCTACTAACTTTCTCTTTCTACAGCATTCATATATGAATTTACCAAGAATTCAGTTAGCTATGCTGCTCTTCTCCCGATACTACTACACATAGTACTCCAAGCTTAGCAGGTTGTTCAACAAATTCTTCATTCATTTGGGCCCACTGAGTCAAACAAGTGGTCATTTGCTTGAAAAGATTCAAGTGACTGTGGAGTGAAATGAAGTTGTTTCAGTGATGTGAGCTGTTGATCAAGTAAAACCATCAACATGGCAGCCCTGTGAATTGCCATGTAAAACCAAGCAACACAGCCATACTTTTTAAAGAAACATGCTTCCCAAGCAGAACAGTAAGAAAAGCCTCCCTCTGCAGCCACATGTCAGATATAGGACAATTCACTCTGCTCAGTAAATCTGTGTGGGCTATAGAGAGGCCCTTCCTAGATTGGGAACAGGCTGGAACTGCAAGGAATTCTTATAAGGGGATGAAGTGTGACAGAGGAAAGAGAAAATACAATACTCCACTAGTCAAGAAACGAGAATTGGGTCCTGATGTGCCTATTGACCACTGGTGAGAAGATGAGCAGTCCATTTTTCCTCAGTTTTTTTTTACCTCACACTTAAGAGCAATCGCACTTGCCCTTTTCATCTCAAGGGCTGCTCTGAGGCTCAGAGGTGGTCATAGATGTGAGCGTATGTTGAAAAGTGTAAAATACTATAAAGATGCAAAAAACATAATTTTCTGTTCTATCCCCTCACATGGATGAGTGAGTGGCACTGAGAACAAAGGACGTGCAAGAGCAGCTGAGCTCCTGGTACTTCAGATAAAAGATTTTTTGAGGGAGAAGAGATTTACAATTTTGTTATAACTCCTCTTAAATTTAGTAAACATGTATTGAGCAGCTATATATGTATAGAACAAGATGGTGACTCTTACAAGGAACACAGAACACAAAGGTGATTAGGTGGACCTCCTATATTCAAAGAGAGCTTAAAAACTAAGTGAAAGAGACACTGTGGCTCTGGAAAAGTGCAAATAAATTCTCTGAGACATTAGCACATGCATGGAAAAGCAGAATTTTTGAGCAGAGTCTGAAGGATGAATAAGAAGTGGAGAAAGAATGGAGGAAACAATCATACTAGATTAAGTAACAGCATAAGCATAGAGATAGAAATGTGAGTGGATAGTACACCGAAGGATGACAAAGGGAGTACTGAGACCTTGGATGCAAAAAGGAAATGAATGGAGAAATTCCGCACATCAGGGTCAGATGAGTGGCTCTAAATACTTTCTTGTGTGCACTTGCTAATCAGATAAGCAAAATACCAATACTTTGGTTCAGATATTCGAATTCTGGAGTCCAGTCTTTCCACATGAAATCCTGTCGACTGAACTGTACATCTGACAGCTCTGGGGATGTCTGGCACCTCCCCACTTCCTAGAAAATGTTCAAAGCCCATACATCCAAATTAGATATTACTTTCATCAAACTGCCACTGAGCTCAATAACAGGTTCCCTTCAAGCTCTGTCATCCAACAAAACAAATAAGTATCAACCAAAAAATCACTTGTGAAGAAAAAGTGAAAGAACAGAATTTGAAAACAATTTCCAAAAGCTTATTGCCCAAAAGCATTGATGAAGTCCTTGGAAATTTTCTGAGCAGGCAGTGTGTCTGTATACATGCCACTGAATGTGCATGCTGAAATTATACATTAGAGACATGAAACTGCAATATAAAATTGAGATGCTTATTATCAATATCTAAGAGTTTCTGAGAATGTTCCCACCTTACATTTACATTGACCAGAAACTTCAGATTTTTCCTCATAAACCTGGTTTAGTCCAAGTCTCTAAAACTAAAAATGGCTGAATCCCATTGTATTTAAAATCAGTGTCACTTTTATTAAAGTTACAGGATTTCACCAGACCTCCATACATAGATTATTTCAACTTATTCAAAACTACTCGAATAGTAGTAAAACCTGCATCTGCCACATTCTTGCCGTATCAATCAGGATAAACTATGCTGCAGGAACAAATCCCCAGCACTGCGTGTATGCATTGTCCTCACTCTGGGACCAGGTGACACAGCAACCACTATTTGCAATATGACTGGTCACTGCAGAAGCCAGAAAGAAAGATAAAGAGCATCTTTCTTGGCAATTAAATGCTTAGCCCTGAATTGAAAACACATTTTGTTACCCAAGTCCACCGTAGGGTCATATCATATTTTATCAGTCTTGTTACCATTTTATATTAATAAAAATTTTCAGATTTTTAAATAGACTGACATAAAATCATTTCTTCTCCAAACTGTATTTGTGAAAATTATAAGACTACATTTATTCTTGAAAAGTCTTTTTCTGCTTTTTTGCACCAGTAGTTTTGCCCTCCCAAACATGTTATCTATCATACCAACTAATATTTCCAGGTTTGGGCTATGTTCTTAAGTGTATTCATTTGTATACAAGGATTATATTTCTTAAAATTTGCTAGAAAGGAAAGGATTCTTCAAATCTATTGAAATTTCTTCAAAGCATCAAAGCCAATGCTTCAACCACTTTTAACCTCAGTTCTAAGTTGCAGAACTACCTTCCTCATAAGTCTCAAAATGTCAGGATTTTCCAAAAATACTAACCATATAAACGTCTCTAAAACTTGAATTTTTGGGGCGCCTGGGTGGCTCAGTCATTAAGCGTCTGCCTTTGGTTCAGGTCCTGGTCCCAGGGTCCTGGGATCGAGCCCTGCATCGGGCTCCCTGGCCAGCTGGAAACCTGCTTCTCCCTCTCCCACTCCCTCTGCTTGTGCTCCTGCTCTCGCTGTCTCTCTCTGTCAAATAAATAAATAAATAAATAAATAAATCTTAAAAAAAAATAAAACTTGAATTCTTCTTCACATATTAAATTTAGATACAGTTGACTCCTGAACAATGCAGGGATTAGGGGAGCCAATACTCCACAGGTCTATCTTCTGACTCCCCAAAAACTTAACTACTAACAGCCTACTGTTGACAGGAAGCCTTACCAATACAGTCAATTAACACATATTTTGCATGCCGTATGTATTATATACTGTATTCTTATAATAAAGTAAGCTAGAGAAAAGAAAACGTTATTAAGAAAATTATAAGGAAGAGAAAATACATTTATAATACCATAAGAACTGTGAATAAACAGTGCACCCAAGAGCACACAGATCTGCCTTTTGCTTCAACTATGTCTGGACAGAAAGGACCGAGGGGCACCCCTTCTTTCAAACTCCAACTACCATCCAACCTCTTTTGTAGTGGCAAATTTCAGAACCCTCTATTAGCCATCCTCTGCCTCCAGGACTAACCAATACCATTTTTTAAGTTTGGTTCCTTATTGCTGATCAACCATGAGCTCCAAATTGGTCAGAATTATTCCACCAAAGAGGACGTCCCAGTCAACCATGTGATCAACACTCATCTGTGGACCTCCTACACCTACTGCTCTCTGGGCTTCTATTTTCACCATGAGGATATGGCTCTGGAGGCGTGGGCCACTTCTTTCCCAATTTGGCCAAGGAGAAGTCAGAGGGCACACATTGCCTCTCATAGATCCAAAACCAGCGGGCAGCCATGCTCTTTCTCAGGATGTACAGAGGCAGTCCCTGGAGTAGAACCTGAACGAAGCCCTTTTGTATCTGCAGGTCCTAGGTTATGACTGCGCAGACACCACCACCTCCTCCCACCATCTCTGTGCCTTCCTGGAAAACCACCTCCTAGATGAGCAAGTGAAATTCATCAAGATAGACGATCACTTGACTAATCTCTGCAGGCTGGCTGGCCCCCTGTGCTAGGCTGGGTGAGTATCTCTTCAAAAGTCTCCCTCTCAAGCACAGCTGGAGCCTCTAGAGCACAGTGGCTCTTGAGGGGCCCCTCTAGCTTCCCCCTGATGTCAGGGCTTCTGCCTGAGCCTCTCCCTATAGCTACTAGGCAGCTCTGTAACCACTCAAGAGACCTCTCAAGTGGTTGACCAAATTGAAACAATAAAGCATTTTGAAAAAAAAAAAATCTGCATGTAAGTGGACACAGTTCCAGCCATGTTGTTCAAGAGTCACCTGTAATTAAGAGATTTAATATAGATTCTGATTCTTACCATACCAAAATAAGTATATAGAACAAAAAGGAATGGAATAAACAATAGTAAAATCAGAAATTTTATAAGAGTGAGCTGAGTTATGGTCGACTAGGGTGTAATTGATAGGTAGTAAAAAGTCAATTTAATCTGAAAATATTTTTTCTGAATGGTCTTCAACACAATCAAAAATTTATTTCTCAAAATTTATTAACTGCCTTCTTTTTTATCAGACCCTCAGGATAGAGAAAAACATCAGAGATGACCACTGTTTCAAGGAATATATTTCCTGGAGTGGGATGAGTAGCAGGCATGTTAACAAATATGTTCAGAGAGTATCAGAGATGATGAGGTGGAAGAATACGTCAGTTACGGGGCTCCTGGGTGGCTCAGTCATTAAGCGTCTGCCTTCGGCTCAAGTTATGATCCCAGGGTCCTGGGATTGAGCCCCGCATCGGGGTCCCTGCTCCGCGGAAAGCCTGCTTCTCCCTCTCCCACTCCCCCTGCTTGTGTTCCCTCTCTCGCTATGTCTCTGTCAAATAAATAAAATATTAAAAAAAAAAAAAAAAGGAATATGTCAGTTACAGTGCCATGGGGCCAGAGATGGAATGGGCAATTCCACCTGAGCAGTCAGAAAAAGTTTCATTGAAAGGCAATGCAAAAACATTCTTAAAAGATTAACAGGTATTCATACTTTGAAAACTTGAAACTCTAGGGGAAATAGAACTATTAATTGTCCTGTTCCATAGAGCTAACTGTGTGCATTTGGCTTGTATAATTAAAATGGAATTCAATAAAAATTTTTCTATTTTTGGATATTTCACTATCCCATATTTCAAATTCCATTACTTTGTTGTGTTCAAAAGACACACTTAGAAGTTTAAACATATTGATTCATAATTTAAACTTGTTTGACTATATTGGAAAAAACTGCAAAAATGTTATCAAAATTTCAAACCACAAACCATAATATTTAGTTATTGATCCTTTACTACCAGCTGAAATATTTTGCCTGATCTTACCTGTGGAGAACCAGTGTGGGTCCACTTACTGCACTGGCCAAGCAGACCAAAGCCAGAGTTTAGATTCTATAGGGTTAAACCTGGACTAACTGGTCCTATGGGAGATGGCCAAGCATGGAAAGAGTCATGGCAGGGAGTCTGAACTAAAGTGCAAGTCAGAAAACCAGGATCAGTCAACAGGTCCAAAGGACAAGCTCAGAGTCAAAAGCAGTATACTAAAATAATAGTAAATTGCCAGTTGTTTTGGACTGTCTTAAGTGGAACTGAAATGTCACCAACATGGTGTTTATTGTTAGAGTGTATTGAACTGGTTTAAGATTAGAGAACTGGATTGGACAACTTTCTATAACATTTGTCAATCTAGTAAAGATCCTTTTTATTTCAATAACAAAAACCTGTGGCATATAAAGTAAACAAAAATAGAATTTACTAAAATAATTCTAAAGTAACTAATATTTTTTCAGTTTTGTATTTTTATTGTGGTTATAGGCTTTGATCAGCAAAACAGATATCGATAGTCCCCATATTCCTGTTTGATGCCTGACATATAGTAGGTGTTCTACCCATTTGCTGCTGTTGTTGTTTTTAATAAGGAATTAGCACAACAACTCATCACAGTATCACAGCAAGCACTCAGTAAGATCAGTTACGATTTTGATTATTATTTGAAAGTTTTCTCACAGAGAGAAAGCCAAACATTGAGGTTTAAATTCTAGAATTCTAGAGGGAGAATCAAAATTCAGTCCTATTTCAGGTTTTCAATGCTGTAAGTCAGCTAGCTTTGTACCATACCTACTATGTGCCAAGCATTGTGCTAGGCATTTTTCTACACCATTAATATTCATATTTTAATAATTAATATGCTCCTTACATGAAAATATTATAGGGATGATTAACTACCCAGTTGGTTAAAAAGAAAATGCCTGGGAGAGGAAGTAAAAGAATTAAAATTAAGTACGGGTCATCATTTCCTGAAAGACCAACTAGCTGAATAAACATAGGAGTGTGTTTAGCTGCATACCTATTTTTATCTTGTTATGTTCTGTCTTCCCTCACAAGACTAAATCCATGAGAGCCAAATTACATGGTTATTTCCCCTACACCTGGCACATAGTAAGTGCTCAGTAAAGACTTTTTAAATTTTATTTTAATTTTGCTTATTCAGTTTATTTAAACAAACAAAAAAAGTTTACCCATTTTTCCCATTCCCCTCCTCTCATATCCACCAATCTGTTCTCTGTACCTATCAGCTGAGTTTTTTTGTTTTTTTGTTTTTTCTTTTCTTTTTATTTTTTTTAATTTCACATATAAGTGAGATCATACAATATTTGTCTTTCAATGTCAGATTTATTTAATTTGGCATAATTCCCTGGAGGTCCATCCATGTTGTTTTTCATTCTTTTTATGACTGAATAATATTCCACTATACATGTATACCACAATTTCTTTATCTATTTATCCACCAATGAACACTTAGGTCGTTTCCATACCTTGACTATTGTAAATAATGCTGCAGTGAACATGGGGGTACAGATATCTTTTCAAACTAGTGTTTTGGGGTTTTTTTGATAAACATTTAGAAGTAGATACAATTAAAAGTTTTAAAAATTTTTGAGGAAACTTCAAGCAATTTTCCACCATAGTAGCTACACCAATTTGCATTCCCACCAACAGTGCACAAGTGTTCCCTTTTATCGACATCCTCATCAACACTTGTTATTTCTTGGTTTTTTAATAATAGTCACTCTAAGTATGAGGTGATATCTCATTGTGGTTTTGATTTTCATTTTCCTGATTATTAATGATACTGAGCACTTATTTAGGTATCTGTTGGCCATCTGTATGTCTTTTTTGGAAAAATGTCTATTCAGATCTTCAGTCTATTTTTCAATCAGATTGTTTGACTTTTTGCTATTAAGTTTTATGAGTTCTTTATATATTTTTGAATAATAGTCCCTTATAAGATATATGATTTGCAAATATTTTCTCCAACTCAGTAGGTTGCTTTTCATTTTGTTGATGGTGTCCTTTGCTGTACAGAATCTTTTTACTTTAATATAATCCCATTTGTTTATTTTTGCCTTTGTTGCTTTTGGTGTCAGATTCAAAAAATATCATTGCCAAACCTATGTCAAGGATCTTACTGCCTATGTTTTCTTCTAGGAATTTTATGGTTTCAGATCTTACATTCAAGGCTTTAATCCACTTTGAGTTAATTTTTGTGTACAGTATAAGATAGTGGTCTATTTTGTTCTTTTGTGTGTGGTTGTCCAATTTTTCCAGCAGCATTTATTGAATAGACAGTTCTTTTTCCATTGGATATTTTTGCCTCTTTTGTCATAAATTAATTGACCATGTATATGTGGGCTTATATCTGGGCTCTGTATTCTGTTTCACTGATCTATGTATCAATACCATACTGTTTTAATTACTATTGCTTTGTAATATGTTTTTAAAATCAGGGAGTGTGGTGTTTCTAGCTTTGTTCTTTTTTTAATAACCTGGTTCTTGGTTATTTAGGGTCTCCTGTGATTCCACAAATATTTTAGAAGTTTGTTCTATTTTTGTGAAAAATGCCAATGGAACTTAGAAGAGATTGCTTTGAATCCATATATTGTTTTAAGTGGTATGAACATTTAAAAAAGATTAATTATTCTAATCCATGATCATAGTCTATCTTTCCATTTATTTGTGTCCTCTTCAATTTCTTTCATTAATGTCTTGTAGTTTTCAATATATATTCAATATATAAAGTTAATAATATAACATTGTAATAATATTACAATCAAAGGCAGAACTGAATAATTAAGATTCATGATAAAAAGACAACAGGTAAGTCCAGACACCATGATAGAAAGGATTCATTAACTTGTATTCTGGAGTTCAGCGCTCTACCATCACCTTGACACAGCTCCATGGGTCAGGTGTCTTCTGGGTCAGTAATCTATGACCAGTAGGTCTGAGTCATGTAATTCAAAAGGAGACTGGATGTGAGCTAAATCACCCCAAAATGTGGCTATCGTATTTTCTCATAGTTAGTAATTAAATACACTTCTCTACAACAAAATGTTGTAGACGGAAGCCACATCCAAGCACAAAACCAAGCAAATGAAGTAACTATCGTATAGCACAGAACCTCTCAGATGGCTGAAATTAAGCCAGTAGATTTCTCTTATCTCTCTGCTTTTTTGAGGTTAGTGTTTTTTTTTTTTAATGACTCTCTAAAAAAAAAAAAAAAGCCAGTCTATAAAATAAGCTTATGTGTGCAGTATCATTATGAAGTCAGAAAATGGTATTGAGGGATACTTGTTTTTTTTAGGGATTTCAAGTACCTAGAACAGCGCCTGCACAGAAAGGCACTTAGTACTTGTTGGATAACTTCAAAATATAAAGAAATGCTTTCTCTGGTAACTTACAACTTTCAGAGATTTCTAGAACACAGCAGCCTTTTAACTGGACGTTATTGGCAGTGAATACAACTATCTCAAGACAATCTTGCAATGGCTGGCACAAAATCAAATAAAGCTTATGATTGTCTATAGGGGTCTAAGTGTTCCTGGATGAGAAAGCATTATCAACTAAGAGGAAGCCAGGATATCTTCCAAGATCCAATAGAACCCCTAAGTCATAGGCTAAGATACTGCTCTGTAGAGTGAGCAATCATTGTAAAGTCAGTTGAATGACAGTTTTATTATTATATTTCCCTTTGCCTAGGGCTTTATTCTAGAAGAATTCTTTTTGAAAATTCAATAAGATTATTAGTTCTATTTAGTTCCTTTACATGGCCGTAGTACATTTTTGGCTTTGTTCCTGTAGTTTACCAGCAGCCGGCCCTCAGGCACAAAAACTTGTGCGGCATAACACAATAAATAGTGACCAGAATAAACCAGAGTCTATAGGGCACAGCCAGTAGGAACTTAATAAACATCAAGTTTTTGCTTCTGGACAGTCTCTTGCAATGCCACAGTTTAAATCGTAACATATCCTAAATAGAGAACAATCCTCACTATTCTCACAGCAAATTTGTTAAGGATAACAAAGAGGCTAAAAAAATTAAATCACAGCAAATTTGTTAAGGATAACAAAGAGGCTAAAAAAATTAAACCACTTTTCTGCTATAAAAGAATAACAGCCCCAAAATAAAAGGGAGCCATAGTAAGAGCTCAAAGCTTGAGCAATTACCAACTGCACATAAACCTTGTTCTCACCCAAGGTCAAATTTTTCCAGTTGGGGAATCCCTTCTAGTTAAACTACTTTCAGAAATTGACTTAAGTAAAATAATGTACCTTTAGGGAAAGACTCTTTCATTTTGAACCCATGGTGCCTATCCAGAGGGAAGACAGTAATCAATTGGTCAATTGGTTAAGTTGCTTTCATGTCCTCACTACTGCTCTTTTGAGTGCTCTCAAAGTTAGCTCTCCCAAAAGGCATAGGTAACTAAATAATTGTGGAACAGTTGGGAATAGAATACTTTCCCCATGAGATATTTCTTAAAGGGGTTTTATGGTCATCTCCCTTAAAATATGGGAATCCTAAAAACTTGAAATTTGAAGAAATGTTTTGACTATTAAAAGCCTTAATAAGTCATACAGTATAAGGGGCACCTGGGTGGCTCAGTCAGTTAAGTGTCCAACTCTTGGATTTGGCTCAGGTCATGATCTCAGGGTCCTGAGATTGAGCCCTGCCTCAGGCTCTGTGCTCAGCACAGAGCCTGCTTGAGATTCTCTCCCTCTCCCTCCCCCTTCCCTTCTGCTCCTCTCCCTGCTCTCTCTCTCAAATAAATAATCTTAAAAAAATAAGTCATACAGTAAAGAAACTCACTAAACCCAGCCTTTTCCAAAGGCATAGACTACAGAATTGTTTCTTATAGAACATGTCCTGAGGAACATGGTGCATCCTTTGAAAAATGCCACCATGGAGGACTGGGAGTGCCTATTGGAGAGCACACAGGTGGTGCTGTCTCTTGAAGATGTTTAGTGTCTGATAATCAGTGAGTTACCTTTCAGAGCAATTATCATGAATATGACTCCCTCTGCTCCCATCCACCAGGCCTCAAAATCTCAATTGACCAGATGTAGCTACTAGTGAGGCTAAACAGTTTCAATAGCATTTCTCAGACTGAGAGATACAGAAAGCACATGGAGCCAGCAAGCCCATGTGAGAACAGAAATATATAATTTGCTCCTTAGGAAAGTAAGAGACCAGTAGGATGTATGATCAATTTAAGTACTGTACCCCAGAGGTGGGGCCCATCTAGCACAATAGCAGAGAGCATAATTTAGAAAAACAACAAAGAGGAGGAAGGGAAGATGTGGGAAACAGAACGCCACAACAACCACTGGTGCATGTTCGCTCAGACTCCAAGATCTCTGAGAAAACTCGAGATTGCTGGGTTAAAAATAACCCGAAAGGATCAGAGTGAAATGCCCTTGGAACGTGTGTGGTCAGTTCTAAAGTACGCAGCAGATGATGTTTTGTAGATAAGAAGCCAGCTGTAAACAGCACACTGTGCACTCCCCTCTTTGTTCCTTTATTCTGTTTTAAAGATTCTTAACGTGCTTGACTAATCCTGTATCCAGGGAGGAATGTGCCTTACTACACCCCTGCTGTAAACCATTATAGACCTATATCACTGTGGAAGGTATGTAAGACTATGGAGAATAAACCTCAGCACCTCCAGCCGCTCGCTCGGGGTCCCCTGTGCCTCGCTCTACCGTAGTCTCTTTTTCTCAGTTCCTTCGCTGCCCCAGGTCCCCAACTCTCTGAGGTCGACAGGAAGAAGGAAGAAAAGAAGGGAAATGAGAAGGAGATTTTAAGAAAGAAGTTGAGAAAAGAAAAAGATCACTCAAAAGAACCCACTGAGAAACTTTTGTCAGCTTGAATTTAGAAGAGTACATCTTTTGGCAATTGAGCATTTGGGATGTTAGAGAGAGAGAGAGAGAGAGAGAGAGAAAGGTTTCATTCCCCAGGATTAAGAGAACTATGGGAGAGAGCTCAGTCCTGAAGTTCATTAACATTATGGAGGCTTGGGAACACTATTGAGGCTGAAGGAAACATTTCTACCCTGCAGTGATAATTTCCAATAAGGAGGTTAATTTACAGGAGGGATCAGACTAACAATGATGGCTTGAAGAAGGCTTTTAGTCAGAGTTATACATTTCTAACAAGTTCTGTGCAGACTTTTGTGGGTTGCCCACCTACAGAATTATATGTCCCATATACATCTGAGTGACACCAAAACATTAGACAACTATTAAAATCACATAGAGCCAAATAGAATCTTTCCTGCTCCCACAGCCCACATGCTATGTTGTAATCAGAAACAAAAAGATATTTTGGGAGCATACAATCTGAGAAATGATTTCTGTTGTCACTTTTATTGTACTCTTTTCATTCAAGGTCCTGAGCCTGACTTTAAATTTAGGGCTGACTCCATGGGAGTTCCCCAGACACAAGGCCACTGGGAGTTAAATTCCTGTATGCTCACTCTGACAGCACCTACAAAAATGTCTTTTCCATAATGGTATATTTTATTATACCCCTAATGTCTCTCAACTCATAACCCAATCCATCAGCGGTTTCTACTAGTTTTACCTTTAAAATATATATCCAGGGACACCTGCGTAGTACAGTCCATTAAGCATCCAACTCTTGGTTTCAGCCCAGGTCATGTTCTTGGGGTCATGAGATGGAGATCCACATTGGGTTCCCAGCTCAGCAAGGAGTCTGCTTAAGATTTTCTGTCCTTCTGCCTCTCTCCCCTCTCTCTCTCTCTCTCTCTCAAATAAATAAATCTTTTAATATAAATATTTATATATCTAAATATATGTAAATAATATATTTATAAATTTATAAGTATAAATAATATGTAGCTAAAATATATAAATATATGTTTAAATATATAACATATTATTAATATATAATTAAATATATATCTTATATTTATTATATATATATATATTATATCCAACTGCCTCTCACCATTCCCACTGCTATGATTCTAGTCCGAGTCACTATCGTCTGTCTCCTGGGCATCTGCAATAGCTTCCACTGATCTCTCTCAGTTTTTCCACCATTCTTATCCTCATAGCGCATTTGTTGATTCACAAACTGGTCCTCATACACAGAGGACAAGAAGAGACCCAGGAAAGAGCAGACCAATTCCAGATTGGTAAGTGGCAGGTTTAATAAATAGGTTGTTAAAAATGAAACAACAAGGATGTGAGGGCAATCTGGCTGCAATATCTGTCACCCCATGTATCACCAGGGTTGATTAGGCTGATCTGGCTGGCCAGGCGGGTGTCACCTTTCTCCATCATTGGCTCCATCCGTGTCCCTCCAGAAGCTCCATGTTCGGTCAAAGAGGATGACCTTCCCTGAGAGAGGAGGACAATTCTTCCATCAAGGGTGTAGGAGTAGCTGTGCTCCCCTGCTAGAATCTCCAAATAAGCTCTCAAGATCCATTTGTAGGACAATGTAGGATAGTCAAGCTTCCAAGACTCTAGACACAGCCAAATGTGGTGCTGCATGTGGCATTCTGCCTTTCTTAAAAACAAACAAACAAACAAACAAAAAATAACAACAACAACAAAAAAAACCCACAAAAGAACAACAACAACAAAAATCCAAAACAAACAAACACTAAAAAACAGAAAGACAAGAAGAAAAAGATACAGGCCTAAAATTGAGTCATTTGCTCACCTGTGATAGCAAACCAAGTTCAGTTAATCACAGTTTCAACTTCTCCCAGGAATGTGAACTTTTAACAGTCAATCTGAAATTTCCTAATCAGCATTAGTGAGGTAATCTGCAATAAAAGCCTTGCTTTTCCCTTTTCCCAAAAAAGTTGTCCTCCTCTGAAACAGTCCTTTCTTTTATCTTGCTAATAACCTCCTTGGGCCACCCTCCTTCCCATAAAAACCTTACATTTCAGTTCAATGCCTTGGAATATTTCTCTACCTGCTGGATGGGATGCTACCAGATTCATAAATTGTTGAAAAGGTCAATTAGATCTTTAAATTTACTCGGTTGAATTTTGCTTTTTTTTTTTAAGATTTTATTTATTTATTGACAGAGAGAGAGAGCAGGAACACAAGCAGGGGGAGTGGGAGAGGGAGAAGCAGGCTTCCTGCCGAGGAGGAGCCCAATGTGGGACTCTATCCCAGGACCCTGGGATCATGACCTGAGCCAAAGGCAGACGCTTAACGACTGAGCCACCCAGGCGCCCTGAATTTTGCTTTTAACAAAGGGAATTTAGGAGGTTTGTCTTGGGTAGCCTCAGGATGAGTAGATCTCTGCACCCACCCACCAGAATTTTTAAAGTTTTTATAGAAGCTTTAACTGGGTTCAGTCACATATACCATCCAGATAGTCTCAATAGCACATTGCTCTCTCAAGGCTGTGTTTTAAAAATGGCTCCGGCTGTGGGAATGGTGACCAGAAAGTACATTCCAAGGACAAGTCTTCACAAACACTGAATTATCAAATACTGAACCATTGTTCCTAGAAGAAAACAGGGTTTTCTTGTGAGGACAAGTGGACAAATGGTGACCAGAAAGTACATTCCAAAGAAGTATGTTCTGGGAAGCCTCTCATTGCCCAGATCCAGCTCAAAGGTCAGCCAGTGGTCATGTCCTCTCAATGACCTCCTCCAACACCACTCTCCATGAAACAAACCAAATGGAGTTTTTATGTCCCATCTCTTCACTTTCTTTCAATAGTTTCCTATTACAATTAGAGTAAAACAAAACTGGAGTTTTTATGTCCTATCTCTTCACTTTCTCTTAATGCCTTCCTATCGCAATTAGAGTAAAACAAAACTCATTTTCATAGCCTAGAATATCCTAACTCCTACCTATTTCTTTGAATTAAACTTCTACACTGTCTTTCTGGCTCACTACACTCTACTTACACTGGCCTTTACTTTGTCTCTGTAGTACACCAAATTGATTCTCCTCCAGGATGATTGTCCCTGATGATCCCTCTACCTGAACTGCTCTTGTGTGCAGGTCTCCTTATGACTGCTTTCTTCTCACCTTTCATGTTCAAGTTCAAACTCATTTCCTCAGAGAGGCCATCTCTGATCATCACCACATCCATCCCTACCATCACTCTTACCTTATTTATCTTATCTACATGTTTATTTTCAGACTGCTCAATTGGAATGTAAGCTCCGTGAGTATCTGGTCAGCTTACACACTGATGTATTTCAAACAGTGATTGACACAAGGTAGGCACTTAAAAATGTTTCTTAGATGGATGAATGCATGAAAAAATGCCACTTGAACTGAAGCTCACTTTGGTCAAATCCTGCAACTCTGGGAATTCTAAACTATCCATGATTTTCTAATAGAACTGTTGTTGCAGTCTCTCTCCTTGTCCCCATCTTGTATGTGATTGACAGGGTTCTCAGTAATCATGAAGACTTCATGGAAGCCTGTGAGTCAATAATGTGGTCTTAGGTATCCAGGTGAAGGGGCTGTTTCTGGGGACAAAGGAGTAGTTACTGAAGGCAGCCACACAAAACATCCTAAGGATACCTTAGGTTATATATGGATTTATAGTCTTTATAAGCCTTGCTCTATTGTGCTGGATTCTGTTCCACCCTCTACCCTGCAGGTGGTATAAGATATCACAAGCCCAACCAATCCACTCTTCTTACACATTTGTGCAAATCACACTGCTACTATTGTCATTATTTATTGAGCAATATGATATTTTGTGCTGGACACTATGCACGGGGCATCAGGGAAAAAGTTTTATTTAATACTCACAATTCTAACTCTTAATCTCAGGAAACAAACTGAGGGTTGCTGGAGTGAAGGGGGGTGGGAGGGATGGGGTGGCTGGGTGATGGACATTGGGGAGGGTATGTGCTATGGTGAGCACTGTGAATCGTGTAAGACTGATGAATCACAGACCTGGACCCCTGAAATAAATAATACATTATATATTAATAAAAAATTACTCACAACTCTATAAGATAGTACTAACATTGTCTGTATTTTACAGATGAGAAACTGAGACTCCAAGATTTAAGTAATCTGTCTGAGGTCACATAACTTAAGGTTCAAATCCATATCTTCCTAACTCTTAATTGCTATGCTTATTCCCTTCACAGCAGTAAATATATTCTTAAAGGATTATTTGAATAAGAATTTGATGTAAAAAAAATTAAAAAATAATAAGGTTTTATTTAATTGAGTTCCTTCTTTATGTTCACTAGTGGACTAGGTGGTGGAAATAAAAAGATGAATTGTCATGGCTCTTGACTTAAGTTATTTATGGTTTAAATAAAGAATCAGGCCTATACACAAGAAGTATTTTACAGCATGGTACATGTCATGATAATGCTAAAATGTTACAACCCAAATTATAGTAATCCAGATTAAAATGTTTCTTGGCATAATTAATGCCTGTGCTAAGTTTTCAGGGTGAAGCTAATTAACATCCAAGGACAAATATTTCAAATTCCCATTAGACATCTTGCCGAAGACCATATGCTCTTCAAAATATCAGTGAACTTCTGGAGGCCTTACATGGTCAACCTCCAGCTCAGAATTTCTGCTCCCCTTAATTCTCTGCCTTTCTTCTTTTTTTTTTAAGATTTTTATTTATTTATTTTATCCATCTAATTCATGTCTCTTGCATGGGACAAGTAGGTTTATAATTCTTTTTTATAAGATTTTATTTATTTATTTGACAGAAAGAGACACAGCGAGAGAGGGAACACAAGCAGGGGGAGTGGGAGAGGGAGAAGCAGGCTTCCCGCCAAGCAGGGAGCCCGATGTGGGACTCAATCCCAGGACCCTGGGATCATGGCCTGAGCCGAAGGCAGATGCTTAACGACTGAGCCACCCAGGTGCCCCTCTATGCCTTTTTTCTTGAGCGTTTTCCTTTACCTTAGTTTTGCCACCTGCCAAAATCTAAAACTCTGCCTTTTCTCCACCCTTCTCTTCCACCCATCAGCACACACACAAAAAAAACATAGATGCAAAATCTGTAGCTGAATGTTTACTGAAGTTTTGTGAGTCATGGTGAAGAGGTTATACCATCACATTACAGAGCAAATAAATTTAAATCATATACAGTTGATTCTCGTTATTTGCAGTAGTTATATTCTACAAAGTCTCTACAAACACTAAATTAGCAAATACTGAACCACTGCTTCTAGGGGAAAATGGGGTTAGGGTCCTATGAGTCTTTGGTTACATCTTCATCAACCAATCAACACTTATTTTGTTATGTATGTTCTGTTGAAAGTCACCTTATTTAATATTATATTGCCGATTCATTAGCATTGAGCTCACAACTAACAACTCTATGACTCCTGCCTGAAAGCTTATCTAGCACATGTATTTTTTCCATAAGGCATTATCACAGCTTTTTGCACTTAGGAACACTAGACAGCACTTCAGCACTATGCTTGGGGCCCATTTTAAACAGCAAAATTACCAACAAAATTGCAAAGAATGTGGCACTAAGTATACTGCAGAAAAACCCCACTTGTTTACAGTATGAGAGCTGAAACAGGCAGCTGAATATCTCCTTGTTCATAGACCTCAGCTGGGAACTAGTGGAGCTAAGTCTAGTGATTCAAAATTTTACTACCCTGGCATGTCTGGGAATGACTGCAAAAGCACCACAAGTATTGATTTGAAACCTATTGTTTCAAATAAGTTTTATCAAGTAGGCAAATTCACAGACACAGAATCTCCAAATAATTAATATCAACTGTATTAGACACTTACATACTAAAATGGCCACCAGCACTCTCTTGCTGGCTTTCTTCCCACCCCTATCCATAATTGCCTCAACTTCTTAACCATCTTCCTGATTTATTTCACTCCCTTCAATTTCTCATCTTATTTTCTCATCCAGTTCTCCCAGATTACCACTTTTGACCTAAATTCTTGTCGTTCTACTATGAGAAGTGGTATGTCCAAAGCTATCCTTCAAGACATATGTCTAACAAATGATTACACAGAGCCAGCAATGACTCTGCAATTATAGTCTTTCGTATAACACACTGTATGAGTTTGCTAGGGCTGCCGTCACAAATATCACAAACTAGGTGGCTTAGAACAACAGGAATTTATGTCACCAATTCTGGAGTCTAGAAGTCCACAAGCAAGGTGTTGTCAGGGCCACACTCCCTCTGAAACCTGGGGAAAAGAATTTTTCCTTGCATCTTTCTAGCTTCTGGTGGTGTGCCAGCAATCCTTGTCATTTTTTTGGCTTGCAGCTCCAGCACATCAACCTCTGCCTCCATCATCAAAGGGCAATTCCCCCACATGTGTCTGTGTCTCTGCATCTCTGATAACTTTGCTTGGAGCGGTTTCCACCTGAGTAGAAGTGAGGCCAGTGAGACAACTAGATTTTTGCAAGCTGGGGAATATTTTATCCAATTTCTGTGGTGACTTTAGAAACAGTCAGGAAGCATGATACACTCCTCATACATTTTCAAGTATTATACATTCGGGAGTAGTTTACAGTGACAGAAAACTTCCTGCTCCATTGTCCCACTTGAGAATTGTTTCTCTATTTGATGGTGCCCTCATCAGAAGGTGAATAAGAGTAGAAAATATTTGTTAGAGTTTCTCTTCAACATGTGAACTATCCACTTCCCTAAGAACTCCACTTCTCTCCAAAGGAAGGAGACTTGACAGCCAAATTTGCAGTAACTGACAATCCTTGACCATATTTTATTGGACAAGGTGTTCACTAAGCTGGACCATTAACATTATCTGTCCCAGAAGCTTGTTTTAGTGAGAGATAGATGCTGGTTTCTGCTAGTTAGTTAAATTGAGAACAGCTAAATTTGGCAGCTGCAAGGAAATTATCTTCCATTATATCCCCAGAGAACCAGAAAGAGAAAAATCAAACAGACTTGAAAGGAAAAGCCAAGATAAGAGCCCATGAATTCAACAAAAAGGTCAACACAGTGGCTACCCCTAATATAGCACTGTATGTTAACTAACTGGAATTAAATAAAAACTTAAAAAAAAAAAAAAGACAGTGGCTGCCTTGGAGCCCTCTAATTCATATTTCCATCCTGTTGGAGATAAACTGCACTTTCCACCATGAAACACACCTATGTATAGATCACAAGCATTTCTTCCTCCTTTTTTTACTAGCTTATTTTGCTTTTAATTAAGTAGATTTCATTAAAATGCAACTCATTTAGACCTTTCCACCACTTGTTGGTCTCCTGGACAAGACAGTTGAGCTACTAACATGAGGATGGCAGGAGAGAATTTTTTTAATCTCCTATAAAAGTTATCTGACCAGCAATGGTGATATATAAGTAACTGAACTATAGTATTTTAATCATGTGAGAAAGGAAATTATTCCTGACCATAAATGATCAAACTGGCACAGGTACTTGTCTCCTATTCATTTTTAATGAAATATACACTCCTTGTACACTAGCATTAATAAATTTAGGATAAACCCTTCCTTTTAGTACACTGCAATTAAAACTAATTCTTATGTGCCTAGGATACGTTTCTATGTTTCTTACTACAGTCTAACTTTTTACCTCCTACTAGAGACTAGAATACCTTAAAACTCTTAACAAAGAACTAGTTTATTTTTTTAAAGATTTTATTTATTAGAGAGAGAGAATGAGAGATAGAGAGCACGAGAGGGAAGAGGGTCAGAGGGAGAAGCAGACTCCCTGCTGAGCAGGGAGCCCGATGTGGGACTCGATCCTGGGACTCCAGGATCATGACCTGAGCCGAAGGCAGTCGCTTAACCAACTGAGCCACACAGGCGCCCCAAAGAACTAGTTTAATAGTTCCATCCCAAGTTCTATAATTTCACACTGACATTGAGCTTAATGAGTTTCACTTGTCATCAAGCTTTGTTAAAACACAAACCTTATGTTCCATTTATCATTGCTTTTTTTTAATGACATTTTTAAAGTTTTCTAAAATTTTATGTCAGATGTGACATACTTGCCTTGGAGCATTTTACTTTCATAGCACTCAGGACTTGGCATCAAAAATGCTGTAATCATGTTCCACAACAGAGCTATTCATTTGTTCATTTATACTCCAAATTTTGTGGAACATTCACCAAAGGCAACGTCTTTGTGAGACACTGGTCCTGCCTTCAAGAATCCTACAACTTAGTGAAAGCTAAAACATATAGACACAAATTAATCCAATTAAGCTAGAAAATATAAGTAGCTTAAGAGAGAACATTTAGAAATCAAGGTAGTATCACTTCTGGGTGAGTAGATTAGAAAATATTTTGTGTAAGAATACAATTGAAAATATGAGAAATTGAGAAAAGATAAAATTGGAAACGGGGAAAACTGGAGAAAAAAGATTTACAGAGATTTATTTTCTTGGCATTTTAAAAATTAAAATAAATATTTTCTTTTCAATCCAGAAATATTTGGATTTTAAATATTTATATTCATATGTAGATTCTAAATATATATATATATTCCTTTTGTTTTTACTGATTGCTTCAGTTCTTTTAGCAATCCTGCATTAATCAGAAAATCCCATGTTATTTTCACCTTTGCTCATGGCCTTCTCTAATGTAATCAAAAGTCTTCCCATAGTCATAGGGCAATGCAGCCCCTTCAGAGTCAACATACCCCTTTACCAGGGTTTGTAGAACCTTTTGCTAGGCCTTCCAATTCCTTAAAAATTTTGCAGAGCAAGCAGCTGCCTGTCCCTTCTATGTCTTTGTCATGAATAAACCCCAGTGAATAGAATCCAGTATGAATCAAAATGTATTTATCAAAAGAAAGGCTCATGGAAGAGAGGTATGCCCTCCAATGAAAGACATTTGTTTATACCCACAGTATTGGGGGAAATCATTTAAGCTCAAGTAAGAATTCAACTAACCTATCATTTCATGTGCATGTTATTTTCAAATGATAAATTACCTCACTTAATATTTTATACATCTGAACTGAATACTAGCAGAAAAAGTCTAAGAAAGAGGATGTCTGAATCCCCAAGTTTAAGATATGTGAAATCTTTTGCCTCACATCTTTTGCCTCACAAAATCTGCAACATTTGAGGGACCAAAAGGATGGTGTTCCCTGCATACCAACAAATTCTGTCTTGATTTACATGTAAACTCAGGTAATAGATAAGCTATTCAATTTTCTATCCAAGTAAGAGAAATATAAAAAAACTGATATTTAATCCACATTTTTCTTTTCTTCTGTAATCCAGTTTGAAGGAGAATCATCATGTATTGTGGATGCACTTTTTTGTTAGCTATAGAGTCTTCCCTCATCAACACTCAAACCCCATCATTTTCATTCAAGGCAGAAATATAAAAAAGCCTCCTTCTCCAATGTGAACTTTCAGTAAATATACTGATGGAAATACGTGAACTAGTTACACAGATATGAAAAGAAAAGAAAAATTTGATCACCTAAAGGGAGCAAAGATTTCTCTTCATGGCAGTAGGAGAGGCCAGATCATCCTTAACTCAGTTAAGGATGAAGTATAGGATTTTGCCATTATTAACTACACAAAGGTATCCAGCTCAGAGGACAAGAGGGAACTGACATTCAGCCTACAGAGAATGTCGGACGTGCTTCTGGAAAAAGGAACATATTTTTCTAATTCACACAAAAGCATTCTCCTCTCATAAACAACGGTCTTGAAGGACTTCACCCACTCTGATGGAGTGCTGAGGAATGATATGGCCTAGCATTGGCCTGGAAACATATACCAAAGTAAAGTTATTTAAGGGATGATTTATTCCTATTAAGGGATAAATTATAAATATGAAGTGGAAATAATATAATGTCTTAGACATTCACTATGCATCTGGCACTCTATTAGTTGTTTTTATGCAATCTCATTAAACCCTTTCCCAAACTTTATAAGGTAGAAGTAATTCAAAGAACTTAAACATCTTTTACTTAAAGGACTCCCTAGACTGGGGGCTCCTGGATGGCTCCATTGGTTAAGCCTCTGACTCTTGGTTTCAGCTCAGATCATGATCCCAGGGTCGTGGGATCTGAGCCCTGTGTAGGGCTCTGTGCTCAGTTATAGTCCACTCGAGACTGTCTTTCCCTCTCCCTCTGCCCTTCCCCCCTGCACGTGCTCTCTCTCTCTAAAAATAAATGGATAAGTCCTAAAAAAAAAAAAAAAAGAATCCCTGGATTAACTAATATTCTTCACCCCCTCAAGGAAACATACTGAGCAATACTCATCATTCACTGAACACTTATATCCACTAGGCTATTCTTTAATACTAAAGAGTACTACAGAGTGTTCATTTCTTCATCCCAAGTTTGCATCATATGCTACTAAGAATCAATTGAGTTGGATCCTGAAACTTTTAAGGTCAGTTGTCATTATTTTGAAATTACATAATTAAATAACTTGTAAACCAAAAATATAGAAGTTCCTAAAGAAAAAAAGTTGTTTTCTATATTTTCTATAAACATTAAATATAATATTTTGGGAGCCAAATAAAGATGGGTTAGTAAGAAGAACTGCTACTAAATTATGTTTGTACAGTGCTGTAAAGTGCTGGGAACAATAAAAATTGAGAAAGATTGAGCAGATAGATTTCTTCAGGTATTCAGTTCTCACTCATTTTAAAGAAACTAAGACTGAAAATCATAGAAGGAAACATAATGGTGTGGTTTATGCAAGACCATACCGAAGTCCCATCAACAGACTTATACTAAAAGAAATGTTTTTAACTCTTTAAGAAACTACTGCAAATGAGTATTTGTTTAAGTTGTAATTAAAGGCTTAAGATTTGTATACATCACTTTTTATGATTAACTTTTTTTCTCTTTTCTTTTTTCTTTTCTTTTATTATGTTATGTTAATCACCATACATTACATCTTTAGTGTTTGATGTAGTGTTCCATGATTCATTGTTTGCGTATAACACCCAGTGCTCCATGCAGTACGTGCCCTCTTTAATAGTAGGAAGGGAAATATGATTAACTTTTTAGGAAAGCCTCTACTGTATTATTAACATTACAGAGATGATGAAAATAAGTCAGCTGTTATATAAGTTGCAAAAAATAAAAATAAAAAATCACACCCAAGAGATGGATTGAAACCTTAGTCCCCACTTTTTTTTAATTTAAATTCAATTTAATTAACATATACTGTATTATTAGTTTCAGAGGTAGAGTTCAGTGATTCATCAGTTGCGTATGACACCCGGTGCTCATTCCATCACGTGCCCTCCTTACTGCCCATCACCCAGGTACCCCATCCCCTCATTCCCCTCACTTCCGGCAACCCTCAATTTGTTCCCTACAGTTAAGTGTCTCTTATGGTTTGCCTTCCTCTCTGTTTTCATCTTATTTTATTTTTTCTTCTCTTCCCCTATGTTCTACTGTTTTGTTTCTTAAATTCCACATATGAGTGGAATCATATGGTACTTGTCTTTCTCTGACTTATTTCACTTAGCATAATACCCTCTAGTTCCATCCATGTAGTCGCTGATTTTACTGAGTCTATAACCAGCCCTGAGACACATCTTAAGCTCTTGACGATTTGACCTCTGCTCAGCTCTGCCAACTCATCTTTTGCCAGCATCCCAGTCATATTCTAAACTGTAGCCATGATAAACTGCCTTGAGTTTCCCAAATGCCCTATGTTCTGTTATTCACTCTAACTTCTAAGCCTTTGAACTTTGAACTATTTGTCAAAAATATTCTTCCTTTTTCATATTACCTGGCAAACATTTATTTGACAGCCTTAAAGTCTCAAAATTGGTGTCATTTCTTCTAGGTTGATGTCATCCCTCAGAATTAGAAGCCTCTTTTATACACACCTTTAGTTAAGTCTTTTATACTTTTCATTATACCAGTTATTTCCTGTGACTTGTCCTCCTATCTCAACTAGAACACATGTTCTTTAAGCTCAAGTTCTCTGTATAGTTCATTATTGACATATAGTACCAAACCTAGTGCCTGGCACATAATTGATGATCTGTATGTATTTGAAGAAGGAAATCAGAAAGGGAGACACTCTGAGGGAATTTTAATCAATCTTTTCAAAAGACAGGAAAATCAGAGTGTCTCACCATGAGATTATGAGCTACAAGAATGCCAGGCTGGTAGCAAAACATAGTGCTAGATATCCATACCTGTTCTTAAAGACTTCCTGTCTTTCAAAATCAATTGATGTCCATATTTTAAAAATTGATTTTTATCATTCTAAGATTGATAAATTTAAAATTTTAAAAGAAACACGATGAAAAATGAGCTAAGACACTCAGAGAATAGCTTTTATATACTCAGTATTTTAAAATTTCAGTTTCACTACATGAGTCACATTATTTCAGACTCTACTAATTTAAAATGTATAATTATGCAGTCATAGGTAGGGTAAAATTTACCTTATAAATTTCAAGGATAAAAAAATCGTTTCAAAGCCAAAGAAGATTATGAAAAAGAATTGCAGGGGGAAATATTTATCTAATTTAAAAGAATTACTTAAAGCTCATTAGAAGCATTTATCTGCATAAAAGTAAATCAATAGTATAATTGCAATTCATTGTCTTCTGTTCTTTAAAGCTGTTTCTTTAGCGGGCTTTTTATGCAATTCTTTTTTTTAACCTAGATTAGGTAGCTAAAAGTAATGAATTTCATTTTAGAAAGTATAATTTTATCTTTTAATCAATCCAAACTATCCTTCTATCTATTTCAAGCAGTTCTCAATCTTTTTTTCTAAAATACATATAAGGGATAATCATTTATCTAGTCATTTATTTATTTATTCAATGAGCATTTATTAGGAGTATACTATTTTCTAAGCTCTTTTCTAAACACTGTGAATATAGCAAAGGATAAACAGTTATGACTCATCTATTCATGGAGTTTATTTGCCCCTGGAGACACAGAAAATAAACAAATAAACAGGGCAAAATGAAGAAGAGACAAGTGCTCTATGATGAAAATAAAAGGGTGTGATGTGACATGTAGTTATTTCAAATTAAACAACCAGAAAACATTTTTCAGAGGAGATATTTAAACTAAGACTGAGTATTAAGGAGAAACCAACCATTCAAATATCTAGGAAAAGCATTACAGACAGAGAAAATAGCTGGCCCAAGGTCCCGGATAGTGAGTAGAGAGGAGCATAAAATGAGATAAGGTCAGAGAGTTAGCAGGGATTGGATCATGTATAGATTTTATTATAAGAGGACTTGGGTGTCACTGAAGATTTTTAACAAGAGATAGAATGTGATCATGAAGGGTTTGTGCATACTATGTAGAGCTTTTTTTAGTGGAAGAACAGGTTACGAAGCGGGGAACAAAATGGAAACACTGAAACCAGTTAAGAAACCGTTTCAGTTGTCAACATGAGACAAAATAGTAGCATTGGAGACAGAAAGGAGCGGACAATATTAGGACATTTTTAATGAAGAATCTATAGAACTTAAAGATATTCATCAGAAGTGAGAGAAGGAGAGCAACAAAGATTGACTCTTATGTTTTGGGGTTGAGATACTAAATGGTAATTAATGACATTCATTCAGATGGGAAAGACTGGGAACAAGTAAGTTGGGATGGAAGATCAAGACCTTTGTTTTGAGCACTTAATAAGTGAGATATTTTATCAAATATCCAAATAAATAGGGTACAGAGAGTTGTTCCATGAGCTTAGATTTCAGAGAAGAGGTGGAGGTGAAAATAACAGACTTAGGATTCACCAGCAGAGAGAATGAATTTAAAGACATAAAAGTGATGAAATCACCTTAGGAAAGAGTAGATATTAAAAAAAAAAAAAAAGGAACAAAGCAAGCTTCCACAAACAAAATATATGTCACACTAATATTTAAAGGTTGTACAAAGGTGTTGAAGCAAAAGAGAAGTATAAGTAATTAGTTGGGGAAAATGAAAGGTAACAAAATTTAGTACCATAGAAGTCAGAACAAAAAAAAGTTTCAAGAGGAAGGAGTCATCTATATCAAATGTTATTGAAATCTAGTAAAATAAAGTGAGAAATGTGAACCATTAACTTTGGCAAAATTTTGGTTGTTAGAGACAATATGATGAACAGTTTTTAAAAGAGTGGTAGCCATGAAATCTGATTAACATAAGTTGAGTGAAGGATGAAAGTAGAGAAATACGGAGTATCTAAATGGGTAACTTTTGAAATTTTGATATAGAAAAAGAAGCAACAAGATGAGGATACAGTTGAAATGGGACATGACCTCAAACAAGGATTGTTTTAAGACTGGTGATATTAAGGCATGTTTCAGTGACAATGGTAATGTTCCATTTAAAGACAGGTATTGACAATATAGGAGAAAGAAATTAATTTAAAGACTGGAAGTCCTGAAAAGATGAGAGACTATCCAGAGCACATGTGAAAGTAATAGCCTTAGATTATGGCAGGGACACTTAATGCATTGTTATAGAAGGGAAGGAAAGGGCATGAGGCAAACACAGGTAAGTTGGTGAGACTGGTGGTGAGAATAAGAGAGTTCCTTCTTGGTTGCTTTTATTGTCTTCTTCATGAAGTATGAGGCAGAATCATTTTTTAAGACTGGAAGAAGGGTGTGAGATGTTTGAGGAAAGAGCTAAAGCTATAAAATGGTCACCAGAAGAGACAAAAAGAGAATGCAATAGGGCTAACAAGCAATACTGGGTGTCTATTTGGTTTTTGTGAACATGAATTATAGTGAAATGTTACAATCAATGCCACAGAAATGAAAAAAAAAGATCATAAGGGACTATTATGAACAATTATATGCCAACAAACTGGAAAACCTAGAAGAAAGAGATAAATGCCTAGAAACATACAACCTACCAAGACTGTATCAAGAAGAACTAGAAAGCCTGAACAGACCAATAACAAACAAGGAGATTGAATCAGTAATCAAAAACCCTCCCCCAAAATCAGAATCAAATGATGTCACAGGTAAATTCTAACAAACATTTAAAGAAGAATACCAATGCTTCTCAAACTCTTCCAAAAAATGGAAGGGGGACACTTCCAAACTGTTTTTGAGGTCAGCATTACCCTGATACCAAAGCTACAGACAAAGACAGCACAAGAAATCTATAAGCCAATAACCCAGATGAGCATAGATGCAAAAGTTTAACAAAATACTAGCAAATCAAATTCAATAGCACATTAAAAGGATCATACATCATAACCAAGTGGGACTTATCTCTGGTATGCCAGAATGGTTCCACATACATAAATCAATCATTGTGCTACATACACCACATTAACAGACTGAAGGATAAAAATCACATGATCATCACAGTAAGTATAAAAAAAGCACTTGAAATTTACACTTTTTCATGATAAAAACTCTTAACCAATTAAGTACAGAAGGAACTTACCTCAACACAATAAAGGCCATATGTGAAAAGCCCACAGTTAATACTGAATAAATGAAAGCCTTTCCTCTAAGATCTGGAATAAGACAAGGATGCCCACTCTTGCCACATCTACTTAACATAATACTGGAAGTCGTACCTACAGCAATTAGGGAAGAAAAGGAAATAAAAGACATTCAAATAAGAAGGGAAGCTGTAAAATTATCTCTGCAGAGAATATCATCTTATATGTCAAAACCTTAAAGACTCCACCCAAACACTGTTAGAAATAATAAATGAATTCAGTGAAGTTGCAGTGATTTCTTGAATATGACACTAAAAGCATAGGATAGAAATCAAAAAGAAACAAGTGAGATAATGTCAAACTAAAAAGTTTCTGCATGGCAAAGGAAGTAATCAATAAAATAAAAAATGTTACCAGGGCACCTGGGTGGCTCAATGGTTAAGTATCTGCCTTCGGCTCAGGTCATGATCCCAGGGTCCTGGGATCGAGCCCCACGTCGGGATCCCTGCTCGTCAGGAAGCCTGCTTCTCCCTCTCCCACTTCCCCTGCTTGTGTTCCCTCTCTTGCTGTGTCTCTCTCTGTCAAATACATAAATAAAATCTTTAAAAATAAATAAATAAATAAAAATAAAAAATGTTACCTACAAAATGGGATAAATGTTTGTAAATCATATATTCAATAAAGGGTTAATATCCAAAACATTTGTTGGGGCTCCTGGGTGGCTCAGTTAAACCTCTGACTCTTGGTTTTGGCTCAAGTCATGATCTCACGGTCATGAAGTCCCCATGCTTGGCTCCGCCCTAAGCAGGGCATCTGCTTTCCCTCTCCATCTGCTCTTCCTCTACCCCGCACCACTTGCTCTCTCTGTCTCTAAAATAAATAAGTAAATCTTTAAAAAATGTATATCCAAAACATGTGAAGAACTCTTATAAAGCAATAGTAAAAAAAAAAACCTAAATAATTCAATTAAAAAATGGGCAAAGGAACTAAATGCACTTTTCTGCAAAGTAGAGATACAGATAGTTAACAGATATAAAAAAGTGTTCAACATCACTAATCATCAGGAAAATGCAAATCAAAATTTGATACAATAAGATATCACCTTACACAGGTTAGGATGGCTTTTATAAACAAAACAAAACAAAAAAAAAGCACCAAAAAACTAACAAGTGTTGGCAAGAATGTGGAGAAAGTAATCCTTGAGCACCTCTGGTGGGAATGTTAATTGGTGCAGTCACTATGGAAAATGGTATGCAGGTTCCTCAAAAAATTAAACGTAGATCTACCATATGATCCAGCAATCCCACTTCTGTGCATATACACAAAGGAATTTAAATCAGGATCTCCAAGACATACCTGAACTCCCATTTTCACTGAAGTATTATTCACAATAGCCAAGACACTGAAGCAATCTTAATGTCCATCTATGGATAAATCAATAAAGAAAACATGGTGTGGGTATGTGTGTGTGTATATATATATATATATATATATATATTTAGAGAGAGAGAGAGACCTACGTATAGCATCATGCCTACAGTTAACAATATTGTATGCATACTTAAAAATATGCTAAAAGAGTAGATCTTATGTTTATGTCCCTATCACATCATCATCATCATCATCATCATCATAAGTGAGACGAAACTTATGGAGATAAAGGATAGGTTTATGTCATAAATGATAGTGATGATTTCAAGGGTGTATACTTATCTCCAAACTCATCAAGTTGTATACATTATGTACAGCTTTTTGTATGTCAAAAAATAAATTAATTTAAAAAACAAAGTGAAATGTTTGTCTTTTTTTTTCCCCCAGCAAAATTTAGCTCCTCTGGAGCAGATGCCAAACAGACAATAATTTAATTGTGACTAGGTTTTTGCTGGGGAAGTGTGAGCTGGCCAAGTAAGAACACTAAAGTGTACATAAGGGAGTCATTTTTGGAGAGTCAATGTAAGATATAAATAATTTTCACTAACAAGAAAGGATGTAGAGCTTTAATTTTCAGACATTTGGATTTTACAGACTTTTTTTCATAGAAACTCACACAGGTTCTGTCTTTTCTCTTTCCAAGTAAATACACTTAAAAAAATAAAAATCTCCATTAGCGTCATCATTTCATACCTCAAAATAAAGAGCAAAATGTAGGAAAGATACAACCTTGAATAAAAGACAGCACTTCAAATTAAATTAAATTAATTTTCCAGAAAACTCACAGTATTGTTCTTATTTTTTTGTTTTATCTGGGTGAAAATTTGCTCATGGATCAACACAGTGTCACTGACCTATATTGGCAATCATGGTGTAGAGCATGGGCATTGAGTAGAAAAGACCTGATCCTGTTCCCTAGCTCTGACTACTATCAACAATATGACTGGGAAACTTGCATCATTTTCATGAACTGCTAGAAAATGAGATATCTCATCTGTACATTGCAGTAATAAGCACTACCTCACAGAGTTTCTATGAATATCACATTGGGTCACATATGTAAATTGCCTTCTATAATGCCTCGATTGTAGTAAGCAGTCTTTTATGATAATCATTATTATTTTCCTCTTTTCCTTCTATGAAACTGCTATTAAAGAATCTTTTCCTCCTTGTCTTCAGAGTCTCTTATAAAAGGAACCAGGCAGGGGTGCCTGGGTGGCTCAGTCAGTTAAGCAGCTGACTCTTGATTTCGGCTCAGGTCATCTCAGGGTCTTGAGATCCAACCCGAGTCAGGCTCCATGCTCAGCGGGGAGTCTGCTTGAGAATCTCTCTCTCTCCCTCTCCCACTCCCCCCCACTCATGTTTTCTTTCTCTCTCTCTCTCTTATTCTCTCCCAACTAAATAAATAAAATCTTAACCAAAAAAAAAAAAAAAAGAGAGAGAGAGAGAGAAACCACTCACAGTGACTGGAGTTGCCTGCGTGTGTGGCTTTTTCTAATACCAAAATAGTGTGTCTTTTCTAACACCAACCAATATTCTAATTTGCCAACAACATCTGGATGTTCAACAATTCAATTTAATTCTGACTCTTAACTACCCAGAGTTAGCACAGACACCATAGGGTAAGCTTAGTCTTACAAGACTGCCCTCACTTCAGATGCCAGCCAAAAATGGAGTACCCACACTACTCACAGCCCAGCTGACTGTAAATTTGAGGGTTGTCACAATTCTAACCTCAGGTTTGATAATTCGGTAGAATGACTTATAGAACTCTGGTAAGCACTTTACTTACAATTACCAGTTTATTATAAAAGATAACTCGGGAAAAGCCAGATGGAAGAGATGCATAAGGCAAAGTTTTGGGGGAAGGGGTGCAGAGCTTCCAGGCTGGAAGCTCTGGGTACATCACTTTCCTAGTACAGTGATGTATTCACCCACCTGAAAATCTCCCTGACCCCATTATCATAGTAAATGGAGGTTTCATTACATGGGCATGGTTAATTACATCACTGGCAATTGATGATTGAACTCCATCTCTAGCCCCTTTCTAATCCTCAGAAGTTAGGGAGTGGGGCTGAAAGTTCTAACCCTCTAAGCATGTGGTCAATTTTTCTGGGGACAAAACCTCACCCTGAAGCTATCTAGGGGCCCTCCAAGAGTTATCTCATTAGCATATAAAGACAGTGAATTGCAAGGGGCTCTGTGCCAGGAACTGGATAAAAGACCAAATATTCATTTTTTATTATACCACACTGCACTAAAGGCAACCTGGCACCTTAGCCCCATTAGACCTTTGCTAGGCCATGTGGCCTGATGGCTGCCCTTATGCCAGTTCCAGATAAGGGCATCTTCTAGAAAAGCAGAGAGAACAAAGCTTGTGTTCTTTTAATATTTGCCAGAGACTTTCTCGGGGCGGGGTGGGGGGGGCGGGCGGGTAGATGAAGAACAAGAATTAACATAGCTCATTTAAAGGCAGTGAATAGAGTTTATTCTTCAATAAATTGGTCATTTATTCATTGAATATACATTTTTGAGTGCCATTAAGCCAAACGCTGTTCTAGTTGTGCCAGACACAGCTGCAAACAGGACAAAGTCCCTGCTCTGTTTACGGAGTGTAACGTTGTGAAGGAGGAGACACACAGGAGACAAGTAAGCTCCCGTGTGTAATATTTTCAAAGTAAGTGCCACATGGAAAGAGAGCAGGTAAGGGTGTAGGGACTTGGGGTAGTGGTGTGGGGTCATTTTAGAGAAGCCCTCCTTGTGAAGATGATATTTGAGTAGAGTTTTGAAGGAAATGTGGAAGCAAGCCACATGAAAATCCAGCGAACTTTTTTGCTATTTCTCAAAATAGAATGAATAAAGGTACTTTAAAATAACTAAAGAAGAAAATCAGATAATGGTAATGATAATCCAAAGTAGAAAAGGAGAGTTTGCATAGTCTAATTATCTGATAAGCATGTCTTGTTTATATTTTGCCAACAACCTTTCTCTGTGTACCAATCTTAACAAAAATGAAGAAAACTCATATCCAATTTTCTGACTCTCACACAAACTAATGCTTTATAAGAAATTATTTTTTTTAAATCATGAAAACTGTGTATCGCCTTCTAATCAATATGTGGAAATCAGTGATCCAATGATACCTAAAGAGATTTGAGGAATGTAATGCTTCTTCTAGTTTTTTAAATGTGAAAGTTTGAATTATACAGATCAACAGACAATGATCTAAATTGCCCTATCTGGCAGGCAGGCAGTTATCACCAAATAAAATTACCCAGCTTTGCAGGTACTTGGTGCAATCACTTCTTTCTTTAAAAACCCACAAAATAATTTGCTCATCTTTCCATTATATTTCTCCTATTTGAATTATATTCAATTTTGAATTTGGGTTTTGATCCCTACCATACTGTCTACTACTTTAGAACAGGAACTGCACTTTGATCATTGTTCCAATGACATTGTTCCATGGCTGGGCTTCTGACCTTAAACCTTTATTTTCTCCAATTCTTACACAAAGATAAACATAGCCCTACACTGTTTGGCTTCTAACATTTTTTTCTAATTTAATAATGTGCCTTTCTATATCAGAAGGTCTTTATACTTCCTGTTATGCCTGCATAGTATTTCATTGTGTGGTTGCATTTCCACTGCCTTAAACTGCATTGCCATTAATAACTCTGTGTTTTGTGGTAGGCAGAATTACAAGATGACCACCCATGCCCTCCACTCTGGTATAACCCCACAGCCTTTGATTGTGGTAGGGACCTGTGAATATGATGGAATATCACTCCCATGATAAAGTTACATTTTATGGCACTGTTGACCTTAAGAAAGAGATTATCCTAGATGGGCCTGATCTAATTAGTCCTTAAAAGGGACTGGGCTCTTCCAGAAGAAAGGTATTCAAAGCAAAAGAAGATTCTCCAAGGCTGGTTTTGAAGATGGAGGGAGGAATGTGACAAGGAATGTGAGCAATTTTCTGTTGCTCAGAGCAACCCCCAGCCTACAGCCAGTAAGAAAACAGAGGCCTCGGCATTGTAACTGCAAGATGCTGACTTCTGCCAACAACCTGAAGGAGCTTGGAAGAGCTCCAGATGATAATACAGCCTAGCCAACACCTTGACTTCAACCCATGACACCCTGAGCTGAGAACCCAGTTATGCCTTTGGCTGACTTCTGACCTATAGAAGAAATTGTAAGGTAATAAATCTGTGGTGTTTTAAGCCTTTAAGTTTGTGGCAATTTGTTACATGACTCTTCTTTACCAGAGTTTCCTCTGGCTATAATTACTTTATTACTTCTTTTCCATGTACATTTTTTAGAATCAGTTTCACAGTTCCAGAAAAATAAAATTGATGGTACACTGTTGAATTAACTTAGGGACAACTGACATCTTATTTTAAGCATTTTTTAATTTTAAACAGTTATATTTTAAGATCATCTTAATTCTTTCCACTTCTTATGCCTACTTTTATTAAAGAGAGAAAAATACTCATTGAGGTAAGTTGGATTCCCTGTTATTTAGCACAAGTGTCTTTCCGCAACAGTTGAGCTTGGGCTTTCCAGTAGTTTCCCAGGGCTGCTACAACAAAGTGCCACAAATTAGGTGGCTTAAACAATAGAGGTTGCATAGTTCTGGAGACTACAAGGCCAAAATCAATGTATCAGCAAGATTGGTTTCTTCTGATGACTGTGAGGGTGAATTTGTTCTGTACCTCTCTCCAAGCTTCTGGTAGCTTCAGGCATTCCTTCATTTATAGACAGCATTCTCCCTGTGATTCCCTGTAGGTATGCCTGTTACTGGATCCAAATTTCCCCTTTTTATAAAGACATAGCCATCTGGATGGGGCCCACACTAGACCTCATCTTAACTTAATCATCAGCAATGACCAAATTTCCCAATAAGGTCACATTCACAGGCACTGGGAGTTAGCTGTTAGCACTTCCACATCTTTTGGGGACACACCTTTCAACCCACAGTGGGCCACTTCAGTGGTTCTTATGAAGATATCCAGTCTCAACTCTAATAAAATATGGAGAGTGAATTTTTAAAATCTTTCATAGCTCTACCACCTTATAACTAAGAAACTTGTGATTTTTTAAAGGAAAGATAGTAAAAATAAAATGTTAAGCTTTCCTAAGCCTGAGACTTCACAATTCTTTTTTTTTTTTAAGATTTTATTTATTTATTTGACAGAGAGAAAGAGAGAGAGAGAGACAGCGAGAGAGGGAACACAAGCAGGGGGAGTGGGGGAGGGAGAAGCAGGCTTCCCGCAGAGCAGGGAGCCAAGCCCGATGGCTCTATCCCAAGGACCCTGGGATCATGACCTGAGCTGAAAGCAGACACTTAACACCTGAGCCACCCAGGTGCCCCGAGACTTCACAATTCTTAAATGATGAGTTCAGCTTAAAACTATAAAGGGCCATGTTTTTTAAAGAAATTTCTGCTTCGTCAGATTCTTGAGGAGAAAAAACAAACCAACTAAACTCCAAACCTGTCAACTACCAAGATGTTTGAAATAAAAAAAGCTTAATTTTACTTTATGGCATTACTTGAAATTTAGTTAGCATTTCAGAGGGAAGGTAGACCTGAACTTTTATGAGTCCTCTCAGAGTTTAATGAGTTTTATTTCTTAAGTAAATCTTTACTGAAGGAAATTAAGATCTTACAAGATCTTAAATGGAACAAAAGCTAAATCAAAAGCTAGTGGTGGGGAAGGTCATAACCTTAGACACAATCACTTAATCATTTGTTACCATATGTTGGAAATCCATTATACCTCAGCTTGCAGCCTTTGAGAGCAGACTTAACTTGGGTCTGAACATAAACAATGACTTGCATGCCTGGAAGTCAAATATTAGCCTGGATCAGATCCAATGGGACATTTACTGTATAGATCTTCTTTGACTTAAAATGGGGTTACGTTTGGATAAACCCATCATAAGTTGAAAACATCCTAAGTCAAAAATGCATTTAATGCACCTAACCTATTGACCATCATAGCTTAGCCTCACCTACCTTAAATGTGCTCAGACAGTTGAGAAAAATTATCTATCTCAAAGCCTATGTTATACTTAAGTGTTGAACATCTTATGTAATTTATTGAATTCTGTACTGAAAATGAAAACAATAGTGTATGGGTACACAATGATTGTAAGTATATTGGTTGTTTACCCTTGTGATCGCGGGGCTGACTGGAAGCCCAGGCTCACTGTCCCTACCCAGCATCACAATAGAATACCACACCCCATACCACTAGCCCAGGAAAGGATCACAGTTCAAACTTTGAATGACAGTTTTTAATGAATATGTATGGCTTTCACACCATTGTAAAGATGAAAAATCATAAATTGAACCATCATAAATCATTCGCTATACTCTGCCACTTTTATTTTAATCTCCATGTGTGTGCGTGCACGTGCGGGTGCATTCGGTAGTGACAGACATGGTAGTCAAGGCTTAAGGGAGGAGTGGAAAGAAGGAATGAATCTGATCCAAAGTCCACTTTTCCTCTTGGTAACCGTAATTCTACTCCTCCGTATGCATGCAAAACGTCTTTGCTTTTCCTCATATTTGTGAGAGAATAATTGGCTAAAAGCCTAAAATAGCTTTTTCTCTTTCTCCTTCCTCTGCTGCTTCTCCCTCTAGCTTTGCCCTCCTCCTCCACTGTTGTACCTAGTGGCTTCCCACAGGAGCTAGCAGTAGGCAGTGGAAACTATGCTTATTTGGATCACCTCCATATATATTTATTTTTTTATAAAGCTTTTTTTAAAAGTTTTTATTTATTCGAGAGAGAGAGAAGGAAGGAGCAGGAGGAGCAGCAGAGGGAGAGGGAGAAGCAGTCTCCCAGCTGAGCAGGGAGCCCGATGCAGGGCTCTATCCCAAGACCCTGAGATTATGACCTGAGCCGAAGGCAGACGCTTAAGGACTGAGCCACCCAGGCGCCCCATCACCACCATGTTTAGAATATCACCCTGAATTCTACCTTCGTCTTTGGAAATGTAGCACCCTTAAGTCCATAAAAATTTAGCCAACTCAATCAGCTCAGGAAAGGCATCCTGTTGTTTATTGTAATTGATGTTGATGGTGTTATTTTTATCTTTGCTTAATTTTCTTTTTCCTTTTGACTGAAACAGACTTGCAGAGTGTTGAAACAAAAGGAAGAGAAGAATCAAGCTGGCCAGAGTGAGCAAGCTTCTTGATGGCCAGACAGAAGGTGAGATGACTGCTCCAATATTCTATCAAGGGCAATTTACTATATCTTAGTGTAACTATAATATCATATCACAGCAAAGGAACCATAAATCCTCTAGTTAGGTCAAACCTCCACAGATAAGTAACCTGAGGACACAGTCTTGCAAATAGTGGCTGTTGTAGAGTTCACTAATTACTCCCAAGACACAGTCTTTCCTCCTTCCTTTTAGCAGTACATGTTGGCTTCATAGCTAGAGACTATTTTGAAACTTCCTGAATTAGTTTTCTATTGCTGCCATAACAAATTATCAAAATTTACCAGCTTAAAATAACGCCCTTAATATCTCACAGTTCTGTAGACACGAAGCACCAGAGGATCCAGCTGAATTATCAACTCAGGGCTGCACAAGGCCAAAATCAAGGTGGTGGCTGGGCTGGGCCCTTCCCTGGAGATTTCAAGAAAGAATCTGCTTCTAATCTCAGCTAAATTATTGGCAGAATTCAGTTCCTTCTCATTCTTAAAGTTGAAGTCCTTTTTTGCTTAATTTGTAGCCTTTCATATTCAAGTCAACAATGGCACATTGAATCTTTCATGTTTTGAAACTCTGACTTCTCCCGCTACCACCACAGAAAGATCTCTGCTTTGAAGGGCTCCTGTAGTTACAGGAGGCCCAACCCTGTAATGTAGGATAATCTACCTATCTTAAAATTAGCTTATTAGTAACCTTAATTATATCCCTTTTGATATATAATGAAACATATCCATTCGAGTAACATTAGGGGCAAAGGTCATGGATGACAAAATTCTGCCTACTTTACCTCTGTTGCAGTAGAAGCAGTCATTCCAGGGCCACTACTTTGCATAATGCCAGGAGCATCATACACATAAAATCCACTGCAAATGATACCCCTTTTGAGGTGCACAATGTGGGAGAAGTACACAGTGTGGGAGAAGTACACTATGTAACTAGGTTTTAACTAATGGGATGTAAATGGAAATAATGTGTCTGACTTGTGATTATTTTAAACACAAAGTCTCTTGCCGAGTTCTTTTCCTTCTCCCTTTCTTTTTACCTGAAAACAGCAATAGCACGAGCAATCTAGGAAACTGTACATTAAAAATGTCAGAGCCACCTTGTCATTCCTGAACCATTTATCTGTGACCCATTAAGTAAAAAAAAAGAAAGAAAACAATTCTATCCTGTTTAAGTCACTCTATTTTATGGTTTCTTTGTTATAGAGTTTAGCTTGCTAATGGGTTGCAGAATCAGGATGAAAATCCAGGCCACTTGATTCCTAGTCAGGACTTTTAATTACCATATTGTCTCTCCTTATTCATATGTGTATTTAGTTCTGAATACTGCCACTAATCATGGAGCTTATTATTTCAGGTTGCTTCGCACTTGGTAGGTCTTACATCCTTCGGTCTCTAATCCATTATTATCCTCTTGTACTCTCCAAAACCTCTGTAAGAGTCTGATACTGGGGAGAGATGAAGGTCTGGATGGAGTTTGAAAAGGCATGGTTAGGGTTAGTAATAATGTGGGTGAGTGACTTAGTTGGGTGAAGCTGGCTTATGTCACACCTCAAGTTCCTTATAAGAAGCCTTGGAGTAAAAACTGAGTTTCATAATTTATACAAATTCCTGAAGAGTGGTGGATAATTCAAGCACAAAATAAAATATATCATAGTAAAGGGAAAGCAATAGTTGTTCTAATAAATAAAACGAAGTCAGCATGCCCATTCTTCATACAACATCACCTTGAAGAGTAACTAAATAATTTATAGAAAAAAGCAGGTATCTAAAATTATGCATTCATAAAATAAAAAAGTTACGAACAATGCCTAATCAAGCATTAGATAGCATTTGTCTATATCCAATAGATGTATTTTTCTCCACCTTCTTCATTAAATAGCATTCAAAGTTTTTGTCATATTCCAGATTTAGCAATTTCATTAATCTTGGCAGAAGTGTGGGTATTGTTCTGGATGAAGCCTTCTCTAAGGAGAGAATGCAGCCAATGTCTGTGATCCCTTAGTCCTTTTCATTCTGGCTGATAACTTTCATCTTGATTCGAATTGCTTCTATGGCTCTGAGCCTCCCCGAGATGTTACTGATGATTTTTAAGCATTATTTCTATTTTTAAAAAATTAATCCTCAGAAACTACATAAGTTCACCAAGTACAGTCTAAGACAACTTGCAGAGCACAATATCCCAAGGCAGCTGGGAATGCACATGTTGGCTGGGAAATCACTTTGCATTGGGCTGAGCACTTCTGTAACAGGCTTTACCTTGACCCTTGGAAGCACTTTTGAACCAACAAAGAGTATGACTAACAGTGTAATCCTCACCCTGAAAAAATTTCTAAGATATTTCAAACTGCATAACTATATGCAGTTCTCCTATATATTAACAAAGATGCTCTTTTCCACTCTATTCTCAAAAAGTATAAAATAATCATGAATAAATTGGATTGCCAATTTACCTGCCACAAATAGATGTTTGTTATCTGTTCTAGTGACAGCTGAGCAATGAGAGGAGGACACCTAGGGAAGGTACAAGTGACATTACAGACAGACAGAAGACAGGAAGTCAGCAGGGCCCTGGGAGGTGAGCCTTTATTACCTACATTGTCTTTTCCAAAAATTACTAATTATCTCTGCAACT
Source organism: Zalophus californianus (assembly GCF_009762305.2). Taxonomy (NCBI): domain Eukaryota; kingdom Metazoa; phylum Chordata; class Mammalia; order Carnivora; family Otariidae; genus Zalophus; species Zalophus californianus. The sequence continues at coordinate 61,221,979 of NC_045598.1, forward strand.
GTTTCCTCATCTAAGACATGGGGACCTAGTAACCCCCTCTCCATGCATATTTGAAGATAAAATGAGGAAAAGATAGAAAACATATATCCATCCTTCTTGAAACTTAGTTGGCTACTAATATGATACTTTTTTATACTCTTAGCCCTGATAGAGGAGACTCTGGAAAGGAAAAGGTTTATTTTTTTTTTTAAGATTTTATTTATTTATTTGAGAGAGAGAGCACAGAAGGAGAGGGAGAAACAGACTCCCTGCTGAGCAGGGAGCCCGATGCGGGACTTGATCCCGGGACGCTGAGATCGTAACCTGAGCTGAAGGCAGACACTTAACCAACTGAGCCACCCAGGCGCCCCTGGAAAAGAACAGATTTAAAGAATGAGATATTCTCTGGGTACAAATTCGTTACCAGCCTCTACTATCTGAAACTGCAGAAATACAAAGGACCAGGACCCCTGGCCAAGCTACTCTGAGTTAATAGTTCTCTTTCTTAAAGGAGGATGTTATACCTAAGTTTATGCCACATATTAATTTACTCTTGCTATATAAAAATTAACCATAAATTTAATGGTTTAAAACAACACAAATTTGTTTATTTCACAGTTTCCATGTGTCAGAGGTCAGAGTATGGTTGGATGGGTCCTTAGCTTAGGGTTTTACCAGGCTATAAGCAAAGTAACCTCTGGGGCTGTGTTCTCATCTGTACTTTGCAATCCTCTTCCAGGTTGTTGGAAGAATTCAGTTTCCTAAAGTTTTTGGACTGAGACCCCTGTTTCTTGATGGCTGCTGGCTGTGGGCCCCTCTCAATAACTTGAGGCCACTGTCAATTCCTGGCTAAGCAGCAACAATATTGATCTTTATTTCTTCAAAACAAGCAGAATCTTACATAATACAACTAACCAAGAGAATAATTGCCCCATCATAGTCACAGGTACCATCTACACACAAGGAGAGAGAATTATATAGGAAATGTATGCCAGTTGGTGGAAATCTTAGAGGCCATCACAGATTTCTGCCTGCCATACTCAGTTAACTCATTTTGAAGCAAAATAATCTGATTCTTAGAGTCAGGTAATACTGTCCCACTGAAAATACATAATCTAAGCTACATCCTTGCATAATTTCTTTGCTGTCTCTATCCTGTTTCCCTTCCCCCTTATGGGTTTCTCCTGAGACAGTCCCTTTATAAGTCATTTGTGTATGAATGCCCATCATAGGCTCTGCCTCTAGAGAACCCAAAGGAAGGCACCTTACATTCTTGTTTAGTTACATACTTTTTAACGACTGTAATGTAAGTTCCACGTTTTTCTTTTGTCTTTTTTTTTAAGATTTTATTTATTTATTTGACAGAGAGACACAGCGAGAGAGGGAATACAAGCAGGCGGAGTGGGAGAGGGAGAAGCAGGTTTCCCACTGAGCAGGGAGCCCGATGAGGGGCTCCATCCCAGGACCCTGGGATCATGACCTGAGCCGAAGGCAGATGCCCAATGACTGAGACACCCAGGTGCCCCTCTTTTGTCTTTTTTATTTCTGAGAATTGTTCTACAAGAAATTTTAGATAATTTTGTCAAGATAAATTCTAACTGGACCTTGATTTTAATTACATTAAAGCTACAATATAAGGTTAGACAAGCTGACATTTTGACAATATTCAGACTTATCCTCTAGAAATATAGTATACGGCTTCATTTGCTCAAGAATTCTTTCATGCCTCTCAGTAAAATATCACATGCATTTCTAATTTAAGTTAGCCTGCATGTTTTAAATAAGTTGTTACTATAAATGGAAATTTTTTATCATTATTATTTTAGTTTCTGACTGCTTATTGGAACTACAGAAGTGATGAATATTTTATCTTTATAAATGCTTCCAAAGCCATATTTTAGAATAAAACAACTGCATTTTCAAATGATGCCAAGCCAAGTAGAAGTGCTAACATCTTAAGAATAGGTAAAGAATTGAAAGTTAACAAAAAGTAGATGGAAAGAAAATTAGGATCAAAACACAAGTGTGAACTTAATGATTTTTTTTTAAAAAAAGGAAGAGTATGAGGAAAAACATTACAGGATAAACAAAAGAAGACAAAATTGCCTGAGCTCATAGTAGCTCAAAAGCTAAGCAGAAGTATAAGCTGTATAATGCTCTCTGAAAACAAACAAACACTGGTCAAGACACTAGATTGTGTTAAAAAAAGAAAAGGTGAAGCAAGGGCCTGCAAATAACCATCTTTCTTTATTCAGCACTAACTGGGCCCCTGTTATAATACTGCATTGTCGGAAGCCAGTATTTCTACCAATACTATCTTCTTTCATAGCAGTTTATTTTCTTTTACCAATTGTTTTAGAATCATCAAATCATAAAATGTTGGAGCTACTTGACAACTTAGAGACTTCCTAGAATAAGGAAGTGAAGCTCCAATTAAGTGAAGTTAAGCTCTAATTAGGCAAAAATATTTTCCCTATGATTTCTCTTTTTAGTTAAAAGCATCAGAATTCATCCAAACCAGAAATCTAGGTCATCTTAAAATTCCTCTTCTTTTCACCCTATATACAATCAGTGATCCAAGTGCTATTTATTTTTGCATCCTGAGCATCTCACTAACTCATAGCCACTGAGGTAATTCAGGTCCTCATCATTGCCTTCACTCTTCCACGCTACAAATATTCTGTGCAACTTCTACAGGAACATACTGCTCCAGATGCTACAAGTAAAACAGCAAAATTTTGTTCGTATTTGCATTAGGTTCTCACATGCTCTTGATTTTGATCCATTTTCAACACATTTACTGGAGATTGTTTTACAGAACATGAATCTTATTATGATTTCCCTCACTCAAAATTTCTAGTAGCTTTCCACTACCATGTGGGATTAACATCAAACCCATTAGCTTTCCTCAGTGTAATCCTTCCTTATGTTTCAGCCCCTTTTCCTGCTTTATGTACAGGTTTTTGGTCAACCATCCCACAGATCCTGTGCTGTAGCCACACAGAAATATTAGGCTTTGGGTTGTGTGGCTGGCACAGTTGGTTAAGCATCCAACTCTTGGTTTTGGCTTAGGTCATGATCTCTGGTTTGTGAGATCAAGCCCCATGTCGGGCTCTGTGCTGGGCGTGGGCCTGCATGGTGTTCTCTCTCTCTCTCTCTCTCTATCAAATAACTAAATCTTAAAAAAAAAGAAATATTAGCTTTTACCCAAATATGATAGGCAGTTTCATATTATAAACTTAGAATGTTAGCCTCTTTTTCTCTGGTATATTTGGGAGAAAGTGAGAAGCCCTCGTCTTAATCTCAGATCATCCCATTGGCTGTTGCTGCTTCATGAGATATGGGTTCCCTACTGCTCTCAGCTCTAACTCTGGTCATCATACACTTTATGGATAGGTACCACCTGATACTCCAGGATGCTCTGATCCTTTTATAGTGCTGCGACTGCAGTACTAGCTGCACTGAAAAATGATATGAGGACAGCCATTCCTTCCTTTATGGATACATCCCTTAATTCTCCACAAGAATCACTACAAAAAAGTCTTTTATGTATATAACAGACGTTATTGCAGTGTTGATAACTAGAATAAGTAAAATAAAGAAGTAACAAGTTTAGATGCCATGCATGATTTTCCTAGTGTCCAAGGAAAAGTAATTCTTAATGTCTTTGTTCCTAGCCTTGCTTTCCCATCCTGAAAGACTTTTTTTCTCTTCTCTCCCTCTGAAGGAACTGCATCCTTCAGTGTACCCTAGGGTAAGTATTCACCCCATCCTACCCCACCCACTGAGACAAGATACTAACTCATCTGTAATCATCGAAATTGCTCCAGCTTTTGAACCATGAGGCCTTAGCAGTAGAGTCCAGGGAATACATCAAAAAATCTCCAAGGAATGCTTTGGCGCATCATCTATATTCTTCATTACTATCTCTGTAGCAGTATGAGGTACCAATATACCTCCTAATTCTTCCTGTAGGTTTGGGATGAGTAACTATTGAAATACACACACACACACATACACACACACACACATATACATACATACATATACACACAGAAATCTTTTTATAAGAACATTAGAAATGAAGGCAAAATTTCATCTATATGCAATACAAAAAGCCTGCACTATATTCCCTGGCTATAATGTATGTAGAGCTGAATATTTTAATTAAGAACAAATTTACCTTCTTTTTACCTTCTTTTTCTAAGTCCCAGATAATGCCCAAAGGATTCTTGGATTTTTAAAAAGTGGGCCATTATGATACCTTGAGAAACACTGGAAGCACCACTGAAAACTCCTGTCTAGAAAAGAAAAGAAAAGAAAAAAAAAAGAAAAGAAAACAGGAATTGGGCATGTCAGTGTTAGAGAAGAAAGAAAAGGGATTGCCCTTTATGTAAAATATATTCATATTTTTTCTAATGTCATTTTTCCTGCAAAAAATGCCACCTTTTTTAATAAAAAGGTTCAATTTGAAATGTCTTCTCTGCAATGCTTTCCCTTACTCCTCTGTAGAGTTAGCCAATAGTCAGTTTACTCTGGACTTCTTATAAAAATCTGCACTTACTTCTACTATAGCTCTTAGCACATTTTTATATATTTTTACATCTGTCTGTCCCATGCAGCCTGTGAGCTCTTATGAGGGCAAGAACTATGTTTTATTCATTTTTTTGTCTTCTAGTAGTTGGTCACAGTAGGTGCTTAATAAATGTTTTGTGAATAAATGAGACAAGGAATAAATTCCCCAAATTATACAAGTTAATGACAGAGTAAATAGCAAAACTCAGACTTTCTGACTCTTAGTCTGTTATTTTTCACAGTCATTATCTAATTTAGTCCCAAGTAACACTTAATTTCCAAATTGCAGGCTTGAAATCTAAGAAATTTAATGAGTTTTTCAAGGTCACACTGATAATGTTGTATCATTTCGGTCAGGATAGGTTAGGTTATGCTGCAGTAATAACCTCAAAATCGAAAGACCTAAAACAACAAAAGCTTATTTGTTGCTCCTACTACAGATCCACCATATACATTGGGACTGGGAGGGAATCCACATCTTTATTCAAAGACAAAGATGGATGGAATAGCCACAGTATTGAACATTGCTTATTCTGTGCTAGAGGAAAAAAAGTGTTCTGGAACAATAATAGCTATAGCCTGGAACTAACATATGTTGCTCCCACTCACAAGTTAATGAATAAAACTAGCCATGCAGTCCGTACCCATCAACAAGGAGATCATGAAGTGCCATTCTACCACGTTCCTGGAAATGCAAGTTGAGTAAGACTATTACATAGACTCACATGTAATAGGTATACCACAGATGTTTGAGTCTAATTTTTATTTCTAGTCTAGTATTCTCTCTACCAAGAAGTTCTGGGACCTCCTCCTTTCAGAAAAGATACAGTAGATATAGGATATATTTTAAGAGGATTCAGATAACATAAAATAAATGTGAAGTAATTCAAGGAATTGCACATCTTAAAATCAAGATATGATTGAAAAATAGTTGTCTTTAACTATAAGAAGGCGATTATAGGAAAAAAACATGACTACTACTTTTTCTCAGATATTTCAATATAGAGAAGTAGGCTTAAAATCAATTTTAAAAAGTTAAGTATTATATAAAATGTCATCACACACACACACACACACACGCTCAAAGGACATTATAGCAGGAAAACCTAAGATTCTAGACCTAAGTTCATCACTAATTAGCTTTGTGTCCCTGGGTCTTTTGTAGGCATATATCTTATTATATAAAATGAAGGAGACATATATAAAATCCCTTGCAGTTTAAAATTATTTGGCTCATGTAAATCAACTTGTCATGACACAATTTAAGAGTAACTAATATAGTCATTAGGGTGATAGTAACTGCTAACGCAAGTACATCTCCAAATTTCAATGGCTTAAAACAATATAATTTTATTTTTTACCTATATAACAATATTCCTATTGGCAGGTACCATTTTTTCACACCGTGATTTAGGGACCTAGTTTTCATCCATCTACTGGCTTCATCATCTAGTAAGGCCACAGAGTTCTCTGTTTCTAGTCAGTAAAAACATGAAGGATGGAGAAAACCAGTCCAGATGTGGCACACATTCCTTCTGTTCACTTTCTGTTGGGCAAACATCTTATTGGTGAGAACAACATGGCCTCATCTGGATGCAAAGAGGTTGGAAAAAGCAGTGCCTGGATGAAGACTCCCCTCCCAGGACCAACTTCATGCTGTGAAAGTAGGGAATCAAATTTTTGGAGAACATCTAGTCCTCTCCACCACACTGTCTTTCTTGACAGCCAACCACTCCTCTCTGTTGCTCCCCCTGTACTCAAATACCATTATAGTACTTACATCACTTGGTTCCTTTAGGGGGTAAATATTCAAGAGCAGGGGCCACTTTTTTTAAAGATTTTATTTATTTTTTTGAGAGAGAGAGAGAGCACAAGTGGGGTGAGGGGCAGAAGGAGAAGCAGACTCCCTGCTGAACAGGGAGCCCAATGCAGCTCAATCCCAGGACTCTGGGATCAGGACCTGAGCTGAAGGCAGACGCTTAACTGGCTGAGCTACCCAGGTGCCCCAGGGACCACTTTTTATTCAGCTTTGAACTTCCGAGAACATAGCCCTATTTCAGGAACAGAGCAATTATTCAATAACAAATTTTAGTTAAGTGAGTTTACTCAAACCTCCCTCTGCCACCTTCATGGGGTTTGTTGGTTTGTTTGTTTTCCCATAGTTAGGTGAGCTTGGACACTATCTTGAATCATTAAGAATTTTGTTACAGGGGTGCCTGGGTGGCTCAGTCATTAGGCGTCTGCCTTCGGCTCAGGTCATGATCCCAGAGTCCTGGGATTGAGCCCTGCATTGGGCCCCCTGCTTGGCAGGAAGCCTGCTTCTCCCTCTCCCACTGCTCCTGCTTGTGTTCCTTCTCTCTCTCTCTCTCTCGGTCAAATAAATAAATAAAATCTTTAAAAAAAAAATAAGAATTTTGTTACAGAACTTTACCAGAACCCAGTGATCTTACAAAATTGTTGAGGGTATGTTATGAAGAAACATATACTAAGTGTCTCTATATAAATGATAATTCCCAGACCTCCATTCTTCACTGGAGACCGTATCTCCTTCATAAGTAGATGGCAGCAAAGGTTCTCTTTGATATTCTGATTTTAGGGACAGGCCTTGAAATATTCTTTCATTCTTTCAGTTTCTGTACATAAACCTTGAGTTTTTAAGTGAAAAACGTATAAATCAAGGGTGCTTAGGTGGCTCAGTCAGTTAAGCATCCAACTCTTGGTTTTGGCTCAGGTCATGATCTCAGGGTTGTGAGATCAGGCCCTGCATCAGGCTCTGTACTCAGTGCAGAGTCTGCTTGAGATTCTCTCTCTCCCTCTGTGCCTCCCCCCACACACACACTCACTCTCTCTCTCCCTCTCAAATAAATACATAAATCTCTTTTTTTTAAAGGAAAAGAAAAAGGTATAAATCATCATAGTACCTCTAGAAAGATAGAATAGAGTATGTAAATGTAAAAGTATGTGCAATATGAAAAACATTTATACCTTACAGAGAACACCTGAGAAGATTTTTTAAGTAAAAATGAAACATTTTGGGAAAATTAACTCTTAGGTCAAGTTTTATTTAGTCTAGACCATGTAGACTATGTAAAAACTATGTAAATATGTAATGATATGGCTAATGTAGAATTCTTTCATTTACCCAACAAACATTTATTAAGCACCCACCTTGGCTTAAAATCAAATCACACTATTTTTCCAAATCACCTGGATAATTATCAAATGCTCTGCACTGGATATGCAGCAAGGTCCATGGGGAGCATTTTTAAATTAGAGCTTGTGGCTCTTTAAGGACAAGAGCCTACACCTACCCTTGCCTGATTTCCCAATAAATATTTATAGAATAAATTTCTATCAACATAAATCCTCTGCCCATTTTTTCCAATCCCTTATTAAGATCTTTATCTATGACAATGTTGAATTTCACCAAAACTCAGTGATCCTGGAAAACAGCAATTAAAACACACACACACACACACATACATACACACACACACACACAAAAAAAACATTCTTTTGTGTTCAGGGCTTTACTGAAAAGAAACAACTTCCCCTCTATGAGTTAGGTAAAGACTCACAGATGCTCTCCTTGTTTGCCTGTGACAGGACCAGACAAAAACACTCCAGTTCCCAGTGTTTGCCTATTAATGATTAGCTGAACTACTTGTCTTCACTGATCAGTCAGAACAGAATGTTTATTAATCAAAGCTGGGTTAAACTTCCCCTCCTTCCCCCGAGCCCCTGAATTCTGACCCACTCTTACCCTGAGCTAGCATAAATCTCCTCAACAGTTCTGTCGAGAAGAGGAGCCTTGAGATACACTCTGATCTACTCTCCAATCCCACTCTTTCATCCCACTTCCCCACATTTGGTTCTTTTCAACCTTGTTTACTCCTCCCTATAAAAGAAGAACACTTTTTATCTCATACTGGAATATTTACAGATCTTAGGTCCATTTCAATAGTCTCTGTGCCCCTACTACAATAGACCCTTTCCTTCCTTGTAATAATTCCAAAAATCTCTTCTTACCTACTTCCAGATTTGTTTTTTATTTGATACCTACTTTAAAAGAGAATTACTCCCCCCTATACACTCAATACACAAATGTGAACTAAATCTCTATAGACTAGATTCCTAACTTTATTTTTCTCATCTGACCTGATAGGTGTGGTTTTCTGATTCTCTGCAATGAAAATATTTATTAACATTCAAGTGGAATAAAAGCAACTATTTAGAACTGATACCAAATAAAGGTGATTTTGCAAATAAGAGTTCTGGATTCTGTCTTGGGGTTTGGGGAGCACGAAAAGAAAGACTTCCTGGATGTTAGGGGCTACTCTTTTTATTCTCTTCCCAGAAGATTGAATACGTACTGCCATCTACCGGTAAGCACTGCAAAATCAAGTTAAAACAAATGGCACTGCTTTCTTCTACAGAAGTATGTGAACATATTTATTGAAACGATGGTCTTCTCAAATACATAGCAGACCTAAAAACAAATATTTATGTTCTATATGCATTATTTATTGACCCACCATGTTTAAATACTCTTTTGTCTCAGATTTTCTCAAAAAGATTTTTACTTACCCAAATATTTTTAAATGATTCAGGGTTAAACATCTAAGCAAATCTAATCACTGCATAAATTGAATTGGATAGCACAGTTCAGTATAGTACAGAGCTTTGATACACAAAGTGTGGTCTGCAAGCCAGCAGTCCTAGTATCATTTAGGAGCTTGTAAGAAATGCAGAATCTTAGGCCTCTCCCAGATCCACTTGAAGAGAATCTGCATTTTAATAATATCGTTGGGTAATACGTATACATGTTAAAATTTGAGAAGTACTGGCATAAAGTATTGTATAGAATTTATAGGTTAGGAAAATAACAACAAACCCCAGTTGGAAGCCTTTCTTTTTTTAATAAAAGGGAAGCTTTCAAGACTTTTGTCATGGTCATGGAATCATTTTTCATTTTTCAGTCTTCAAATGGATTTCATCCTGCAATTAAATTTTTTTGAATCACGGTAAGATCAATTGAAGCAGTCTTGAAACAAATTATACCTCTGTTAAAGAAAGACAATTAAAGAACAATACTCTCAAGCTATATGTTAATATTATACATTTGTGCATATTGAGATTCATTATTCTGTTCAGCATCATTGATGACACTTTCCATAAGATTAATTACTGACACATCTATGCCAGCAGCCTCCCAAGAAGGTTAAGAGATAGATAGTCCAGGAAAAGATACAAACACCTAAGTACACAGACACACAATCACACACACACACACACACACACATGCATACTGATGATGAATCCCCAGTATCAAGTTGACAGGCCACAGGAGCCAAACTTCAACAGTGTCCTGGCTCTTCGCACTCTCCCACAATTACCTGTATTAGAAGGGGATGCCATTAGAACAATTTAATTTAGTGTACCAGATGCCTCCACCTTGAAAAAGGAACACAGCAGATTAAAATGTACATTCTACAGAATAAAGTGCACAGTCTCAGTTTTTCATGTTATAATGCCATTTTCTTTGAAATTTGTTGAGACTCTATTGGTCAATTCTTTATTGTTTCAAGTATGCTTGAAAATGTGCATTTTTTCATTATTGGACGCTAAGTAGTTAGATGAATAAAAATAGTTGTTGATTGTTCATATTTTCTATATCATAATTTTTTCACTGTCTGATCCATCAGTTAGTATAAGAACATTAATATCTCCCAATATAATGATGAAATAAAAATTTTATCTTGTTTTGGCAGTTTTTGTTTCCTATATTTCAAAGCCATTTTTACTATACTGTTTATACTTTCCTAAGAAATGTATCATTTTATAATTATAATTATAATATTCTTCATTCTTAATGTTTTTCATTTTAAATTCTATATGACTTAATACTATCCACAGTAGCCAAAATTCACAGGTTAAAGGCACAGCTTTCCCACCAGACAGCTTTGTCCTTACTTCAGACACTAGCCACAAATGCAGGGGTCCTGAGGGCTACCTTCACTCTGACCAGCTGACTGGTTTGAGCGTTCCCATATCACCCTCAAGTTCCGTTTCTCATTAGACTCCCAGGATTCACTGAATGTGCTATAGTTAAAATTACAGTTTGGGGGCACCTGTGTGACTTAGTTAAGTGTCTGACTCTTGATTTCAGCTCAGACCATGATCTCAGGGTTGTAAGATCAAGCCTCATATCTGGCTCCACACTGGGTATGGAGCCTGCTTAAGATTCTCTCTCCCAAAATTCTACTTCTGTGGGTATATACCCAACAGAAATGTTTAACAAAGTACATACACAAGAATATTCACAGCAGCTTTATTCATTACAGCAAAAAATCTGAAAACCCAATGTTCATAAAGAGTCAAATGGATATCTCACAGCAGTAAGAAAGGATAAGTTGGTAACATAACAACATTGATAAATTTTATAAAATAATTCTGAAGGAATGAAGTCAAACACAAAAGAGTAAAATTTGTATGATTAAAATTAATATAAAAATTCAACAAAAGACAAAATAATTTATGAAGATAGAAATAAAACAAGTGGTATTCTTAAAGGGAGTACCATTTGAGAAGGGGCATGAGGAAGCCTCTGGATTACTAAATATGCTTTTCATCTTTATCTGAGCTGTGGTTACATGGGAGCATATATGTGAGTATACATGCAAAAATTATCAAGCTGTACACTTAGGATGTATGCATCTTTTGTATATGTCATACCTCAATAAAATAATAATTACTAAAGTATAAGGATATAGAAAGATATTTGCAATTATTGGATAATATTAACTCCTTTCCTTATAGGCTTCAAGTAGATGGCAAGAACTCTTCAATTTAAAAAGAAAGAAAGAAGAAAGAAAAGAAAGAAAGAAAGAAGGAAAGAAAGAAAGAAAGAAAAAGAAAGAAAGAAAGAAAGAAAGAAAGAAAGAAAGAAAGAAAGAAAGAAAGAAAGAAAGAAAGAAAAGAAAGAAAGAAAGAAAGAAAGAAAGAAAGAAAGAAAGAAAGAAAGGGTAGCCCCATCTTCCAGGTTCACTCACTAATGTGCTTTCAGATGGTTTCAATTTATTGACAGAAGAATACAAGGCATTTGGTGGAGGGAAAATATGCCCAAAACAAAAGGAAAGATATTGACCTTACTGATCTAAGTTAATGTAGGTAAACAAAAACATCTCAGAGCTTAGGTTGAGAAAAGGGAGTAAGGAAAAAGATAAGGCAGGAATGGAGGAGGCAATATCAAATGCAAGAGTCCTGGGAAGGAGAGTCAGGAGAGCTAGCAAATCAGTGCTCTGCTTTGGAATCAAGGTCTAGCTATTTAACTCAGCTTCATTCCTGTAAGTCAATGGTATAATATGAGAAGACACACTGAACAGTGACAGACACGGCACTGAAACTTTGGACTCACTTCATGTGGTAGAATGGCCTAATTACTGGGAAGCAGTTGCCTGTGGAAGACCAATGTGGCCTTTCCTTTCTGAACAACTCTGCCATCTAGCAAATTCCCATTTATGTCCAGCTGGAATCTTCCTTTTTCTATTTGTATTAGCTTTTGGGGCTGCCATAGCAAAGTATCACAAATGAGGAGGCCCAGAAAACTGAGTTGTTTTGTCTCACAGTTGTAGAGCCCAGAAATCCAAAAATTATGTTGACACAATGTCTCTTTAACTGTCCACCCTAGTTCTCCCCTATTTCATTACCTAACACGAGCCTCACAATCTTCTGCCTGGATTATTTTAACAAACTCCTAATGGGCTTCTTGCCTCCAATCTTATCCCACTTAAACCCATTCTCCACTTTAGACCCAGAATGATCTTTTTAAATCACCCATTTAATTATGTCATTCCTCTCGTCAAAGCCCTGTATCGGCTTGCAGCTGTTCTCAGGATAAGGTCCCAAGTTCTGATAATGCCTTTCAGGCCCTTATTTAAATGAATTTCAATTCTTTGAATTCACCCTGTTTTCTCTATCCTTCAGGTCATTGCTCTTTTGTTTCTGTTTCTGGGCACATTTCATGTGGCTAATTCAGCTGAGCCCTTAATCCTCACATAATACTTTCCTGAATCTCCAAAGGCTAGATGAGGTGCTGCCCTCGACTACCATCAAGTATTGCCATAGCATTCAGTACTTAACTCTTCCTATAGCACTTAGCACTCTATTATAATTACCTGTGTACCCCTCCGTCTTCCCCACTACTCTTTAAATTCCTTGAGGGCCAGCATCATACATTATCTTGTTCACTGTTTCATTCTTAGCACCTAGCAGAGACCTCTTCACATAGTAAGTACTTAGCAAGATTTTTCCGAATGGGTAAATTAGTAAAATAACCAAATTATTCAAAGAAAGATACTTGTTTGGTGACTCCTGATATTTAATTTCTGTGAACAGAACTGTTCCCAAGCTCATTTTATTATTTTATTTTGTTTTGTTTAAAGATTTTATTTATTTGAGAGAGAGAGCACGAGTAGGGGGGCAGAGGCAGAGGAAGAGGGAAAAGCAGACTCCCCATTGCACAGGGATCCCGAGAGCCTGAACCCTGGATGCCGAGATCATGACCTGAGCCGAATGCAGACACTTAACCAGCTGAGCCACTGAGGTGCCCCTCCAAATTCATTTTAGAGAGTGAGATTCAGTAATTCACTAATCACTAATTCACTAATCACTAATCTTAATACACTGGAATATTGCTCTTAAGTTATCAGATACAAAAATGTAACATTTTATATAAGGTAAACTCCTGTTAGACTCCATCCCACTACAGTTAGCTGCTGATGCCCCCAAAGAACCTCATTATAAGGTGGCCAGACTTAAAAGGCTTGGACACCAAAGATGCATGACTAAAGCAGATGTCTCCCTCAGAGGGCAAATCTTCCTGGCACAAGAAATACTTCTGTGCTTTGCTCCAGGACACAGAAATATTTGACACACAAATAAAACATGTGAAAAACAACAGGTATTCTGAGATATTAAGAAAGGTATAGAAGTGAGGTCTTTGTGCATAAAATAGAGTTCCTTTGTTTTGCATATCAAGTTTAATTCACACACACACACATACACACACAAGTATTCCCCTTATTGGAAAGAAAAGTGTGAAAAATAAAAAATAAAGAAAGAGTAGAGAAAAATACTGCACTTTAAAGGATCTTATTACTCTACCTTGTCAAACTGGAATCATGAAACTGCACAGCTTTCCACAACACTTGATGTCACTTTGCAAGAATAAAAGTAAAACAAAACAGAAGCTAATACATTTTTTTTTTGTAAAATAAAGAAGCACAAATATGATAATCTGGCTTACTACCACAAAGTGCAAATTTTGAATGCTTCAGAGAAATACAACACTGATGTGGGCTTGTAGGTTCTTCCTTGTAGCTATATGCCAGGACACCTATCAAAAACGTATCCAGTCAAGGGGTTGACATGGTTTCAAAGCCAGGCCATTAATCTGGTGACAGCACCCCATTAAACTAACTCTGCAAATCATTTTATTAGAGGAGTGAAATATTGAAGAGAGAGTGGGACCCTTGTTTACTGTCGCTATTGACTGATTACAACATGATTGCTCAGGGACAAGACAGTTGTTTGCAACATGTAGAAAGATAACAAAGATAAAGAAACTCCCATTTGGAGTGACTCAGCTTTTCAGGGGATACATTTCTCTTTTTGACGCTCCACAGTAAATAGAAAGAAATACTGTTTTTGTATTTTTGGTGAGATGGAAAGGGGGCTGATTTCATTTAAGGTAACTTGTAATTAAGATACACGTTTTGTTCTATGAATAAACTGTACGTAAACTTCAATAGAATTCCGAATAACTTGCTATCTAATATCACCACTTTATACACTTACTAAAGTTAAATATTTGTTCCTGAAAATATATAGTTTGTTATCGGACACAAAACTGGTTCCGACCTCAGGTTTGACTGCTCATTGCTAAAAAATCAATACCCAAAAGAGAAGTGCTGTTGGGAAAGGAAAGATTGCTTTATTCAGGAAGCTGACAAGATGATGGACTAATGTCTCAAAGACCATCTTCCCCTTCCACACAAAGCCAGAGAGTTTTAAAGGGGAGGAATGGAAAAAGTGGAAGGGGTCTGTGTGCAGGAGAAGCAGGTGCCCAGAGGGTTTGTCACCAGTCGACATAACTCTCAATAGACTTGACATCAGTGGCAGTTTTCTTTTTTTTTCATTTTATTATGTTATGTTAATCACCATACATTACATCATTAGTTTGATGTAGTGTTCCATGAGTCATTGTTTGCGTATAACACCCTGTGCTCCATGCAGTACGTGCGCTCTTTAATACCCATCACCAGGCTACCCAATCCCCCGACCACCTGCCCCTCTAGAACCCTCAGTTTGTTTCTCAGAGTCCATAGTCTCTCGTCATTCATCTCCCCCTCCAACGTCCCCCCCTTCATTTTACACTTCCTACTATTTTTTTTAACATATAATGTATTATTTGTTTCAGAAGTACAGGTCTGTGATTCAACAGTCTTACACAATTCACAGGGCTCACCATAGCACATACCTTCCCCAATGTCTATCACCCAGCCACCCATCACTCCCACCCCCGTCAACAATCCTCAGCTTGTTTCCTGAGATTAAGAATTCCTCATATCAGTGAGATCATATGATACATGTCTTTCTCTGATTGACGTATTTCGCTTAGCATAATACTCTCTAGTTCCAACCACGTCATTGCAAATGGCAAGATTTCGGGCTTTTGTTGATGGCTGCATAATATTCCACTATACATATATATATATATATATATATATATATATATATATATATATATACCACTTTGTTATCCATTCAGCTGTCAATGGACATCTTAACTCTTTCCATAGTTTGGCTATTGTGGACATTGCTGCTATAAACATTGGGGTGCACGTAACCCCTTCAGGTCACTACATTTGTATCTTTGGGGTAAATACCCAGTAGTGCAATTGCTGGGTCATACAGTAGCTCTATTTTCAAATTTTTGAGGAAGATCCATACTGTTTTCCAGAGTGGCTGCACCAGCTTGCATTCCCACCAAGAGTGTAGGAGGATTCCCCTTTCTCCACATCCCCGCCAACATCTGTCATTTCCTGACTTGTTAATTTTAGCCATTCTGACTGGTGTGAGGTGGTATCCCATTGAGGTTTTGATTTGGATTTCCCTGATGCTGAGCAATGTTGAGCACTTTTTCATGTGACTCTTGGCCATTTGGATGTCTTCTTTGGAAAAATGTTCATGTCTTCTGCCCGTTTCTTGATTGGATTATTTATTCTTTGGGTATTGAGTTTGATAAGTTCTTTATAGATTTTGGATACTAGCCCTTTATCTGATATGTCATTTGCAAATATCTTCTCCCATTCTGTCGGTTGTCTTTTGGTTTTGTGGACTGTTTCTTTTGCTGTGCAAAAGCTTTTTATCTTGATGAAATCCCAATAGTTCATTTTTACCCTTCCTTCCCTTGCCTTTGGTGATGTTTCTAGGAAGAAGGTGCTGCAGCTGAGGCTTAAGAGGTTGCTGACTGTGTTCTCCTTTAGGATTTTGATGGACTGCTGACTCACATTTAGGTCTTTCAACCATTTGGAGTCTATTTTTGTGTGTGGTATAAGGAAATGCTCCAGTTTCATTCTTCTGCTTGTGGCTGTCCAATTTTCCCAACGCCATTTGTTGAAGAGACTGTCTTTTTTCCATTGGACTTTCTTTCCTGCTTTGTTGAAGATTAGTTGACCATAGAGTTGAGGGTCCATTTCTGGGCTCTCGATTCTGTTCCATTGATCTATGTGTCTGTTTTTGTGCCAGTACCATAGTATCTTGATGATGACAGCTTTGTAATAGAGTTTGAAGTCCGGAATTGTGATGCCACTAGCTTTGCTTTTCTTTTTCAACATTCCTCTGGTTATTCGGGGTCTTTTCTGGTTCCATACAAATTTTAGGATTATTTGTTCCATTTCTTTGAAAAAAGTGGATGGTATTTTGATTGGGATTGCATTAAATGTGTAGATTGCTCTAGGTAGCATAGACATTTTGACAATATTTGTTCTTCCAATCCATAAGCATGGAACGTTTTTCCATTTCTTTGTGTCTTCCTCAATTTCTTACATGAGTATTTGATAGTTTTCTGAGTACAGATCCTTTGCCTCTTTGGTTAGATTTATTCCTAGGTATCTTATGGTTTTGGGTGCAATTGTAAATGGGATCAACTCCTTAATGTCTCTTTCTTCTGTCTTGTTGTTGGTGTATAGAAATGCCACTGATTTCTGTGCATTGATTTTATATCCTCCCACTTTACTGAACTCCTGTATGAGTTCTAGCAGTTTTGGGGTGGAAACTTTTGGATTTTCCAAATAAAGTATCATATCATCTGCAAACAGTGAGAGTATGAATTCCTCTTTGCTGATTTGGATGCCTTTTATTTCCTTTGGTTGTCTGATTGCTGTGGCTAGGACTTCTAATAGTATGTTGAATAGCAGTGGTGAGAGTGGACATCCTGCCATGTTCCTGACCTTAGGGGGAAAGGTCTCAGTTTTCCCCATTGAGAATGATATTCGCTGTGGGTTTTTCATAGATGGCTTTTATGATATTGAGGTATGTACCCTCTACCCCTA
Source organism: Zalophus californianus (assembly GCF_009762305.2). Taxonomy (NCBI): domain Eukaryota; kingdom Metazoa; phylum Chordata; class Mammalia; order Carnivora; family Otariidae; genus Zalophus; species Zalophus californianus. The sequence continues at coordinate 61,239,150 of NC_045598.1, forward strand.
TACTCTGAAGAGTTTTAATCAAGAAAGGATGCTGTACTTTGTCAAATGCTCTTTCTGCATCTATTGAGAGGATCATATGGTTCTTGTTATTTCTTTTATTAATGTATTGTATCACATTGATTGATTTGCAGATGTTGAACCAACCTTGCAGCCCAGGAATAAATCACACTTGGTCGTGGTGAATAATTATTTTAATGTACTGTTGGATCCTATTGGCTAGTATTTTGGTGAGAATTTTTGCATCCATGTTCATCAGGGATACCGATCTGTAATTTTCCTTTTTGGTGGGGTCTTTGTCTGAATTTGGGATCAAGGTAATGCTGGCCTCATAAAATGAGTTTGGAAGTTTCCCTTCCATTTCTATTTTTTGTAACAGTTTCAGGAGAATAGGTATTAACTTCTTTAAACGTTTGGTAGAATTACCCTGGGAAGCCATCTGGCCCTGGGCTCTTGTTTGTTGGGAGATTTTTGATTGCTGCAATTTCCTTAGTGTTCAGGTTTTCTATTTCTTCCTGGTTCAGTTTTGGTAGTTGATACATCTCTAGGAATGCATCCATTTCCTCCAGATTATCTAATTTGCTGGCATATAGTTGCTCATAATATGTTCTTAAAATTGTTTGTATTTCTTTGGTGTTGGTTGATCTCTCCTCTTTCATTCCTGCTTTTATTTATTTGGGTCATTTCTCTTTTCTTCTTGATAAGTCTGGCCAGGGGTTTATCAATCTTATTAATTTTTTCAAAGAATCAGCTCCTAGTTTCTTTGATCTGTTCTACTGTTCTTTTGGTTTCTATTTCATTGATTTCTGCTCTGATCTTTATTATTTCTCTTCTCCTGCTGGGTTTAGGCTTTATTTGCTGTTTTTTTCTCTAGCTCCTTTAAGTGTAGGGTTAGGTTGTGTATTTGAGAACTTTCTTGTTCCTTGAGAAAGGCTTGTATTGCTATATACTTTCCTCTTAGGACTGCCTTTGCTGCATCCCAAAGATTTTGAACAGTTGTGTTTTCATTTTCATTTGTTTCCTTGAATTTTTTAAATTCTTCTTTAATTTCCTGGTTGACCCATTCATTCTTTAGTAGGATGCTCTTTAGCCTCCATGTATTTGAGTTCTTTCTGAATTTCCTCTTGTGATTGAGTTCTAATTTCAAAGCACTGTGGTCTGAAAATATGCAGGGAATGATCCCAATCTTTGGTACCATTTGAGACCTGATTTGGGACCTAGGATGTGATCTATTCTGGAGAATGTTCCATGGGCACTGGAGAAGAATGTGTATTCTCTTGCTTGGGGATGGAATGTTCTGAATATACCTGTGAAGTCCATTTGGTCCAGTGTGTCATTTAACGTCTTTATTTCCTTGTTGCTCTTTTCCTTAGATGATCTGTCCATTTCAGTCAGGGGGGTGTTAAAGTCCCCCACTATTATGGTAATGTTGTCAATGTGTTTCTTTGCTTTTGTTATTAATTGGCTTATATAATTGACTGCTCCCATGTTAGGGGCATAGATATTTACAATTGTTAGATCTTCTTGTTGGATAGACCCTTTAAGTAGGATATAGGGTCCTTCCTCATCTCTTATTATAGTCTTTGGTTTAAAATCTAATTTGTCTGATACAAGGATTGCCACCCCAGCTTTCTTTTGATATCCAATAGCATGGTAAATGGTATTCCACCCATTCCCTTTCAATGTGGGGGTGTCTTTGGGTCTAAATGAGTCTCTTGCAGACAGCATATCGATGGGTCTTGTTTTTTTTGTCCAATCTGATAGCCTGTGTCTTTTGATTGGGGCATTTAGCCCATTTACATTCAGGGTAACTATTGAAAGGTATGAATTTAGTGCCATTGTATTGCCTGTAAGGTGACTGTTACAGTATATAGTCTGTGTTCCCTTCTGGTCTATGTTACTTTTAGGTTCTCTCTTGCTTAGAGGACACTTTTCAAAATTTCTTGTAGGGCTGGTTTTGTGTTTGCAAATTCCTTTAGTTTTTGTTTGTCCTGGAAGCTTTTTATCTCTCCTTCTATTTTCAATGACAGCCTAGCTGGATATAGTATTCTTACCTGCATATTTTTCTCATTTAGTGCTCTGAATATATCATGCCAGTCCTTTCTGGACTGCCAGGTCTCTGTGGATAGGGCTGTTACCAATCTAATGTTTCTACCATTGTAGATTACAGACCTCTTTTCCCGAGCTGCTTTCAGGATTTTCTCTGTGTCTCTGAGACTCGTAGTTTTACTGTCAGATGTCGGGGTGTTGACCTATTTTTATTGATTTTGAGGGGGGTTTCTCTGTGCATCCTGGATTTGGATGCCTGTTTCCTTCCCCAAATTAGGGAATTTCTCTGCTATAATTTGCTCCAATATACCTTTTGCCCCTCTCTCTTTCTTCTTCTTCTGGGATCCCAATTATTCTAATATTGCTTTGGTCTTATGGTATCAGTTATCTCTCGAATTCTGCCCTCATGCTCCAGTAGTTGTTTATATCTCTTTTTCTCAGCTTTTTTATTCTCCATCATTTGGTCTTCTATATCACTAATTCTCTCTTCTGACTCATTTATCCTAGCAGTTAGAGCCTCCAATTTTTATTCACCTCATTAATAGCCTTTCTGATTTTGACTTGATTAGATTTTAGTTCTTTTATTTCTCCAGGAAGTGTTTCTCTAGTATCTTCCATGCTTTTTTAAGCACAGCTAGTATCTTTATAATCGTCATTCTGAACTCTAGTTCTGACATCTTACCAATGTCTGTATTGGTTAGGTTACTGGCAGTCACTACTGCCTCTTGTTCTTTTTTTTTTTTTGAGGTGATTTTTTTTCCATCTTGTCATTTTGTCCAGAGGAGATAGATGAATGAGAGAACAAAATGCTAACAGGGTAAAACAACCTCAGAAAAATATACACTAAGCAAATCAGAAGAGACCTGAAATCGGGGGAAAAGAAAGGGAAAGAAAGGAAAAAAAAAAGGAAAAAGAAAAAGATAAAAAAAAAAAGAATAGGATAAAATATGATCAGGCTGGTGAATAGATCAGTGCCACACACTAAAGTTGGGGCATATTTTGGTCTGTTAGAAGAAACTGTCTCCCAAAATTTTAAAGAAAGAAAAACATATTTATATATGTACAAAAATAAGGGTAAATACGATAGAGGGATAGAATATGACTGTAAAGATGAAAATTAAAAAAGATTTTATAAAAGGAATTGATAAGATAAGAAGTGGGTTGAAAAAAGAATGAAGAGAAATTTAAAAAAAAGGTAGGGGGAGAGAATGTGATCAGGCAGGAAACTAGAACAAAGCCAAACACTAGAGATTTAAGGTATATTTTGGTCTGTTGGAAGATACTGTATCCCAAAATTTTAAAGAGAGAACAGTTTATATATATATATATCAAAAATAAGGTTAACTACTATGAAGGGATAGAATATGACTCTAAAAATGAAAAATAAAAAAGATTTTTATAAAAGGGATTGATAAGATGTTGGTTTTAAAAGGGAAAAGAAAAATTCAAAAAAATATATAGAAAAAGAAAAAAAGAAAATTAAAAAAATTAACTTTGAAAGACTAAAGAATCAGGGGGGAAAATGCAATGAATTTTATGTGCTGTATTCCCCTAGTGCTGGAGTTCTGCCATTCTCATTGATTGGTAATCTTGGTCTTTGCTGGCTGTTCTTGCTGATCTTCTGGGGGAGGGGCCTGTTGCAGTGGTTCTCAAATTTCTTTGCCAGAGGTCGAATTGCACCACCCTTGCCAGGGGCTGGGCTGAGTAATCTGCTTGGGTCTGCTCTCATAGCTTTTGTTCCCGGCAAGCTTTCTGTACAGCTTTGGAGGATGAGGGTGAAATCTCTGGCACGTGACCTCGTTTGGAGTCTCCAAACCCAGCAGATTTCTGTGGTGCACTCCGCGCTGCTTCTCCCAGGGGAGGAAAGGGAGTCTCCCTGATCTGCTGCTTGTTGGGTCCCTGCTGGAAGAGCAGTGGCCCGACTGTGCTATGGATCATGGTTTAGGGCAAATCTGAGCTGAGAGCCCACTCCTCGGCTCCATCTCTGCAGCCAGTTTCCCCACTCCAATACCTGGGAGCTCTGCCACACTCAGGCACCCCCAGTCTTTCTGTGACCCCGAGGGTCCTGAAGCCACACTGTCCCAATGAGGGTTACACCCCCAGCTTAGCCACTGAAGCGATGTCCCTCAGCGGAGCAGACTTCTAAAAGTTCCGATTTTGTGCTCCGCTGCTCTATCACTTGCCGGTAGAGGATGATGGAGGTTCCCTCCTCCATGGTCTATCTTCCCAAATATCACCTCAGGTTCACTTCTCCACATGTCCTACCTTCCAGAAAGTGGTCGCTTTTCTGTTCAGAGTTGCTGCTATTCTTTTCTTCGATCTCCTGTTGAGTTCGTTGGTGTTCAGAATGGTTTGATACCTATGTATCTGAATTCCTGGGACCAGTTGAAATTTAGGTCTCCTACTCCTCCGCCATCTTGCTTCTCCTCCAGTGGCAGTTGTTTTAAGTGTAGTCACTCCTAATCTTCAGGGAAAGTTTGGTCCTTCACTCCTCAAGGCCAGTGCTCTGCAAATCTCAAGGAAAATAGTTTAGTTCTGCCGCAGGCCAAGGGACTTAGGTCACCAAGCGAGGAGTTCATAAGTTTGAAGCAAGTTAACCCTTAAGACCAATTGGAATGCTGCTACAGTTTCTCATATTTTGGTTTCCAATAAAGATATGACAATAACAGCCAGAAAAATATTGATCTAACTAGATAAATTAAACATTTCTTATGGTTGCATTTACCAGCTTTTTAATTTAGCCTGACTTTGCCACTAGGAAAACTCATGAGACTTATTTGGGATCATTCTCTCAGATACATACTCAATTCTTGATTATCTAAGATAGCAGAGTGTAGGAAATAGCGAAGATAACTTACAAATCACTCCCTTGCCTAAATCTTTATTAACACATTTCACAAAGCAAGGACACTTCAAGTATTAATGATCAGGAAAATTACCAAAAGGTGAGTAGTGAAAGAGAAAAACAGAAACAAAGACCCTGGAAAATGTGTTAACTGCACGATTAACTCTCAAAATATTCCTTTATGAGACAGAGGGAGGAATAAGAGAGTTGTTCCATTGGAGAAAATTCAAGCCCAGATTTGTCCTGCTGGGTGTAAGTAATATACGCATACAGAGGTGTAACATATTATAAGATATAAACAGAGAATAAACAAAGCAAACTTATGGGGCAGTAGGATAAAATATTAGTTTTGTAACTGTGGAAGAAGGCAGAAATTGGTTAAGTATCTTTCACCCATTTATCAAATATCCCCTGATGCCTATAAGTACTATACTAAGTGCAGGAATAGTGGTCAGTAAGACAGGTACAATAACTGCCTTCATGAATCTATTAAGAAAATATATATTAAGTAAATGACTATAATTAATTAATGAATCAATCAGTTAACATTGTAAAAAGTCTGTCAGGAAATAAGGCATGATATGAAAACACAAAATAAGGACCTGAAAGGGAAGTATCCTCTGAGGAAGTAAAATCTATTGAGTATATGCTGTGTGTAAGCTAACATATTTTGCATATACTTTTGTGTGTATAGTATTAAACATTTTGATAATAAAATGTGGTCATACAATGAAGGGATGTTAAATCATTTACAAATAACTATAATAATAAGAAGAAAGTGCTGCCACCTAAGAGTAGTACTGGTAAGTTTTAGGAATATCAGGGGAGAAATTGCTACTGTTTCATTTTCTTATAAGATTGGTTAAAGGAAGAAAGACATTCCATGCTTATGGATTGGAAAAACAACTATTGTTAAAATGTCTATACTACTCAAAGTGATCTACAGATAATACAAACCCTATCAAAATACCAACAGCATTTTTCACAGAGCTAGAACAAACAATCCTAAAATTTGTATGGAACCACAAAAACCCTGAGTAGCCAAAACAATCTTGAAAAAGAAAGCAAAACTAGAGGTATAACAATTCCAGACTTCAAGTTATATTATAAAGCTGTAGTAATCAAAACAGTATGGTACTGGCACAAAAATAGACACACAGACCAATAAAACAGAATAGAAAACGCAGAAACAAACCCACAATTATATGGTCAATTAATCTTCAACAAAACAAGCAAGAATATGCAATGGGAAAAAGACAGTCTTTTCAAAAAATGGTGTCGGAAAAACTGGAGAGTGACATGCAAAAAATGAAACTGGACTACTTTCTTACACCATACATAAAAAGAAATCCAAAATGGATTAAAGACCTAAATTTGGGACCTGAAACCATAAAAACCCTAGAAGAGAACACAGGCAGTAACCTCTTTGACATCAACCATAGCAACATTTTTCTAGATATGTTTCCTGATGCAAGGGAAACAAAAGCAAAAATAAACTATTGGGACTATATCAAAATAAAAAGTCTCTGCACAGGGAAGGAAACAATAAAAAAAACTAAAAGTCAATCTTCAGAGTGGGAGAAGATATTTGCAAATGACATATCTGATAAAGGGTTAGTATTCAAAATATATAAAGAACTCATACAACTCAAGACCCCAAAAAACAAATAATCCAGTTAAAAATGGGCAGAAGACATGAATAGACATTTCTCCAAAGAATACATAGAGATGTCCAACAGACACATGAAAAAATGCTCAATATCACCCATCATCAGGGAAATACAAATCAAAAGTACACCAAGATGCCACCTCACACCTGTTAGAATGACTAAAATCAAAAACACAAGAAACAAAGGTGTTGGTGCAGATGTGGAGGAAAAGGAGCCCTCATGCACTGTTGGTGGGAATGCAACTGGTGCAGCCACTGTGGAAAACAGTATGGAGTTTCCTCAAAAATTTAAAAATAGAACTGACAATCCAGTAATCAAACTACTGGGTATTTACTCAAAGAATACAAAACACTAATTCAAAGGGATATACATACCCTTGTTCACTGTAGCATTATTTATAATAGCCAAATTATGGAAGCAGACCAAGTGTCCACCAACAGATGAATGGATAAAGAAGATATGATATATATCACAATATTATTCAGTCATAAAAAAGAATGAAATATTACCATTTGCAACAACATATATGGAACTAGAGAGTATAATGCTAGGCCAAAAATGCCAGAGAAAGACACATACCATATTATTTCACTCATATGTGGACTTTAAGAAACAAAAAAAAAAATGAACAAAGGAAAAGAGAGGGAGAGAGACAAACCAAGAAACAAACTCGTAAATATAGAGAACAAACTGATAGTTACCAGAGGGGAGGTTGGTGGGGAGGGGATGGATGATGTAGGTGTTGAGGATTAAAGAGCACATTTAACATGATGAGCACTGAGTAATGTACAGAATTGTTGAATCACTATATTGTACACCTGAAACTAACATAAAGCTGTATGTTAACTATACTGAAATTAAAGTAAAAAACAATAAAAATAAAAAAAACAAAAGATTAGTTAAAAGAAATTGAAGATAGCACATTATCTGAATTTCAGTAGTGATAGGCATACCCCTAAATGACTTCCCAGGACCAGGAAGGGACAACAAAGGCTGAGTGAAGAGCTTGCATTGTGCATACAATAATGCTTTGCCCTATACAGAAAGTTCTCTCAACACATCTTCTGGGACCAGATCCTATAATGACGTGAAAAAAATGGTCCCAAGGAGCCTCTAGAGCTGGGCTTTCTAGTGGATCACGGTGGTTATAGGGCTGTTAATTTGGGGGCATGAAGTTCAAATTCTACTGGTTTCAAAAGCTTCCATTTTATATCTCCTAATTCAATAGGCTAAATTAATATTACCTGTAGGATATGAGGTTTTATTTAGGAAAACTGATAGAAATCTGCCACTCTTTGATTAGCCTTTGTATCAGTAGAAAGCCCCATAAGTTGAACAGTATTACATGTATGAATGGTACTTACACAAATGTGTCAACTGGTAATGAGTATACATGCAAAGCAGCATTGATAATTGGTCAAGTGAAACTCAATGAACAGTACTTTTTGCTCTATTCTTTAAGAAGAAATCTGGGTGCCTTCTTAAGTAGATGATAAAGAAGATCCACCACCTGGGAGGGGCAGAGCAAGATGGTGGAGGAGTAGGAGACCTGGATTTCGTCTGGTCTCAGGAATTCAGCTGAATAGGGATCAAACCATTCTGAACACCTACGAACTCAACAGGAGATCGAAGAGGAGAGTAGCAACAACTCTCTGAACAGAGAAGCGACCACTTACTGGAAGGTAGGACGTGCGGAGAAGTGAATCCGAGGCGATATTCGGGAGGATAGACGGTGGGGGATGGGGCCTCCGTCGGCCGCTTCTGGCAAGTGATAGAGCTGTGGAGCACAAAATTGGACCTTTTAGAAGTTGGCCCCGCTGAGGGACATCACTCCAGTGGCTAACCAGGGGAGGGAATCCTCCCGGGACAGTGTGGTCTCAGGACCCTTGGGGTCACAGAAAAACCAGGTGTGCCTGAGTGCAGCAGAGCTCCCAGGTATCAGAGCGGGGAAGCCAGCTGCAGAGACGGAGCCGAGACGCGGGCTCTCAGCTCAGGGTTGCCATAAACTGTGATCTGTGGGCCAGTCGGGCCACTGCTCCCCAGCAGGGACCCAACAAGCGGCAGAGACGGGGAGACTCCCCTTCCTCCCCTGGGAGGAGAGGCGCAGGAGCATACCACAGGGATCTGCTGGGTTTGGAGACTCCACAGGGGGTCAGGTGCCAGAGATAGAAATGCTTGGTCACAGGCCAGGTAAGCACGGAGTGCGGCCAGAGACCAGGGAGACGGGAGTGACTGCTTTTCTCTGGGGGCACACTGAGGAGCGGGGCCTCGAGTTCTCAGCTCATCCAGGTGGAGATTGGGAGGTCACCATTTTCGCTCTGGTCCTCCAAAGCTGTACCGAGAGCTTGCAGGGAACAAAAGCTCCTGAGAGCAAACCCGAGCAGCTTGCTTAGCCCCAACCGACAAGGGTAGGGCAATTCAGCCTCTGGCAAAGACATTTGGGAACCACAGCAACAGGGCCCTCCCCCAGAAGATCAGCACGAACAGCCAGCAAGCCAAGACCAAGTTTACCGATCAAGGAGAACGGGAGAACTCCAGCGCTAGGGGAATACTGCACATAGAATTCATGGCTTTTTTTTACTATGATTCATTAGTTCATCAAAGTTAATATTTTTAACTGTTTTTTTTTTTAATTTTTCTTTTTCGCTTTTTCAACCACCATCTTATCACTCCCTTTTTAAAAAAAAAATATTTTTTATTTTTCATTTTTAGAGTCATATTTTATCCCTTCATAGTAGTTACCCCTATTTTGGCATATATATATATATAAGTTGTTCTCTCTTTAAAATTTTGAGATACAGTTTCTTCTAACAGATCAAAATATACCCTAAATCACTAGTGTATGGCTTTGTTCTAGTCTCCTGCCTGATCACATTCTCTCCCTTTTTCTTTTCTTTTATTTATTTATTTTTTTTTAGATTTTATTTATTTATTTGAGAGAGAGAATGAGAAAGAGAGAGTACATGAGAGGGGGGAAGGTCAGAGGGAGAAGCAGACTCCCCCCTGAGCAGGGAGTCCGATGCAGGACTTGATCCTGGGACTCCAGGATCATGACCTGAGCCGAAGGCAGTTGCTTAAATGACTGAGCCACCCAGGCGCCCACTTTTCTTTTTTTTAAATCTTCTTCTTTCTATTTTCAAAAAACTTCTTATCTTATCAATTCCTTTTATAAAATCTTTTATAATTTTCATCTTTACAGTCATCTTCCATCCCTTCATTGTATCAACCCTTATTTTGTACATATATAAGTCTTTCTTCCTTTAAATTTTTAGGAGGCACTTTTTTCTAACAGACCAAAATATGCCCAATATCTAGTGTGTGGCACTGATCTATGCACTAGCCTGATCATATTTGATCATATTCTGCTTTTTTTGTTTTGTTCTTTTTTTTTTTAACTTTTTCTTTCTTTTGTTTTTCCTCTTTCTTTTTTCTTTCCTTCCCTTTCTTTTCCCCAGGTTTCAGGTCTTTTCTTAATTGTATAGAGTGTATTTTCTGGGGACGTTGTTAACCTGTTAGCATTTTGTTCTGTCATTCATCTATTCTCCTCTGGACAAAATGACAAGATGAAAAAAATCACCTCAAAAAAAGAACAAGAGGTAGTACCGTCAGCCAGGGACCTACTCAATACGGACATTAGTACGATGTCAGACCTAGAGTTCAGAATCATGTCTTTAAAGATACTAGCTGGGCTTGAGAAAAGCGTGGAAGTTATTAGAGAAACCCTTTCTGGAGAAGTAAAAGAACTAAAATCTAACCAAGTCGAAATCAAAAAGGCTATTAATGAGGTGCAATCAAAAATGGGGGCACCAACTGCTAGGATAAATGAGGCAGAAGAGAGAATCAGTGATATAGAAGACCAAATGATGGAAAATAAAGAGGCTGAGGAAAAGAGAGATAAACAACTACAGGAACACGAGGGCAGAATTCGAGAGATAAGTGATAGGATAAGAGGAAACAACATTAGAATAATTGGGATCCCAGAAGAAGAAGAAAGAGAGAGGGGGGCAGAAGGTATATTGGAGCAAATAATAGCGGAGAACTTCCCTAAGGTGAGGAAGGAAACAGGCATCAAAATCCAGGAGGCACAGAGAACCCCTCTCAAAATCAATAATAATAGGTCAACACCCCGACATCTAATAGTAAAACTTACGAGTCTCAGAGACAAAGAGAAAATCCTGAAAGCAGCTCGGGAGAAGAGATAGGTAACCTAAAATGGTAGAAATATTAGTTTGGCAACAGACCTATCCACAGAGACCTGGCAGGCCAGAAAGGACTGGCAAGATATCTTCAGAGCACTAAACGAGAAAAATATGCAGCCAAAAATACTATATCCAGCTAGGCTGTCATTGAAAATGGAAGGAGAGATAAAAAGCTTCCAGGACAAACAAAAACTAAAGGAATTTGCAAACACGAAACCAGCCCTCCAAGAAATATTGAAAGGGGTCCTCTAAGCAAAGAGAGAGCCTAAAAGCAGCATAGATCAGAAAGGAAAACAGACAATATACAGTAACAGTCACCTTACAGGCAATACAATGGCAAGTTGCATTCAGTTACCCTGAATGTAAATGGGCTCAATTCCCCAATCAAAAGACACAGCTAGAGATTGGATAAAAAAAACAAGAACCATCAATATGCCGTCTGCAAGAGACTCATTTTAGAGCCAAAGACACGCCCACATTGAAAGTGAGGGGGTAGAATACCATTTACCATGCTAATGGACACCAAAAGAAAGCTGGTGTGGCATTCCTTATATCAGACAACTTAGATTTTAAAACAAAGACTGTACTAAGAGATGAAGAAGGACACTATTTCCTACTTAAAGGGTCTATGCAACAAGAAGATATAACAATTGTTAATATCTATGCCCCTAACATGGGAGCAGCCAATTATATAAGGCAATTAATAACAAAAGCAAAGAAACACATTGACAACAATACAATAATAGTGGCGGACATTAACATCCCCCTGACTGAAATGGACAGATCATCTAAGCAAAAGATCAACAAGGAAATAAAGACTTTAAATGACACCCTGGACCAAATGGACTTCACAGACATATACAGAACATTCCATCCCAAAGCAACAGAATACACATTCTTCTCTAGTGCCCATGGAACATTCTCCAGATTTGAACACATCCTAGGTCACAAATTAGGTCTCAACCAGTACCAAAAGATTGGATTATTCCCTGCATATTTTCAGACCACAATGCTTTGAAACTAGAACTCAGTACCAAGAGGAAAGTCGGAAAGAACTCAAATATATGGAGGCTAAAGAGCATCCCACTAAAGAATGAATGGGTCAACCAGGAAATTAAAGAAGAATTAAAAAAATTCATGGAAACCAATGAAAATGAAAACACAACTGTTCAAAATCTTTCGGATACAGCAAAGGCAGTCCTGAGAGGAAAGTATATAGCAATACAGGCCTTTCTCAAGAAACAAGAAAGGTCTCAAATACACAACCTAACCCTACACCTAAAGGAGCTGGAGAAAGAACAGCAAATAAAGCCTAAACCCAGCAGGAGAAGAGAAATAGTAAAGATCAGAGCAGAAATCAATGAATTAGAAACCAAAAGAACAGTAGAACAGATCAACAAAACTAGCAGCTGGTTCTTTGAAAGAATTAACAAAACTGATAAACCCCTGGTCATAGTTATGAAAAAGAAAAGAGAAATGACCCAAATCAACAAAATCATGAATGAAAGAGGAGAGATCACAACCAACACCAAAGAAATACAAACAATTATAAGAATATATTATGAGCAACTCTATGCCAGCATATTAGATACCCTGGAAGAAATGGGTGCATTCCTAGAGATGTATCAACTACCAAAATTAAACCAGGAGGAAAGAGAAAACCTGAACAGACCTATAACCACTAGGGAAATTGAAGCAGTCATCAAAAATGTCCCAAGAAACAAAAGCCCAGGGCCAGATGGCTTCCCAGGGGAATTCTATCAAACATTTAAAGAAGAATTAATACCTATTCTCCTGAAACTGTTCCAAAAAATAGAAATGGAAGGAAAACTTCCAAACTCATTTTATGAGGCCACCATTACCTTGATCCCAAAACCAGACAAAGACCCCATCAAAAAGGAGAATTACAGACCAATATCCTTGATGAACATGGATGCAACAATTCTCACCAAAATACAAGCCAATAGGATCCAACAGTACATTAAAAGGATTATTCACCACGACCAAGTGGGATTTATCCCTGGGCTGCAAGGTTGGTTCAACATCCGCAAATCAGTCAACGTGATACAATACATCAACAAAAGAAAGAACAAGAATCATACGATCCTCCCAATAGATGCAGAAAAAGCATTTGACAAAGTATAGCATCCTTTCTTGATCAAAACTCTTCAGAGTATAGGGATAGAGGGTACATACCTCAATATCATAAAAGCCATCTATGAAAAACCTACAGCGAATATCATTCTCAATGGGGAAGGGCTGAGAAGTTTTCCCCTAAGGTCAGGAATGCGGCAGGGATGCCCACTATCACCACTGCTGTTCAACATAGTATTAGAAGTCCTAGCCACAGCAATCAGACAACAAAAAGAAATCAAAGGCATCCAACTCAGCAAAGAGGAAGTCAAACTCTCACTCTTTGCAGATGATATGATACTGTATGTGGAAAACCCAAAAAACTCCACCCCAAAACTGCTATAACTCATACAGGAATTCACTAAATTAGCAGGATATAAAATCAATGCACAGAAATCAGTGGCATTCCTATACACCAACAACAAGACAGAAGAGAGACAAATCAAGGAGTCGATCCCATTTACAACTGCACCCAAAACCATAAGATACCTAGGAATAAATTTAACCAAAGGGGCAAAGGATCTGTACTCAGAAAACTATCAAATACTCATGAAAGAAATTGAAGAAGACACAAAGAAATTGAAAAACGTTCCATGCTCATGGAATGGAAGAACAAACATTGTGAATATGTCAATGCTACACCTAGAGCAATCTACACATTCAATGCAATCCCCATCAAAATACCATCCACTTTTTTCAAAGAAATGGAACAAATAATCCTAAAATTTGTATGGAACCAGAAGAGACCCCGAATAGCCAGAGGAATCTTGAAAAAGAAAAGCAAAGCTGGCGGCATCACAATTCCGGACTTCCAGCTCTTTTACAAAGCTGTCATCATCAAGACAATATGGTACTGGCACAAAAACAGACACATAGATCAATGGAACAGAATCGAGAGCCCAAAAATGTACCCTCAACTCTGCGGTCAACTCATCTTTGACAAAGCAGGAAAGAATGTCCAATGGCAAAAAGACAGTCTCTTCAACAAATGGTGTTGGGAAAATTGGACAGCCACATGCAGAAGAATGAAACTGGACCATTTCCTTACACCACACACAAAAATAGACTCCAAATGGTTGAAAGACCTAACGTGAGACAGGAGTCCATCGAAATCCTAAAGGAGAACACAGGCAGCAACCTCTTCGACCCTAGCTGCAGCAAGTTCTTCCTAGAAACATCGCCAAAAGCAAGGGAAGCAAGGGCAAAAATGAACTGTTGGGATTTCATCAAAATAAAAAGCTTTTGCACAGCAAAAGAAACAGTCCACAAAACCAAAAGACAACCGACAGAATGGGAGAAAATATTTGCAAATGACATATCAGATAAAGGGCTAGTATCCAAAATCTATAAAGAACTTATCAAACTCAACACCCAAAGAACAAATAATCCAATCAATAAATGGGCTGAAGACATGAACAGACATTTTTCCAAAGAAGACATCCAAATGGCCAACAGACACATGAAAAAGTGCTCAACATCGCTCGGCATCAGGGAAATCCAAACCAAAACCTCAGTGAGATACCACCTCACACCAGTCAGAATGGCTAAAATTAACAAGTCAGGGAACGACAGATGTTGGCGGGGATGTGGAGAAAGGGGAACCCTCCTACACTGTTGGTGGGAATGCAAGCTGGTGCAACCACTCTGGAAAACAGTATGGAGGTTCCTCAAACAGTTGAAAATAGAGCTACCATACGATCTAGCATTTGCACAACTGTGTATTTACCACAAAGATACAAATGTAGGGATCTGAAGGGGTACATGCACCCCAATGTTTATAGCAGCAATGTCCACAATAGCCAAACTATGTAGAGAGCCAAGATGTCCATCGACAGATGATGGATAAAGAAGAAGTGGTATATATATATACACAATGGAATATTATGCAGCCATCAAACGAAATGAGATCTTGCCATTTGCAACGACGGGGATGGAACTGGAGGGTGTTATGCTGAGTGAAATAAGTCAATCAGAGAAAGTCATGTATCCTATGACCTCACTGATATGAGGAATTCTTAATCTCAGGAAACAAACTGAGGGTTGCTGGAATGTTGGGGGGTGGGAGGGATGGGGTGGCTGGGTGATAGACATTGGGGAGGATATGTGCTATGGTGAGTGCTGTGAATTGTGCAAGACTGTTGAATCACAGATCTGTACTTCTGAAACAAATAATGCAACATATGTTATGAAAAAAGGAAAAGAAGAAGATAGCAGGAGGGGATGAATGAAGGGGAGTAAGTTGGACGGGGAGATGAACCATGAGGGACCATGGACTCTGAAAACAAACTGAGGGTTCTAGAGTGGAGGAGGGTGGGGGGATGGGTTAGCCTGGTGATGGGTATTAAAGAGGGCACATTCTGCATGGAGCACTGGGTGTTATGCACAAACAATGAATCATGGAACACTACATCAAAAACTAATGATGTAATATATGGTGATTAACATAACAATAAAAAATTTAAAAAAAAGAAGATCCACCACCCTCATCATAACAATAACAATTCCCATTAAGTGCTTACTGTGTAGCAGACCCTGAGTAAAGCGTTTAAGTCTCCCAATAATTGTACGAAGAATACTATAATTATCTTACAAATGAGGATCTTAAGTCACTTGTTGTCATTTAAAAAATATGTTTTATAGGCACATTTTCCAAAGCTGGGAATACACATCAATTTTTTTGTAAGGTGCTGGAGGTTGGACCCAGGATTTGAACCCATAATCTTATCTATGCTTCTATCATGCTCCCATTGTTAATGGTGGTTAATATTCGAAACTTTCATGAAATTTCATTTTTAATTCAACTCTGAATTGCAATTTTCAGAGATAAGGGGAGAAAAGAGTTCTTTTGAAGAGAAATATGTTTGTTGGTATCCAAGTCACATTCCTTACAGCTATCAGAGAACTTATCTGCAGCACTGGGCCCCCCATCACTGACTTTGCAGAGAACATGCCATGAAAGCTATGGTCTACATGTGTTGTTTTAATTTTAAAAGGGGTTTTAAAGTGGTCAAA
Organism: Zalophus californianus; assembly: GCF_009762305.2. NCBI lineage: Eukaryota > Metazoa > Chordata > Mammalia > Carnivora > Otariidae > Zalophus > Zalophus californianus. Next base: position 61,255,055 of record NC_045598.1, read on the forward strand.
TACTAAATTTCAAATTTAAAACATTTTTTTAGGTTTGTTTTTTTTTTTAACCCATTCATCTAACTCAGTAGACACTTACTAATATTCTCATGTTATACCTCCTCTTTGCTGGTTTCCTGGAAAGTAATTTCATTCCTTCTTTATTTACTTGCCTCCAATAGAGATGGGTCCCCTCCCCTTAATAGGTAAATTAAATCTGTAAGAGCTGCTAGTCTATTAGTTCAATGATGACATGCCGGAGCCAAAGTATGTTGACTACAACTTAAGACACCAGAAATGAACAAAGCAGAAATATTGGTAGATGCTCATATTTACTCACTTAATGAAGGAACAAAAAGATAAAATATGTATGATGCAGTATGTTCTACTAGCAACTAATCTGGTTTTTAGTTGCTCTCATGATTGATAGCTCCAGAGGCCCACCTTTTCTTTCTCTGTTTTTGCACAATGTTCAAACAAATCAATTCTCTATTTATAGAAAACTTTTTTCACAACATTAAAATTGAGAGAAAAAATTAAATCTATTTGCCATCATGCTGTTGGTTTTCATTTTAAATACGCCTACACATTTTCATTTTGAAATATTTGGAATTCTGGGCTTAAGCCTCTTGGATATTTGGCCAATTTTACTGAAAGTTCAAGACAAATGAATCCCCTCTGTGTGATCTAGCTTTGCACACGATGGAGATAAAACAATTGATCAGAAAACAGCTCATTATCTAAGTCTTGAAGATTTACTTTTAATAATAATATTGGTGATTTTCTTTTTTTTTTTTAATATTGGTGATTTTCTTAACTATATGAAAAATGCACTACTGTGATATACTGAAAATGAAAATTTCCATAGACACTTCTATAATTTCAAGTAAGACAAGTTCATCTGAAAAATGTTCTTATGATAATTTTCTGGCCTAGCCATTTAGTTAAGGTTAAACGTGAACAATACAAGTTATTCTTATTTTTATTCAAGTGCTTCCTTTTCACACATGAATGGATACAATTTACTTTATATTGCTTACCTGTTTTAGTTATTTTTCATAGTTGGTCAACTCATTTCAAACACAAAATTGCTTCTCTCTCTCTGCTTATTTGTAATTTGAGAAACTTATAGGTTGTATGAGACAGAAGCTGATATAGTTGCCCCTTTTAACATTGGTTAATTGTCAACTGTGTGCATGGTATTAGACTGCATTAGGTACTGTGGAAAGTTGGAAGAAGATGGATACTGTTTCTGCCCTCAATGAAAGTGCAATCTAATGAAAATCATCTAACAATGCAATCTAACAGCAATATACTCAAGTGCTAGATTGACACATAGAGAAATGCCTCCATTTCTTTGTTCAGAAATATGTTCATTGTGGTGCTCCTGGGTAGCTCAGTTGGTTAGTGTTGAATGCTTGATCTCAGCTCAAGTCATGATCTCAGGGTCATGAGATTGAACCCTGTCTCAGGCTCCACACTGGGTGTGGAGTCTACTTAAGGTTCTCTCTGTCCTTCTCTCTCTGAGCCTCCACCCCCTACAAGTGCTCTCTCTCTCAAACATTTCATTGTGATTCCATTCCTAATCACATTAAGAACAACAGATATCAAAGGGGCCATGAGAGACCCAACCACCTAAAATGATAACATGGTAGTTAAGTTTTACAGAAAGCTTAATAAGCCCTGGAATTTTGTACACATTATTTCATTTAATCCTTATGACAACACTACCTACAAGGTTTATCCCCATTTTCCACATGAGGTAACCAAGGCTTAGAAAATGAAGTATTTGGTTGGGTCATGAAGCTAATAAGGGCAGAACTGAGCTTTTATTTATTATTTTTTTTAATTTAATTTTATTATGTTATGTTAGTCACCATACAATACATCATTAGTTTTTGATGTGGTGACCCACGATTCATTATTTTCATTTAACACCCAGTGCTCCATGCAGTACATGCCTCCTTAATACCCATCACCAGGCTAACCAATCCCCCCACCACCCTCCCCTCTAAAACCTTCAGTTTGTTTCTCAGAGTCCATAGTCTCTCATGGTTCATCTCTCCCTCCGATTTCCCCCCTTCATTTTTCCCTTCCTTCTCCTAATGCCCTACATGCTATTCCTTATGTTCCACAAATAAGTGAAACCATGTGATAATTGACTTTCTCTGCTTGACTTATTTCACTTAGCATAATCTCCTCCAGTCCCATCCATGTTGATGTAAAAGTTGGGTATTCATCCTTTCTGATGGCTGAGTAATATTCCATTGTATTTATGGACCACATCTTTATCCATTCCTCTGTTTAAGGGCATGTCAGCTCTTTCCACAGTTTGGCTATTGCAGACATTGCTGCTATGAACATTGGGGAGCATATGGCCCTTCTTTTCACTACATCTGTGTCTTTGGGGTAAATACCCCAGTGTGCAATTACTGGGTCATAGGGTAGTTCTTTGACCCTCTTTGTTTTGTTGACTTGTTTCCTTTGCTGTGCAGAAGCTTTTTATCTTGATGAAGTCCCAAAAGTTCATTTTTGCTTTTGTTTCACTAGCTTTTGGAGATGTATCTTGATTATTTGACCATAGAGTTAAGGGTCCATATCTGGGCTCTCCATTCTGTTCCATTGGTCTATATGTCTGTTTTTGTGCCAGTACCATGCTGTCTTGGTGATCACTGCTTTGTAATATAGCTTGAAATCCGGCAACATGATGCCCCCCAACTTTGTTTTTCTTTTTCAAAATTTCCTTGGCGATTCAGGGTCTTTTCTGATTCCATACAAATTTTAGGATTGTTTGTTCCAGCACTTCGAAAACTGTCATTGGAATTTTGATCGGGATGGCATTGAAGGTATAGATTGCTCTGGGTGGCATAGACATTTTAACAATGTTTATTCTTCCAATCCACAGCATGGAATCTTTTTCCATCTTTTTGTGTCTTCTTCAATTTCTTTCATGAGTGTTCTGCAGTTCCTAGAGTATAGATCCTTTACCTCTTTGGTTAGGTTTATTCTGAGGTATCTTATGGTTTTTGGTGCTATTGTAACAGGAATCATTTCTCTAGTTTCTCTTTCTACAGTTGCATCGTTAGTGTATAAGAAAGCAACTGATTTCTGTGCATTGATTTTGTATCCTGCCACATTCCTGAATTGCTGTATGAGTTCTAGTAATTTGGGGGTGGAGTCTTTGGGTTTTCCACATAAAGTATCATGTCATCTGTGAAGAGAGAGAGTTTGACTTCTTCTTTGCCAATTTGAATACCTTTTCTTTTTGTTGTCTGATTGCTGTTGCTAGGACTTCTAGTACTATGTTGAACAATAGTGGCGAGAGTGGGCATCCTTGATGTGTTCCTGATCTTAAGGGAAAGGCTCTCAGCTTTTCTGCATTGAGGATGATATTCGCTGTGGGTTTTTCATAGATGGATTTTATGAACTTGAGGAATGTTCCCTCTATCGCTATACTCTGAAGAGTTTTAATCAGGAAAGGATGCTGTATTTTGTCAAATACTTTTTCTGCATCAATTGAGAGGACCATATGGTTCTTCTCTCTCCTCTTCTTAATGTGTTCTATCACACTGATTTGTGAATGTTGAACCACCCTTGCATCCTGGGGACAAATCCCAGTTGGTTGTGGTGGATGATCCTTCTAATGTATTGTTGGATCCTATTAGCTAGGATTTTGTTGAGGATTTTGGAATCCATATTCATCAGGGATATCAGTCTGAAATTCTCCTTTCTAATGGGGTCTTTGCCTGGTTTGGGGATTAAGGTAATGCTTGTCTCATAGAATGAATCTGGAAGCTTTCCTCCTGTTTCTATTTTTTGAAACAGCTTCAGGAGAATAGGTATTATTTCTTCTTTGAATATTTGGTAGAATTCCCCAGGGAATCCATTAGGCCCTGGACTCTTGTTTTGGGGAGGTTTTTGATCACTGCTTCAATCTCGTTACCGGTTATTGGCCTATCAGAACTGAGCTTTTAAAACAAAATGTTCTAACGCCAAAGTCCAACCTCTTCCTGTTTCCACACCCGGCCTCTCAAGCCCACTTCACCAGGTTGGTCTAGTTTTCTGAACTCTTTCTCCTTGCTACATTGCTTATATCCTACTCTCTGACCTCAGCCAATTATTATTATCTTCTCTCTTTTCCTTCTAATCCCCAGATACTGCAGCTCCCTGCACTTTGGCATGGGCCTCAGGCTCTCCACCTGAGTTTCTGGCTGCAGTGGTCAGTGACTGGTTGTCCAGTCTTCCAGCTATGCTTTTCAGGTCTTCCCTTCCTCAGCTCCTCACATTCTTTAAGTCCTAAATTCCCTTTACTCCCCAAATACTTTTTTGAAGCTGAGACTGATACAATCCCCAATTATAAAACTCCTTTCTCACCTTCATTTACATAATTGCAATCAATTTTCAAGAGACAATTCAAGAGACAGGGAACTGGGATTAATTGAGCAGTTTCTGTGTCTGACAGACAATGTCTGCTGGCTCATTTGCATCTTACCTGGTTTTATTTCCAGTAAATCTTTAAAGCTAATTGCTCACTCTCCTGAGTGTTGATTGTATTTATTGATTCAATTTAACCAATGTTTACCAAGTGCTCATTTATATATCAGGCACTGTGTGGGTTGCTTAGAAAAAACGCTAAGTCTCTAACTTCATGAACCTTAGAGCCTATGGGAGGAAAGTCAATAGGCAATATATCACTATGTTTTAAGAAATGATGACAGCTATGTATAGGGCCATAAGCACATATGGGAGGGACACCACACTCAGAAGGGGATAAGAAGGGTGGAGTGACAGACACAACTTTTCAAAGAAGGTATATGTAGGCAGTCTCTTAAATATGAATATGAGTAAGCCAAAGTAAGTAGGGGGTGGGAGGCGGGGCAGAACACTCAAGGCAAAAGTGGCACCATCTTCAGAGTGGCTGTGTGTGAATGGAACATAGAGTAGTAAATGCCAGATGGAGATGACGTTGGAGGCAGAAGGAGAAACTAAATCATAAGGGACTTTCTGTGCCATGCTAAGTTGCTTGGATTTTAATCTGAAGGCAGTGGGGAGGGGGCATGAAGAGTTTATTTTTTAGCTAAGCAGGTCAGGATTTATATTTAGAAAGATCAGTGTGCCTAAGACGTGAGGACAGAAAAGCTGGAAGAAGGTATTACGCAGCTGCGTTGCAGTATATCGAGGTAAATGACAAGGGTTCGAACTAGTGATAGCAAAAAGTACTTTGGTTTAAGAAATAGATTTTAAACATTTTAAATGGAAAGAGTTTATTGATTTTTGGATGAAGGGAAAAGAGGGACAATGGAGTAGTGGGATCCAGAATAATGCCCTGGTGTCTGCCTTAGACAGAAATAATAGGGAGGAGCAGCCTCGGTGGGATGGAGGAGGAGATGAGGGTGCGTTTGGTGATAGCATGAGGTGCTCACCGAACTTCCAAGAAGGATGCCCAGTATACATTTCTGTATAAATCAGCTGGGATATATCACATGTTCTTTAGTACTGTATTTACCATTTCATGTACATTTTGTATCTGACCAAGTTTTTTTTTATTTCACTTTTTAAATTTTGATTCCAATATAGTTCACATACAGTGTTATATTAGTTTCAGGTGTACAATATAGTGACTCAAAAATTCCAGACATCACCTGGTGCTCATCACAACAAGTGTATTCCTTAATCCTCATAACCTATTTCATACATCACCCCATGCACCTCCCCTCTGGTACCAAGTTTTGTTTTGTTTAATTCCTTGAGTGAAGAAGAGGTACTGCCTTACAATTCTTTGCGTCCATCCCAGGCTAAACACAGTATATTGTGTATAGTGGGAGCTCAGTAAAGATTTGTTTCTTGAAAAATGGATTGATTGACTGATTGCTATGTGTTGACTATAATACCTGCTGAGTAAAGTTGGATAAAGTTTGCCTGGGAAGGTTTTATAGAGGTTTTATGTGGGAAGGTTAGAAGAGCAGCAGTGTAGCACATTTATGTAAACCTTCTACCCTAAGTATTTTTTATGTGTACTCTAAATACCTGGTATCCTGGAAACTATTATTTATATATTTTTGAGAACAAAGACAGTCTTATTTTATACTCCATTTTATCCCCAGTTAATTTCATGGTATATAGTAGATATTTAATAAATATTTGTTGAATAAATGTACAAATTACAATCACCAAGTCACAGTTTATGTATCACAATCACTAGGTTATAGTTTATGTAAACAGTTATATATACAATTTATATACCATAATTATAAATTGTGAAAGCCCATATTTAATAACAGTTACATTAAATAATAGATGGAGTTTATGTAATTTTTACCATCCAGTAGTCACAAAGTATCTTTGTTTGCTATCTTTGTGATATATTTGTAGTTGGAGTCTGTCCCTTTATATCTGAGCAATTCTGCCTCCATCTGCTAGTGATGCCAGATGGAGGAGAGGCAGGGAGACCAAGAGATTAATGAAGCAACTCATCAAGTTGTGCAAAAGGCAAAAATATATAAGAAAATCAAATCTGTTGAAATGCCCTTTCCAAAGAGTGATGGTTGCATATTGTATAAGTTTAAAGTTTCTGGAGGAAAAAAAAGTAGAGAAACTTCTGGAAGATAAAATTGTTAATGACTTGTAAAGATGTCCATTTTGGAAAAACACAGGATATCATCTTCTTCCCAGTGTATATATTACACCCTGGTAGCAAAGGACATTAACTCTTTCTGACCATAAGGGTGAAATTAACTACACTGGGGAGTACAGAGTCCATTAGTGGAGATGGTTCCCCAAGGCTCTTAGTTGGTGATGGACTCAGACACCATGAAATAAGGGTGCAAGCTAGTTTTTTCCAAGAAAAGTCAGTACTTTAGAACAGGGAGATTGTCTGTAATTTATGGGAGGAAGGAAAAGGCAAAATCAGGTGAACTCTGCTGGATCTTGCAATTCTTTGGAAAGCAGTAGTAAAAACGGTGGGGTTGGGGGAGATCCCATACACAATATTTTAGGATAGTACCAGACTTCAACCAGTGGGAGATAAAAGGGAAAACGTTCCTCAAACAGTGCAGTAATGCAATAAGCTATATAATACAACTCACCAGGCAAAATATATTCTAGTAAAAATGAATTCATTTAAGATGGCAGTAACTTATAAAATTGCTAGATGAAGAAATGATATTGGTAATATTACCAATGAGAAAACATGGAATGAGAAAAGATGTTTAAATAACAATGATAAGAAATGAATAAATCTATGTATCAGTCCAAATAAATATCATTAATAATCATGCAATCATATTCATTAGAATTAGAAAATTCCTCTCTCTAAAAAAGACTCCTATTTGCTTAGCTCTTTATAAGGCAAATACATGTAGATGTATAGTTGACAGTCAAATTCTCCCTAGGCCTAACATTACTCTTCTTTACATGAAATTTCTCAAGGTCAATTTTTTGTTTTTGTTTAAAATTATACCAATTCTATCTAGTAAGAGTCCTGAGTTCAAATTCTTTATTAAACCTGGCTGCTGAGTGGGCAGAATATACGATTTTTGAAATGCAAATAATTTTATTTAGTAAAAGTCACAATCAGGTCAGACCGGAAAAGAGATCTAGAAGGGGAAAAAAGCACAGAGTTAAGCTATAGTATTAGGAACATGTGATTGCTTTTGCTTCTACAGGAATTAGAGTCATTGTGAATGGCCTGTATTCAATTCATTTATTCATTCACTTGTTTACTTAAACACTTTTAAGGGCTCACTATATATCAATCATCATGCTAATTATTAAATATATAGATCTTAGATCTTAAGTTTCCATATCCGTATAAAGATTAGAAAGGAATTCTCCTTGTGACGGTGGGTTAAAGAGAATACCCACACTCAAGAGGTGAGTATGGCTGTGCATGTACTCAAAACGTTTTATATACTCCCCAGAATCTCCCAAAGCCCCTGTGTTAGGCAAGTCCATGTGAAAAGTTCTGGAAAAAAGGCTATAAGCAGATGTGACATGTATCATTTTAGAGCCAAGGCATTTAAGAGTTGTTGGACTACCTTCTTTCCACCATGCTCTCTTTCCTGCTACGACAGACTTGGAGGCCATGTGTAACAGATGCTGAAGCTATAAAATGGTGGCACCTTCCTCAGTCCCACTGGACATGTAGTTTCAGTGAGAAATGAACTAAGTTGGGCTAAGCTGCTGAGATTTGAGCATCTGTTACCATAGCCTATTTCTGGCTGTTAATCAGAGATTATCCTCAAATGATAAAGGTGTTGATATGAAATACAGAGGTTGTTAAATATCAGTTCAAACATGTCTTGGCTTCTGGAAACCATGCATATCAATTCTGAAGTACTGCAGATTAGACAAATTTAACATTCGGTTCTTTCCTGGTTGGTGACCACTTCTATTCATGAAATAAACAAAGGTTCTGCAGCTCCAATAGTGACATTTTCTCATGAATTCTTTCCTTCCTCTTCAAGAGATTTCTAGTTTTCCAGGCTGCAGAAAAATCCATAGTGAAGATAATGAAGGTTAAGGTCAGTTCCCCTTGTTTTATAGGCCCTTTCTGAGGTTTTTTGCCTAATTTCATATCTGTAATTTCAGATAGTTTTTGTAAAAAAAGACCCTTCCAAGTTGGATAAGCTTCAAGTCTCACAAAAATCTGAATCCAGCCCTACCTAGCCTTTCATATTACAACCTCTTACCTGGAACTAGGCATTATCTTTTCTCATCACCTATTTATCACACTCCCCAAAAGTAAACTAGATAAAAAGTCTTTCTTTCCTCAAGGCCTGGGAAGTTATGTATATTTTTCCCCTTTAAGCAAATTAAGCCCAAGGAAAGTTTCCTTTGGCTGAGTGTCTGAGCCACTGCTTTTCCTATCTTTTAGTCATGTTTAGTAGCTCTCATTGACACATACAGACTGACACCTTTGTATTTATATATATATGGAAACACATGCACACATCCACAGACTTACCGTACACATAGAAAGTACATTTTATGATGTTTTTTTTTTCCATGTATTAAGATAACTTTGTAACAGAGACCTTTATTACATGTCACTATTAGGTGAATGAGGCCAATATCTATAGATTTCTGACACACAAGTCAGCCATTTTCATGAGGTTCAGTTCATGTCACAGGTCACATGTTATAATCTGAGGTGAATTAGCTAAACAATTAAAAACCTGTTCGGATGGTTTTTTGGAGCTCAAAGTCCCTGGCCCTTCAAATAGAAGAAAGCCAATGTCAGTGTGATAAGCAGTGGCTTTCCTCTTTCCCAAAGTACTTTACTTTGTGAATCATGAGGGTTGTGGCATGATAGTGGCTGATATTTTCATAGGCAGCCTGACCGTAATCTGTATTCTGGCTAGCAGAAGAGCGGCAGGAGGGGAGAGAAGAGGCCAGGAAAAGTATAGTTAATAATCATGCATGCAGGTAGTGTGTTAGGAACTCTTTCCAAAGCTATGATAAAGTACTTCATTCTTTATTTAAACTCTCATAATCACTCTTCTTCTTTATCTAAAGAACCACATTTTTAGAAGAAGCAAAATTCTAAAAAAAAGTCAGCTTTCAAGTTTGTTTTTTTTCCCCCTCTAAATGTGGGAAAGAAGGGAGAGTAGGAGGTTTTTGAAATTACTATAAATGGGGCTTTTAACCTAAAAGTTGATTCCTCAGCAGAACAGTTGAGACAGTTAATTCAAAGAATAAAGCAGAAGAGTGTTTTCTTCTTGAGATTTTAGTCCTACTAAATGCCTTTATCTCAGCTTTATCAGTCTATAAAATATACTCATTAATCTGTTGCCCCTACACTGGTCAGAAAATTTTATAAGAACAAATATTTTAAGGGGCACCTGGGTGGCTCAGTTTGTTAAGCGGCTGCCTTCGGCTCAGGTCATGATCCCAGGGTCCTGGGATCGAGCCTCACATCAGGCTCCCTGCTCAGCAGGGGGCCTTCTTCTCCCTCTCCCTCTGCCCCTTCCACTGCTAGTGCCCTCCTGCTCTCTCATTATGTCAAATAAATAAATAAAATCTTTAAAAAATATATTTTAAGAGGTAATCCTTTGTTCTTAAAACTATGCCAAGGACTAAACAGTATACACAGAAAATTAAAAATACCCTTCTTTCTTGATTCTTTTTAGCAGTGGGGATAAAAAAATAAAATACAGGGAATTACAGTCAAATAGATGTTAAAGTATATAATTTGGTATAATGCTATGCAATAAGTATTATAACGGAGGCATGCACAGAAGCAATGTGAGAAAACTCTCACAGAGTATGCCCCTTGACTCTAGAAGGCCATTAAGAAATTCTGCAAGCAGAAAAGGGGATAACAGCATACCAGGCAAAGGACTTTGAGAATTGTGACTAATCTGATATTTGGAAAATTGGAATTGGGAGTTCTGAAGGCAGGAAAGAGCTAGAAAGGTAGGAACCAGCAAACCCATTAAGGAATTTTTTTCCTACTAAGTGAGAAGGATTTTGACTTTATTTTATAGGAATGGGAACCCAACCAAAGAGTAGATTTGCATTTTAGAAAAATATGCATGATAGATCTGAGGAAAGAAATAGTAAGAACTAAAGTAAACATTGCCATTGGAGATTCAGAGAAGGGAGTCTCAAAAGCAGAGATAAAAAGATGGACACGCTCTGATTATATAAGATGTAAAGTAAAGAGGGATGTTAGGGATGACCCAGGATAGGTTCTGAAAGGAAAGACAGTGGTTTTAGTTTGTAGCATGTTTAATCTGAGTGCTCTGTGGGGGCATGTGCAGTAGATGATTAGAAATGTATTTGGAGCTTAGGAGAGATGCCGTTAGGATCTCTCTAACATAGGTGATGTTAGATGATGTCATAGGTGATGTCATAAACTATAACCCTGCATACTGTCGATCAGGAAATATATATAGACAGAAGATTGTAGGTGGAAGCATGAGTAACATCAACATTTAAAAAAAAAGCGACAGGAACCCCTCCTAGAAAGGTCAGAAGAGTAAGGAAGAATATGAAGACTAGCACATGGTGTCACGGAAGTTGAGGTGAAAAATAGGTGTCAAAGAGGGAAAAATCAATAGTATCCAAAGCTTCCACGAATTAAAAAAAAAAACAAAACTGAAAGATGTTGATTTGATTTAGCCAGTAGGAAACTATTAGTGATTTTTGGTGAAGGTGTTTTCATCGGAGTGTCGTAGGAGGGTATGGAAGTTTGATTTTACAGGATTGATACGTAAAACACAGGAGAGAATGTGCATCTAAATGACTTGAATTGCCTAAGGTGTATATTTAGAAGACAAGGAATCAGTAAAGGTGACAAAAAGAACATATGGAAAACCAGAGCAAAGAGGAATAATTATTCAAGCATTTTGACATACACATTTACAATAATTTTTTTAAAATATAAGCAGTTTTTCTGTTCTTTTTTGGATGTAGGCTTTACAAAAGGTCTTTCAACTTACCCCAGGGAACCCTCACTAAATCACAGCTGAGTAAGACATCAGTGAATGATCATTGAGGACCACATATGGTGTATAGGACTCTGCCAGAGACAGCTGTGAATGGAAAGATGGTGACACACATTTCTGACCCCAAGGATTTTATAAACTAACTGGGGAAATTAAACAAGTAGACAGATGACCAGAATACAAGGTAAGATGAGTGTCACGGGGCTGTACACTCAAACTACCATGACTGACTTTTAATTTGTGTCCTTTGATTATCTGTCTCTGATGTATTGCCTTCCAATTTCCCCCAAAAGTTAAAAAATCATAGCACTGAAGATGATTGATAGTAATCATTTATTAATATAAATATAAATTAACATAATAATTAATAAAACAATCATTATAATAATCTAGCACTTCTCATGGCTCTGGCACTGTTCTGGGTGATTAAGACAAAAAGCCTATTGTGTCAGTTTCAGAAATAATCATTCACATTTGAAAATTAAGGTTTATTGAGATGAACTAAGGGTATAAGAAATATTATTCGTACATTCCTATTATTCTTACTGAGAACATTGCTAGTGAGAGCACTAAAGATACTCACTGGAAGGATATTAAGTAACTTATGAATCCACAGGAGATCAAGGGGGGTCAAACTCAGAAAATGCGTAGAAACCAAAAGAAGCTAGGTAGCAAGAGTTCAGGCTGAACAATGCCATAGAAATGATTATCTTTTGGATTGCTAACATTGGAAATTTCCTGCTGCCACTATCAGACTCTTAACGTCATCATGAATGACTTAATTGTCTCTGGTGTATCACTTTTTCAGGATTGAAAGTGCTAACATGAACATCAAATGGATAACTATATGTCAGAACCTGGGGTGAAACTTATTTGATTTTTCTAAATTTTGTGTTGGGACATGGGTCCATATCTCAAAGCATGATTTGGCCAAAGGCTATTTCCTTAAAAAAGGAATTCAGATGATTTAGAGACAAAACCAAACAAAAGAACTTGACAAATATCCACCTACATCCTTCTGATACCAACACTTATTCCCCCCCAAAGTGGCTCAATTCTAATGAAAGTATTCTTTATACAACCAAAAAAAGTATACATCCAAATCTCTAAGGGAAATAATTCAAAGCCTTATTAGTTACTACATCTGACTTGGAGCCCATGATCACTATACAATGTCCATTACTCTTTAGTTCTCTTATGATATTACGTTAATACTATACATTTAAGGACTAGGGGAAATGGAGAGGAAGGAAAAGACATATTAATTAAACTATGCAAATATATTTATGACACAATAATGAAAACAATAGAAGTTGTGATCTTTATTTTTGCATGTACAGTTGACCCTTGAACAACATGGGGGTTAGAGGTACCGACCCCCCAACATAGTAAAAAATCCATGTATAACTTTTGACTCCCCAAAACTTCTAATAACCTACTATTGATTGGAAACCTTACTAATAACATAAACAATTGATAATATGTATTTGTAATATGTATTATATGCTGTATTCTTATGATTAAGCAAGCTAGAGAAAAGAAAATGTTAAGAAAATCATAAGGAAGAGAAAATACATTTGCAGTATTATACTGTCAAAAATCTGTGTATAAGTGGACCCACACAGTTGAAAACCATGTTGTTCAAGGGTCAACTGTATTTATGAGGCAGAGTTAGAATGTATGACTATCTCCTATACCACCTATAAGTGTACCTGTCACCTTCAGTCAACACTTGACTAGAACAGGAGATTTCACCTGGTAGGTTTCCCCAAACATTCATTCCCAAGAAATAGGCTCTTGCTTGTGAAGTGTTGCTGTAGTCTTCTGTTAACTTCAGCCCTACACATAGAACTAAGATGGCTGGAGCTCTATCCATACTCTCCCATGCTCTATTTCCTCCTTCATAGAGACATATCAAGAAAAGGAAGTTTGGTGCTTCTCACCTTAACAGATTCCCAGCTTAACGCATGTAGAGAATCTAGTCAGCATGAAACAAAAAGAGGTCACACCATAGGAAAAATTCGTTAAGAACTTATAATACTCCTGCCATAGGAAACTAGCAGCTGCCTCTTCTGGAATGTTGATGCTGCAAAAGAGGTTATCAACTATCTCTGTCTTACACATTTAGGTTATTTCCATGTATTGGGCATTGTGAATAATGCCACAAAGAACATGGAGGTGTGGATATCTTTTTGAGATAATGATTTATTTATTTATTTATTTATTTATTTATTTATTTATTTATTTATTTATTTATTTATTAATTATTATTATTACCTAGAAGTGGAATTTCTGGATCATGTGGTAGTTCTATTTTTAATTTTTTGAGGAACCTCCATATTATTCTCCAGTCCCACCAATTTCCATTCCCTCCAATATTGCACAAGGGTTCCCTTTTCTTCATGTGTTTGTCAGTACCTGTTATCTCTTATCTTTTTTATAATAGTTATTCTACTAGGTATGAAGTACTGTCTCATTGTAGTTTTTATTTGCATTTCTCTGATAATTAGTGATGTTAAGTACCTCTTCATGTGTCTGTTGGCCGTTTGTATGGGTTTTTTTTTTTTTTTTGGAAAAATATCCAGTTAGGTCCTTTGCCCATTTTAATCAGATTACAAGTATCCCCTGCTTTCCAAAAGTTTGTATTATGCCACTTTGCTTTTATAAAAGACTTACATATCATTATTGGTCTGTTTGGATTTTTTACTTCATGATTCAGTCTTGATAAGTTGTGTGTTTCTAGGAATATATCCATTTCTTCTAGGTTGTCCAATTTGTTGGTTTATCATTATTCACACTACTGTTATTATCTTTTGTATTTCTGTAGTCAGTTGTAAAGTCTCCTCTTTTATTTATAACTTTATTCCTTTGGGACATTTCTATTTTTTCCTTAGTAAGCTTAGCTAAAGTTTTGTCAACTTTACCTTTTCAAAAATCAACTCTTAGTTTCATTAATCTTTTCTATTGTTCTCTTATTCTCTATTTTATTTTGCTCTTCCTTGTTAGTTCCTTTCTTCAGCTAACTTTGGGCTTAGTTTATTCTTATTTTTCTATTTCTTTGATGTATAATGTTATGTCATTTGAGATCTTTTTTTTCCTTAATGTAGGAATATATAGCTATAAACTTTCCTCTTAGAGCAGGCTTGGTTTGTTATAGTTTGGTGTGTTATATTTTCATTTTCACTTGTCTCAAGATCTTTGATTTTCCTTTTCATTTATTTTTCGATCCATTGGTTGTTCAGTTGTCTCTTGTTTAATTTCCATGTATTTGTGAATTTTACTCCTCTTTTACTCCCAAGATTTCTAATTTCATTCCATTGTGTATGGAAAAGATACTTGATATGGTTTCTGTCTTCTTGAATTTGTTGAGACATGTTTTGTGGCCTTTCATATGACCTACCCTGGACAATGTTCTGTGTGCACCAGAGAAGAATGAGTATTCAGCTGCTGTTCAATGGAATGTTCTACCTAAGTCTTCTAGGTCTGTTTTATCTATAGTGTTAGTCAAATCTGCTGTTTCTTTATTGATTTTCTGTTTGTTGATTTTTCCATTGTTGTGAATTGGGTATTAAAGTCCTCTCCTATTATTGTTATTTATTTCTTCTTTCAGTTCTGTTAGTATTTACTTTATAAATTTAGGTGCCCCAACATTAGGTGAATAAATACTTACAATCATTATATTTTCTTGATGAATTGACCCTTTTATCATTATATAATGACCCACTTGTCTCTTGTGACCAATTTTAGCCTACCTACCCCTGCTCTCTTATGATTACCATTTGTTTGCACTATTTTTTGCCAACCATTCACTTTGAGCCTATGTGTATTCTTAAGGCTAAAGTGAATACCTTATAGGCAGCAGTATTATTAGATCTTGTTTTTTATTCATTTAGGCATTCTATTTCTTTATTAGGGAATTTAATACATATACATTTAAAATAACTATTGATAGCTAAGGCCTTACTATTGCCATTTTGTTAATTGTTTATTGGCTGTTTTGCAGTTCCTTACTCCCTCTCTTGCTGTCTTCCTTTTTGACTTCTTGTGGTGGTATACTTTGATTCCTTTATCTTAACCTTTTTTATATCTACTACAGGTTTTTCCTTTGTGGTTACCATGAGGTTTACATAAAATATCTTATTATAACATCCTATTTTAAGCTGATAACAACCTAACTTTAATAGCATACAGAAACTCTACACTTTTACTTCTCTCCCCACTCACATTTTAGGTTATTGATGTTGTAATTTATATCTTTTGTATATTGTATATCTAATAACAAATTATTGTAGTTAATAATAAATAGCCAAAATAATAAACTAGACAAGTAATAGGCAGAAAACTTTTATCGGAGAATCTTTTTAGTCTCTTTCTAAGTTGTCTTTATGTGATTACATGATGAATGTATATTTGCATAATGGCCTCTTTTCTCCTGCTGTTAACCCGTCCATCTCCCATTCCCCTCTCCATCAAATGCCTTTGTATTAGCTTTGTTAGCCTCTGCAATTCCAAGATTCACTACTGCTGGCAGACAAATATGCAACTTTAGGAAAAATTTTCTTTGAAATATAATATGAAGGTATCAAAAAGAGACCAGATAAATCTCAAGAAAATGAGTCATTTCTCTTTAGTTTATGAAATCTCTATTGCCTTTGTGCATAAGTATCACTACTATGAACTGAATGCTTTGTTTATATATTATCTATGGCTCTCTTGAGTCATAGCAGTGCAAGTGAGTAGTTGCAAAAGAAACTGGTCCATAAAGCCTACAACTTTACTAACTGGTACTTGGTGAAAAAGTTTGCTAACCCCTGGGATGCACTATCAACATACCTGAGTTTCCATATTTCCATTCTCAGTGTTAGTTTCCTCACTATCCAGGAAAGCCAACAGCACATATGTTGGGATTTTATAATGGCAGCATCCTTATTTGGGTACCAAGTTCTCTGTTGATTAAATCACTATCAACTGCTGGCTTAATGTAGTTAATTGGGTTACAAAAACCTTAATATAATTGAATTTTCTTTGGATCAAATAAGGAACAAAGTCGGTGTTCTTGATCACACTACAAACAGTGATTCAGGAACCTATGCTCTTTTCATCTTGTGGCTCAGCCATTTTTAGCATATGTTTTCCAAGGTGGCGAAAGAAGAGAAAAGATCATGGAGGACAGGGGCACCTGGGTGGCTCAGTCGTTAAGTGTCTGCCTTCGGCTCAGGTCATGATCCCAGGGTCCTGGGATCGAGCCCCACATTGGGCTCTCTGCTCTGCAGGAAGCCTGCTTCTCCCTCTCCCACTCCCCCTGCTTGTGCTCCCTCTCTCACTGTATCTCTCTCTGTCAAAAAATAAATAAAATCTTTAAGAAAAAAAAAAAAGATCATGGAGGACAGTGCATGGTACACACCTGGAGTTGGCAATCACTTTTGCTCAGATTTCACTGGTCAAAATTCAGTCCTGTGCCCCAAATTAACTGTGCAAGGGAGGCTGGAAAATATAGATTAATTGTGTCATGGAGAAATAGGAAATAGGTTTGGTGAAAAGCCAGCCAGTCTCTGACACAGAGACCTTCTGCATATAGAATTTATAGGGCTTCATATTTAATAAGATGTGCAATAAAAGAAAGAAAGAAAAAATATCTTCTAGACTTTTAATATGGAAAACCATTTGGATGGTTATGAATCTATGGGAGTTTGGGAATATAGGAGAAACAAGATTGGGGATGGAGGAAATAGTAAACAAAAACAGTGAATTCCATTTTAACATATGATTTTAAAAAGTACTTTATGCCTTCAAAGTCTAGCACACATTTGGAAATATAGAAGATATATTAAATCTAAAGACAGAACCTAGAGATACAGATTTTTGATTCTTCAAAACAATAAGTGGCCTTAAGGTCATTAGATTGACCTGGGATAGAGCTTAAATAGAAAAAGAGAGTTATAAACAAAAAAAGCATTGTGTGTAATATAATACCCGCCTTAGTACAAAGTAATAGAAACACAGAGATGAGTAAAATGTTTTTCCTTTAAGAAGCTCACAGCTGGGTAGATAGAAATAATCAAGGATGTTAATGATAACCAGTTGGGCGATAAAGGTTATAAAAAGATAAATTGTATGGAATGGGAGAATAAAGGAAGGTCAACAAACATTCAATAAAATTACTGATTGAATAAATAAATTATATTTGAATATATCATGCAAAATTCTATTTCTTGATGATATCTGTCTCTCCTCAAATCTTACATAAATAGGTGACAAGTCCTTCTATAGCTACACAGAGAAGACTTCTGCCTCCATTACTACACATTTACCTTTATTAAGTGCTTACTATGTGGAAGATATTGTGTTGCTTTATGAGTTTTTTTCTCAGTTAAGTCTCATAATAATACTATATGACATGTATTATTCTTCTCATTAAATTCCCCAAAGATATGTATCATTTCCAAATATGGAATGGAAAACTAGGGTAGCATAGAGATTATCTAACTTGTCATAGAACCTTTATCTGTCATGCTTTTTACCACCTCACAGTATATCCCTTTGTTTTTTGAAGAATTATTAGAAATACCAATATGACTTACTCAATTAGTTATCTGCAAATGAGCAGGAAACTGAGAGTTGATGCCATGGAATTAAATAGACAGCTATTATTTTACCAAAATTAGGAAAACACTGCAAGCTTTTTTTTAGCAGTCCAGCATAGAAGCACAACTAAATCAGTGCTGTTGGAAAATACTTAATTTTTGAAAATTTACCATAGACATAGTATTAAAGAGAGATTTTGAGTAACATTAGTTACACTGTATTAAGTGAGCATGTCATAATAATAGGCATTTATTTTTCTAGATATAGGAAAAAACTATTGAAAATTAACTTACACCTTACAAAGGAATTTTATATCTTCTTTATATCTCTTTTTTCTAATTTTATACCATGAATACGTATTAAATAGACTTAATATTTATATATACTATTTCTGTATACTTCATAATCAGAATTATATAATTATGTGTCTTCTATCTCTCTCTCTACTCTCTTCCCCCAAATGTATGCAAAAGGCAAATACATCAAAAGTAAATATACAAAAATCTTATAATCTCCCAGGAAGCCAAAAGGAACATTTAATTTCCCTTTTATATTTGACATTTTCTGAATTTTTATAAGAATATAAATCACGGATATAATGGTGAAACTTTTATTTTGAAATAAGAAATTCAGAAATTGTTTTAACAAAATAAACAGGGAATGTAATTAAATATATGAAAGTAGATAATGAAACTAATCAAAGTACACAGTGTCTTAATAAAAGTCAGCAGCTGGGGCAGAAATTACTATAAAGATTGCAAGAGAAACTGAAAATAGCTTTAGGATTGCTATCCTTAGGATATGAAACAATATAAATAATGCCTTTGCATTATTTCCTGCAATAAATGAAATTAGTTTTAAATGTTCCTTGGACATCTGGAAATATAAGGAACCTTTTGGGGGTGCCAAGTTAATTTGATTTAAATTAAATTACGATCAACAAGAGAAACACTTTAATTATTGTTTATATTTTAGAAGATTTATATTCAAATCCATCTTGTTACACAGAGTATTTCTTCTTTCATAGTATTATTTCAAAGTCCTTTAACTAAACATATTAGCCATAATTCAAAATGACCACAGACATAACCTGGCATTGGTTCATTTTGTCACTCCTCTGGGAACTTGAAAGGCTAAATTCATTTTCATAATTGCAGTTTTTGTTTTAGCATCTTGAAATCTTTCACAAGCTTTTTGAAAGGCAATCATATCAAAAACAAATTTTTCTTCACAGTGTTTTTTGTATGTTTCTTGAGCCCTAAGAAGAAAAAAAGGAAAGTAACAGAATGAGATACTTTTAAATAACGAAAAGTGTAACAATCATTCAGATTGTTAATGGTAAGTAGATGCTTTTAAAACAGACATACAAATGGGAAAAATTAGAACTTTACTTATTGCATGGAATTTTATTATATCAATAATATCTATAATTTATTTAATAATATTCATATTGGGCTAATATTTCTAAGATTTTTATTGGCTGTAACAGAATTCTCATAAACCCTGGTTTAGATTCCCAAAGAGGCTCCTGGGTAGCTCAGTTGGTTAAGTGTCTGCGTTTGGCTCATTAAACCTGGCAGGGACCTAGGATGGAGCTCTTCATCCCTGTTCAGTGGGGAGTCTGCTTCTCTGTCTCCCTCGCTCCTCCCCCCTGCTTGTGCACACACACGCTCTCTCTCTCAAATAAGTAAAATCTTTTTTTTTTTTTAAAGATTGTATTTATTTATTTGACACACAGAGAGCGCACAAGCAGGGGGAGCGGCAGGCAGAGGGAGAGGGAGAAGCAGGCTCCCTGCTGAGCAAGGAGCCCAGAAACTCGGAACTCTATCCCAGGACCCTGGTATCATGACCTGAGCGGAAGGCTGACGCTTAACCAACTGAGTCACACAGGTGTTCCTAAATAAAATCTTAAAAAAACAAAAATTGCAGAACTTTTATTTAAGCCTCTCTAAATCCAAGTTTCTTCTAGGATGCTGTTATGGACTGAACTGTGTCCCCATTTCCAACCCCCAAATTCATGTTGAAGTCCTAAGCTCTAGTACCTTAGAATGTTACTATATTTGGAGATAGGGTCTTTAAGAGGTAATTTTAAATTTTATCATACAGATGGGCCCTAATCCAATATGAGTGGTGTCCTTATTAAAAAGATGAGGAGACAGTAAGGATACGAACACACAGAACAAAGGTCATGTTAGGACAGTGAGAAGGCAGCCAGGGAAAAAGGCCTCAAACCTGAGAAGCCAAATTTGACATACCTTAATCTTGGACTTCTAGCCTCCAAAACTGTGAGAAAATAAATTTATGTTGTTTAAACCACCCAGTCTGTGGTATTTTCTTATGGCAGCCCCAGCCGACTAATATGGACTCTAAGTTAGAGAAAGGTGGACCAGGTTACCCTGTCAAACCTAGAAAATGTCATGGGCCTTAAAGGACTTCACTCATTCATCCTCATTCATTCAACAATTATGTATTATAATGCTCCTAGATGCTGGAACCATAAAGATAAATATGATATAACAATGAGAGGTTTATAGAAAGTAGAGAAATAATGAATATATAAATAAAATATTATAGTGTCATAATGAAAACACTATGTAACAATACAAGGATGGCATAATGAAAAATTAGTAAATATTATCTGAAGAAGAGGGTAAGACAAGAAAGACTTCAGATTTGAAATAATCCTTGAACTCAGTCTTGAAAGATATGTATTTTTCAGGCAGAAAGTGGAGGGGAAGAACATTTTGTTCATGTATGTTTGTTTAAATAGCAGGAACAGCTAAAATAAAGTCAAAGATGAGAGCACGGCTTGGCATGCTCTGAGAAGTGACAACACTCTTAATTTCTGGGACAGTGGAACAGATAACTCTGGAGAAACAGACTTAGAGCAGATCATAGAACACTTGATTTGTATACAGATATACTCAGAAATCTGGACTTGAGGAGTAGAAGAAAGGCCAAAGTCTAGAAAGTCTGCAACTTACTATGTGATTTTGGTTATTTCAGTTCTCTTTACCTTATTTTCTTCATTTTTAAAAAGGGGGATAATCCAACTCATGGGGTTTAGTAAAATACTAAATGAGTTAATACATTTAAAATCCTTAGAACAGTGCCTGACATTTAATAATTCCTTTTACTGGATGGGTAATAGTGTTATTCATCAGGATAAGAAATAAAAGAAGAGCAGCCAGATGAAGAGAAATATTGGAATTCTATTTTGGTAATATTGTGTTTAAGGAGCCTCGCTGTCCATATGGTAATGCTCAGGTAGTTGACTATAGAGAAGCAATGGCTTATGGATAAGAGAAAAGGTAGTAAAGCCATTATTCTTGGGGTTGAGATGCAGGTCTGCAACTTATTGATTGTGTGATTTGGGACATGTTAATTAAACTCTGTCTGAATCATTTTCTTCATCTATAAGAAGGGACAATCTAACTCATAGGATTTAGTAAGGACTAAATAGCTATTACATTTAAAATCCTTAGAAGGATGCCTGACATTTAATAACCACTCAACTAAAATTAGCTATGAGTATTTTGAGTCTGGATCTCTGGAGAGTAGCTATATCTGGACATGTAGTAGAGTAGAAGTCATGGCAAAAGGGACTTCGCACATGTAATTAATAGTATTAACTAAGTCTAAGAAATGTATTAAAATAGTCCTCATACAGATAACAATTATACACTGTGGACAAAATGTAAAAAACAAACAAACAAAACAAAGAACACAACAAAAAACAACTACGGTGAGTGCTGTGAATTGTGCAAGACTGTTGAATCACAGATCCGTACTTCTGAAACAAATAACGCAACATATTTTAAGAAAAAAGAAAAAGAAGAAGATAACAGGAGAGGAAGAATGAAGGGGAGTAAGTCAGAGGGGGAGACGAACCATGAGAGACGATGGACTCTGAAAAACAAACTGAGGGTTCTAGAGGGGAGGAGGGTAGAGGGATGGGTTAGCCTGGTGATGGGTATTAAAGAGGGCACATTCTGCATGGAGCACTGGGTGTTATGAACAAACAATGAATCATGGAACACTACATCAAAAACGAATGATGTAATATGGTGATTAACAATAAAAAATAAAAAAAATTAATAAGTAAAAAATAAAAAAAAACAACAAAAAAACCAAACTATTAAAAAGTATTGAAGAGTGATAAATAATGATCTACTATATTTATACATGCCAGGATCAAAAAATTGGAAAATGAAATTAAGAATGAATTCTATTTACAATAGCATAAAAAAAACAAATACTTAGATGTAAGTTTAACAAAAGATATACAAGGCTTATGAGTGAAAATAATAAATTATTGTTGAAAAATTAAAGAATATCTAAATTAATGCAAAGTTCTACCATTTCAAGGACTGGGAGACAATATTATCAAGATGTTAATTCTCCCCAAATTTATCTATATATTCAATGCAATCCCAATTAATATGCCAAGAGTCTTTTTGGTAGAAATTATCATTTAAGTTTGTTTTACATATATATAATACAGATCAAATTTAAGATTTTAAATGTATTAAATTGGGGGTATTTTGAATTTATTAAAATTTGAATTCTATGGCAATGCAAAGGTCTTATATTAACCAAAGCAATCTTGGGAAAAGAAGAACAAAGTTAGAGTATTTTCCTATCGCTGTGTAACACATTACCATAAATATATTGGCTTACAACAACAACCACCCCTTTATTATTTCATAGTTTTCATGGGTCAAAAGTCCAGGCACAGCTGGATCAGCTGGGTTTACTGCTTGGTTCTCACAAGGCTGAAATAAAGGTGTCAGCCAGGGTTGTGGTTCCTTTTTTTTTTTAAAGATTTATTTATTCATTTTAGAGAGAGAGAGTGCACAAGAGCGGAGAGAAACTTCAGCAGACTCCTCAATGAGCTGGGAGCCTGACACTGGGCTCAATATCAAGGCAGAGATCATGACCTGAGCCAAAACCTAAAGTCAGTCACTCAGCTGACTGCGCCACCCAGGGGACCCAAGGCTGTGATTCTCACCCAGGACATGAGGTCCTCTTTCCCAGATTGTTGGTTGTTGTCAGAATTCATCTCCTTCTCATTCTTTCCACACAGCCTCTTCCATCTTCAAGTCAGCAATGTCATATCAAATCCTCCTACTTTGAATTTCTCTGCCTTTCCTTTCTGTCCCTGCATGTAAAGCCCCATGTGATGCATTGGGCCCACCTGGATAATCCAGGATAATTGCCCTATTTTAAGATCCATGAATTAGTACCCTTAATTACATGTTTAGAGTTCTTGTTGCCATGTATGTACTGTTGTGGGTAAGAGGAAATAGAGTAATCAACTGAGGGAGTAGCTAAACTTGGAGGCCATACAATTAATATTAGTGTAAATTTACAAATTAGTGATTTCTTTCAGCCATTTTAACCTGAGCACAAGAAGTAAAGATAGTAGGATTATTCCAAAGTAGGAGTTGGGGCAGTTAGCATTGTGAAGGCAATGAAAGGAAAGGACTTCAGAGACACTGAATGAAATGCAGAAAAGAATAACTGATATGAAGAACTGTGGAGGACACAGTAGAAATGAAAAGAAATATTTAAGGAAGTTTATTTGAGGGCTGAGTGTCATAATATATTTGAATAATTCATGTAGCGAAAATAAAGGAAGAAAAGAACTGAAAAGATAGAAGATTTTATCCATAAATAAGTATACAAGGATTTAAGATTTAAGAGGTAGGGCAATTCCAAGTGATGAGGAGGTCCTTACATGTCTATGAAAATGAGTTTAAAGGTTGTTGAGATCCAAAAATATTAGGCAATTGGGAGGGCTGTTCTTAAGAATTTGGAAGTTCTCTCTGATTACAGCTGAAATTGGATGGAGAAAAGCTTTATAAATCAGGATATAAACACCACAGGGAATGAAGAGAGTAGTCTAGGAGGTAAACTGATGACCAGACTAAGGACAAGTAGAAGATGATGTAATTAGATAAAGTGCCTTATGTGCCAGATTTTCCACACTAATTGATAACTCTACTGCAAAATGGACACCCTGCTGTTCTGCCCTGAGAAATTTCATCACTTTTTCAGAGTATGAACAAGAATATTTTGGAAAATTCATGACAAGCTTTTACCTGATATATATGTATTTTTCTCATTTCAAAGTCTCTTTTTTATTCATTCTTAAATACTCTTGTGGGTAGTTTATCAACTTTCTAAACTAGAGCTTTATGGTTCCTCTTTCTTTTTTCATTCTTCTTCATTCCACAGCAGGATCAGGAACTACATTCTCAGTAATGACTTTACTAGCTATTGAGATTCATCAGAATGCTTTTAGGTCAAGTGTTTGATACATTAATGAAGAATCAACCAGGAGAAAAAGAACTGAAAAACTGCTGAGGTCTCTAGAGAGCCTTTACTTTTTTGACTCACTGCTATTTTCTGCATGTTGATACAAAATCTTTATTTGAAAATATTTATAGTAAAACTCAGTAATGCCTTTTAGGACATATTACCTACATAGCCAGAACACTGCCTTATTCCTGTGTGTTTTCAAGGATATGGATAATATCTTTGAAGCAGCTTGCAAGAGAAGATAATTCAGTTAAGACACATTAGGAAGCTCATTTGACTCTGTATCCTCTACAAATTAATGATGGCCAGACATTCAATTTGCTGTGATAAAACTAAGCTGATTGAATTTCTCTAACATTGATTTGCACTAGATTTGTATTTTGATATACTAGGCTAGCTTTCATTCTCTTTTCCAAAATATATTTGTTGCTAAATTATAGAAAAATTATTTCCAAAAACCACCCACCCATACACACACAGAGTATACATTAAGCAAAATGTTAAATTTTGGAGAAGAAACATATAAAATATTTTTCATACCTAAAAAGATATTATGTAAAGAAACTCAGTAAATAGTTTAAAAATTGCTTGTAACTAGAAAAAGGCAAATGCTTTCTTATTATTTTATACTCTTTTCTAGTACAAACTACTTTCTAATGATAACATTTAAAATTATAAATGATCTATTTATTTTATAACTCAAAGTTGTACCTTTTAATCCCCTTCACCTATTTCACCCATCCCCCCTACCCACTTCCCCTCTGGCAATACAGAGATGAAAATTAAAGCATCAGGAATATAGTCAATACTATTGTAATAATGTTGTATGGTGACAGATGGTAACTACACTTAAAATGGTGAGCACTGAGTAACATGTAGTATTGTCAAATCATTATGTTGTATACCAGAAACTAATGTAATACTGTATGTAAACTATACGTCAGCAATAAATTTTTTTAAATGTAGATGAAATAAGCAGCAATATGGATCTCTAAGTATTTCTAGGCAAGCCTTAAGCATATGTATTTACATTGTTTGGATGGTTAAAATGTCACCGGGATAAAACTGTGACTGGTAAGTTTCAACCTAGTATCAGACAAAATTGTGTGAAACAGCTAAAAGAGTAAAAAACAATTACTGGGAATCCTGTCTAGTGGACCCTTCAGAGTTATCTGTGTCTTTCAATCTCTTTGATCTATTTTACAACCCTATATAAACTGAATAAAACTATGAGTAATACAAATGATTCTTGTCTATAAAGTGTAAGTGAATTTTGTCCAATGGAGTTATAATTGATTATCACTGGTGGATAATGACTAAATTTATTTTGGCATTCCTGATTGCCTTTATATATGCATGCTCTTAGAAATGTCATTTGAACAGGGTGCCTGGGTGACTCAGTTGGTTAAGCGACTGCCTTCAGCTCAGATCATGATCCTGGAGTCCCGGGACTGAGTCCCACATCAGGCTCCCTGCTCAGCAGGGAGTCTGCTTCTCCCTCTGACCCTCTTCCCTCTCATGCTATCTCTCATTCTCTCTCTCTCAAATAAATAAATAAAATCTTAAAAAAAAAAAGAAATGTCATTTGAACTGGATCTAACATCTTACTGGTTCCTTAATGAGTTAAATAAAATCTTTGATGTGTCCATTTTATATTTGTATGAGTTAGTTTTATTTTTAAAGATTTATTTATTTATTTATTTATTTATTTATTTATTTATTTATTTGAGAGAAAGAGAGAGACAGCGAGAGAGGGAACACAAGCAGGGGGAGTGGGAGAGGGAGAAGCAGGCTTCCCGTGGAGCAGGAGCCGATGTGGGGCTCGATCTGAGGACCCTGGGATCATGACCTGAGCCAAAGGCAGACGCTTAAGACTGAGCCACCCAGGCCCCCTGGGATCATGACCTGAGCTGAAGGCAGACGCTTAACGACTGAGCCACCCAGGCGCCCCATGAGTTACAGTTTTATGTTCTAAAAAATATCCTTTGTAAAGAAGTTGTAGTATATATACAATGGAATATTATTTAGCCATAAAAAGAAGGAAATCACGCTATTTGCAACAACATGGATGGAACTTGAAATCACTATACTAAGTGAAATAAGTCAGACAGAAAGACAAATATTATATGATCTCACCTATATGTGGAATCTAAACAAACTGAACTCACAGATACAGAGAACAAATTGGTGCTTGCCTGAGGTAGGAGATAAGGAGTAGGTAAAATGGGTAAGGAGGTCAAAAGGTACCAAGTTCCATTTATAAAATAAGTAAGTCATGGGATATAATATATAGCATGGTGACTATAGTTAATAACACTGTATTGCATATTAAAATTTGCTGGGAGACTAAATCTTAAAAGTCCTCATCACAAGGAAAATAATTGTAATTATGTGTTGTGACAGATGTTAACTAGACTTACTGTAATTATTTTGCCATATACACAATTATTAAAACATTATCTTGTAGACCTGAAACTAATATAATGTTATATGTCAATTATACCGTCCATAAAAAAATCCTTTGACAACTAATATAGTTTAAATTTATTAAATGTAGCTTAATATATTTTGAGTCAATACTAATTTTCAGAGCCTTTGCACTAAGTTTAGTTTAAAATTTAAAAATCATCATGGAACAATTTTTAAAAATTTTGCATTTGTTTGAGACAGCTTTGTTCCAAGTATATTCTGAGGGTTAGCATTCTGAGACATTTCTTGAAATGAAGGTTCTGTGGTAAAATGCATGTTTAAAATATGTTTTATTTTTTTAGTAGGATTCCTAATGGTCTTAACCATGTGACTGTCCACTGAAATTACAGTCCCTTTCTCAGCTAATTTAATGTTTCTTAAGCAATTGCACTTTCAACTACTCCTCTTCAAAACCCTCTGCTATGAGTAGAGCAATATTCACTACCTCTTTCCTCTCCCCCCAGTGTTACCTATTCTGAGCTCTCCAATTTTGCTCCTCCACTTTGCCAATAATGATTTCCCCTCAGCACTCTGCTTTTCCAAATTCGAATTGACAACTGTAATTTTCCTACTTCTATTTTTTGTAATGCTTCAAGTATATGCTTATATTTGCCACTGAACTGTGAGTTCTTAGAGGATCAAGAATATGTTATTTATTTTTGTATGGGGGTGTTGGGGAGAACCGAAATTAATTGACACTTTGATGTTTAGTTATGCCTTCTCTTTGAAGGTGTCCTAGATTACGTTCATCTATTTATTACCTACCATTTAACTGGAAATTTTAATTTTGTCCCTTGATAGTTCTTGTATTATGTTTGTATTATTATTTAACTCTGGTAGTCTTATTGCGTGGTGACTTATCTCCCACCTAGATTTTCAGTTTATTGGAGTCAAATAATTATGTCCCCATATCACCTGACATCTCCAATAGCTGAAAGTGAATTACTATTTGAATGATTTGAACTGAAGGTGTTCCTCAATAAAAATGCCAATGATAACAGAGAGACAGAAAAAAAAAGTGTAGGAAAAATTTATTATCATGAAATAAGCACTTGTTTTAAGATAGATACCTATTTTAATAACTAGTGAAGCTATTTTCAAAACTTGGTTAATTATATTTTCGTATATATTTAATAATTCTGGTTATATATCTTCACTACACAAACGTTCTGAAAAAATATACATTATTTCTCATTCCTATGGCTTAAGTATTAAGTACACTAATATATATATATATTACTAATGTTCATGTTTAAGTACACTAATATATATATTAGTAATATGTATATATGTGTGTGTGTATATATATTATATATATATATATAATTAACCTGCCCCACAGGCTCTAGTATATGACTTAAATGAACTTACATACAACCATTACTAATTCAAAAACTTTTTGTCCTATTTTCCTCCATAAATAATTACTGAATAGATTTTGGAAACTAAGTACTGTACTAGATACTGAAATGAAAAGATAGACCAAATTATTTTATAAAGGACTTTACAAGCTAACCTGATATAGGCTGTCTTGCGATAACTGCTATCAAGTGCTATGTGTGAACCACCAAATGAAAGGGATTAATTCAGACTGGAAGAACAGTTGGTGAAAGGTAAAAAGTACAGGTACCATTTCAGCTGGTTACTAAAGGATGAATATAAAATAAAAATAAAGGATGAATTTTGTCATTGGTTGTACAGTTCATATACTGCATGATGGTGGCAAATAGGGGACAAATAGAAATACAGTCACACTCAGCCAAGCATCAGCCACTCACTAGTGATGTGTCTCCCTGGAGAAATAAATGTTTTGTCCTTCCCATACAGGCACTACCCCCTCACCAATTTGAACACTCCAAATCTTTCTAATTTGCACAATAACAATAGAGGCTTGTGTTGCATAATAATATGTAGATAGTACTAACATTATGGGCTCCTAGTACTCTTTCAAAGTGCATAACGAAGAAAAAGGGGATAGAACCAGTAAGGTCACTGGAATAAGGAACTACAGATCTGGGTAGGGAATTGGGAATAGTTTAGTCTGTATGGAGCAAACAGTGCTGTTATGGGGAAGAGGGAGGGGCTATAGGAGAAAATTTAGTAAGATGAGTCCAGATAAATTGGAACAAAGCATGATGTCTGAAATGCCACTCAGATTTTATTCTGTGGACAATTGCAAAGCACTTAAGTAGAAAGTGACATGATCAGAACTTAATTTTAAAAGAGAGTTGCGGGGGGGGGGGGGTGCCTGTATGGTTCAGTCAGTTAAGCCTCTGCCTTAGGCTCAAGTCATGATCTCATGGTCCTGGTCCTGGGGTTGAGCCCCTGGTCAGGCTCCCTGCTCAGCAGGGAGTCTGCTTCTCCCTCTCCCTCTGCCCCCACCCCTTGCTCGTGTTGTCTCTCTCTTTCTCAAATAAATAAAGAAAATATTTAAAAAAAATAAAAGACAGTTGAGGCTTGGCTAGAGAACAGATTTGGGTTGAAGAAAGGATGTCTTGAGAATGGAGATGGAACTGTCAATTGGAAGGATAAAAGGTAAATCTCAGGATGACTGAGAGTCTGCATTAGATTGGGAGAAGTGGGATTGAAAAGGATCAGTTTGAGACTCCCTTTGAGTAAAATGAATAAGGAAACTTATTAGATGTTGGCAATGAGAGAGACTGAGTTGTAAAAGACTGGTTTCTAGCACTGCTCAAGAGCCTAATGATGACTGCCATTTACGATAAGAACAACCATTAATTAAGAAGTAGGTTTTGTTGGATGAGGGTGGAGGTGGGATGAGACAGAGTTGTTTTATTGTCTCATCTTTGGTAATATATTAGAACATTTTTGTCCTTTTTTGTTGTTTCTATTTTTCAAAGAGAATGTTATAAACAAAGTACTGTTTATTAGGTCTCAACACTTAGTATGCTATATTCACATGTTATTGACTTAAAATCTTCTACAATATCAAAACTGTACCTACCTGATTTCCTTCATTTGTTTTAATAAAGTCTTTTGATATTTTTCCATTTCTAGTCTTTGCTGAACAATCAGACTTTTCTCTTGTAAGACAGCTTGATTCTTCCTCAATCTGTCCATTTTAGTAATTCCTTTGGACAAAAGAGTGCGCTCATTACTTATATTTTGAATTAATAAACGGTCTTCAGCCTTTTGTTTTTTTTCTGCTAGAAACAGAGCTCTCCTCTCTCTAACTTTGTCGAGGTAATTGAATCTGTCCTGCCAAAGTTGTTGTAAACCATTCTGAATTGTCTCATTATCTTTTGCAATTAGTTTTTGTGCAGCATTTTTTTTCTTACTTAGGTTTTCTCGAACAGTTGAGCGAACTCTTTCTTGGGCACCTTGTGCAGTGGTGATAGCTGTTATTTTTTTTTTATGGCTTTCCTGCTTCTTTTGTTCTGAATAATATTTATCAATATCCCAAAGTGTTTGGAGTTTTATACCAGTTCTGTGTGCTGTAAAAAACTCTTTTCTTACATTACTCTTCAACAGCATGTCTTTTTTTTTAATTGTTGGTTTTTGATGAGTAGTAGGAAATGGCTGAATATATGTAGGAAAATAATCTTCTTTTTCTTTCAATAATGCAGCATACTTCAATGAATCTGAAGTATATATGGGTAGTTTGAACACTGATATCCTAAAACTGGCATCTAATTCTTCATCCTCACTTTCATCTTCAGATTCCTTCTGACCTACATCACACGGAAGACAAATATAATACATTTCACAAGGCTAAGCACAGTTTATTTTCTGCCCCTATTGTTTTGAAAGCTACATTAATAAAGTTGACAAGAACCTGTTACTGACTTTATTAAGAAGCATTTTTCCCAACTGATGTTCTTTTTAAACTTGTGTTTTAACAGTGATTTTGGAGAGGGAAATCACTATTGAAACCATTTAACACAAAAATGCACTGATTCCTGTATTTCCTGCATTATCTCTCACAATCACTTAACTGGCAATGACTCAATAGCAGTATCTTATCTTACACTTCATACTTAATCGCACATATTATTTTTATATTTAGTTATTATTATCTCATATTTGCAAAGGACTTTGTAATCCATTTTACCTTATTTGTCTTAACCAGTAGAAATTAATAGCTGCCATCAAAATTTTTTTTCTCTTATTGGACACACAAATCCCTCAACCTCCTTTGCTATTACGTGTAGTGATGAGACTAAGTCCTCTCTAGTAAAGTGTGGACAAAAGTGATATGTGTCATTTCTGGTCCAAGGCTATTAGGAAACGAATATGTCTTCTCTATATTTTCTTTCTTCTCCTGACTCACTAGACAGAGATAAGGATAAGGCCCTAGAAGATGGTGAATCCACAAGGTGGAAGGATCCTGGCTCCCTGAATTGCTGCTTAAAAAACTACGTACTCACCAGGATTAATCAAGCTTGGACTCTTACAGAAGCCAGAAATAAATGGCAATTACATTTGGGTCTATTTGTTATTATAGCCAACCTAATACAATAACTTGAATCACATCATTGTTCATATATTTATTTTCCAACAAACCTAGTTATGAATTTAGGATTAGGTGGCAAATACAGTTTAAAAAAAGTTATGCTTATTAGTCTTAGGAAAAGATGTTCCCCATGTTTGACTAATTCCCTCTATCAAAATCACATCTCTACTAACTATAGTCTACAACGATTTTATTTTTTCTAATAGAAAATTATCTTAAAATCTTTATATGTCAAATGCAAATCTGCTGGTGGAGACTTTATGGAAGTTAAGGTGACCATAAAAAAGGGTAGGACCTAGGTAGGCAGTAGGGAAGAAGCAAATAGGCATGATTTTCACTAGAGGCCATAGGAATGTTAACATTAGAAAAGGAAGCAGAGTCTAGAGCAAAGTAGAAAATCAAGTCTAACAAGTATAAAAGGTAATATACCAGGATACAAAGACAAAGTGTCCAGAAAAAACTCTTAAGAGTTTGGGTCCAAAGCAAGGCACTAGACACAGAGGGACAAAATACAGAATTTCAGTTCTGGAAATCTAGAGTAAATAGGATGTGGTCTGGGGCAACTACCTAGAAAAGGTACTCTTTTGTGTTATTTGATTTTATGTGCAAATCTTGACATGAGAACGCTGGCCAAGAATAAAAGATCAGGGATAGAAAATACAACTCTAATAAGTTACTAAAGTTTCTGGTCATCAATTTCAATTCATATGGGGGATTGGGATTTTTTTTCCCCCCATACCACCAAGCAATGCTCCAATACCAGCTGGGTGTCCTGTAATTCAACTCAATTCTGACACTATCTACCTGGAGACAGGGTCATCTCCCATAGGTTAAAGGTTCAGTCCTACAAGACTGCCCCTACCCCTTCAGATGCCAGTCACAAGTCCAGGTTATCACCAGTGCTTCTAACAAACTGGCTATAGATTAGAGGTTCCACTAACCCCCACCTGGGTTCAATTTGCTAGAGTGGCTCACAGAACTCAGAGAAATATTTTACATTTTACTTACTAGATTACTGGTTTATTATAAAAGGATATAATTCATGAACAGCCAGACAGAAGAGATGCATAGGGCAGGGTATGGGGAAAGGGCACAAAGCTGCCATGCTGTCTCTCTAAGCACACCACTCCGTCTAAATCTCTATGTGCTCACCAACATGGAAGCTCTCAGAACAAGTCCTTCTGGGTTTTTATGGAGGCTTCATTACATAGGCATGATTGATTATACCATTGGCCATTAGGGATCAAATTCAACCTCCATCCCCTCACCCTGTTTCAGAGGTTGAGGGTGGGACTGAAATTTCCAACTCTCTAACCATGGGTTTGGTTCCCCTGGCAACCAGCCTTAGGTGCGATCCAAAATCACCTAACATAACAAAAGACATTTTTGTTGCTCTTCTCTCATCACTTAGAAAATTCCAAGGGTTTTACGAGTTCTGTGCTAGAACCAAGGACAAAGACCAAATATATATTTCTTGTTATAAATCACAGTATCACAGTTACTCGTATACATAAGTTTGCTCTTTAATAGCTTAATGTAGTGAATAGTGAGACTGCAAGTTCTTTGAAAATAGAAGCAATACTTGAATATACTAACTACATTTACTTTGTAGATGATGATTGAGATGTCTCTCATTGGTTGATTGGACATAATCCCATTAGCACTTTTCAAAGTCTCCCAATTTCAGGGCACCTGGGTGTCTCAGTCAGTTAAATGTCAGACTCTTGAATTCAGTTCAGGTCATGATCTTAGGGTCGTGAGATCAAGCCCCACAAGGGGCTGTACCCTGGGCATGAAGCCTGCTGGAGATTCTGTCTTTCCCTCTGCCCCTCCCTGCCCTCCTGCTAGCATGCATGCATCCACAAGCAGTCTCTCTCTTAAAAAAAAAAAAAAAAAAAGTCTCCCAATTTCTTTTTCTGCTTCCAGACATTGCTCACTGCTATAAAATACATCTTCCTAAAACAGGATTCTAATCATATCATGACTTCCACCCAAAGGGAAACAAAACCTTCATGGTTCTCCACTTACAGGATGAAGGATAGTTCTGCTTTTAAGCCTAGGATCATTTATCATAGGGAAAGAGCTTCAGTTTTTCACCTATACATACACAACATCTTCTCATCTTTGGGACTTTGCTTATATTATTTTATATTTTGTCTAGTTTGTTGTTTTCCCTATCTACCTATGTATTCAAATTCTATCCATTAAGTCCTCTTCACATGTCACCTTTCCTTATTCTTTATATAAAGAATTGATATATTTTATTAACTCTAATATCAATCCCTTCCTCATAGAACTTAGCACAATCCAGGGCGCCTGGGTGGCTCAGTTAAGCATCTGCCTCTGGCTCAGGTCATGATCTCAGGGTCCTGGGATCAAACCCCAAGGGCTCCCTGCTCAGCGGGGAGTCTGCTTCTCTCTCTACCCTCCCTCCCCCCTACACCCATGATCTCTCTCTCTCAAATAAATAAATAAAATCTTTAAAAAAAAACCTTATCACAATCCATTTATATTAAAGCTCTATGTAGAAATTCTTAGACATAGTAGCAAGCTAGACATAAGCTCCACAGGAGTAGGATTCATGTTTTCTTTCCTCCTCCATTCCTAGCCTTTAGCCTGGTATTTTGCAGAGAGGAGGGTCTTTTCTTTTTGGGAGGAAGTGGAGTAGTGGAGTTAACTAAATAGATGTCAATAAGTATACGTGTTGGATGAATGAATAGATGAATTAATCTTGTTGCTCAAGATTAATCCAACTTTTATAGTGGTAAAAGCCTAAAATTTGGAGACAGCTGGGCTGGATTTGAATCTAGTTTTACCACTTAATATGTGGTCTAGGCAAGTTATTTAATTCTCTGGGCTTCAGTGTACTCACTGTAAGATGGATATAACTATATCCAATTTATAGGGTCATACAGGATTAAATGATTTAACAAAATGTAAAATGTCTGACGAAACTTCATATTTATGTATTCGAACAATGCCTTATAATGAGTAAAAGCCACATGTTAGTTATTATTACTTTTTCACTATATTTTATATGGAAAACTTGGAGCTTATTTCCTTAATTCCATCAATAGTATAGTTCAAATAGCCAGATAATCTAGTAATGTCGGGAAAATACAGCAAAGCACTTTTATTGCTCCCCTCAACATCCAATGTATAGTGAAGTACAGAATATACAGGAAGCCTTCTTTGCATGCTTATTTTGTTTCAAGACTTTACAATTAATCTCACTAATTATTGTAAAAATAGAAGCCAACTGAAGGAAGTGTTCTCATCTTTTTATAACCAAATTTATAAACCTATCTACATGTTCATGCATTTTCATCTTCTATCCTGATACAATAAAGGAAGCATCCCTTCCTTCAGCAGTGGTCAAATTTTTCACATGTACTTTGGCCCCATCAGCCTTTACTTTCACTTCTGCAATTAATGTTCTCCTTTATCACTGCCTCTCTACTGGATCATCCCCATCAAACCACGATGCAAGCACTACCACATTGCCCTCTAGCTACTATTGCACTTTTCCTGTTCAGTTTTAGAATAAAAACTATTGAAAGAGTTGTCTCCCTGTGCTACCTCCTTTTCATCACCTTTTATATTTTTTCAACTCGTTTAGCTATGGATCTTATCTCTACTGTTCCCACCCAATTTTTGAAACTTTTCCTACCAAAGGCTTTCATGGTGATAAACAAAGAGAATACTTTTTTCTGTTCTAATTTTTCTTAACTCTCAATAGTGCTTAACACAGTTAATTGCTTCTCCTTGAAATCTTTTTTTCCTTTCAAATTCTCTGATTTGCAGATTTGCTGAAGCTCTCCTGATATCTTAAAGATACCTTTTTTTCCTCTAGATTCTCTGAAGCTCCCCTGATTTTTCTTCTAGCTTTCTGATTGCTCTTAATTTGCAGATTCGTCCTTGTCCACCAAATCTCTGGAGTTCTTCAGGACTTGATACTAGCTCTCCTTACCATATCCACCTCTCCTTAAATGAATCATACTCATGGCTTTTCAAAGTTGGTACATTCAATTTTTTGCTACCAGAAACCAATTCCCTCTAAAATCAGCCCTATCTCAGCAAATGCCACCTACTAGTTTATTCTTCCCACATCAATTTTATCAATTAGTATGTAGATTTTAGTTCAAAAATGTAGCTCAAATTAACTGATTTTTTCTCCATTTCCCTCCATCAGCTTACTTCAGGTTTATATCAATTCTTACTTTGACTAACTACAATGGCTTAAGTAGTCTCTGTATTACCCAACACACAACACACTTCATTGCCCACAGAGTGATCAAGTCAGAGTGATCTCTTAAAACTGTCTTTGAAGGCCTGTGGCTTACATATGACTTCATGACAAAATTCAAATTATTTGCCATAACCCACAAAAACTTACATGCTTTTACACTTTTGTACTTATCCAACTACTTCTAACCACATTTATAATGCTTAGCTAAGACATAAATAATTTGTAGGTTAATTCCCAGGCACTATTTAGAGTGCCAGAACTATAAATGATAAAAAGTTGAGTTTCTTCTATTACAATTTTGTAAGTGAAAAGTTCAATTTGACTTAGATGGATAAATATGTGGGCACCACCTATTATGAGCTGGAACCTTCAAAAAGGTGAAAACAGTCCTGGCTCAAGAATTTTATAGTCTCAAAAAACTTAAAGCCTAGTAGAGGATAAAGCAGATATCTTCAAAATACTGTAACAAATGGTAAGGTAAAAGTACATGTATGCAGGAAACACTTGAAACATAGAAGAAAGACACTTTAACCTATCTGGGTTAGGGTAAGTGGTTGTCAGCAAAACTGTTCTGGAGAAGGTAACAGCTGGGTTAATTTTTAAAGAGAGTCTTTGTTTTATATTTATATCTATATTACTATAAGTCCACATTTTGGGTATATGGGAGAATTCAGTGAATTTGCAAAAGGTGTGAGCAAGAAAACAAGAAACAAAGATTCCCAGGGTGGGAGGATCATAATCAAAGATACAGATGTGAAAAAAAATAAGTGAAATTTGGTTTTATAAAATATACAGTCAGCAGCTATTATCCACAGTTAGTTGCTTCAGATGTCCAGCAAGCAGGTAGATAAATGAGCTGAATCTAAATGCTGGAAGAGAGGGCAAATCTGGAGATAAATATTTGAAGCCAATAACAGAGGTTTTTTTATAGGTAAAACTATAAGCATAGTCAAGAGATACAAGAGAACTAAGGATGAAGCCTTGGGGAAATCGATTTGGTATGTACATGCTAGGTAAGCCAAACATTAAGGAGAAAAGAACCTGTGGCTATAGCCTCTTGACATGTAAGCCTCTAAAGAAATCACTACATGTAAAAGAGACTTGGCATATGTATACACCCAGTTTGCCATGGAAAGTCCCCGTTTTTGCCTACTGTCTTTTTTTTTTTTAAAGATTTTATTTATTTATTCATGAGAGAGGGAGAGAGAGAGAGAGAGAGAGAGAGAGAGAAGCAGAGGGAGAAGCAGGCTCCCAAGGAGCAGGGAGCCCGATGCGGGACTCGATCCCAGGACTCCGGGATCATGACCTGAGCCGAAGGCAGACGCCCAACCATCTGAGCCACCCAGGCGCCCTTGCCTACTGTCTTGATGAAGCTTATAAACAGCAACTGCTTTCAGTTTCAGAAGTGACACAGGTCGGAAGGTAAATTATATGGTCAACTTAGCTATAGGGACATTGCCCAATAACAGACAATAAGTAGGAGAGTAACACTGTGCTGTCTGCATCGTTTTAAGTTACATTACTATCTTAGTACAATGACCAGGACTTGAAAGATATACAGTAAATGATTTTGTTAAGACATAGGTTAACAGATCCTCAAGGTTCTATGAAAGTTGAGACCATGCTTGTTTTGTTCACTACTTTATACTAAGCACTTAGAAGAATGTCTGGTGCATGACAGGCTTTCAGTAAATATATGTCTAATAAATAGCTTTTCTACAGACAGCTAGGCCAATTCAGGGATACTCTTCAGTTTGGGTGGTGGGCTGCTGATTTTAAATTGATACTTTCCTCTCATCTTTTGCACCCTCACTTTCTGTATTCCCCACATCTATTGTTATTCCCTTTAAGAACCCTACACTTCAAATATAACAGTTACAACTTCTGAACAGGACTTAGACACTTCTATTCTTTATCTTTGGTTCATGCTATTCCCACTTATTTGAAAGGCTTAATTTTCATCACCGTCTATAAAAAGATTATTCATCTTGAATAACATAAATACATTCATTTATTGAACCCTTACCTCTAGGGTTACTTCTTTAAATATGTATTTATCATTTAATATTGATAACCCTGTAAGGTAGATGGTATTGATCACTAATCATAATGATACAGCTAATATACACTGAGTGTATTTGCTATATGTCACATTGTTCCACATCCTTTAAATAAATGATCGTGGTTAGTTTCCTCAACAATCTTATGAGGTTAAGTACTGTACTATTTTTATCCCCATTTTTCAGATAAAGAAACTGAGGCTTAAAGAGACAGCCAATATGTTGGAGTAAGATCCTAACATATGGCTAACATCTGGGAAAAAATGAAACAAAACAACAAAACAAAGAACAAATATCTGAGGACTCTGGAGAATAAAGTAAAACAGATAATGACCTGCTAAAAACATCAATACCCTTATAACAGAATCCAGAGTATACAACATAACATTTGTGATGCCCGCAATATAATCCAAAACATGTAATATGAATGAAAAATATATCATGAAGGATCTCACTTCATATAAAATACAGAAATCATGCAACCATATAAGCCATTTAGACTCATCTTTTCTGTGTTTTATGTGAAGTGGCACAATATTAAATAGATTGTGCAAAATTAAGGATTTATATTAAAATCCCTACAGAAAATAAACATATAATGCAGAGGTTCCACTAAAAATCCAAAGGATAAATTAAAATAGGTTACAAAAATATTTGAATAAGCAAAAGAAGACAAGAAAAAATAAACAGAGGAACAAAAACTTAGGACAGAAAACAAATAATAAAATGTTACTGATCTAATAGGATTAGTGTTCTGTTTAGAAGAGACACCAAAGAGCTCACTTTCTACATCTCTCCATACACACACACACACACACACACACACACACACACACACACACACACTAAAAAAAGGTCACGTGAACACAAAGATGGTTGCCAACTACAAGATAGAAAGAGGGGTCTCACCAGAAAACGACCATGCTGGCGCCCCAATCTCGGACTTCCATCCTTCAGAACTGAGAAAATAAATTTCTGCTTAAGCCACTCAGTGTGTGGTATTTTGTTATGGAAGTCTGAGCAGACTACTACAAAAAAAGAAAAAAAAAAAGGAGTACCCTCTCTTCTGAATTTCTAAGCACCATTCCTTGGCTGGTATGCTGTGGTACACCAGTATGCTGTTAATGAGTAATGGGAATGCTCAGTGAAGTTGATCACTCTGGTGGGGTGTGGAGTTGCTACAGCCTCTAGGCTCCCTTTGGCATAAACTTCAGCTAGAAACTTTGGAGTTCAAGTGGGATCTGACATATTATTCTGCAGGCATAGCAATAGAGGGGCTCAGGAGGTACTCTATCACTTGAAAAACACACTTAGGCAGTGAGTTACCATGTGTGGCACTGTTTACCATTGACAAGAGGCTCATGAAATAGGTGCTTAAAAAGCATGGTGCATAGCCCAAAGCGCAGCCGACTTGGGGTGGGAACTCCCAAATCCTGGTATGTATATATCAGATACTTCAATCCAGTTTTGGTTGATATGCATTTTTAATGATATTCTGCCTAGCAGCATAGTGGATGCTCTTCTATAACTTGAGTTTCATTATTTTAAAATATAGAATGATATAAAAATTCAATTAGATTGAGTCCATTCACATTTTTACACACACACACACACACACACACACGTTACATTTGTCAATGAAAGAAATGGGGAAAATTCACGCACAGAATCTTTCAACTATTGGAAATATCTGAATGACTATAAAAATTGTTTTATATTTCTGGGGCTCATGGCTGGCTCAGTCGGTTAAGTATCTAACTCTTGGTTTTGGCTCAGGTTATAATCTCAGGGTCCTGAGATCTAGCTCTGAGATGGGCTCTGCACTCAGCAGGGAGTCTCCTAGAGATTTTTTTTTTCTCTCTCTCTCCCTCTGCTCCTCTCCCACTCTCTCTAAAAATAAATAAATAAATCCTTAAAAATTGTTTTCTATTTCATCAGTCAACCTAAGTTACTTGTTATTGGAGACTATGAAGGCTTAAAAAACATTATCATTATAACTTGGTATATTAGTTACCTATCGCTACTTAAAAAAAT
Organism: Zalophus californianus; assembly: GCF_009762305.2. Classification (NCBI taxonomy): domain Eukaryota; kingdom Metazoa; phylum Chordata; class Mammalia; order Carnivora; family Otariidae; genus Zalophus; species Zalophus californianus. Next base: position 61,294,679 of record NC_045598.1, read on the forward strand.
TACTCTAAAACATATGGGCTTTAAAACAATAAACATTTATTACCTCACAATTTCTTTGTTTTAAAAATTTAGGACTAGCCTAGTTGGTGCTTGTGGCTCAGATTTCCCAATAATGTCACAGTAAAGATGCCAACCAGGGTTGCAGTATTCCAAAGTTTAACTGGAGCTGGAGGACTTCATTTTAAGATGGCTCATTCACACGACTATTCAGAGGTCTATGTTCCTTAATGCCTATTGGCAGAAAGCCTCAGTTCCTTGCTCTGTGGGCCTTTCAGAAGAACTGCTTGGACGTCCCCCAGATCAAGTAATCTGCCAGAAAGAGCCCAGAGCAGGACACATATCTTTTATGATAGTCTGTGAGACACACACCATTTCTTTTGCCATATTGTAGTCATTATATGTAAATCAGTAAGTCCACCCCACAAGGAGAGAACTAGGCTCCACTTTTTTAAGGAAAGTGTGCAAAGGATTTGTGAACATATTTTACAATCACTGTATCTGATATAAAGATTTTACATTCATGGAAATCAAGCTCAAGTTCATCAAACAGTTGTAAAGACATCATTTCAAAGTTTTATATAAATTCAACATCTGGTATCTTATTTAATAATTCATATCCTATTATTATCACTATAATATAAATGGAATATAATTACATATTTGTTCTCCAGATTACAAACTCTCTTTTTTTAACCCAGTACACTTTACAAATATTATTATTATTATTATAGATTTCTGGGGTGCCTGGGTGGCTTAGTCGGCTGAGAGTCTGCCTTCGGCTCAGGTCATGATCCCAGGGTCCTGGGATTGAGCCCTGCGTCAGGCTCCCTGCTTAGAGGGAGCCTGCTTCTCCCTCTCCTCCCCGCTTGTGCTCTCTCTCACTATCTCTGTCACTGTCTTTCTCTCTCTCAAATAAATAAAATCTGTAAAAAAAACAATTTACATAGATTTCTGCCATGACTGGGAACACTTGGAAGCACTGTCTTACAGCAGTGGGATAAAACCCATTCATAGAGTTTATAGAGAAATCTGTTTTTGCTGTAGCTGCCCATCTTAACATCTTGGGTAAATTTTAGTTTTTGGAGAATAGGGAACATGTCTTATATATCCTTGTGTCTGTCCTCTACTACAGCTAGCATAATGTTTTGCATTTTTGGTATTCAATTTTAAAAATTCAAATACTCAAAACAAATTTTATTTATTAAAGACTTATTTATTTGAGCGAGAGAGAGAGTGCACATGGGGGAGAGGGGCAGAGGAGAGGGAGGGAGAATCTAAGCTGACTTCACGCTGAGCATGGAGCCTGACAAGGGCTGGATCTCATGACCCTGAGATTAGGACCTGAGCTGAAAACCAAGAGTCAGATGCTTAACTGACTGTGCCAGCCAGGGAACCCTCAAAATGAATTTTAAAAATACATATTGTTCTTCTAAATATATTACATTTTCTCAAAGACAGTTTGTGTTTTACAAGGAAGTCAAAAGTCTCACTAAAACTAATGTAACATTGTGTATACTTCAATAAATAAAAAAAAGAGTCCTACTATAAGATTTAGGTAGAGCAGAGGGGGAACCAATTTTAAATATCTGATAGTACTTCTTTTGTCACATTTACTTATTTTTCCTTCCTTTTCCCTTATTCTGATACCTTTCATCTGCTTACTGTTCTACATCCTTTTTGTTTTGCCTTTCCTGTCTCTTACCTGAAAATGGCACCAAGAGTCTTTATTAGATACAGCTGATAGCATTGAGGGCCAAAACCGTGACTAAATTAAGCTAGAAGCTAAAAAGTACACTTTTTTTTTAAAGATTTTATTTATTTTTTTGACAGAAAGAGAGAGCACAGGGAGAGAGAATGGGAGAGGGAGAAGCAGTCTCCCTGTTGAGCAGGGAGCTTGAAGCAGGGCTTGATCCCAGGACCCTGGGATCATGACCTGAGCAGAAGGCAGATGCTTAAACAACTGGGTCACCAGGTGCCCCAAAAGTGAACTTTCTAAACAAACATGTGTTAAGGTCTACATGTGTGCTTTCTATCATTTACACTTTTCTTGCTACTCTTGCATTATCATAAGACAAGAAAGATAATCATGAAAGCTATACATATACAAGTTCAATCTGTGAGGTAAACTGGTGATCTGATACATAAGCACCTTCTATATGATGTGGAGTGGCTCAATATCTAGTAAATACTTTTCAGTAATAGGCCCTAAAATGGTATTCATATTTGTGAATTAGGGAATTGACAATAAATATGATCCAAAAGGGCTAAGGTCATCTATCTAGACATACAAGGCAAGCAATAATGTAAAAGGTACCATCTTTGGATATGAAGGGCACTGGCATAAATGTAATGCAAACAAACTGTCAAATCACAGTTCACAGACAAAAAGAGAAATGTAACATGAGGTAGTTTGGATTCTGTACCTCTTATCCAAGCTTACCATAGGAAAATGCTTAGAGATAGAATAATGCATATTTTCCAGATTTGCTTGACACTGCTATGGAATTAGCCTTTTACCTAAATTACTAAGTTATATAAGAAAATAGTTTATACAATTCTATTTAACATCCTCCTTTTCTATAGCAATTCTTTTTTAATTTTCAGAGAAAATATTTAGAATTGTCTACTTGAATTGCAGGCTTAGAAATAACAATTACTTACTTGGCCATTGATCTAAAGAGAAGTCAAAACAATGCAAAAAATGAGGTATTAAAGTAGATTCTAGTTGCACATTTAGTGTGAAAGAGCAGAGCAAGATATCAGAATTATGACTGAAAACTGAGTATACACATAGGTGTTCTCAGAAACCCTTGGTTGAATTCTTAATAGATCAGAAACCCTTTAACTCTCACTGTAAAATTAATGATTCTTTTTTGCCTCTTGCCTATAAAAAGAGATATTTAACAAATTGTAACTATTAAACAAATATCATGAAAATCTGAAATATCTCCCATGCAAAAGTCATGCTAGCTTTTTAAAAACATATTGCTACCAAAAAACAGAAAGGGATCTGTTCATTAAACAAGCCTTGAGTAAAATAATGGAGCCATGATTGCATTTCACCCTGCCAATGATTTCTGTCCCAAAATACGTAATAAAATGACCTAAATATCTCCATACTTAGAAACAGAAGCTTCACTGCAAGGAAATCTTTAGTATCTAACACATTCTCCTTTCCCTAAAAACTGCTCAGAATCTAAATATGGTCAGAAGTTTTTCTGGTTCTTAGTTTTTTCTTTTTTCTGTTTCTTAAGCAGAGGGTTGACAGGGGTGTACATGAACACAAAATGATGAAATGTTGTTTAATACTGTTTGGTAGATAATAAAGGAGCATAAAAATAACCTTTTATATACTTAGTAATAAATTTACCCAAGAAGGTGAGAGATCTATACACTAAAAACATTAAGACGTTGATGAAAAAAAATGAAGACACAAATAAATAGAAAGATATCTTGTATTCAGTGAAGTGGAAGAATTAATATTGTTAAAAACGCCTATACTACCCAAAGCAATCTACAAATTCAATGCAACCTTACCAGAATACCAATGGCATTTTTTATAGAAATAGAAAAGACAATTCTACAATTCATATGGAACCACAAAAGACCACAAATAGTCAAATCAATCTTAAGTAAGAAAAAAGCTAGAGGCATAACCCTTACTGATTTCAAAATATATTACAAAGCTATAGTAATCAAAACAGTAAGATAGTAGCATAAAGACAGACTTATTGACTGGTGGAACAAAACAGCCCAGAAATAAATCAACACACATACAGTCAACTGAACTTTGACAAGGGTGCCAAGAATACACTATGGGGAAAGGATAAGGTCTTCAACAAGTGGTGCTGGGAAAACTGGATGTCTACATGGGAAAGAATGAAATTGGAAACTTAGCTCACACTATGCACAAAAAATCACTCAAAATGGATTAAAACCTTAAAGTATGACCTGAAACTATATAACTCCTAGAAGAAAATGTAGGGGAAGAGCTTCATGATATTGGTCTTGACAATGATTTCACAGATATGACAACTAAAGCACAGGAAACAAAAGCAAAAATAGACAAGTGGAATTTTATCAAACTAAAAAGCTTCTACACAGCAAAACAATCAACCAACAGAGGAAAAAGGCAATCTACAGAATGGGAGAAAATATTTGCAAACCACATATCTGATAAAGGATTAATCTCCAAAATATATAAGAAACCCATATAATTCAATAATAATAAAAACCCCTATTATTGGTTTTTCAAAGTTTTAAGTGGACCAAAGACTTTAATAGACATTTCTCCAAAGAAGACATACAAATGGTCAACAGATATATGAAAAAATGTTCAATGTCACTAATTATCAGGAAAATGTAAGTCAAGACCACAGTGAGATTTACCCTTACATGCATCAGGATGGCTATTTAAAAAATAAAATATGACGAATGTTGGTGAGAATGTGGAACCCTTGCACACTGTTGGCGGCAATACAAAATGGAGCCTGGGTGGCTCAGTTGGTTAAGCATCTGCCTTCAGCTCAGGTCATGATCCCAGGGTCCTGGGATTGAGCCCCACATTTGGGCTTTCTGATCAGCGAGGAGCCTGCTTCTCCCTCCCCCTCTGCTCCTCCCCACTCATGCTCTCTCTCTCTCTCACTCTCAAATAAATAAATAATAAAATCTTTAAAAAAATAAAGTTACAATCTTAAAAATAATGGTCCACAAACTATGGAAAATAGCATGAAGATTTCTCAAAATATTAAAAATAGAACTACCATATGATCTAGTAATCCCACTTCTGGGTATTTATCAAAAATAATTGAAATCAGGATCTAGAAGAGATTATTAGCACGGCAATGTTCATTGCAGCACTATACACAACAGCCAAGGTATGGAAACAACCTAAATGTCCATCAACAGATGAATGGATAAAGAAGTTGTGACATATACACATAATGAAATACACTTAGGATTAAAAAAAGAAGGATGTTCTGAAATAATGAGACAGTATAAATGAGCTTTGAGGACAATATGCAAAGGGAAATAAGCCAGTCACAGGAAGACAAATGATGCATGATTCCATCTACATGAGGTGTCTAAAGTAGTCAAATAATAGAATCAGAGTGGAATATTGTTGCCAAGGTCTGGAGGAGGAGGAACTGGGGAGTTACTAATTAACTGGAATAGTTTCAGTTAAGCAAGACGAATGAGCTCTGTAGAGCTGCTTGTAGAGTACACCATTGTACATGTAGTCAACAATACTGTCTTGCACACTTAAAATTTGTTACAAGGGTAGATCGCATGTTAGATGTTCTTACCACAATAAAATCAAAATCAAAATCAAAGTACACAGTTAGGCCTAACCCACAAAAGGCATGCGTCCCCCCTTGAAATTGGCAAGTGACTACAATGCAAATAATCATGACAGATATATTTCTTCACTCCCTGCTTTCACACTGTTTTTTACATTTTTTTTCTTCAGTTGAAAGATGCAGAGACCAAAAGATACTGCCAAATTTCAGTTGTTATTAGAGTAGCCAGGAAAGCTAGACCCGAAGTATTACTTACAAAAGTCCCCTTAAGTAATTCTTATAATATCAACCTCTAAAGGACTCAATTTTATCATAACTTCCAATGATACAAGCTTCAAAGTAGAAATCAATAAATAGAAATGTCAGAAGTCTCACAGAACCTTCCAAGACTATATATAGTCTACTATAAAATAGATATTTAGGATTTTTAGTTGCTACTTGTGGTCATATTAGAGTTCATTTTTCTCTTTTCCTCATTCCTAAATTATTGATTTCTATTTCATTTCAATTGTAATTCATCCTGGTGTGTTAATGATTCTTCTATTTTAATTTCTTTTTAGATAATGTACCAAGTATGTCTAAGATTCTGTGAGCATTTATCCAGTCTCAGATCTCAAATCTCAATTTCAGTGTTTTATTAATGTAATAGACACCAATTTCCTCCAATGGCAGCTACTTAAAATTACATATGGTCTCAGTGAAGAACTTAATAGCTTCTAGCTTCCTAGAATCATTTTGATTTATTCATCTATTAATTCATCTATCTATCCATCCTTCCAACCACTCATTCATATTTTAGTAGCTTGCAAATTCAATTGAAATTCAGGAATCACAACTATGAAATTTCTTATTAAAACTTCTTCTGGTTCTTAATTTTTTTCCCTCTAAATCTTATTTTCTTTCTTAATTGTTTGAGAATTACTTGGTTTCTATGGATATTAGCAATTTCTCTTTAATAAAAAATGTTTTATATGCTAACCATACCATATATAATAAATACATGTGACAAGTGCATACATAACACTGAACATTTGCTATGTGCAAGGTACTTTTGCAGACAAGGGTAGTATGAAAGACATGATCCCAGGTCTCATGGAACTTTCATTCTAGGGGGAAAAGATAGACAACAAATTCATAAATACAAAAAATGTCAAACAGAAAGAAGTTCTCTGATGAAAATCAGAGTCTAGTAATTGTACTGGATAGGTAAGAAATATATATATTTTTAAATAAAAAAATTAATCTCAAGTCTGAAAGACAAGAAGGAATAAGCAGTGGGAAATTTGCGGCAGGGCAAAGAGTTTTCCAGGAGAAATGAGAAACTATGGTAAGGGCACTAGGCAGGAGCATATTTGGCCTGTTAGGGATGCAGAGAGAAAGCCATTTATTGCTAGAATCCAATGAGCAAAAAGAGGCGGGTGTGAGGTGTGGTGAGAGAAGATGGCGGGCCAGATTATATGTGGTGGTGTTTACACACACTCACTGCCACACACTCACACAAAAGGTTTAGATTTTATTCTGAGATTGAGAGTTATTTAAGAAGGGAATATGATATGTGATTTTACCATGAGGAAAATGGATTTGAATGTGGAGTCAAGAGTGTAAGGAGAGAAACTGGTTTAAAGGCTATTACAGAGGCCCAGGCAAAGATTTGATGGTAGGGCAAGACTAGAAGCAATGAAGTTGCACAGTAGAAGATTTGGAATATGTTTAGATGCAAAGCCAAAGGGTTTGCTGATAAATTAGATCACAAAGGAAAGAAAAAAAAATCAAGGATGAATGCTAGCATTTCAGCTTGAAGAACCAGATGGATGGTGATGTCATTTGTTGAGATAGGGAAATATGGGACAAAAATCAGATTTTGTGAACTAGGTTAAATTAAATGTTTTTGAAGTTCATAGCTTTCATATTCAAATACAAGTTAACATTTCACTAATATGTCATATTTAAATTATGTATCTTAAAAGTTTTAATTTTTCATTAATACAATGTCATTTTAAAATATTTTATCCTGAAAATAAGAAAATCATTTTGAACTATTTGTTTCCTTTTACATGATTACTAATAATGCTCAGATAAAAATTGAGGAAAATGCTACCTTTGTATACTTTTCATTAATAATACCATATAATTTTGAGGCACAGCCATAATTTCCACAAACTGAACTCTTCAATACAAGGGCAATGCAATTATTTCTTTCAGATATAGTTTACTCTATGAAAGAAAAATGTTTGCAAAAAAATTATCCTAATATTTACACTTTATATAAACTTCTCTAAGAGCAAAATAACTAGTCTATATTTTAGTCCAATTTATTTTAAATTATCTCAACAGATAGTTTTAACTGTTACATGAAACTTTTAGAAGTCAGGAACACAGAGGCCAGTACCATTTGTGGTCAACAGAGCTTGTTTGGTTCTCCTAAATGTATTACAGATTTATGAGCCATCTGTGAGGAAATAAACGGTCTATTTTAAAGTTAGTACAGATATGATCGGAATGTTCACAAATGGATCTGAAGCAATTGCTCTCTTCAGCAAAACTGTCTGACACCTTAGCACTAGCAGATGGCCTCGTGTGGTAAATAGGCTTTGAGACAGCTTTGAGTTCAGGTAAAGCAAAGATGAGGGAAAGGAAAAATAAAGTAAATACAAAAAGAAAGGGTAGTGACATCAACTTCTGTCATCCATTGTTTTCCATGATTTGTTAGGCACATAAATGTCTTTGAAATTTAGTCACACAGGGGCCATTTCTTCTTTTGAGATTAATTTTCTTAGTAACAATACAAAAAGTTCTGAAGTCTTCTAACCCACCCCATTTACATGCACACACATAATGTGGTATAAATAGCCTAAGATATGAGCCAAGATCACAAGAAAGAATAAAGTTTATAAACACACACACACACACACACACACACACACACACATTCAGGGGCGCCTGGGTGGCACAGTTGGTTGAGTGGTGGACTCTTGGTTTCCCCTCAGGTCGTGATTTCAGGATCTTGGGATCTAGTCCCGTGTTGAGCTCAGCAGGGAGTCTGTTTAGGGTTCTCTCTCCCGCTCTGCCCCTCCCCTTGCTCATTTGCGGGCACTCTCTCTCTCTCAAAATAAATAGATAAATCTTAAAAAAAAAAAGTCACACATTCATATGTACCAAAACTATATTGGGGATTGATTCCAATAGGAGAGAAAGTTATAGAAAAGCTGAGAAATTATCTCCCCACTTAATACATTAATTAGACATTTTTGTGAAAATGCTATCCAGGAACCTATTTCTCTACAGTCACATGGGAAAAATTGTAATGCATTACATGTTAACCAAAAAACCCTATAATTTCCAAGAATAAAAAAAAACAATGAAACTGATATTTATAAGCACCTTTCATATTAACATGTAAAATATTTAAAACATTGTCACTTGATCATCAGCTAGTGAGGTTGTTTACAAATAGTTGTTTCAATTGCAATGACGTGGCTCCTGTTAGTGGCAGCAATATCTCAGATGAACATCTTCATTGTTGACATCCAGCATGCTTTAAAAATGTTTACATGTGATTTTTTCAAGATCTTTATTAAGACATATTTAACATACCATAAAAATTAACCATCAAACCATTAAAATGCACAATGCAATGGTTCTAAAATATTCAGATTTGTGTAACCATCACCACAAACTAGGTTTAACATATTTTTCATCCCACCAAAAAGAAATGCTATAACCATTAGAGTCACTTTCCATTCTTCAACTTCCACTACTCTCTAACCCTACATAACTGCTAATCTCCTTCCATTTCTACAGATTTACGTATTCTGAACATTTAATGTAAATGGAGTCATAAAATATGTAGTCTTTTATAATGAGTTCCATTATTCTAAGAAAGTCAATTGTAGCTTTATGATTTCTTCTATGTCTGCCTTTTTTTTTTGTTTTATTTAAATTCAAGTTAGTTAACATATAACATATAGTGTATTATTAATTTCAGGGTAGAATTTAGTGTTTCATCATTTGGATATAATACCCAGGGCTCATTCCATCAAGTGCCTCCCCTCCAGAAACCCTCAGATTTTTCCCTAGAGCTAAGAGTGTTTTATGGTTTGCCTCCCTCTCTGTTTTCCTTTTATTTTATTTTTCCTTCCCTTTCCCTATATTCATCAGTTTTGTTTCTTAAATTCCACCTATGAATGAAATCATATTGTATTTGTCTTCCTCTGACTTATTTCACTTAGTATAATGTTTTAGTCCTAACCACTTCATTGCAAATGGCAAGATTTCATTCTTTTTGATGTCTGAGTAATATTCCATTGCATGTATATACCACTTCTTCTTTATCCATTCATCAGTCGATGGACGTTTGGGCTCTTTTCATAACTTGGCTATCATTGAAAATGCTGCTATAAACATCGGGGTGCATGTATCCATTTGAATCAGTATTTTTGCATCCTTTGGGTAAATATCTAATAATGCAACTGCTGGGATGCAGGGTAGTTTTATTTTTAACTTTTTGAGGGACCTCCATACTGTTTTCCAGAGTGGCTGCTCTAATTGCATTCCCACCAACAATGTAAGAGGTTTCCCCTTTCTCTGCATCCTTGACAACATCTATCTCCTGTATTGTTAATTTTAGCCATTCTGACTGGTGGTATCTCATTGTGGTTTTGATTTGTTCTCCTCCACCATTGTCTTCACCTATTCCACCATGAGTTCTACTTGTCCAGTTAATTTTAGATAGAACAAAATATTCAAACCAGTTCCATGCCTGGCCATAAACACAGAAAAACTAACTTCTGTCTGGGCAAATGTGGCTTAGTATTAAGGTCAAACTTCCTACAGGCTCCTGAATAACTATGATTTGGTCTTTTGATGATACATTATTTTACTTTATCCAGGCTTGCCATTTCTGTAATCTTCCAAGGAACATGGTGTCTCAGTCTTTTTCTCCTCTAACATCACATCATCTCCTCATAACATCCTAATTTGAAGATCTAAACTTCTCAACCGGATATCCTAGGGTCAAATCTGTGTGTTCAACTTACACCACACTGGCTATACAGAATATACTAGTTCAATGTCTATTGAAACAAGACTTTGCCTCTATCATTCTGTTGTTTTTGAGCCATTTTACAGCAAAAGCCACTGTTGGATAATGGTTAGAAGTATAAAAGCATGAGCAAAATCAATTGGATTTCTGAAATGTCATATTCTAGCATTTCAGAAAGTAACTTTAAGCAAGGTATTCAACTCCACAAGGCTGCAGTTTCTTCATCTATGAGCTGGAAGAATGAAAATGCCTACCTTATAGATTAGCTGTGAGAACTGAGTGAAAGTGAGTGACACAAAGTAAGAATTTTTTTAAATCTAGATTTTATTAACTTGGCTATCCATTTCATTTTGAATTCTACAAATTCTCATTGGTAGAAATTCTCATTTTTTGGAAATTAAGTATCACACTCCTAAATAACCAATGGATCAAAGAGGAAATCATAAATGATGTTAGAAAATACTATAAAATTAATGAAAACAAAAAGAAATTATGGAGTTCAGCTAGAGCAGTGTTCAGAAGGAAACTCATATCTATAAACACTTGTATTCAAAATAAAAATTCAAATAGATAAACTAACCTTCCATCTTAAGAAACTAGTAAAAGAAGACAAACTTAACCCAACACAAACAGAAGAAAGATAAAAATAAAAATTAAAGCAGAAATCAATAGAAAAATAGAGAAAATCAATAAAATCAGTTTTTTTAACCACTCAACAAAATTTGGAAATCGTTAAATAAACTTCCCATCAAAAAGGAGAGAGAGGGCCTGAATTACCAGAATCAGAAATGAAAGAGGAATGAAAGAGGAGGCATGACTACCAAATTTACAGAAATAAAAAGGACTATAAGGAATATAATAAACAACAATACGCCAATAAATTAGATGAACAAATTCCTAAAAAGACACAAATTGCACTATTGACCCAAGAAGAAATAGAAAATCTGAATAATCCTATAACAAATAAATATATTGAATTAATAATTTAAAAAATTTTCCACAAATAAAACCCTAGGTCCAAATGGTGTATTAGTTTCTGTACAGTATCATTATAAAACTTACCACAAACTTGCTGGCTTCAGATAATAGAATATTCTCTCACAGTTCTGGAGTCCCTTAACTCAACATTACTTTCACTGATGTGAAATTAAAATGTCAGCAGGACTGCACTCCCTTCAGAAGCTCTGACAGAGAGGGACACCTGGGTGGCTCAGTCATTAAGCGTCTGCCTTCCGCTCAGGTCATTATCTCAGGGTCCTGGGATCGGGCCCCGCATCAGGCTCCCTGCTCAACGGGAAGCCTGCTTCTCCCTCGCCCCCTGCTTGTGTTCCCTTTCTCACTGTGTCTCTCTCTGTCAAATAAATAAATAATTAAAAAAAAAAAAAAGCTCTGACAGAGAATCTGTTCATTGTGTCTTTCAGCTTCTGATGGCTGCCAGCTTTCCTTTGCTTGAGGCCACATCATTTCTATCTGCCTCCATCTTCATTACCTTTCTCTTATATGTGTGTACATGTAGAATCTCCCTCTATCTCTTTTTTATAAGGACACTTATGATGGCATTTGGAGACCTTACAGATAATCCAGGATTATCTCATCTCAAGATTCTTAATTACATCTGAAAAGATCCTTTTTCCAAATAAAGTACATTTATAGATTCCAGTGATTAGATTCTGATATATTTGGGAACATCATTCAAGCAACTACAGATGGTTCCACTGGTGAATTATACTAAACTTTAAGGAATTCGTACCAATTCTTCACAAACTCTTCCCCCACTACCCACCCACCCCCCAAAAAAAAACTGGAGGAAGCACTTCAACTCATTTGATGAGGCTGGTATTATCCTGATACCAAAACTAAAGATGACAAAAGAAATCTACAAACCAATGTCCCTTATGAATATAAATACAAAACTGCTTAACAAAATACTAGTGACCCGAATCTAGCCATATAATAAAGTATTGTGCATCAAGACCAAGTTGAATTTATCTCAGGAATGCATGGTTAACATCCAAAAATTAATGTAGTATACCAAATCAATAGGATAAAGAACAAAAACTACCTGATCATCTCAATTGAAGGAAAAAGAGTAGTTGATAAATTCCAAAACCCTGCCATGATTCAACAAATTCAGAATAGAAAGAACTGCTTAAATCTGGTAAAAAGTATCTACAAAAATCCCAAAGCTAACATCCTACTTAATAGTGAATGCTTTCTCCCTAAGATTAGGAACAAGGCAAGGATGTTGTTCTTGCCACTTCCATTCAAAATTGTGCTGGAGGTTCTAGCCAAGGAGTTCCTGTACTTCAGCAAGAAAAAGAAATAAAAAGATCATATTACTAAGAAGTAAAATTTGTCCATTTGTAGATGAGGTGATGTTTTCCATAGAAAAGCTAAGTAATACAATAAAAACTATTAGAACGAATAAGTTCAGCAGGAATTGTAGGACATATGATAAGTATCAATTTAAAAATCAACTTTATTTCTACATTATTAGCAATGAACAATTCAAAAAGAATTTAAGAAAACAATTCCATTTATAATAACATCAAAAAGAATAAAATGTTTGGGAATAAGTTTAGTAAAAGAAGTACAAGACTTTATACTGAAACTAAAACTAAAAATAAAAAACACTGTTGAAATAAATATCTAAATAAATAGAAAGAACACTATATTTTTGGATAGTGAGACTTAAAATGTTTAGAATGGCAAATGCTACCCAAAGAAGCCTATAGATTCAAACAATCCCTATTAAAATTCCAATGACCTTTTTTGACAAATGGATAAAGCTGATCTTAAATTCCATCTGGAATTGCAAGAGATTCCAAATAGCCAAAACAATCTTGAAAAAGAAAAAGTTGGAGGACTCTCATTTCCTCATTTGAAAATTTTCTACAAAACTATAGTAACTAAGACAGAGTGATACTGGCATAATCAATGTAATAGAATTGAGAGTCCAGAAATAAGCCCATTTACGATCAACAGATTTTTGTAAAGAGTGTCAAAAAAATTCAATGAGGAATAAATAGTCTTTTCAACAAATGGTGATGGGCCAACTAAATATCTCATTCAAAAAGATATGTAAATTGGACCCCAACCCCACCCATCACAGCAAATGCAAAAAATAAATGCAATCGGATTATAAACCTAAATGTATGAATTAAATCTATATATCTCTTAGAAGAAAACGTAGGTGCAATTCTTCATAACTTTGGTTTAGGCAATGATTTCCTAGATATGATACCAAAAGTACAAGCCAATAATACTAAAGGTAGGTAAGAAGGGAAGCAAAAAGAGGAATAAGGAAGGGAGAGAGAGAGAAGAGAGGGAGAGAGAAAGATTGTATTACATTAAAATTTAAAACAACATTTGTGTTTCAAATGATACCATCAAGAAAGTGAAAAGACAACTCACAGAATGAGAGAATACATATGCAAATCACGTATTTGCCAACAGGCTTGTATCCAGAATACATAAACCTCTTACAAGTCAGTAATAAAAAAGAAAAATATATCAGTAATAAAATGGCAGAGTATTTGGATATAAATTAATCAAAAGAAAATATGTAAATAGGCAATAAGTGCATAAAAGAGATGCTGGTCTAAAGGGTCATCAAGAGAATGCAAATAAAAACTCAGTGAGATTCCAATTCACACCAACTTGTATGGCTATAATAAAAAAGACAGATAGGACCAAGTGTTGGTGAGAATTAGGAGAAATCAGAACTCTCATACATTGCTGATTTCCCTACATTGCTGGCTATAAAATGATACAGCCACTTTTAAAACCAATTTGGTAGGTTATCAAAATGTTAAACATAGAGTTATCACGTGACCAATCAATTCCACTCCTAGCTATATACCCTAGACAATTAAAAACATATGGCCACATAATAACTTGCATATGAAAAAAGTACTATTTATAATACCCCAAATATTGAAAACAAAGTCCATCAACTGATAAATAAAATGTGTTAAGTGCATATAATAAATTTTATTCATCCATAAAGCAGAATGAAACGCTGAAACATGTTGCAACATACATGATCTTTGCTAACTTTATGCTAATGAAAGCCAGACACAGAGACCTCATACTTTATGATTTCATTTATATGAACGTTCAGAATAGGCAAATCCATACAGACATAAGGTAGGTTTGTGGTTATCAAGAGCTAAGAAGAGGAAAGAACAGGAAAGTTACTGCTGGTGGGTACCAGTTTTCTTTTAGTGGTGATTAAAATGATCCTGTATTAGGTGGTCATGCTGGTTTCATTGCCCTGTGATTAAGAGTGACTAAAAGCAGATGTTTTAGAAAATGTTTGGAATTTAAGAAATAACTTGTGTTACTAATTTGTATAACCCATACCTGTGCAATGGAATATAAATATCACAAAGTTGTTCGACTAAAAAAAAAAAAGAGTGACTAAAAGCACTGATTTTTAAACTTTTTTTGGTGTGTGTTTTTTAATTAATAAATCTCATTTTTAGAGCAATTTTCACTTCACAGCAAAACTGAATGGAAAGTTACAAGAGTTCCCATATATCCCATCCCAAAATACGCACCCCTGTCCCCACTATTGACATCTCCCACCAGAATGGTAAATTTGTCACAATCAATGAACTTTATACTTGAAGTCCATACTATACATTTGGGTTCACCCTTGGTGTTTCACATATTTGGGTTTGGACAAATATATAATGAAATATATCAGTAATTAGAGTATCATACAAAATAGTTTCACTGCTCCTAAAATCTGTGTTTCACCTATTCATCTCTCTGCTCCTTAACACTTGGCAACTACTAATTTTTTTTTTTTACTGTCCCCATAGTTTTGCCTTTTCCAGAATGTATATAGTTGGAATTATATAGTGTGTATGATTGACTTTTTACACTTAATAATAATATGTATTTAAGTTTCCTCCATGTCTTTTCATGACTTGACAGCTCATTAATATTTAGTGCTGAATAATATTCCATTGTATAGATGTATGGATTTCCAAGTTTTGGCAATTATGAATAAAGCTGCTATAAGCATCCATATGCAGGTTTTTGTGTGAACATAATTTTTCAATTTCTTTGAGTAAATACCAAAGAGTGTGATTAACAGGATCATATGGTAAGACTATGTTTGTTTTGTAAGAAACTGTCAAATTGTTTTCTAAGTAGGTTGTATCATTTTGCATTCATGCCAACGATGAATGAGAGTTCTGGTTGCTCCACATACTCACCAGCATTTGATGTTATCAGTGTTTCAGATTTTGCTCATTCTAATACATGCATGAAGGTATCTCATTTTAATTTGCATTTCTGTGGTGGCGTATGATGTGAAGCATGTTTTCATATGATATTTACCATCTGCATGTCTTCTTTGGTGAGGCGTTAAGCCTTTGGCCCATTTTTTAAACAGGTTGTTTTGTCTTTTATTGTTAAGTTTTAAGTTTTTTTTAATATTTTGAATAATAGCCCTTTATCAGATCTGTCTTTGCAAATATTTTCTCTCAGTCTGTGGCTTGTATTTCATTCTTTTAACATTGTCTTTCACAGTCCTCCAACTCTGTACTTCTCCAATATTTTGTTGGCTATTCTGGGTCTTTTGTCTCTCCATAATTTAGAATCAGTTTGTCAATATGCACAAAGTAACTTGCTGAGATCATGACTGGATTGTATTGAATCTGAAGTTAAGTCTGGGATCTTGATAATATTGTCTTCCTCTCAATGGAGTATTTCTCTCCATTTATTTTATTCTTCTTTGACTTTTTTTTTATTGTATTAGCTAGGACTGTCAGCATGATGTTTGTTTTTTTCTCACATTTGATTGTTACCTGCAAAGTTTTATTTCTTCTTTTCAAATCTATGTACCCTTATTTTCTTTTCTTACAGTATTGCATTAGCTAGGACTTCTAATATGATGTTGACAGGCAGTGGTGAGAGGGGACTTCCTTGCCTGATTCCTGATATTTGTAGGAAAGCTTCTAGTTTCTATTAAGTAGTGAGAAGTTAGCTACTTTTGTATACTCCCAAATTGAGAAAGTTTTTATCCTGAATATGTGTTGAATTTTGTTAAGTGCTTTTTCTGCGTCTATTAATATAATCATGTGATTTTTCTTTCTTAGCCTGTTGGTGAAATTATTTATGTTAATTGATTTTTGAATATTGAACCAGGTTTGGATACCTGGCATAAATCCCACATATCACGGTTATATTTCTTTTGATACAACTTTGGATTATATTTGGTAATATTTTTTTCAGAATTTTTACATCTATGTTCATGAGATATATTGGTCTGTAGTTTTCTTTCCTTTTAATGTCTTTTTTTCTGGTTTTCTTATTAATTTTGTCATCATAGAAAGAGTTCAGACGTATTCCCTTTCCTTCTGTTTTCTGCAAGAGATTGTAGAGAATTGGTATGATTTCCTCCTTAAAAGTTTCACAGAATTGATGAATATGCCTATCTAGATCTGTTGCTTTCTGATTTGGAAGTTTATTAATTATTGATTCAATTTCTTTAGATATAAGCCTATTAGATTATCTACATCTTCTGTGAATTTTGGAAGACTGTGTCTTTCAGGAATTGGTTTCATATTGGTTGTCAAATTTGAGGTCATAGAGTTGTTCAGAGTATTCATTTATTTTCTTTCTAATGTCCATGGCATCTGAAGTGATAGCCCCTCTTTAATTTCTGATATTAATAAACTGTGTCCTCCCTCTTTTTCTTAATTAGACTTCCTTGAGGTTTATCACGTTCATATATATTTCCAAAGTTTTGCTGATTTCCTCTATTTCCTGTTTTCAATTTCATTGATTTCTGCTCTTTCTTTTGCTTAGTTTGGATTTAAGTTGTCTTATTTTCCTATTTCTTAAGGTGGAATCCTAGATTATACTTTTAGGTCTCTTTTTATAAAATATGTATTCAATGCTATAAATTTCCCCCTAAGCACTGCTTTTGCTGAATCCAATAATTTTTATAAGTTGTGTTTTCATTTTCATTTAAATATTTGAAAATTTCTCAAGATTTCTTCATTGCCTCATGTTACTTAGATGTGTTTTGTTTAATTTCTAAGTATTTTGTGATTTTCCAGATATCTTTCTCTTGTTGGTATCTAGTTTCATTACTTTGTGGTCTAAAGCAGATACTGTATGGTTGTTATTTTTTTAAATTTATTACAGTGTGTTTAATGACTCATAGTGTGGTCTATCTTGGTGAATGTTCCATGTGAGCTTAAGAAGAATGTGTATTCTGCTGTTGTTACATGAAGTAGTCTATAGATGTCCATTATACCCCATTGATTGATGGTGTTTTGGGTTCAACTGTGTCCTCACAAATTTTCTGCCTGCTGGATCTGTTCTTTTCTGATGAAGATGTGTTGAAGTCTCCAAATATTATAATAAATTAATCTATTTCTCCTTGCTGTTCTATCAGCTTTTGCCTCATATATTTTGATGCCCTGTTGTTAGGCATATAAACGTTAATGTCTTTGAGAAGTGACCCTTTGTCATTATGTAATGTCCCTCTTTATGCTCATAAATTTTCTGTGGTCTGAAGTCTGCTCTGTCATCTAATAAGCCCATGAAAGGCATTCTTCATTTCTGTTACAGTATTTTTTATTTCTAGTATTTGTTTTTGTCTTTCTTGGAATTCCCATGTGTCTATTTACATTGGCCATCATGTCTTTCATGCTGTCTACTTTTTCCATTAGAGACCTTAGCATAGAAATCATAGTTGTTTTAAATTCCTGGTCTAAAAATTGCAACACACATGCCATATCTGAGTCTGGTTCTGATGTCTGCCCTGTCTCTTCAAGTTTTGTTTTTTTGCCTTTTAGTATGTCTTATATATTTTTTTGATAGTGTCATGATGTAGGGGGGAAACACATTGCTGTAAATAGGCCTTCAGTAATGTGGTGGTAAGGTGTGGGGAATGGTAAGCATTCTATGGCCCAATGAATAGGTCTCAGTCTTTTAGTGAGCCTGAGCCTCTGGACTGTGAACTTCACACATGCTTTTTTAGCTACCTCCCACCTTAGGTGTAATGGGAATGCTAGATGGAACATGGTATTTCCCTTCTTTCATGTGGAAAGCTAAAACGGCCTTTGGTTAGGCACTCTTCTTCTCTCAAGTCACTTAGGCTCTGGTGGAAGCCCAGTAGTTTAGACTCTGGTTATACAGCTTCTCCTGAATGCAGACCTTGTTAAAAAGAATAGAATGCTCTGGTATATTTCAAAATGGTTTCTTTTACCGTCTTTTTGTCAGAAACATGAGACTACGTCTCTAGTATTCACTGTGACAAACTAGTAAAGCTCTAGAAGGTAAAACTCAAAAGTGTACCCACCCATTTCCTGATGACCAGGTCCCCTTGTAGTTTTTATCTCCGACTTGCCCATGCTGAGCCTCTAGCAAATTGTCATTAATATTCAGGTTATCCTACTGGCACTGGTTCCTATGGAGGTTTCTGCTCATGGGTTTCTGCTCTGATAAGTTGTCATTCTCCATATTTGCCTGCTGGGCTCTTCAATTTGGGGGCAGTTTATCCTGTGACCTCAGTTCTCCAATGGAAATAAGAGTTGTTGATTTTTAAGTTTTTTCAGCTTTTTACTTGTTAGGATGGAGTGGTGACTTCTAATCTTCTTACATGTCAGAATGAATGCTTTCTTCATTTTTATTATTTTTTAGTTTTAGGTTGAATAATCTCTATAGATTCATCGTGAGGTTTAATGATTCATTCTTCTGCCAGCTCCAAACTACTACTGATATATCTAGTGAACCTTTTATTTTAAATATGGCATTTTTGAAGTTAGAATTTCCATGTGTTTTTATTTTGTAATTCTATCTCCTCATTGATACTTTCTATAATGGCCCCCAGATATTTCCACATTCTAATGCCCAGAACCTGTAAAAGTAACCTTATATATAACTTTGCAGATGAGACTTTGCAGATGTAAGTTAAAAATTGTATGATGAGCTAATTAACTTGGATTATCCAAGAAGGACTGATATAATCAAAGTAGTCCTTAAAAGAGGAATGTAGGATGACTCTGCATCAGTGGAGAAGGAAACGTAATGACATAGGGAAGAGAGATTGGAGTTATAGGGCCATTAGCTGGGAAATGTTATCAGTCACAAGCAATGAATTCTCCTCTAGAGCTTCCAGAAGGAACTAGCCCTGCCAAAAACTTGATTTTAGCCTTTAAGGTCTATTTTGGACTTCTGACTTCTAGAACTGTGAGAATATATTTCTATTGTTTTAAGCCACTAAGTTTTGTGACTTGTTACACCAGTAAATGAAAGTAAATTAAAATAAAACAGGCCCTCTATAAGGTAGCTTCTATTGCCTGCTTTTTCCCCTATGCGTAGGAGTCACACTTTCCTATTATTTGCATTTCACATAATTTTCTGTTGAAACTTGGACATTTCATATAATATGTGGTAGTAACTCAGGATATTGATTCCCACCTATTTCCATCAGGGGATAATGTTTGCTTGGTCACCTACTAATTTATTTAGTGACTGAAGTAACTATTTGAAGTCTCTTTCCTCCTCAGTGTAAAGCCACATGATAGTCCCTGCTCAGATCCTCCCCCCTCTTTTTTTTTTTTTTTAACTTTCAGTTTGGCTACCTAGTCAAGTTCAGCCCCTGGTTCAGCATAGACCATTTATTTGCCAAAGACTATGCTTTGCTCCCCTGCCAGTTAGGGTTTTACCTTTTACTGTTGGGTGTGTGTGCATGTATTTGTCTTTAGAGGCTGCCATCCCCAGTTCAGAAATTTAATATTTTTGCCCTATGTTAAGCCAGGGACTAGTAGCTTGAAAGTAGTCTGTCCAATATTTTTTTAAAGATTTTATTTATTGGCATGTAATAGTAAAACTTGCAAATCTTAGAACCAAGGAAACCATCTTAAGGGCAGTTAGGGGGAAGAGATTCCTTACGTACAGAGGGAGGAACATCAGAATAACGTCAGACCTATCCCCAGAGACCTGGCAAGCCAGAAAGGCCTGGCAAGACATATTCAGGGTACTATATGAGAAGAACATGCAGCCAAGAATACTTTATCCGGCAAGGCTGTCATTTAGAATGGATGGAGAGATGCAGAGCTTCCACGACATGCAGAAACTGAAAGAATATGTGACCACTAAGCCGGTCCTGCAAGAAATATTAAGGAGGGTTCTATAAAAGGAGAAAGACCCTAAGAGTGATATACAACAGAAATCTATAGGGACAATCTATAAAAACAATGTCTTCACAGGCAACATGATGACAATTAATTCATATCTTTCAATAATCACTCTCAATGTGAATGGCCTAAATGCTCCCATAGAATGGTACAGGGTTGCAGATTGGATAAAAAGACAGGACCCATCCATATGCTGCCTACAAGAGACTCATTTTGAACTTAAAAATACATCCAGACTGAAGGTGAAGGGATGGAGATCAATCTTCCACGCCAGCGGACCTCAAAAGAAAGCTGGGGTAGCAATTCTTATATCAGACAAATTAGATTTTAAACTAAAGTCTGTAATTAGAGACACATAAGGACACTATATCATTCTTAAAGGGTCTATCCAATAAGAAGATCTAACAATTGTAAATATCTATGCCCCCAACATGGGACCAGCCATCTACATAAGCCAACTGTTAACCAAAATAAAGAGTCATATTGATAAAAATACGTTAATTGTCGGAGACCTCAATACTCCAGTCTCAGCAATGGACAGATCATCTAAGCAGAAAATCAACAAAGAAACAAGAGTTTTGAATGATACACTGGACCAGATGGACCTCATAGATATATACAGAACATTCCACCCTAAAACAACAGAATACTCATTCTTCTCGAGCACACATGGAATTTTCTCCAGAATAGACCACATACTGGGTCACAAATCAGGTCTCAACCGATACCAAAAGACTGAGATTATTTCCTGCATATTCTCAGACCACAATGCTTTAAAACTGGAACTCAATCACAAGAAAAAATTTGGCAGAAATTCAAACACTTGGAAGCTAAAGACCATTCTGCTCAAGAATGTTTGGGTCAGACAGGAAATCAAAGAAGAACTTAAATAATTCATGGAAATCAATGAGAATGAAAACACATCGATCCAACACCTACGGGATACTGCAAAGGCGGTCCTAAGGGAGAAATACATAGCCATCCAAGCCTCACTCAAAAAAAATAGAAAAATCCCAAATTCACCAACTAACTCTAAACCTTAAAGAACTAAAAAAAGAAGCAACAAATGATGCCTAAGCTGCACATTAGAAGAGAAATAATTAAAATTAGAGCAGAGATCAATGAATTAGAAAACAGAAACACAGTAGATCAGATCAACGAAACTAGAAGTTAGTTCTTTGAAAGAATTAATAAGATTGATAAATCACTGGCCAGATTTATCCAAAAGGAAAGAGAAAGGACCCAAATTAATAAAATTATGAATGAAAGGGGAGAGATCATGACTAACACCAAGGAAATAGAAACAATTATTAGAAATTATTATCAACAACTATATGCCAATAAACTGAGCAATCTGGATGAAATGGAGGCCTTCCTGGAAACCTATAAGCTGCCAAGAATGAAACAGGAAGAAATTGACAACCTGAATAGACCCATAACCAGTAACGAGATTGAAGCAGTGATCAAAAACCTCCTAAAAAACAAGAGTCCAGGGCCTGATGGATTCCCTGGGGAATTCTACTAAACATTCAAAGAAAAAATAATACCTATTCTACTGAAGCCATTTCAAAAAATAGAAACAGAAGGAAAACTTCCAAACTCATTCTATGAGGCCAGCATTACCTTAATCCCCAAACCAGGCAAAGACCCCATCAAAAAGGAGAATTTCAGACCGATATCCCTGAAGAATATGGATTCCAAAATCCTCAACAAAATCCTAGCTAATAGGATTCAACAATACATTAAAAGAATCATCCACCACGACCATGTGGGATTGATCCCCAGGATGAAAGGGTGGTTCAACATTCGCAATCAATCAATGTGACAGTACAGATTAATAAGAGGAGGGAGAAGAACCATATGGTCGTCTCAATTGATGCAGAAAAAGCATTTGACAAAATACAATATCCTTTCCTGATTAAAACTCTTCAGAGTATAGGGATAGAGGGAACATTCCTCAGGTTCATAAAATCCATCTATGAAAAGCCCACAGCGAATATCATCCTCAATGGGGAAAAGCTCAAAGCCTTTCCCTTAAGATCAGGAACACGTCAAGGATGCCCACTCTCACTACTATTGTTCAACATAGTACTAGAAGCCCTAGCAACAGCAATCAGACAACAAAAAGAAATAAAAGGTATTCAAATTGGCAAAGAAGAAGTCAAACTCTCTCTTTTTGCAGATGACATGATACTTTACATGGAAAACCCAAAAGACTCCACCCCCACATTACTAGAACTCATACAGCAATTCAGGAATGTGGCAGGATACAAAAATCAATGCACAGAAATCAGTTGCTTTCTAACACTAACAATGCAACTGTAGAAAGAGAAACTGGAGAAACGATTCCAGTTACAATAGCACCAAAAACCATAAGATACCTCGGAATAAACCTAACCAAAGAGGTAAAGGATCTATACTCTAGGAACTACAGAACACTCATGAAAGAAATTGAAGAAGGCACAAAAAGATGGAAAAATATTCCATGCTCATGGACTGGAAGAATAAACATTGTTAAAATGTCTATGCTACCCAGAGCAATCTATACCTTCAATGCCATCCCGATCAAAATTCCATTGACATTTTTTGAAGTGCTGGAACAAACAATCCTAAAATTTGTATGGAATCAGAAAAGACCCCAAATCGCCAAGGAAACCTGCTTTCAAGCTATATTACAAAGCTGTGATCACCAAGACAGCATGGTACTGGCACAAAAACAGACATATAGACCAATGGAACAGAATAGAGAACCCAGATATGGACCCTCAACTCTATGGTCAAATAATCTTTGACAAAGCAGGAAAAAACATGCATTGGAAAAAAGACAGTCTCTTCAATAAATGGTGCTGGGAAAATTGGACAGCCACATGCAGAAGAATGAAACTTGACCATTCTCTAACACCATACACAAAGATAAACTCAGAATGGATGAAAGACCTCAATGTGAGATAGGAATCCATCACAATCCTAGAGGAGAACATAGGCAATAACCTCTTTGACATCGCCCACAGCAACTTCTTTCAAGATACATCTCTAAAAGCTAGTGAAACAAAAGCAAAAATGAACTTTTGGGACTTCATCAAGATAAAAAGCTTCTGCACAGCAAAGGAAACAGTCAGCAAAACAAAGAGGCAACCCACAGAATGGGAGAAGATATTTGCAAATGACACTACAGATAAAGGGCTGGTATCCAAGATCTATAAAGAACTTCTCAAACTCAACACACAAAAAACAAATAATCAAGCCAAAAAATGGGCAGAAGATATGAAAAGACACTTCTCTGAAGAAGACATACAAATGGCTAACAGACACATGAAAAAATGTTCATCATCTTTAGCCATCAGGGAAATTCAAATCAAAACCACATTGAGATACCACCTTACACCAGTCAGAATGGAAAAAATGGACAGGGAAAGAAACAACAAATGTTGGAGAGGTTGTGGAGAAAGGGGAACCGTCTTACACTGTTGGTGGGAATGCAAGTTGGTACAGCCACTTTGGAAAACAGTGTGGAGGTGCCTCAAAAAATTAAAAATAGAACTACCCTATGACCCAGCAATTGCACTCCTGGGTATTTACCCCAAAGACACAGATGTAGTGAAAAGAAGGGCCATATGCACCTCAATGTTCATAGTAGCAATGTCTGCAATAGCCAAACTGTGGAAAGAGCCGAGATGCCCTTCAACAGACGAATGGATAAAGAAGATGTGGTCTATATATACAATGGAATATTACTCAGCCATCAGAAGGGATGAATACCCAACTTTTACATCAACATGGATGGGAGTGGAGGAGATTATGCTAAGTGAAATAAGTCAAGCAGAGAAAAGTCAATTATCATATGGTTTCACTTGTTTGTGGAACATAAGGAAGAGCATGGAGGACATTAGGAGAAGGAAGGGAAAAATGAAGGGGGGGGAATCGGAGGGAGAGATGAACCATGAGAGAGGATGGACTCAGATGAACAAACTGAGGATTCTAGAGGGGTGGGGGGTGGGGGGATGCGTTAGCCTGGTGATGGGTATTAAGGAGGGCACGTACTGCATGGAGCACTGGGTGTTATACGAAAACAATGGATCGTGGATCACCACATCAAAAACTAATGATGTATTGTATGGTGACTAACATAACATAATAAAATTAAATAAATAAATAAATAAAGTAAAATGTTGACATAAAAAATAAAGATTTTATTTATTTATTATTTATTCATTTATTTATTTTGGTGGGGGTGCAGAGGGAATGGAAGAGAGTGAACCTCAAGCAGACTTCACATTGTGCAAGGAGCCTGATGCCAGGCTCAATCGCACGACCCTGAGATCATGACCTGAGCAAAATCAAGAGTTGGGCACTGAATTGACTGAGCCACCCAGGTGCCCCCTGTCCAGTTATTTCTGAGAGGGTGCAGCCTTGGGCATGTTGTCTTCTAGATTACCAGAGATTTGTGTGAATGTATTCTTACGCCTGGCTTCTTAGAAGTTTTGACCCTGAGTCAAAGCAGCTTGCTGTTCAGCTAGTATTTGTTCAGAGGTTTTGTTTAAGCCCCTTGTGCCAGTGACATTTCTGTCCAATGTTAATAGTTCTTTTTGTGAATAAGAAATGCTTTTAAATCTGTCCCATATCCTGATTATTGCTGAGTGGATAAAATCTATCACATGTGCACAGACTTTTTGATCCTCAAGATTGACAGCGATCCCAGGAGGGTTCTTTGCTGTCACTTCCCCGGTATCTCTGTTAAACTTCTTCTGGTCATTCTTTCATTTCACTTGTTGCTACTAGTATCATGGAACCATTTGCACCACTAAAATCTTCACTGGAGAAGAGTGCCACAGGGTAGACCTGAGTTCTGATACTGGGATTACTTTGGCTTACAAGGCTGTTTATCCAACCTTATTGTTCTTCACTCACTGCCCACCAGGTTCATAGGTCCTAATTTTGATCCCCAAACATGTGAAGATATTACCAATTTATAGCTTTGCTTTGGCATACTCTTTCCCACAATCTTCACATGAATCATTCCTTTTCATCATAGAACAATCTCTTTTCAGAATGATCTTATTGGGGCAACTGGGTGGCTCAGTCAGTTAACTTGCCTTCAGCTCAGGTCACGATCAGGGTCCTGGGATCAGCCCCAAGTGTTGGGCTCCCTGCTCAGCAGGAGTCTACCTCTCCTTCTGCCCCTCCCCCCCTTGTGCTTTCTCTCTCTCAAATAAATAAAATCTTAAAAAAAAACAAGTGACCTTATCTATCTAAAGCAGACTCTCTTATATAAAGAAGGCTGTGTTCCGTAAAGTACTCTATCACACTTCTATTTTTCTGTTTTATTCATACTACTCACCACCATTTAAAATTATTTTGTTGGGGCACTTGGGTAGCTCAGTAATTTAGTTGGACTCTTGATTTTGGCTCAGGTCGTGATCTCAGGGTTATGGGATCAAGCCCTGTGTTGGGCTCCACGCTCAGTATGGAGCCTGTCATTGTTCCTCTGCTCCTCCCCCTGCTCTTGTGCTCTCTTTCTCTCAAATAAATAAAATCTTAAAAATACAATAAAATAAAACAAATTTGTTTATTCATTTGTTTGTTGCCTATATTCCTGCTTTGGAATGTAAGCCCCATGAGATCAGGATGTTTAGATTCTGTAGTCAGGGCACTCAGATCAATTTCTTGTTCATAGAATCCCTTTATACCTTTAAAAATTATTGAGAACCTCAAAGAGTTTTTTTGGGGGAGAGGTGAATTGTATCTATTGATTTTTACAATATTATAAGCTAAAACTGAGAATTTTTAAAATATTCATTTAAGAATAAAATAATAAACTCATTACATGTTAAAATCAATGATCCCATTATCACAAAATGTATAGCCTCTGGAAAATTCCACTTTATACTTTTAAGAGAATAAAAGTATAAAACATAAATAATGCTATTATTTTTATGAAAATAATTTAAATTTTACAAACCTCTTGGGTCAACTGCTAACCTACAGTGTCTGATATAATAGTAGCAACATAAAGACAATGTATTTACATTCAAAGAATTACAAACTATACAAGATAGTTGGCACTACAGAGGATTTTCAATATAACCCAGCCAATTAATTTTATTGTCTTCTTCATAAAATAATCTCAGCAAATGCTAGTGCAGCTTCTGTTTGCATACCTTCACTTAAGGATGTCACTAATTCTTGAAGTAGCCCATTTTAATTTTGAGCTTCTCTAATTTAAAAAAGTTGTTATATTAAGGAATGATCTTCCCTTGCTTGATTCCAACCCCCCTTAGCATCATAATTATACTTCCCTAAATGAGCTTTAGTTGGTTAGGATTTTTTTTTAAGGGTGAATCATAATATGAATACCAAGTACTAAAAGACCCGCCATTAGAGTAAAACAATAGACTTTTATTTCATTCTAGACGCCATAATTCATAAAACTAAATTCTACCATTGAAAAGCTACAAAATACATTGTTATGTTATAATAAACTTGAGGTCAACTGGAAGACTAATAACTCATTTCATGTGAAATTGCTTTAATTCATGTATCCCTCAGTCTGTGTTTAAAGTCAGTTTTTTGTGACAGATTGACACTTACTCTTTTATTAGAAACAACTCTCTTTTTTTTAAGATTTATTTATTTATTTGAAAGAGACAGAGACAGTGCATGTAGGGAGGGAAGGGGCAGAGGGAAAGGAAGAAAGGATCTCAAGCAGACTCCATGCTGAGCACAGAGCCAGATGCAGGGCTTGATCTCATGACCCTGAGATTGTGACCTGAGCCAAAACCAAGAGTGGGATGCTTTTACTGACTAAGCCAGCCAGGCACCCCTAGAAACATCTCTTATTCATGTGCCTATATAGGGTTGTTTTTAATTTATTGAGGAATAATTGTATTTATTTAAAGTATACATGATGATATGATATACACATTCATTGTAGAATGATTATCAAGATTAAGATAACTAACACCTTCATCACCTTACATAGCTAATTCTTATTCTTATAAAATGCTTAGACTGAGCTCATTGTTTCTGTCTCAATATTTATAATCTTATTCTTTCACTGTATATTAGCTAACTCTCCCAGACTCATGAAATATAAAATCACGCTATTTTCATTTTATTCTACATCTTTCCTAAAAGTATTGAAATGAGAGTATCAAAATATTCCATTAAAATCTTAACTCCAAGTTGACACTGATTCATTTACAATTGTTGTTAAGTGTTAAAGAAAAAAGAAAATGGTACCCATGTCTAAATTTTATCCAAAAAGTTCTAAGGAGCTCTTAAATTCAAAAATATAATTGAAATACAGACTGTATAGGTATTACCTAATTATTATTTTAACATCAGTAATAATGGAAATTAGATTTATTTGACATAATTTGTACTAGCAATCCCCTAGAGGCTTCAAGATTACCACCCCTCTTTGTAAATTTCTCAGTAAAACCGCACAGCAAAGTTTTATAGATAAATTTCAGGCCTATGGGTATATGAGATCTAACAACAACAACAAAAATAATAGCAGCTAATATTTGTTGAACAGTTACTACATGCTAGACATTTTACTCCATGACGTGTATATGCATGTGCTGAACCTTATACCAAGTACTATACATGCATTTTTCATTTATAGCACATTTTTCATTTAATTTTTATAGCACATTTGTGGAATACCCTTTTACTATGCCTTTTGACTAAAGAAAAAGCAATCGCTATGGTTAATATAATTAACACTAGCTGTCACAACAGACAAAACTTAAATATAATGGTTAACATAACAAAGGTTGATTTCTTGCTCATATAAATCTAAAGTGGATAGGGCATCCCTCCTCCATAATGTAGCTAACCTATCTGAAACAAGTTCTCTGAAGACTGAAGAAAAAAGTGAGGGAATGGTGTTTACCTACCTTAGTCCCAAAGTGACACACTTACTTCAAATCACAATCCATTGGCCAGAACTAAATTATGCAGCCCCAATTGAACTTTGATGGAAACTGGGAAATGTAGAGACAAAAATGAAATATTTGGCAGCAGGTAACCAAAGATCCTTTGACCCCCTTCTCTTAAACATGGAACACACTCCTGAATTGAGACAATGGAAAGCCCCATCAAGTCCAGAGTCTCTCAATTTGTACAACAGTCTCTTAAACAGCTCTGGATAAGGTTTTAGTCTAAAACTAAATGAGTCAAAAAGACAAGTCATCCGCATCCTGCTTCACCCATCTATACACAAACTGAATATACAAAATTGGAACAGGGAAAGACCAAACTACAAATGGAAACAAGGGAAGCACATACTAGTCACAGGTTCACTCTGTGAAGTTCTACTTCAGGTGTGGATTCATGGATTAGTCCCAGATTAGTCCCTGATTCTGCTTTTTGTGAGGGGTTCTTTCTTTTTTCATTATCCTCCTTGGCCATATCTCAGGTGGGAGTATTTCCTATGTTGGCGGCTAGCAAAGCTTTCTCAGTGCACTTCTTACTGGCTAAAGACTGGGGACTCAAGTGTACATTTTTTTAAAAAGATTTTATTTATTTATTTGACAGAGAGAGAGACAGCAAGAGAGGGAACACAAGCAGAGGAACTGGGAGAGGGAGAAGCAGGCTTCCCGTGGAGCAGGGAGCCCAATGCGGGGCTCGATCCCAGGACCCTGGGACCATGACCTGAGCCAAAGGCAGATGCTTAACGACTGAGCCACCAGGCACCCAGTGTACATTTAAGCTTTAGATGGTCAAAGGTATTCAGACTTCCATAAAAACTTCAGAGTTATCAGAACTATCTTACCTATTTACATGTGCCAGTGATCACATTCAAAATTATTTTGAAGTCATATGTAGTGCTTAGATGTACTTTTTTCCTTTCTTGCTTTCTTCCAGTCTCTCTTGCTCTAGCAATTTAATGGAAGTTACTATGAGGCTATACAGAACAATAGGTGGGAAGCCTGCACACCTAATCTAAACTCTGTCCTGAGTCCTCATTTTCAACTAACAGCTTTGGGCCTTTGTCTCAAAGCCTTATTACATTTCATGTTTTACTATTTGGGATTATAGAAGCAGATAACTTTTCTGAAGGCGAAGGGCTCTAAATTTCTGAACTTTCCATTCTCTTTTATTTTGCCTTGAAAACCAGCTACTTTGCTGAGCTCTTCCTTTCTATAGGGTAACTTGCCAAACAGTCCAGTACAACCAACACACAGAATTAATACTGTTTTTCAATTTCTTCCTGCATAGCCACTAGCTATACACATTGTTTGCCTTCCAAGTTACCACAGGGAAATGCTTTGCTATTACAAAAACCGGACTGACATTTGGACTGAAAATGGCCATCAGTTTTCTCATCTGATCACTAAGATGAGACCATATTTAAGGTTTTT
The DNA here is from genome assembly GCF_009762305.2 of Zalophus californianus. Classification (NCBI taxonomy): domain Eukaryota; kingdom Metazoa; phylum Chordata; class Mammalia; order Carnivora; family Otariidae; genus Zalophus; species Zalophus californianus. The sequence continues at coordinate 61,324,557 of NC_045598.1, forward strand.
GTCATGGCACCAATTTCTGTATTTATCAGCTTAATTAATCTTAACTTCTATAACATATAAACCCTGTAATCTCAGTAGCTTAGCACAGCAAAGACTTATCTATTTCTCATCTAAGAAACAATGTATGTCAGTAGAACCTTGCAGATATGCTAATGGAACAAATGGCCTCCAAGATCTACTTGGCAGGGGAAGAAAATGATGTTCTTAATTGCTTTCACTCTGAAGTGATGTTTCACTCTTGTTCACAGTCAAATGGATAGAAATGATCACATAACTACTACCTTCCTGAATGGGAAGCTGGGCAATGCAGGGGAGTATATGGAATATATGGCATTGTTGCTTAGAATCAGAAAATAAATCCAAATATAACTGACTCCAAAGACTATTTTTTCCCATCAAGTTACACTTACTTTTATTGAATTTAACATTCTCCCTCTCTGTTTTGGTAGTAAGGATATTAAAAAGATTATAAAATAAATCTGAACTATTATACTGATATAAAGGTACATTTTTGTTTGTTTGCTTTTAATTTTAAATCTGGCAAGAAAGATTTCTAGTTTTATATGCATGAGTATGCTCTAATTGCTCATCTGAAGTAATTTAGTTGATACTATTTTATATCCTGGACTAAAATTCAGTCACTCTAGCAAACAATTTAGGAGAAAAAAAAAAGGCCCTGTTGAAATTGCCTAAAGCACAAGTGGATTGAAATCAGCAAGATATGATAAATTGGATGAATTTGAAAGAAAAATGTTGGAGGCAGAAAATGTAATGTGTTTCAATGGAAACCATAAAATCTGCTTTAGAGTCTTCATTTCAGACTTGTAAGTGGATTTAGAGCAAGACAAAGTATGTAATGAGATAAAATAACTAAAGATTGTATAAATCTGATCACAGGCACTTTGATATAATGACCCTCAAATAATTAACCCTTTGGCCCTATATTCTGAATAGGAAATAGCATTTTTGTTCTCAGAAATATCTTTTATATAACAGCGGGCACTTCTTATAAAAGATCTGAATTTACTTCTTCCATAACTGTATCTGAAATATAATGCTGCTCTGAAATAACTGTAGAGGACTGGCCCATCTTCCAGCTATACTTCCTACAAAGAGTTAAAAAAAAACACTAACGTAATACACACTTTTAAAATTACCATGTCTGTCCAGTATGCCATATCCTTTCTGTATCAATCAAGAAATTTAGATGTTTAATTTCTAACACTGAAAAAAAACTTCTTAAAATATAAGATAGAACAGGCATTCATGAAGCATCACGTATCTCTAAAATATCTGACCTACAGCAATATATCATTTTCATAAAGAAAAAATTGGTTAGGCCTTATAAAATAAAAACTGGAAGGGATAATAGGTTTAACTTAAGTTAAAGATAAAGCAGCTATTTGTAATATGTTAATAATTAATAAGACAGAAATTTTCAATAATATTAACAAACAAAGCACTCAGCAGTTAAGCTGCCATGTATAATTTGATTGATTAATTTGACAATATAAATGAAACAATGTAATACCTATCCTTACAAGTTACAGATAGGGCTTCCATCTTCATAATCTTAGAGAGGTTCCCCTGAAACATGTAATATCATCCTTACCACTTAATATACTAGCTCCATAAGGGTAGGGTTTTATGTGCCTTGTTTATTGTTGGATTTTGAATGCCTAGAGTTGATAAAAATAAAATGTAGTAATAACCTGAAATGTAGTAAAAAATAAGTATAATAAAATACTCTAAATTTCAAAACCTGTTGTAAGGGTGAGAGGAAAGAGGTAAAGCATCTGGACAGTGATCCATTCATTTGTTTATAAAGTGGATGCCTATAGGAAAGGAAAGAAGGCAGGCAATCTAATCTAATCCCCATGTCAACAGAAACTCCAGAAAAAACGGACAAATGATAATTTCTAGGAGGAAGAGACCTTATCTATTGAATGCCTTTAACAGGATGGTGCCTGGCTAAAGCATTGCTTATATTAAATAAACCAAGAATCTATGAGGTTACACTCTCCAGAGAATGTCATATAAACTATACAACTCTCTGAATAAAAAACAGAAATATTTCATAATGTAAACACTTGCCTCTCAGTGTGAGGTAAACACATAAGCCTCACTAAAGATTTCATCTATTTTGCTGGGCCATAGGTGTTTGTTTTTCACGGGAAGAAAGAATCTGCAAAGCCACCCTTGATGTTCCAGATCTCTCTCTGCTTTATTTAAGCCCCTTGATTATTTGTATCCTTGAAATTATTAATAAAGTTTGACACTGGGATAAGATCTCTGATTTGTGTGAGTCTAATTTTGAGAATTCATTCATGTTTAGTTGGCTTGTGGATGAAAGAAAGTGAGGATAGCACATAACTTGCATAATCATAAAATCACTCAAATTGGGACATGTTTAAGACTGAGAGACACTATTAATAATTATACCAGGAAAACAGGCACTAATTGAGACTTTCAAGGGCCATACTGAGACATATAGTCATGGTACAAATAGCCCTGGGTCCTTCATTCATTAGTGTATTTGTTTTCCTGAAAAATATTTTAACGTTTTGCCAATCTGAAATGTCCTACTGAGAAAGTGAGTGAGGAAATATGGCCCCATGTAGGAGTTGCAATACTCAGTACTCTATGAATTCTGAATTATTCTGGCTGGCCTTATAGTAACAATTTAAAGATCAGAAAAACCATATCATGACATAATTATGTTATTTTTAATTAAAGATTTAAAAATTATATAGGACTGCTATGGACAGCTTGCTTATCCACATATTTATCTGCATGAATATTAATATTTAAGAATGATATCTTAAAGTTAGAATTATGGTAACAGGTGATATGAATAGCATTCAGACTAATTTATATTCTTTCAGAATAACTGCACATTACATACATCTCAAAGGAATCTTATGCAGTGTCTAAGGCTCAGGAGTTCCTCAAGGTTTAAAGATATAAAAATAAACAAGATGTGTAACTGATGATATCAAAACCATTACCTACCAGGGCAGACTTTTTTGTTGATTTTAGAGGCATCATAAAAAGTTACTTGTAAACTAAATTATGTAATTTTTGTTTTTATAAACTAATTTAAGGACCATGAAAAGGGTTTAGTGGACCTTTGTACCCCTTGAAATTATAAATAGAATGAATGTGGGTTCATTTCTGCATTTTGGGGAACAAAGAGATGTTAATTATTTTATCACATTCTTAAATTTCCTCAGATTTGAATTTATGGCCAAAGGAAAAAAAAGAATTAAGAATTAGAGAAATAGTATCTAGGGGATAGATCCTTTTAGTGATGACCCATATTATAAGGCAATAATTGTTCACATTCACACTCTGGTTAATGAAGACACTTCTGGCCTAGTAGGAGCTCAGTGCCTATTAGCAGACTGTACCACTTTGAAAAATATTAACCTGTAGTCATTCATTCAAATTCTCTTTACCTTAAAAGGAGAGAAGAGTAATTGCCTAACTGCTTTTTACCAAACTCTCTTCCCCCTACTTAACAACCTATATTTTGTAAACTTTCTGATATCCAGGATTAACTTTGGGAATAATGTTTTGATTATTCAAATATTAATTACAATATTCTTTTGTATATCATAATTGATGATCAATTTTAAAATTATAAATATAATAAAATATTCATGATACCAAAAATGTCTTTGGACCATAATTTAAAAATTCTAATATTCAGAAGGTTGATTTCTTTCTTTTAGTGTCTTGAGGTTATTATGAAGACCATAGATTGTAAAACTCCTCAAAAAAATAAAATTTGGCAATGTCTTCACTTCATTACTTCCATTCACTTTTAACCTTTGCCAGCATGGTTCCTGTCTCTGCCACTTTGTTGACCTTGGCCTTTGTCAAGTTCACCACTGACTTCCCATGTTCAAATTTTTAGCTAGTATTCAATACAGTTTAATAGTCTGTTCTTTTTATTTTAAATTTTATCAAATTAGTGTATGTATACATTTTTAAAGTTAAGAATTATAAAGCATACAATTTTTAAAATTCTCACTAATAAAGACTACAAAAATAAGACATCAATACTAAGTCTTGATCAGAAATAGTACATAGTTATTTAAAGCACAAAGCTTAATATAGAAATTCACATTTACAGAAAGAAGCTCCAGTTTCTTATTAAAAATATTTAGATACCTTATTTGGGAAATATAGATATATATATGAAGTTTATATGCATATTATAGCCCCGTCCTCTTTCCGCCATCTTTCCATGCCGCCATAACGGTGCGCATGAATGTCCTGGCAGATGCTCTCAAAAGCATTAATAATGCTGAGAAGAGAGGCAAATGCCAGGTTCTTATTAGGCCCTGCTCCAAAGTCATCGTCCGGTTTCTCACTGTGATGATGAAGCATGGTTACATTGGCAAATTTGAAATCATTGATGATCACAGAGCGGGGAAGATTGTTGCTAACCTCACGGGCAGGTTAAATAAGTATGGAGTGATCAGCCCCAGATTTGATGTACAACTGAAAGATCTAGAAAAATGGCAGAATAACCTGCTCCCATCCCGCCAGTTTGGTTTCATCGTACTGACAGCCTCAGCTGGCATCATGGACCATGAAGAAGCAAGACAAAAACACACGGGAGGGAAAATCCTGGGATTCTTTTTCTAGGGATGTAATACATACTTGCAAATAAAATGCAGAAAAAATATATATGCATATTATATATATATAATACATATATGCATTTATAATATGCATATAAACTTCATATATATCATATTCATTTCACACATATATATGTGTATTCTCTACGATGCTATATTTTAATAATTACATAACATAAAGAAATTATATTGTAAAGAAAATATACTATAAAGAAAATCTTTTTACCAAGCCCCATGAAGATTCTCCCTACTAAACCATCCATTTTGCCTCAGCGTGTCATAAATATTTTATCATTTTCAACATGTGCCATGATTCGAGTAAGGTTGAAAAATGCTCTGTAAGTTTGCAGAATAACTGTTCACTACTATACTTCAAGTTCACATAGCTACTCTATAAATACTTGTTGAAAAATTAATGAATAAAAGGATAAAATAATTAGATATACAGAATATAGGGAAGTTTTATTGTATCCTTGTTGGCTCTATAGCAAAGCATGAATGTTATGTTTAAGAGAGGGGAACAAGGAATTACTACTACCTATTTGCTTACTTGTTGCTATGTAATCTACCTCTTTTGGATAAAGGTAGAATTTTCTTACACATTGATTCAAGATCACTTAAGAATACTCCCTGTGGGCATGATATACTGCCAGATGTTACAAAAGACAGAAAGAAAAAAAAATACCCACTATTGGGGTATTTTCAAGGAATTCATATTTTGGCAAAAGGAATTTTGCCAAAAACAACCATAACAAAAAGTAAAGACAAATAGAGTGCTGTGGGATGCATAAGACCAAGGCATTAATTGTGATTATTAGGGAGAACAATAGCTTACTGGAAAAAACAAATGTAATTATGGTATTACAGAATAAATGGGTTTCAAAAGGCAAAACCAGATTCACGTAAGGTGGAAGAAAAAAATAAGTATAATCATAGTACTATATTCTTGGAATGATAAGCTGTACTGTACAAGTAGAACATTCTTTATAAAGAAAGAGAAATACTGAGATATGAAGCTAGAAAATAATCCAAAACCACATATGTAAGAACCTGAAAGCCACAATAAAAAGATTATTCTATAGGCAATGAGCCTTCTCCTTTTTATTTTTTTAAGTTTGGAACAAGGAAATCATACAACAGATATATGCTTTTGAAATGCTATACTGGTATCAAGAACAGTTGGAAATCTATCGGGATAATTTGGGCAAGAAAAAACTAGTATGATAATATGGCCTATTGGATGGTGGATTGCAATCTAGGTAGATTCTCTTTCTCTAAGGGTTTGAAGATTAACTGATGGGGGAAATTGGTGATATAACACCAAACAACAATGTTATTTGTGGAGGTTGGTGGTCTTTGCCAGAGAGTTCATCACTTCTTCTGCTGTTGGACTTATCTGATTTGTCATTGAGTAGGGTCTGGAATTGGCAATTTCCCAATAGCCTTTATCAGACAGAATCCAATACTCCTCGAAATATGACTGACCTCACAGGCTAAAATAAAAATACATCAAGAGAAAGACAACACGCTGAACAAGAGATGAAACTGGAAGCACAATTAAACAGAATAAGAATTATAAATACTTATATTGAATGTACAAAAATAAAGGACAGAAAAAGCAGTATGAAGTAAGAATAAGAAAAAAAATAATAAAAGTATATAAGAAAAAATCTTAGATAGGTATATGATAGAAATAGTAAAATGGATGCTACTAAAGAATAATTCATGAGTTTAAAGGTCAAGTTGAGGCATTCTCCCAAAAGAAGTCTAGAAAGGATAAAGAGATTAAAAAAGAAGAAAAAAAAGAAATGTTTAAAGACATGGAGAACAGAAATAAAAGTATTTAAGTAACTGGTGTCCCAGAAGGAGAGAAAATATGTGAAGAAATAATGGAAGATATGCCAAATAGAAAAGAGCAAGAGCAGAAAAAACCCCACCTATATATACATATCATAGTATACATATTAAGTATATATATCCAGATACCAAAGACAGAGAAATAAATTTAAAAGCTTCTAAAGGGCGGTGGGGGGGGGGGGCATCCAGGTGGCTCATTTGGTTAAGCATACAACTCTTGGTTTCAGCTCAGGTCATGATCTCAGGGTCATGAGATGTAGTCCCACATCGGCTCTGTGCTCAGCAGGACATGTGCTTGAGTTTCTCTCTTTCCCTCTGCCCCTTCCCCCTTCTCTCTTTTTCGCTCTCTAAAATAGTAAATAAATCTTTAAAAAAATAAAAAATAAAAAAAATATAAAAGCTTCTAAAGGAACAAGAATTGAATGACATCAAACTTCTCAACAGCAATACTGAATGCAAGAAGATAATAAAATATTTTTTGAATATTGAAAGAAAATAATTTTGAACATAGACTGAAATTTTGCCAACTAATTGTTTAAATGTGAGGGTAAATATAGTCCTTGGGATAAAAGGTGAAAGAAGGTATTCTACTATCACTTCACATAAACCCTTCTGAAGGAAAGTGAGATAAAATGCGATGAGAAATGAATCTAGGAGATGTTGCAAACGATTTGGAAAGTAACATTGACTGAATAACTTGGTAAGATTTGCTGTTTCTTAAAAAAAAAATTAAAAGCTAAAACCAAAAGAACAGGAGTATATACATAATGACATCATTATAACCTAGATGACAGTAGTAGGACTAGATCCTGGACAAGAAAAATGATATTAGGAAATTGACAAAACATGAATATAGTCCATAGATAAGTTAATAGTATTGTATCAATGTTACCTTCCTAGTTTTAATAATTGTACAATGGTTATACAAAATGATCACATTTGTGGAATGGGTAAAGGATATTCAGGAATAATTTGTAACTTTTGTACCTTTTTTTGTAATTTGAAATTATTTCAAATGAAAAATCAAAGAGAGGGAGGACATATAGTCACCAATTATGAAAAAATAAGAAAAAACAAAGGATAGAGCAAACTGGAAAAAAAATAGAAGACAGAAATAGGCCCAATTCTCTTAATAAATATAATAAATATAAATGGACTAAATAAGTTGGCCCAGCTATTTTCTATTATCACGATGTACATATAAAGCAAAAAAAGTGAAAAGTAAAAAGATGGGAAAACATTAGGAAAAGTTTAACTAAAATACAGCTGGTACAGCCATACTAATGTCAGACAAAATAGAGCATGAGGAAAGGCATTATTAGAGAGAAAGCAAGTAAATACATAATGATAAAAAGTTCAGTTCACCAAGAATATGTACTAATTATAATCATATAGGTAGTTAATAAAATTACCTTAAAATGCAGAAAACAAAATTCGATAAAATTCAGGAGAAGCAAATGAATCCACAATTATAGTGGAATATTTAATAGTTTTCCCTTTTTAGTTAAGTAGACAAAGGGAAAATAAACAAAAACAGAATATCCTACTCTGTTCAAAAACAGAGTATTTGAATAACAATGAAAAGTTTGATCTAATGGACTTATGCATTATCATATGTAGGTTTTAACAAACACCAAAGAAAAGGTAGTAGCCAAAATTGAAAATAATTCTCCTTATGAAAATCATTAAAGTTAAAAGAGGCTGCTTCTTATGGGGCTGTCACAGCACTCCTAACTACTCAGTACTCCCAGCATTGCTCATCTTTCAATTTAGAGGAAATGAGTAAGTAGTCCAGAAAGGGTATGCATCTCAAACACAATGTTATCACTTAATATTAACTAAATGGTAGGAGGAGACTGCCAAACTTCATAATCTCCCAAAATAAGGTATGTTGAGCCCATTTTTTAATATGGTCAGAGAAGGATATTATACTACTCATTCTAAAAGGAAAGACTTTATATTGAAGGAAGGAGAGGTATTTCTCATCCTTTATGAGGAAACAGGATGGAACAGGAAAAGGCATTTCTCACCCTTTATGAATTTGAATATATGCTATCATGTAAAAATTGGTAAAATAGATTAAGATAATCCTAAATAGAAAAATGCAATGATCGCTTCTCGGCCTTTTGGCTAAGATCAAGTGAAAAATGCAATGATTGAAAAGTAACAGAAAATATTACTCGATAAAAAAAAAATGAAAGTTTTTTATCATGAATTGATAAAAATTCATGCCCCCCCAAATATTTTCAAGAACATCAATAGAATTTCTGGCTGCTTTTTAAATTAGCCATTTTATTAAAGCAAGTATAAGATAACTGGTTATGATTTAAATGAAAGAAATATGGGAAAATGTTATTTTTATTCTATTTCTTCTAATTATAATGATTTTAGATAAATAAGATATTCTTCAGTTTCTACAGTTTTTTTTTACACATCAGAAATATTAAAAATAAGCAGGAAATAATAGAATTTTATGTAAAATGGGAGGTTTCATAATATTGAGAATGACACAGGGAATGACAGATTTTATTAGATTTCATAGATTCAGATAGCTTAATCTAATACAACCATATCCCCTTGCACATAATTTAATTATTACACAGTGAAACATTTATAGTTCTCAGGAGGTATCACTGTGAAATAGAATGGAAACTAGACTTTGATTGAGGAAACAGAACCTAGAAATAGTACCAGATCTGTCATTTTTGGATTATGTGACCTTGGATAAACTATTGTAGTTTTTAAACTCACTTTCCTCATTGTAAAACATTAATAATAAATTAAATTGTTACAATGTGACATCATCTAGCGCTGGGATGGCTAAGACATTTTAATTTTTACAATACATTGGTTGTGGCTGCACAAAACATTCACTTGAGAGGGATGTCAATCAGGACTCAGTAGGATTTATGAATGATGTTTTCTAAGACTTCAGTCATCCCTTGCCTGGAACAAGATAGGTGTCCCGAAACTCCCTACTTCCTCCTTCTCTTGTTCCAACTTTTCCTTCCTTCTACATATTTAATATAAAATATGGCTCAATTTAAAATATCAATATAGACCAGATTAAACAGAAAGGTTTAAATAACTTAAACACATTTTTTGCTCCCACTTTGCATCCCGGTACCATGATCAAAAAGGAAAATTAAAAAAAAAAATTCAAAGACAATGAGAAAGAAAGTATCAGTGACACCAAAAATCATTTGTAAGCTAGAAGCACATGGATGAAAGGTAATTGACAACCAGCCACCATGAAGTTGAATATTAAGGTTTGATGTGAACAAGCAAAGAAGAAAGCAGATTCACAATGTAGAACACTAAAAAAGGTGGGGAATTTGAAACATGGTTTTAAAAACTGTTTGAAAGTCATAATTAGATTAACTGATCCTTTGGCAACCACACATAACCAGGTGACTCATCCATTTGCTCTTAAAGGAGACTAAAGATTCACCCTCTGGAGAAGTTAAACCATAAAAATTATGGACTCAAGGGCACCAGGTACAGCTAAGGATGGGGGGGGGGGTTGACTGAAAATGGGATGATGAAATGAAAGGCTTCATACCAAGTTGAGAACAATAGCAGGTACTCACATATCACAGGCAAAATACTGGAAGAATCTTCTTCTGAAGAAACCCCATACTACAGGTCCCTGAATAAAGAACCTGGACCCCACTATATTATCCCACATTAATGCTTACAAGTCAATAAAACCCAACCACATATATGAATAGTGTTTCCAAGTAGCATTTTAGAATCTTAATCTTAAATATGAGTAAACAAACAAGGATTAGCAGCATTTTTCACAAAAGCTGTAAGAAGAAAGTAACTTAGGGGAATAGGAGACTATACAATGGAGAAGAACCATCCACAATATATATATAGTATAAATATCCTCCAAGATGTACAGAAGATACTGCATCTATGAGCCCAATATAGCAGAATTTTTAGAAATTTGATTACATAATTTAAAAAATATAAGTAGAGGATAAAATTGAGTAAACACCCCAGAAAAGAGAACAATATAAAAAGAGATGGGGAAATAAGGGATAAAAAGTAAGAAAGTTAGAGGATCAGTCCAAGAGGTCCACCTGAATAACAGGAGTCATAGAAAGAGAATTCACAATGGAGAAAAAGATGAAATAAATATAAGAACAATGTGTCAGCAAGATGGCAGACTAGGAAGTCTCACATCCTTATTCTCCCTTAGAAATATCAAATAAATAACTACAGAATGACTAACATAACTTTAAAGGAGCTCCAGAAATGAATAAAAGATTTACAGCAACTAGGTAAACACCCAAATAAGAAAAAGTCACAATAAAAACCGTAAGAAATTTTGTGGCATTTTTACTTGCCCTTCCCTACTCTCTTCCCAGTGTGGGGTACCACAGTCAGGAAGCAGCAGCCCATTTTTAGTTTCTCTCCCTTAGGATGGAAAGAGAAGAATAAAACTTGTTCGGAATGTTCAAGCTTGTCTCTGGGCTGCCTAAAGGACTGGTTTGTCTCTCACCTGACTCAAATCTTCAGGAGAGGAACGGCAATATAGTTTAGATATCAGGCTGAAAGCCATTGAAGGCAGTAATGATACATAAAATTTCAGGGGAATTGCAGATCACAGATTCCTGGGAGAAAACAATTGAGGGCAGAGAAATACAAAAGAAAATCTAAGTCCCCAGAATGAAGCTGGGGAGAGACTCTGAGAAATTAAGACATTTAAAGGAACTTGGGGAAAATCAAAAGAAAAGAAAATCATACACACACTGACCCAGAGGGGATGGCTGCCCAGAAAAGACCTAAGAAGACCTTAAGCCTTGACCCTAAGCTGATCTCAAGGCTTAGGGGTTTGCTAAACAGTGAAAGTGTTCCATGCAAGTCAGCAAAGATTGAAAGAAGAAGCTATTTTCAAATGTCCAATTTTCAACAATCACAACTAGAGAAAAAAAATAGGGAAACAAGGTCCATTTAAAGAAACAAAATAAATCCCCAGAAACTGCCCCTGAATACACATATCAGACTTATCAGATAAAAAACTTTATTTATTTATTTTTAAATTTTTATTTTAATTCCAGTAGGGTTAATATACAGTATTATATTAGTTTCAGGTGTACAATAGAGTGATTCAACCATTTTATACATTATTTGGTGCCCATCAAGATAAGTACTCTTTTTTTAAAGATTTATTTATGTATTTTAGAGAGAGAGAGACAGAGAAAGAGAACGGGGTGGGAGGGGCAGAAGGAGAGGGAGAGAGAGTCTTAAGCAGACTCCATGCTGAGCACTGAACCTGATGCAGGGCTCTATCTCACTACCCTGAGATCAACACCAGAGCTGAAACCAAGAGTCAGACACTTTAAACAACTATGCCACCTAGGCACGTCAAGATAAGTACTCATAATCCCCTTCATCTATTCCACCCATCCCCCCACACAGCTCTCCTCTTGTAACCATCAATTTGTTCTCTATAGATAACAGTCTGCTTTTTCATTTGTCTCTTTTGTTGTTCTTGTTCCATGTGTTTTGTTCCTTAAATTCCATAAATGAGTGAAAGCATATGTTATTTGTCTTTGCTTATTTTGCTTAGCATTATTCTCTCTACCTCTGTCCATGTTGTTGCAAATGGCAAGATTTCATTCCTTTTTATGGCTAAGTAATGTTCCATGGTATTCATGGATTATCTTCTTTATCCATTTATCTATCAATGGACACTTCGGCTGCTTCCATAATTTGCTTATTGAAAATAATGCTGCAATAAACATAGGGGTGCAAAGACCTTTTCAAATTAATGCTTTCATATTCTTTGGGTAAATGCCCAATAGTGGAATTACTGGAGCATATGATAGTTCTATTTTTAATTTTTTGAGGAACCTCCACACTGTCTTCTACAGTGGCTGTACCAGTTTGCATTCCCACCAATAGTGCATGAGGGTTCCTTTTTCTCCACATCCTCACCAACCTTTTATTGTTTCTTGTGTTGTTGATTTTAGCCATTCTGACAGGTGTGACGTGATATCTCATTGTGGTTTTGATTTGTCTTTCCCAGTGATGTTGAACATCTTTTCGTGTTAGACAAAAACTTTAAAACCACTGTTTTAAATACGCTCAAAGAGAAAAAGGAAAACATGGGCAAATGCTGAAAGGAAATAAGGGAAACAACATATAACCAAAATAAGAATATAAATAAAGAGATAGAAATTATTTAAAAGAATTAAATTTTGGAGCAGAAAAATATAATAACTGAATTAAACTCACTAGTGGTTCAACAGTACATGTAAAAAAGAAAAAAAATCAGCAAAATTGAAGATGGATCTTTGAAATAATAGAGTCTGGGGAACAAAAAGAAAAAAGAATGAAGAAAAGTGAACAAGGAATAAGGAACTTCTGGCATACTATCAAATGGATCAAAATATGCATTACTGGGGTCCCAGAAGGAGAAGAGAGTAAGGAACAGATATGTTATTCGAAGAACTAATAGCTGAACCTCCCAAATTTGAGAAAACACATACATTTACAAATCAAAGAAGCTCTATAAATGCCAAGTAGAATAAGCAAAATGAGACCCACATTGAGAGACATTATAAACTGTCAAAAGACAAAGACAAAGAAAGAATCTTGAAAGTCACAAGAGAAAAGTGACTCATTACATACAAGGGGTTTTCAATAATTTGCAGATATATCAGCAGAAGCTTTGCATGCCAGGAGGCAGTAGGAGGATATATTTAAAGTGCTGAAATTAAAACAAAAAAACTGTCAACTGAGAATTCTATATTTAGTAAACCTCCTGATAATTAATTTTATATGGTAACTTGGTTAAACCATGGTACCCAAATATCTGGCCAAACGCTATTCTAGATGTATCTGTAAGGTTATAGTTTAGATGAGATCTGCCTTTAAACCAGTAGACCTTGAATAGAGACAAATAAGGGCACTATATAATAAAAGGGTCAATTCACTAAGAAGATATAATAATTATAAACACACATCCACCAAAAATCAGAGGAATAAAATAAATAATACAAATATTTACAGATTGAAGACAGAAATATAAACATTTCTACTATAATAGTAGGAGACTTTAATACCTCATTTTCAACATCGGATAGAACAACCAGAGAGAAGATCAATAAGGAAGAAGAGGACTTGACCAATATTATAGACAAATTGGACCTAACAGACATATACAAAACACTATCAACAACAGCAGAATATATATTTTGCTCAAGTGCACATGGAACATTATCTAGGATATGCAATATTTTAGGCCATAAAACAAATCTTAATAAATTTAAAAATACTGAAATTATTCCAAGTATATTTTCTAATCACAAGAGAATGAAAGTAGAAATCAATAACACAAGGAAAATTGGAAAATTCACAAATATGTAGAAATTAAATGGCACATTCTTAAATAGCCAATGAGACAAAAGAAAGAAATCACAATGGAAATTATAAAATATGTTGAGAAATTAAAATAAAATACAATATACCGAAATTTCTGGGATTCAGCAAAATCAGTGTTAAGAGACAAGTGTATGGTTATAAATGATTACATTATAAAAGAAGAATAGTCTCAAATAAACAGTTTAACTTTAAACTTTATGGATCTGGAAAAAGAATAAACTAAACTAAGCTAGGAGAAGAAAGAAAATAATATCAAGAGGAGATAAAATAGAGTTGTAAAAACAACAGAAAATCAATGATCACAAGATTTGGTTCTTCAAAAATATAAACAAAATTGATAAAACTTCAGCTAGAAAGATAAGAAAAAAGAGATAAGACTCAAAAAACTAAGATCAGAAGTGAAAGAGGGGACATTACCATGATTTTACAAAAATAAAAAGATTATAAAAATACTGTGAATAAATGTATGCAAATAAATTATATAACTTAGATGAAATAGACAAATTCCTAGAAATACACAACCTACTAATACTGAATCATGAAGAGCTAGAAAATCTGAATAGATCTATAACTCATAAGAAGATTGAATCAGTAATCAAAACGTTCCCAACAAATAAAGTAAAAGACCAAATGACTTTACTAGGAAAGGTAACAACAATCCTTCTCAAACTCTTCCAAAAAATTGAAAATGAGGATATACCTCCTTACTCCTATGAGGCTACATTATCTTGATACTAAGGCCAAAGAAACTATAAGAAAACCAATATCCTTTATGAATACTGAAGCAAAAATCCTCAAGAATCTATTAACAAATTCAATTTAGCAGCACATTAAAAAGATTATATACCAGGATCACGGAGGATTTACGCCTGGAATGCAAGAAGTGATACAACATATGAAAATCAATGTAATATACATTAAGAGAATGAAGGAAAAAACAACACGACTACCTCAATCAATGCAGAAAAAAATATTTGACAAAAAATCAAAACCCTTTGATGATAAAAACACTAAAAGAAAAAGAATTGAAAGAAACTACCTCAACCTAATAAAAGTCATAAAAGAAAAAAAAACACACAGAGCTAACATTTTATTAAATGGTAAAACACTGAAATTTTTTTCTCTAACATCATAAGACAAATGCCCACTTTTGCACTTGTATTTAATATAGTACTAGAAGTCCTAACCAGAACCTTTAGGCAAGAAAAAGAACTAAAAGACATAAACATTGGAAAGAAATAAAATTATTCCTGTTGATAGAGAACATGATCTTACCTGCAGAAAACACAACACACACACACACACACACACACACACACACACACACACACACACACCTGTTAAAATTAATAGAAAAATTCAACAAAGTTACAGGATACAAAACCAACACACAAACATCATTTGCGTTTCTATATAGTAACAATGAGGGATCCAAAAAAGAAAATTAAGAAAATAATTTAATTTACAATAGTATCAAGAATAAAATACTTAGAATAAACATAACTAAGGATGTGAAAGACTTGTACACTGAAACCTACAATATGTTGCTGAAAAAAATTAACAGAAATAAATGGATAAACAACCTATGTTTGTGGACTACAAGACTTAATATTGCTAAACTACTACTCAATTTCTAGTAATCTACAAATTCAATGTATTCCTTATAAAAATCCCAATGGCATTTTAGGAGAAATAGAAAAATTCATCCTAAAATTCATATAAAATTTCAAGGGACCCCAAAGAGCCAAAACAATCCCCAAAAAGAAAATTGTAGTTCTCACACCTCATCATTTTCAAACTTACTACAAAACTATAGTAATCACAATAGTGTGGTTCTGATATAAAAACAGACATACAGATCAATGGAATAGAATAGAAGCCCAGAAGTAAATGCTTGCATATAGGATCAAATGATTCTCGAAATGAATATCAAGATGATTCAATAGGGAAAGGATAGTCTTTTCCACAAATGGTGTTCAGGGACGCCTGGGTGGCTCAGCTGGTTAAGCGTCCAACTCTTGATTTCAGCTCAGATCATGACCTCAGGTCATGAGATTGAGCCCCACATCTGGTTCTGCACTGTGCATGGAGCCCGCTTAAGATTCTCTCTCTCCCTCTCCCACTTCCCCTCCCACACCGAGGCACATGCCCTCTTTCTCTCAAAAAAAAAAAAAAAAGTCGTGCTCAGAAAACTGAATTCCGTGTGCACAAAGGTAAAGTTGGATTATTACTTTACATAATAAACAAAAATTAACCTCAAATAAATCAAAAAATTTTGTGCATCAAAGTTTACTACCAACGAAGTAAAAAGGTAACCCATAGAATAGGAGAAATACTTGCAAATCATACATTTATAAGAGATTGATATCTAGAATATATAAAGAAATCCTTCAATTCAACAGCAACAAAAAAGTAAACACTACAAATAGGAAATGGACAAAAATGACTTAAATAAACATTTCTACAAAGAAGATATACATATGGCCAATAAGCACATGAAAAGATGCTCAGTATCACTAATCATTAGGGAAATGCAAAACAAAAGAACAATGAGATATGACCTCACACCCATTAGGATGGTTACCATTAAAAAAAAAGAAGAAAAGAAAAAGAAAAGAAAATAACTGTTAGGATGTGCAGAAATTAGAACTCTTGTGCACTGTTGCTGGGAATGTAGAATGGTACAGCTGCTGTAGCAAACAGTATGGTGATTCTTGAAAACATTAAAAGTAAAATCATATGATCCAGCAATTCCACTTCTGGCTAGACACTCAAAACAACTGAAAGCAAGGTCTCAAAGAGATATCTATACACCCATGTTCATAGCAGCATTATACATAATAGCTAAAATATGGAAGCAGCCCAAGTGCTGGTTTGGATAAGCAAAACACACAACTGACCCTTGAAAAATGCAGGGATTAGGGGCACCAGCCCCCTGCACAGTTAAAATGCCATGTATAACTTTTGGTTCCCCAAAAACTTAACTACTAATGGCTTACCATTGGACCAAAAGTCTTATAGATAACATAGTCAATTAACACATATTTTGTATGTTATATGTATTATATACTGTAAGCTTACAATAAAGTAATCTAGAAAAATATTAAGAAAATAATAAGGAAGAGAAAACATATTTACAGTACTAGTATTTATAAAAAATAAATCTGTATAAGTGAGCCTGTACAGTTCACGGCTATGCTGTTCAAAGGTTGACTGTAATGTAATATTTATTATTAAACCTTAAAAAGGAAAAATAAATGTGACATGCTTCCACATAAATCAACTTTAAAGACATCATGCTAGGAGCGCCTGGGTGGCTCAGATGGTTGGGTGTCTGCCTTTGGCTCAGGTCATGATCTCAGGGTCCTGGAATCAAGCCCCATGTCAGGCTCCCCGCTCAGCAGGGAGTCTGCTTCTCCCTCTCTCCCTGCCTCTCACCTTGCTTGTGCTCTCTCTCTCAAATGAATAAATAAAATCTTTAAAAAAATAATACAGACATTATGCGAAATAAAATAAGCTAGCCACAAAAGGACAAATATTGTATGATTCCACTTATATGAGATACCTAGAGTAATCAAATTCTAGAGAGAAATAGAATAGTGGTTTCAGAGGTTGGGGTGGGGGAGGATTGGAAGTTAGTGTGTAATGGGCACATAGTTTCAATTGAAGATGGAAGATGAAAAGGTTCCACAGATGGATGGTCATGATGGTTGCACTATATACACATACTTAATGTATAATTAAAAATGCTCAAAATGGTTGTTTTATGTTATATATATCACCATAAAAAATACAAGAGAAATACCCAGAACTGAGGAATATAAATTTTCAGAATGAATAACTCCAATAAATTGAATAGAAAAACAATCCGGCCAAGCAAGCAAATATTTATGAGACAAATCAGTGTGAAATTGCAGAACACCTGGTATAAGAAGAAAATGCTAAAAGTTTCCAGTCAGAAGGGAAAAACAATAAATAGACATTCATATACAACCAACTGAGAACTAAATGTCAATGGACTTCTCAAAGGAAATACTGGAAGTTAGATGACAAAGCAATTCTGAAAAAATTCTGAAAGAAGCTCTACACAGTCAAATCATCAACCAAATATAAGTGTAGCATAACAGCATATTTAGGCTTTCAAGGTATTAAAAAATTTACCTCCTATATACAATTTCTCAGTAAACTAATAGAGAAGGCACTGTATTAAAATAAGAAAAAACCCAAGAAAGACCAAGATATAGAATTCTGGAACTTAGAGTCTTTACATAGCATGGAGACAAATGAATTCTCAGGATCACAGGTCTGAAGAGACATACACCAAGACAGATGATCTAAGAGCAGGTTTAGAGAGTAAGCAGTCCTGATTAAATCAGAAAAATGAAAGGCTCAAGCAGAAATATTGTGAAAAAAAATATGTGTGTGGGTATGCTGGGGGAGAGTGGTGGTTTGAATGGTATGAGATTTTCAAACAAGGTTTCAAAAAAATAGTATAAAAAAAGCAAACATATCCTAACATATTGTGTGGCTCAGCTGTGAACAATATGTACACAGTCATAACAATTAAGACAGTAAATAGTAATTTACCCCCAAATAGTAGTGATCTAATTTTATGGGGAGAATAGAGGAGGGAATATATAAGTGTGTGTATTAGGGAGGATTTATAAGAGAATTAAATCACCATCTTTCACAGTGGAAATTTGTAAATAATATCTAAAACTAAAAAAAAAAAGACATTTTAGCAGAATAAGTATGTTACTTGGAAATATAAAAGTAAACAGCAGAAGAGTTAGTTAAAATTATTAAATGATATTATCTTGGGGTATCAGGAAGATTAAGTGTAGAGGTATGGTGCATGGAACTACTATTTTCCCATCATTTCATTTTCGTTTATAAATCTAGGAGTTAAATAACTGGATATAAATAAAATTACCTTTAAATAACAATGTAGAACTTTATGAAATGTATATACAATACATGAAACTATGGATAATTGATGAAATATCAAAAGCCATTGACAAATAAGGAACCGTTAAGAGATAAAGTACAACAGTTCATATACAAAGAAAATAAAAGGTGATGGGGCACCTGGGTGGCTCAGTTGGTTAAGCGGCTGCCTTCAGCTCAGGTCATGATCCCAAAGTCCTGGGATCAAGTACCGCATCAGGCTCCTTGCTCAGCAGAGAGCCTGCTTCTCCCTCTCCCTGCCTGCCACTCCCCCTGCTTATGCTCTCTCTCTCACTCTGTGTCAAATAAGTAAAAATCTTAAAAAAAAAAGAAAAGAAAAGGTGATAAAAACACCATCATGAGTTTTTAAAAAGAGAAAGATTTGAATATTTAATAATTAAAAGGTTAGAGAAAGAGAGATATGAGGAGGTGTTCAATGGGTATAAAGTTTCAGTCATACAAGATAAAAAAGTTCTAGGGATCTGCTGTGCAACATTATGACTATAGTTAACAATATTGTGTTATGCACTTAAAAGTCTTTTAAGAGGGTAGGTCTCAGGGTAAGTGGTTTCATCACAATAATTTTAAAAGGTTTAAGAGAAAACATTGAGAAAATTGTAATTATTTCAAATAATTTTACAAAAATGATTATATGATTTTTCTGTGAAAGACAGAGGTAAAGAATGCCATCAATCATACATAAAATTTTATCAGAAAAAATTCTGCAAAAACAACAAAAAACAAGTACACATTTGATAACCAAAATCTTATAGACATAAGATAAACGTATTTTTATTGACAAAACAATTACATTCAAAGCCTGAAGGAAATTTAGTATCATTACTTAGTTGAAATTATTTATATTAATCTGATACTTGACAGATTTCCTGAAAGAGGAACCATGCTGACCATACAGCAACAAAGCTATCAATTCAATATGGTTCCTGCTAACATCTATTTCTCTTAATTCCCCCTTCTGCTCAAAATCCAGTCCTTGATATCCATGAAACAACTTTCTAAATATGTACATTTATAAAATATTAAATGAGATATGGATATTTTTATCTAGATATCTCAACATATATTTCATGGAATCTTATATTTATAGTTCAAAATTAACATGACCAATTTCTAATGAATTTACTCTTCATCAAAATATGTTCATACATATAATTTAAAGATTCATATAACTAACCTTTCTGAGTGAGATGTCTTGATTTTTTTGATTTTATACCAATTTCTTTTGTTTTTAGTTCATATATAATAGAAGAAACATGTTTTCTCTGTTCTCTAGAACTTTTTAAATAAACAGGAGAATGTATACTCTGTGGAAACAAAATAAAAGCAATGACAACCATGATAATGTCCGTTATATACATTTTAGAGTTCTCAATGAACTCTCACATTTATTATACACTACCATGACTGATTTTGTTTTTTTAAAAAGACCAAGAAAAACCTGTGAAATAGGCAGAGTTAGGAAAAGATGTAAAGAGCTCCATTGTGTATGATTTTGATAAATTGTCTTTCTTATTTGCTGTGAATTTTTTTTGTAATTAACATATAACGTATTATTTGTTTTGGGGGTACAGGTCTGCGATTCATCAGTCTCACACAACTCACAGTGCTCACCACAGTACATACTCTCCCCAGTGTCCATCACCCAGCCACCCCATCCCTCCTACTCCCCTCAGCCCCAGCAATCCTCAGTTTGTTTCTTGAGATTGTCTTTCTATTAAGAGTTAAAGATATACTTTGGACCATGCTTGGAGGGAGATTGAGGGGGAAAGGGACCCATCAGGAGGGTGCCATGACAAAAAAACAAAACAAAACAAAACCCACCAGGGAAGAAAAATAAGGAATAAACAAAGAGAAGCAAGATGGTGTTGCCCAGAAAGCCTGAAGAAAGATTTAGGTTAAGAAAGGGCAGACAAAACTATTTTACAGAATACTAAAAAAGATAGTAACATAGAAAGAAAGAGAAACGGGACCAGAATTATCACAAATCTTGAAAGTACAAATGGATCTGGTATATGTGGAAGGAATAACAGGTAGAATATTGAAAAGGAGCTTAGTGGAGAGTTGGGGGCACTATCAGATGTAAGCCATATAATGTCTGTAAATTGGTTGGGAATGTTTTAATAATTAATACTGTGTTGTCTGTCTTTGTCTTCACAGTCTATCCAGCACAGTACAAAGGATCCATCAGATCATCAGGAACCCAGGCTCTTTCAAAATTTATCATCTCTGTCTTGCCCTCTATGTGGCTTTTATCCTCAAGGTTTACTCATGAGTCAAGATAGCTACTAGACCTCTAAACACCATGTCTGTATTTCAGTCAGTAAGATGGAGGAAAAGGGTAAAATGACAAAAGGGCACAGGCCATGGTCTTAAGGTACTTTCCCAGAGGTCCTTCCAATAACTTCTGTTTATATCTTATTGGCCACTCATAGTGACAAAGGAGAGGGTAAGCAATGCAGGCTTTTTAGTAGGTACTTTGCTGCCTGGACTAAAATTTGGGGTTTCTGGGGCGCCTGGGTGGCTCAGTTGGTTAAGCAACTGCCTTCGGCTCAGGTCATGATCCTGGAGTCCTGGGATCGAGTCCCACATCGGGCTCCCTGCTCAGCGGGGAGTCTGCTTCTCCCTCTGACCCTCCCCCCTCTCATGTGCTCTCTCTCTCTCTCATTCTCGCTCTCTCAAATAAATAAATAAAATCTTAAAAAATAAATAAATAAATAAAATAAAATTTGGGGTTTCTTACCAAGAAAGAAGAAAAGGACAGATGTTGGTCGGCAACCACAGTATGCCACAGAGAAAAAAAATCAGAAGTTTGGGAGCGGATATACATTTGTATTTTGAGAAATGTTCCCAGAATATTATGCTTTCTTTGATGAGTGCCACTGGCCTAAATTCTGAAGGCTCACAAATATGTATCTTCGATAGTATTCCTTTCTGAGGTGTTTGCTTTTTGTGTAGTACTCATCAGTAACTATGAGCTGTGCTCTTTCACCCTGGAAAATCTCACAGACATCTCATACTCAATAGAATTTAAGTCCTATCTCTCCTCCAAACCTATTATAACTTATTTCTGGTTTTGGTGAATGGCACCACCTTCATCCAAGAAGAAGGGAGTCATATAAACTCTCTAATATGTGATAGCAGATAGGATTTTGAAATAAAAAACTTATCGCCGTATTTCCCCTACCTTGACCTGCCCACTTGTCCAAACTTCCTTTATTCTACAATTTAGGAGAGACACTTGGATATGTGTCCTGGTGCCCTGTATTTACAATTTTCTGCCCAAATTCCTATAATGCACAAAACAGATGTATTTACATAAATATCCTTGAGTTTCTATCTTTTAAATTTTATATGTGATATTCTCTAATTTATTGAAAACAATTTGTCTTTATGCAATGACTCATTGTGCAAGAATTTTTTAATGCTCATGATAGGTACTAGATATTATGTAGTCCTGGAATGAATCTCAGTTATTATTCTTCACTAAAAAATCCTTCACTAGTCACTCTTACATAATTTCTTTCCATTCTTCACATGACAAAAATACTAGTTTTTGCTAGAAAGACAAATAAGCAGTTACTTCTGAGCTTATACATTCTCCTTATATTAAATCTTTTTCTAAAGTTTGTCAAGAATAATTATAACATAATAACACAATATCAACACATTATCAAAATATAACATTATTTTAAGTAATATTGCTTCTATTTTCATTTGGGCTCAGTTCTTTCTATTAAACAAAGTATGACAAAAATAATGTAGACTACTGTTCTGCAATCAAATATGTAACAATCAATTCTAAATGCTTTTTCAACCTCAAATTCATCTATCAGTCCTCTTCAATTAGTCCTCTGCATCATTATTGTGTTTTCTTACTTCTATAAATTTTGCCCTATTTTTATAACTACTGTCTCTCTCTACTAAGAATGCAATTCATCATACATTAAAAATCATCCTAAATTCTATTTCAACCATAGAAATGGACCCTTTAGAATGTAAGGATATGTTCAGCAATCTGTTTCTACTAATACATATTCTTCTGCCTTCCACAAAACGAATAAAGGAAATTTTTAAAGTGTGCATCTCTATAATCTGAGTATCCAATCTCTATCACAAATAAAATTAATTTATAGAATCATGAAATTTAAAAAATTAGATATTGAAGGGGCACCTGGGTGGCTCAGTCGGTTAAGCATCTGCCTTCAGCTCTGGTCATGGACCAAGCCCAGCATAGGGCTCCCTGCTTGGGGCGGGGAACCTGCTTCTCCCTCTCCCTCTGCCTGCAGCTCCCCCTGTTTGTGCTCCCTCTCCCTCTCTCTGTCAAATAAATAAATAAAATCTTTTTAAAAATTAGATATTGAAATTTAAATTTTTAATATTTTTATTCTATTTAAAAATTAAATGCATAGCTGGTTAGTTCCTTTCAGAAATATATTTTCTTTAATTCTCCCACTTATCCTTTTTCATATATCCACATGCCATTCCTTGTCATCATTTAAAGTAATTTTCCCTTCCTTTGCTTTTATAAAAGAAGAATCCATGACAAAGCTTGCATATATGACAGTGAAACAAATCTAAGAAGATGAGCATCTATAGCCCTAAGTGAACTGAGACTTAAACAAGCTACAAAGGTAAGGAAACTGGGCTTTTCTGTGTACATAGTACAAGAAGGAAAAGAAAGGACGTGCCCACTTACTGATATTCAAAAATCATAGAGAAGGAAAAGCATCAGAAGATTTAGGATAATCTAATAAATATCTTGTTTTCGATAACAGAAAGTATATTCTATTAGCTGAAGTACCTTAAGCCTAACACTGGTCCTCAATAATTTTAGAAAATAGTTTTAAGGATGTTTGGTAGCATTTAAAAGAGGAATGATCATCAGGGAGCAGTATAAGTTAATAAGTGAATACATCAGATATAATGTCATTTCTAACAGGGTCAAAAGTAATTCAGGTTCAAACATCCTCGATATGATAAACCTTAATTTCAGGAATATGTTCAGATAAATGTTTTCACAACTTTAGAAAGACAATACGATTAGATGGAGATCAGAGATGTTGAGATATCACATGAGAAAGAGTAAGGATTCATTAAATGATGCAACTTGAAATAAAATCTCTAATGTCATAAGCAGACTTGTTCTTAGCCCTATCATGATCAATATTTATACAAATTATTTGAATAATAATATAAAGGAAATGTTCATGACATTTTTAGGGAGGTGGCAAAACAACAAAATCAGTTAACACAAGACAGAAATTTTAAACATTTTCAATAGACTAAAGCAATCAATCAAATTAAACAGATGAAGTATAATAGAAGTAAATATTACAGTTGGGCAAAATGCATTTAATCACTGCAATACATAATGTAATTTAAAATCATGAGTGATAAGAGGATACAATATTGTAGTTAAGAGTAAATTAAGAGTCCATTGTATGATGACCTTATGCTATATTAAGCATTTTACCTAGAATGAAGAAAATCACAGTCTTACCATATTAATTTCTGATCAGAACCATAGCTGAAGCACTATGTCGGGTCAGGGCAACATATTTTCAGATGAGGATAGATAATCTGGAACGTGAAAAGAGAGCAACCTACCTACTGAATTATTTTTAAAGTAAGCCCTATATAAATAAGCCATATTAAATCCAGAGTAGAAAAGAGGCAACAAAGATTCAGGCTTCTTACCTCCCCCAATTACCATCTCCTTCATCTTATAAAATGATAGCATTCTCTTGTTCAAACCACAAGAACTTAGAATTTGTTTTCTATTTTATCCTCTTTTCTGAAATCCTATATCTAAGCCATCAGCAAATCTTGACAATTCTACTTCCTAAATGTATTTCAAATCTGTCTACTTCTCTTCCTTTTTTACATTACTTCTCTAGTCTAAGCTATAGTCACCCTTTCCAACCACAAATGGCCTCTGATGGCTTCTGCCTTCACCCTGGCTCTTACAAGATTCAGTTACATTTATCAAAAGATAAATCTGATCATGTTTATTTTTAGCTTTACATTTCCTGATAGCTATTCAAGGTGCCCAGTCCTTACTATGAGCTGGAAAAGCCAGCAAAATATGGCCTGGGCCACATAGCCAAATTCATTTCATGCTACCCTTGACTTTATTCATCATACTCTTACAACACTGGATTTCATTCAGTCCTCTGAACCCAACTCAAATAAAACAATCTACTCCATGCCTCAGGTCCTTGTGCAAGCTCTTTGCTCTATCTAAAATACACTCCTACACTTTGCATGGCTAGCTTCTCATCCTTCAGGTCTTAACTTTCATCTCCTCAGAAAAACATTCCATGACAATCTTGTGAGAACTAGGACTTCTCCTATTATTCTCTATCTCAGCAACCTATTTATTTTATTGTCACAGATTTGTTTACTTGGATTACAACTTGGTTTTTGCTTTCTATTTTTTCCTAGAATCTATCTAGTTCACCAGGGTAAGGACTTTGCTTGTCTTCCTTACTCAGTGCCAAGAATGGCCCCTGGCACTCAGCAGATATTCAATAATTATATGCTAAATGTGTAATGAATAGTGAATAGTAGCAAAGACAAGTACTAGAAGGAATGAGTGGAGGTTTAGGAACTTTGGTTTTCATCCCCTTCTTCATCATGTACATCAACTTAAACTCTTAATTTTCTAGAGTCTTTTCTACTTTACCATTCCTCAATATGTTACACATAAGAAAAGCATAAACATAACCATCTGGTAAGAATAATTATACATCTACTTGGGCACATCTCTCTACCTGTTCTGTTGTTCTACATAACAATAAGCCAGAAAACCAAAATGGCATGGTAGTGAGTAGAGAAGCTAGGAAAAAATAATCTATACTAGCAGTGAGAGACGTGTATATGAATTAATTTCATCTAATCATAAAAAAATTCTCAGAACATTACTGAAAATTGGAATAGATTAACTGAGGCGCTATGGAGCTCCCTGTAATTGACAAACTAAATAAGCACATGTTTGTAAAATATCAGATGGATGCTTGTACCAGATATTCATTTTCCCCAAGAGAGATGATAATTTACATTTAAAAATTGAGGAGTGGTGACAGTGGTAAGAATTTTCTCTACTTTCTAGACCAAGAGTAAATATTTTATACTAAACTCTTCTGTCTCTGAAAATCGAGATTCATTTTCAATCCTTAATGGTTTGAGTTTCCTAAATTAGCCTAGTTAGTGTTCTATAGACTGTAGTTTTGTTTTCACATTATGTATTATGCAAATCAGAGCCCTTTAACTTTAAAGCGAATTATAAGTCTTTAACCAAAGCAGATTAACAGAGACTCATTGTTATATTATCTATCTATTCCCATACTATTTGTACTACAATTGATCAAGCATTTGCTTTGTCTACACTATATATGGTCCATTGTAAGTAGGCTCCATTTCAAGGATGATCTCAAAAACCTCTTTAGAATCATTAGTCCTTTGGTAACCTACCACCTGTTTTCTGTTGTTTTTGTTCACTTTCCTCTTCCCAGCTAAGACATCATGTTTAAAAGCGCTAATCCAGGGGCGCCTGGGTGGCTCAGTCGTTAAGCGTCTGCCTTCGGCTCGGGTCATGATCTCGGGGTCCTGGGATCGAGCCCCACAACGGGCTCCCTGCTCCGTGGGAAGCCTGCATCTCCCTCTCCTACTCCCCCTTCTTGTGTTCCCTCCCTCGCTGTGTATCTCTCTCTCTCTGTCAAATAAATAAATAAAATCTTTAAAAAAAAAATAAAATAAAAGCGCTAATCCAAATCTTAGGTTTTCCATATTTTACTCAAAGGAATAACTTTAGGAATATGCTAAAACCCAAACTAAAAATGGTGCCCTTTTTTGGCTGAATGAAAGCTGTTAACTCTACTGTTTGGCTACATAGCCTCTCATTAACTTTAGCAAGCAATTCCTTCAACATAGGAGAGGCTAATATACAGAGATGCACTTCTGGCAGGTGCCACTTGAACTCTGCCTTCAAGACTAAGTGCTGGTTAACAGGAAAAAAAACATGGAGAAGGGGGAATGGTTTAAAATAAAGTTTTATGATAAAAATTACTTTTTAAGATATTCCCCTAGAAGCAAAAGGCAGGTTTAACTGCTATTTGAAAAATTGCGATTATCTTGTATCTGTTCCTAATCTTACTTTATCTTAACAAAGATGACTAGAAATGATAATACTCTGGATACATGAGGAAGAGAATTCACAAAGGATGACCTGGATAAACAAATATAGGACACACAGTAGATACAGAAAGAAGTGTGACATTTCTCTTCTATACAAAAAGTAGCCATGGGAAATGAAGGTGACTGAATATTATATTTTGCTGCAAATGTCTATTTAAAGAACACATGGGGGGAAAAGGCATAATAGAAAGGTATGCTCCCTCAGTTAAAGAATGGTTAAGGTCTAAGGTCTATCATTTCCAAGATTAGAGGTGCCAATGTGTAAATTACTGAGGCCCACTCTGTCTGCTACATTACTGTGGATATTTGTTAGTAGCAGTTGTCAAACCCAGTAAAAAGAGATGCTGCAAACTTCCACAATGATTTTAGAATAGGTTATAATTTCAAGTTGAGAGAACATAGTGCTAGTTCATTAATAATAACAATTGGTATTAGGTAAAGTAAGTAAAGGTCATGAAAAATTTTATAGTATACAGATTTATGTTTCTTTAAAAATATTTACTTATTTATATATTTTATATATATTATATAATATACATTAAATATATATTTGCTTAATTATTTACATGACAATGCAATTCCATTCAAAGTCCCTTTTTTTTTTACTAATATATTGATTATACTGTCTAATAGCTAATGTATTATATAGTAATAATTAAGAATAATTCTGTATCTGGTTTACCTAAAGACCACATTTTTAAAAGTGTGTAACTCTACAAATACTATTTTGTTTATAACTTTCAAAGCACTTATTGCATCTACCTTATATCATCGTTAAGTACATTTCTCACCCCTAGAAGAAATTATTCTCTCTGAGGACTGGGTCTGTGGTTTACTTATCTCGATATCCCTGCACCACTTTGATTGGATTCTTCAACCTCTGTTGCAGTATCAACTCACAAATAACAAAAAAGGATTGAGAAATTTGATTAGTTTATTCAGCAAATATGTACTGAGTGCCAACTACATCCATGGCATCATGCTAGGAATCAGTACAAAGTTATTATTTTGTGAATACTTAAACTCTAGATTTCTCAAATTTTTCATAATTTAATATTCTATGCGGCTATAGAAAATATAAGAAGCAAGATAAAGCCATTCAAAGTGAGAAAAACTTTGTTTCCAATTAAATATGATTTGATTAAACTGAAACTGAGAATATCTACAGAGAGAGAAAGAAAGACACAAAGAGGGAGAGAGAGAGAGAGTTGAGAACATAGGCTTAATGGCTTAATGCTAAATACATTCCTAATAAGAATCTTCATTTTATTAAACCTCATGTGTTAACTTAATTGGTTATGATATTTTTAAATCAGTAAATCTAATCATTTTGAAATGAAAAGAGACAGGGCATATATTAACAATATAAGTTAATACTGCTTAAGTAATCACCAAATGAGACAAGTTCATATGGTGGTGTGAAATTTATTGATGGGCAACAAAACAGAATTTTCTAAAGAAAAGAAAAAAACTTTTCCTTACTAGTAACATATGTAGCCCAAGAGTCTATATTTCTATGTGTATTTAACAATGCCCACATTTATCAAAAGAGAAAAAAGAACAGATAGGGACTGCCAACATTTTAACTGATGTTTAGGTTGCTCTCTTCTACCCTAAATATCTTAAGCAAATCCGGCATTTTAGATAGGGTATATGTTTTAAATTAAGGTTTAGAATCTGAGGAAGCAGTTATATTTCTCTCTCTTTCTCTCTCTCTCTCACACACACACACAAGCCCTCAATAAATTAACAGAGTGGGATGCCTGGGTGACTCAGTCGGTTGAGTGTCTGCCTTCGGCTCAGGTCATGATCCCAGGGTCCTGGGATCGAGTCCCACATCGGCAGGAAGCCTGCTTCTCCCTCTGCCTCTGCCTCTCTCTGTGTCTCTCATGAATAAATAAATAAAATCTTTTTAAAAATAATTAATTAATTAACAGAGTAACCATATACATAATTATACTTCTAAGTAAAGCATATTATAACCAACTTAAATATGCTTTATGCATACATATTGATAAACTATCAAATTGATTCAATAACATTTACTTGGGTAATATTTTCTAAAACTGAGGTTTTAGCCTCCTGCAACTGTGAGTAATATACTCATTTGGGAGTTTAAGAATATTAGTAAATGTTGCTTCATATAAGCTTTTATTACAATACTAAAGACTAAAATGACTGTTTCAAATGCAGTTTAATTATGCTCCTTCCTTCTGAATGCTACACATGTGCTAGGAACTACAGGGGGCAGAGAGAGAGAGAGAAGGAGAGACTGGCTCAGGAAGTGCTATCACTGACTCTGGTTAGCCAGCCGGAAAGTTCTATAGCCCCAGTACAAATCTCAGGCGGCCTGACTTCAGAGCATTCAGCAGAACTTCTTTAACAACCTCAGCTCTACTGCTCTTATTGGAAATATTCCAGCCATGGTCCAGAGTTTATTATTTACATGAGGTCCAATATTCCTGTGGCTGAATAAAAGGACTCAAAACCGTAGTCACCAATACTTTCAAAGATACAAACAGGCTTATTTTAGGTTCATAAGCTATTAGAGCAGGTATTGCCAGAATCTTTATATTTCATTAAACAAAAACTGAAATATAAAGAAATGCCTGCAATTTACTTTAAGTCCCTCCAGGCTTTCCAGGTGAATACTGTCATTAAACACCTGTGCTTAGATGGAATATCTCTAAAACTATCCTAAAGAGACCAGAGAGCAGCAGTATGATTCAATAGTTAATATTTTCCAAGTCATGGAACTTAAATTTGTTTTAAGAAAATTCTATGTTGTTTTCTAGATGACTCATAAAACATTAATTTTTGTTATTCAAGGCACAGACCAATATCAAAGTACATTGAAATAGCCACTCTCTCTTACCTTGAACAAATAAAAATTCATTCTAAGTAAGTGGTAAAGAATGGTCATTTTATTGATTTTGTTACCTTGTTTATTAGAAAAAGATGGACAGCTTGAAAAGTTCTGAATTATCAGTCTTTTTAAAGCAAAATTTTTATGATGATTAGTTTCACTGGATTTAAAAATGGTAATATTAACTTTCTTGTACAAGGAAGTAAATAATTTCATCATCATTTTTATGCAAGTTTCAAACTGTTAAAATATGCTGGTTTGGATGAATTACTAAATGTATTTCTCTTTTCAACTTTACACTTATCTTGTGTGTACAGCTGATATCCCTAGTGTCCAATCAGAGACAGGTTTTCATCCTGTTGTCCAGGGAATGATGTGCACAATTCCTTTTGACACTGATGAGAGGTGAATACATAATCCAGCCCACTTCAGTGAAAATTGACCCATATTTTTTTTTTACCCTGAAGAAAAATACAGTGATAAGGTTTAAAGATGGGAAAAAAATACAGTTAAACTCTTGAGGTGTACCATTAGTTAATGATAGTCAGCAAACATTACATTTTGCCTTGAGGACAGCAAGCTCCAGATTTGCTTTTTAGGTGCTCACGAATTCTAATAATCATGGCTCTATGTGATAGCAAGAAACCTAAAAGTATGAATGATAGGGTTTTTACATTTCAATGAATTCAAAAGTTAAAGTTAAAAAGGAAAGACATGCTTTTTGTATATTTTCTCCTACCTCTACTCTCCACTAAGATGTTTAAGAAATGAAGTATTTTTATATCAGTCTTTGTAAGGCAAAGACTTATTTAATAGTTGAGAATATACACTATTTCCCACACAAAGACTACGCCCCAATTAAAAAAAATATGGATCCTGCATAAGACTTTAATGTTGTCTCTGAACTAGTATTTTTAAGATTTATCAACATCCTTAAGATTTGGGGGGGAAAATTACTTGGCATAGTGAGTCAGATCAATTGCCCCTATACCAAGTACCCTACCTCTAATTGTATCAAAAAGAAACATGCTCTAAAATGTTAAGACTCTTTATTTTCATTTTCTTTAATAATTCATTAAAAATTGATTCATTAATTTATCTACATAATTTATTTTTAGTTTACATAATCAGCCTGTAACATTTCTGGAATAATGAATTTTATTATAATGACCACAGTATAGAGTAACTCCTTTATCTTCTTTATCTTTGAAAGGTATTCTAAGTTCTAGTATAACAGCACTGACAAGAAAATATTTACATAGTTCATAACTTTGCAAGATCTTTTTGCACTATTTTTGACTTGCATCTTATTTTCATCTATCTTCTTTCAATGATAACCTTATTTCTTCCTGCCCACATAGAAAGAGCTCAGTGATAAGCAGATTTCTGTTAGCCACTTTTTTCATAGTAGCATGGTGGACTGTTTTAACAAAATATACTAAAATTAATCCATGAGTCATAATTCAAAATAATATGAGTTTAGATTATACTTCTTTTAAATACAATAGTATTTTAAATTAGTAAATATTTGTTAAGTGCCTCCTATGTGCATATGACTGTGCTAGATAAAGGGTGGCAAAAACTAAATAAAATACAACCTGCCATAAAGTGATTTATTTTCCTAGAGCAAAAACATTCACAGTAAAATTCACATAAAATTCACTTTCAAAGGAAGCAGTGTATAAATAAATTTAAATAGAAACATACACAAGAAAAATTATAGTAACAATACTCCATTCAAATCAGAGAAACAGATTTCCCTAATATTGAAAAAGACCAACTCTTGGTTCAGGGACATTATCAGGGACTTTATTCTGTTATTTGATGCTGCAAGTTGAAGTGAAGACAGACAGAAAGGAACATTGTGGGAATAATCTCATTCTTAAACAGAAAAAGAAGTAAATTCTGGGAAGGAGGTTTTGGTCTTGGGTGCCAAGAACCTCAGGTGAATGAATGAAGGCATTTTAGTGCCTACTTTGTGTACAGATCATTTGATGGCATATTGTAGAAAGAAGGCAATGTGCTGGAATGGAGGTGAATTGGAGGGAGGACACAAAACAATGCTTTTATATATTAGCTCTATCTATGAAAAAGAGGAGACTTTATTTTCAATAATTGGCTAATTTGTAGCAGCCAAGATCAAATATAGTTAATTTTAATACTGGAATCTCTTATAACATGCAGCAATGGTTCTGTTTTGAAGAAAAAGCTGCTGATAAGATACACTCTGTTTCTGTAATCAACCTTTCCCTTCTTTGGAGCTATTAAATCCCCAAAATACAGACTCCACTCTCCAATTCTAGGGCCTAAGATAAGAGAGAGAGTTAGCCTCTCTGGACCAGTTTTTAGAGTTCCCTATTAATTTACCTTTGCTCAAATCCTGACACATAATTCTGGTAATTATATTTTTATCTCCTTCTTGAGCCTTCATCACTCTATCTGCCTTTGCAATGTTTCCCAGTTCTAATTTGACATCTGCCTTGGGCCATTTCCCAAGCCTTCATTCTAGCAATGCAATCTTTGATACCAGTTTTCTTCTTAAGACAGTTTTTTAACATAGTGTCTAGGCTTTGATACTTGAGGACAGACCTCATTAATACCAGCATTTTATTTCAACCTGACCCAATTTCAATGTTGCTAAGCTTTCCACAGTAGTTCCTCAATTGTGGCTAGCCACGTGACAGTGAATAGAGCTCACAGTACTCATTAGATGGGGAGCTACTTACCAAAATGACTCTCTTTTGCTAGTTCCTAGAACCATAAACATTCTGTGTCTCCTGTACTACTCCAGTGGTCAAGCCCAAATTCTTTCTTAACCTAACCAATTTTACTTTAATTTAAATACCTTTTCCTGTGAATAACAAGATAAAATGTAAAAGTTCCAATTTGAATGACATTGTAAATGCTGTAAATGTCATCAGAAGGTTGAGCTCATTGTAAAGCATCTTGAAGAAACTGGGATGGATCATGAATTAGGCAGATGCGAAAAAGTAGATGATACTTAATTTACATAAGGAAAACATGAGGCAAACAGGTAGGAATGAGCAAGGAGACTGAAGACTGAACCAGCTGAGTGTACTGTTTATAACAGAATAATGAGCTAAAAACATTGAAAAGATAAAATGATATAAAATTATAAAAGGGCCACTAATTACTGAAATCTACAGCCTTTATTATGCTCTTTCATCTTTCATCTGGAAATCTTCCTACATTTTCTTGTCATCTGTCTATTACATTCTACTTGTCATCTGTCTATTACATTCTGTCTACTTACATTCTAAGTAATTTCACAGGTATAACAGCACATATGGATTAAAATGTACAGAGAGACTACTGCTTGCTAAATAATCATTTTAAGCACTCAAGTGAAAATTAAAATATCCATTAGCAGCCCCACCCAACTTTACCTTCCACAATTCCTCTCATAAATCTCTTAGTATATAGTTAGGATAATTTCCTTTCCATTCACATATCTGCCAAGCTAATTCTCACCTCCATAGCTTTGTTCATATATTTTTTAAATGTTACCCTTGATCTTTTCTTTTTTGACATTAAATTTTTTGTATGTTCCACCACACATCTGATGCTTAATTATATAGGCATATTGGTCATTATTCTATTACCTCATTAAACAACAAAATTTTTTTTAAAGATTTTATTTATTTGAGAGAGAGAGAGAAAGGGAGAGAGAGGGATAGCACAAGCCAGGTTGGGGGTTGGGGAGACAGAGGGAGAGGGAGAAGCAGACTCCTCGCTGAGCAAGGAGTCAGATGTGGCACTCAATCCCAGGATCCTGGGATCATGCAGCCACTTAACTGACTGAGCCACCCAGGGGCCCTAAACAACAAATCCTTAAAGAATTAAAAAACTCCACTCTTCTTCATTTCCCTAAAGCATGCTAAGGTGGAAAAATAAAAGCATTAAAGAACATAAAATCTGAAATTTAAAACCAAGATTTAACACTCCTATAGATACCTATAAGGTATCTATAATGATACTTATTTATATGTATAAGCATATATGTATCTATTGACTTTAAAGTATGCAGGCAAAGCTGCTTTTATGATTATAAAGTTCATGAAATCCATCTGTGGGATAAATCAGTGTTCTATGGATGGAAAAACCATTAATTGTTTCTTAGGGCTTTGACTATTCTTTTCATTTGTCAACTCTCAGAAATTTGCTCTCCATATCAGATTTCCTATCCATGCATGAATCTTAAATTGCAAACTTTCAAAAAATTTGGAGATAAATAATATATCATTTGTACACATGGGAGGAGTTTACATGTTGATTAATTTTTAATTTGAGTATAATGATAAAAAACAAAAATTTTAGGATAATAGATTTCAATCTTAATTATAACATGATAAACTATATTACTGAAGATTCCTAGGATACTGGAATTTTTTTCTTCAGTAGTATATTATTTAAGTAACAAAAACTTTGCAATGCCAAGTGATTGTGTGGGGTAGACATACAGATCAATAGAATAGAACTTAAGAGTCCAGAAATAAACCCTTGCACATGGTCAACAGAACTCTGACAAGGGTACCAAGATAATTCAAAAGAAGGATGAGTTTTTTTTTCCTTTCAAAAACTGGTACAGTACAACTGGATATCCACTAATAAAAGAACAATGTTGGATTCCTAATTCATACTACATAAAGATTAACTGAAAATGAATTGTAGGCCTAAATATAAGAGCTAAGATTATAAAACTCTTAGAAAAAACATAGAAATAGGGATGCCTGGGTGGCTCAGTCAGTTAAGCATCTGCCTACAGCTCAGGTCATGATACCAGACTCCTGGGATGGAGCCCAACATCAGGCTCCTTGCTCAGCAGGGAGCCTGCTTCTCCCTCTGCCTGCTGCTCTCCCTGCTCCTGCGCTATCTTGATCTCTCACTCTCCCTCTCTCTGACAAATAAATAAATAAATAATCTTAAAAAAAAAAGAAAAAACATAGAAATAAATCTTTAAGACTTTGGTTCAGATAATTGTTTCTTATATTTGATATGGAAAATAAAAGTGATCAAGGAAAAAAAGAGATGAATTAGGTTTTATCAAAATTAAAAGCTTTTGTGTTTTAAATTTAAAAAGTCAGACAACCTACATAATGGGAATGGGAAGAAATCAGAGAGGGAGACAAACCATGAGAGACTCTGGACTCCGGGAAACAAACTGAGGGTTGCGGAGGAGAGGGGGTGGGGGGATGGGGTAACCAGGTGATGGGTATTAAGGAGGGCACGTGATATGATGAGCACTGGGTGTTACACGTAACTAATAAATCATTGAACACGACCTCAAAAACTAATGATGTACTATATGTTGGCTAATTGGACATAATTAAAAAAAGGAAAAATATTTTTAAATCATATATGTGATAAGTGATTTGTATTAAGAATATATAAGGGATAAATAATATATAAGGAATTCTTACACCTCAATAATAAAAAGAAGCTATTATAAAATGATGAAGGTATTTGAATAGACAATTCTCCAAAGAAGACATACAAATGGCCAATAAATACATGAAAAGATCCTTATCATCATTAGTTACTGGGAAATACAAGTTTAAGCCACAGTGATGTACCACTTCATACCAACCAGGCTGATTATAATCAAAAAGACAGATAATAACAGGTGTTAGTGAGGATTTGGAGAAATTAGAACTCTCCTACATTGATGATATGAATGTAAATGGTGCAATTGCTGTGGAAGACAGTTTGTTACTTCCTCAAAAAGTTAAAAGTAGAATTACCATATCATCCTCCTGTAACTCCACTACTAGTTGTCTAGTCAAGAAAACTGAAAAATATGTCCACACAAATATTTGTATATGGATGTTCACAGCTGCATTATTAGTAATAGCCATAAATTGGAAGTAACCCAATTAATGAATAGATTACAAAATGTGGCCTACTCATACAATAAAATATTATTTAGCCATAAAAATGAATGAAATACTGATACATGTTATCACAGGGATGAATCTTGGAAACATTATGCTAAGTGAAAGAAGCCAGACACAAAAGACCACATATTTTATTATTCCATTTATATTAAACGCCCAGAATAAGCAAACTTATAGATACAGAAAATAGATTAATGGTTGCCCGGGCCCACAAGGACAACTGCTAATGGTAGGGGATTTCATTTTGAGGTAATCAAAATATTCTGGAATTAGGTAATGGTAATGATCACAAAAGTCTGTGAATATACTAAAAATCACTGAATCGAATAATTTAAAAGGATGAACTTTGGGTTATGCAAATTATATCTCAGGAGAGATGTTATAAAAAATATTGTAGAGTTGACAATTCAGTTTCAGTAGTGCTTGTCAGAGTTATAATGAAATGTCAAAGATGTGAAGTATCTAAAATAATTAATATAATGAAATGAGACTTGAGAAAAACCACTAAAAATTTTCAGGTGATTTTAGGATTCAAGTTTTTAAAAAAACTAACAATTTTAGTGTTTATGATAATGTAAGCAAAAAGCCAAATAAATTTGCAAATTATTTTTTTAGCATTTGATAAAACTGAAGCAGAAAATAACTAAAAATGTTCAAAACAACACATTTATCATTAATTAACTATAACACTTCTGAAACTTTCATTTGAAATTATTAACAAGATTTTAATATATTTTTCTTTTTGAATCCTAAATATGAATTTTTAGCACCATCTATGTAATCATAACAAATTAAGTATCAAGCTAGATTACTTAGAACAAACAAGAACTTACAAAAATATATTTTTTTAAATAAACTGAAATAATATGCTATTAGAACTTGTAAAAAAAGGTAGTAACAATTGTTAGACAATTAATCTTCCCTAAAATACAGATTAATGCTGCCAAATCTCAAAAAGTAATATAAAACATATAGACTGCTCATGGTAGTAGTAAGAAGAAGAAACACCAAGTACTCTTAACTACAGGAAACAAACAGGGCTGCTGGAGGGGAGATGGGTGAGGAGGATGGGGTAACTGGGTGATAGGCATTAAGGAGGGCATGTGATGTTAATAGCACTGGGTGTCATACGCAACTGATGAATGACTGAACTCTACATCTGAAACTAAAGATGTACTATATGTTGGCTAACTGAATTTAAATAATAAAAAAGGAAAAAAAGAAACACTGGATAATAATGTTAACACTTAAAATTAAAATTTTAAATCAATACAAAGTAAAACAGATTTGATATTTAAAATGCACTTTAAAAAAAAGAAGATGGTTTCCCTCAGGTCAAGGGAAAATGTACGAGTTATTTAATAATAGAAAATATTGAAAGTCAAAACAACCACATCCAAGACTAGTAGAATATAAATTTGGGCCAATTCTGAATTTCAAAAAAGCCAGATGAAAGATTTTTTTAAAGTCTTTGAAAAATAGGATTTCTCAAGAAAATTAGGATTTATCAGGTCAAAATTTAAGAGAAGGCAAGATCCCAGAGAGGTAAGCCCAACACTCAATACTGCTTTTGTTCTAACAATACTTGTAGATCAGGAAAAAACAACTTACAAACTAAACTATGCGTTTGATGGCTCAAAAGGTCAGGAGTCAAAAATCAAAGCCCATGTCCACACAAGGAGGGGATACTGTCCACATTCAAACTCAAGGCTATACCATGAGATATAAATGAACAGCCCTAAAGTAAAACAAGCCCTGGATAATCCATAAAATCTCAAGTTTTGAACTTTCAGGTGTCCCAATAATGATGGCAATCCCTCGTGCCTGGTTGATAAAGCAAATGAAAATACTTGAAGGGCATAACTGTAAGTCAGTTTTCTGCTTGGTATAAAATTAGGCTTCCCCTCTGAGTCAGTTGCCCAAAAAGACTGAGAAACTGAATAATGAAGAGAGCCAGTCTGAAAGGTACCAGGTAGATTTCTTGCCTTTCAGGAAATACTTCAGGCAGAAATACTCATTGTAGTCTATGGAAGTGTGTACACATGTCTTTTTACACAGAGCAAAAGATTACATCCAAATTATATATTTTAACAAAAGGAAGTCTGTGGCTATATTGCCAGTTGTTCTTTAACTGGTTCTAAAAGGTCAGGGTAGCACGCAGATATGTGAAGGTTCTATGTGAACAGCTGAGATGGCGCTATGATTATGAAAAAAATAAAATTTTCAATAACAGAAAAGATGGACACTTCATCGAGGAATGTTAATAATAAAGGAATTTTATTTACATTTGTATTTACATTTGTCTTGTGATTCCTAGGGGACAATATTATCGTATATTATTGATATTAAAGCTCTTATGTATGGGAATGGGATCAACAGAACTCACATTTGTAAGCAGATGTTAAAACATGCTAATGGGGAAAAAGATGCCAATGAAGTTATCATCTGGCATAACTTATAAGGATCTCCTTATAACTTTTTCCTAATTTCTATCTGTCTCAGGTTTAAGTCATTTAATTCTCCTTTATTCACTTCAATGCACCAAAGTGTCTGTTGAGCAGTACAATCAGCACTTCCTAGTTCCTATCTCTTTACTTTTTCCAGATGGGTTATGCTATTAGGTGAATCCTTTGATCAATTCTAAATGGTCACAGGTTGGTTTTTCCAGAAATGAGATACCAAGACAGAGTTAAGTGTACAAAAGATTTATTGGGAAGTAACACCTGTTAAAGGAAAATGGAGGAAGTGGATTAATCAGGGAAAGCTAAACTTTCTGCCAACCACCCTGGAACTCTGAAGCAAAGTCTGTCTGTCTGAAATCCCATACTGAGTAGAAATGGCCAGGTCCTTGTAATATTGCCTTACTCAATAATTGACTGGAGTTTGCCTAGAAAAAAAATAGTGTGACCTAGACTTGAAAGCAAAGCCGGACCCTGAAAAAAACTAAAAGCTGGAGCTCTCTGCTAATGACACATCTGAGAAACCACAATGGTAATACTATCCTTGTATGTTTCTGTTCTAATCTTACTCATCTAGTTTCAAGTCTTCTCTCTTTAGTCTCGGTAAAGTCTTTGATTAAAGGGGACATGCTTTATTTATTTTTACTGTCAGTGATGAGCAGAGAAACTGACACCTAAAAAGCACACAATAAATATCTGCAAAACTTTATTAAATGGCTAAATTTAGCCCCCTAAGTATTGATGAGGTCATTAAGCTTTACTTTCACTTTTGAACCATCATTATTGCTTCTTTGAACCCCAAAAGAGGGCTGAATTAAGCTTAAATTAAATTACCCTTAGCCTCAGGCAGCCCTAGCATCTGCCCTTATATACTCTTCTAATATCTCATACTTCCACCTACCACTAAAAGCCACTATTTCCCAGAAGGCTTAATACTCCAGACAACTCCATCTTCTTTGGTCAGACCCATTAGAGGTAAGCAACTAAAACAGACTTGAATTTGTATACTCCTCTCAGCTCCAAACTTTATATAATCAGTCCCTACCCAGTGAGTTTTTCCTAGCTCTTCCCTCCCTCCCTAAAAGTTCCTGCATAAAGCTTGCTTGATTATAATTCTTTAAGGGTTCAGAGTTTGTTTCAGTGCTAAGGACATTGTAAATATTCAAAAAATACCCATTTCAAATGAAGTGAATTACTGATGGGGCCCCAAAACGACAGATAATAACAAAGGGCAATTTTTAAAGAATGTCATCATAAAGCTTCTTTCTTATAGAATTATATAAGCTGGAACAATATTACAGAAATGCACTGAAAATAAAGGTCAGTTTCCAGTATAAAACAGCACTCTTATTTTACAAAACAACAAAATTTAAAAATAAAATATCTATCCGTAAGTTTTTTAACACCTCACATAATTAAAATGAGGTGATCAAATCCACATCTCCTGAATCCAATATAAGATCAACCCTCTCTATATTTTCTTAGTATCACTTACTGTTAAACTAGAAAAAGAGGGCAAAAGTAAATTCAATATTTCTTGGCTTGTAATATGATTATTCTGATTATTATTCTGATTATTCTCTCCCTCTACCTCCATATTTACCTGAATTTAAAGTAGGTGCACACACACAAAAATAAT
The DNA here is from genome assembly GCF_009762305.2 of Zalophus californianus. NCBI lineage: Eukaryota > Metazoa > Chordata > Mammalia > Carnivora > Otariidae > Zalophus > Zalophus californianus. The sequence goes on from NC_045598.1 coordinate 61,364,507, forward strand.
TCTCATATATGACTAGTTACTTGGATTTATAAAATTAGGGCAAACTCATCCTTCCATACCAGCTGTGCTGTGCAAACAGCAGGGAATATCATCTACATAGACTATGATGTAATTGCAATTGTACACTGCACACCAGCCCTGATTAAGGAGAGCCCTTTTCTTTCCTCTTACTCATATAGGCCATGTGATAAATCATCTCACCTTTTTAACAGTAAAAAGAGAACTACAGCTCACCAAAGATACACAGATGGCAAGTAAACATGAAAATATGTACATGTCATTAAGGAATTTCCAGTTAAACCAACAAGACGTTATTAAACATCTATTAGAATAGCCAAAATCTAGAACACTGACACCACCAAATCCTGGCAAAGATACCAAGCAAGAGGAACTCTCATTCATTGCTGGTAGGAATGCAAAATGGTACAGCCACTTTGGAAGAGAGCTGGGCAGCTTTTTTACAAAACTAAATATATTCTTACCATATGATTCAGCAATCATGCTCTACTGTATTTACCTAAACAACCTGAAAATTTATGTCCACACGAAAACCTGCACATGGATGATTACAGCAACTTTGTTCATAAGTGCCAAAATTTCGAAGTAACTAAGAGGTCCTTCAATAGATGAATGGATAAACTGCAGTACACCCAGACAATGAAATAGTATTTAGTGCTAAAAGGAAATGAGCTATTAAGCCATGAAGAGAAGGAGGAAACTTAAATGCATATTACTAAGTGAAAGAAGCCAATCTGAAAGTCTATATCTACATATAGATATCTATATCTATATATATATAAAGATATATATATATAGGGAAACATTTAATAACAATGGCAAAGGTTCATAGGACTGTATTTGAAAACATGTTGTTCTATTTGGTTTTACAAAAATGTTCAATATGGCATGTATACACCATTAGCATTAGTTATGAGAAAAATAAATTTTTGGAAGCAAGGAAAAAAATCAATAAATATATTCTAAATTTTAACCAAATCAGCATATCTAAAGCAAATCTTACTTTAGTATAGATGACTGCCATATTAGATAATGTCTGGTGTCTCCAGGAATCATACAATGGCATAAAGGAGTACAAATGTGAACATTCAATGTATTAAAAGTGATTCCAAGTAAGAAATCCCTTCCAGAGAAATTGGATTAGATTGCCTTATTGATCCCTCTCCTCATTTTGTTGCTAACTAGGGAGAACATATGCACCCTCTCCAGAAAATGTGTCAAGATAAAGGGTATGTAATTCCAACCTTCATGCTTCAAGAAGGGAAGGTGTTGCTCAAGTTCTAAGAAAAAAAAATAGATCATGATTCTAGGAGATAGGCTGTCAGAGAAGATTGAGATCTACAAGATAGATTTGTTCTTTCCTTCCATGAGGTTGAAACCCTTAAGGTTCCTGGCCATCACTCTTTTTTACTTCTTAGATGCTTTCTCTCCTTCCTAACAACATATGACTAAACCAGCTTAAGGAAGCTTTAGATGTAAGGGTTTGGGGGCAGGAGGAAGGGGAGCAACTAGGCTGCCTCTGAGATAAATACATGGCAAATTGCTTTCCCCTCCTCTGAATCTCTTTCCTTTTGGCTCCAATGGGTGTGACTTTCTCTCATACTATATCTCTTCTAAAATTCACATTTGCAATATAGGAAATAAGTGAAAGAATAATGTAAAGCTAACAAAGGATAAATAATGAAGAATATCTCATAGTCTAGCCAAGGTTACTAAAATTTTGCAATGGAATCTCAGGCCAACATCCAGTTAGAAACTGCTTTGTTTGCTATTACTCCCTATACATACATTTTCCACAGTAACTTTTGAAGGAAAGGGTTGACTATGTCAAAGAAAATTTCAAATATTCTTGGGTGTCCCAGCAAAATCCATCATAATAGTATCTAAATTTCCCTAAAATACATTATAATAATATAAAAGCTTCCCTAAAACTTGATCTAATTGACCACCATAATTCTGTATCTATGTTCCTCCTCTGCAAAAGGACCAATCACCATTTGATCATGTAAGCCATGGGCAAATAATGTCCCTAGCAATTGTTCCAGATCCTCAATTTCCTCTGATCCATTTTTTTAATCAGATTCCTTACTCATGAATGCTGACTTTTGGTTCTGTATCTCCTTTAATAGCTTAAGCATGCACCATAAATTCTGGATGCTTATATGGACTTCTGGTTTTGCAGCACAGCATTTCTTAAATAAATGTACCTTGAACTCACTCCTGTAGCTCCTTCCATTTTAGGTTACCATGAATATGGGGCATTTTATGCCTTTTGGACCAAGCACATTTCATCCCCAAACAGGAGAAAAACAGACACTGATTACTTTTCTAATTACTAAAACTTGAATTCCACCCTTTACTAATCCTTTCCATTATTTGCTCACAGCATTTTTAAAAATGAACTCACAGTATTAAATACCAATATTTTATTACTTCCTCCCTTTTCCCTACTTCTTTTTAAAATGTTTCTTGGATCCTAGGTTCTCTTAGGCACTCTATGGCATCACTTACTCTCACTATAGTTTCTAATTAACCAAGCACTAAGTCACTAATAACTAGATATGTAAGTAACAAAAATAACAAAAGAATAGTATACCAAATAAGTGAGCTAAAGAGGAGACTACAAAAGAAGCCACCAGAAGATGGAACAACGATTTTATAGAGAAAAAGTAAAGACTCAAAGATGAATCTTATAATTAAGGATCATTTCAATTACTCTAAGAAATTGAGCTGAGCAACTTCTATAATGTTTTATGAATAGTAGCTATAAAGAGTGAAAAAGCATAGGAAAATGTACATATTTATTGAATATGAAAGAATAGTTCTTTAATATTTTTAGTTTTTTAATATTCTATAGTATAGTTCTATATATAGTTCTTTAATATTCTAATAATAGTGACATGCTTAGCAGAATTATCAATGATATTAAAGAGCTTTACAACATTCCTTATAGTGAATATATTTTCCAATATTTCTTAACATTCAAAATTCTTCCTGACAATGATATATTCTATGTAACTTCACAGATATTAAATAAAATACCTCTATAATATGAATATTTTATTCCTATTTATGCACACATAATAGTCACTTGCCATAATACAATGTATATCCATATATGTATATAAGATTTTGCATATGGATATAGGACTATGTATATAAACATGTATCTGTATATGAGTGTGTAAATATTTTATAAATATATAAATATATACCCAAATTGGTTGTCAATTGGATATGTACCATATGCAACATTCAGTGAAAGTTTCCTCTGCATAAAGCATTTAAAAAAGTCGGTAACGTACCTGAAATCAGTGAGTTTATATTCTATATAGAGGGCCAAAAGACACTTCAAATGAACTTCATACTTTTATAGAGCATAATATCATCTAGAACAAATTAATACAGTTGGTACCATGTGCAAATGAGGAAAATGTTTTGAATGGGATACATCTGCCTTTAAACCTATGTTTTTATTCAATGGATAATTTTTTGTGGCTTTTAAGGGCTTGAAGGTATTCCTGTGCTATTTTCTCAAACACATGTCCTCACTAACACTGAAATCAGAGACTAATGACAGTCTGGACCTTTTGTCATCCTTTCTAATCATGTTAATATAATGGAAACAATTGTAGTGCAAGCTACTTAGACACAGGCCCACATGTGAAGGAGTTTATCACAAACAGTGCTTTACACATTATTAAAAGTTTGCTCTAGTTAGTTATACTACAATGCCAAGTCTTCATTTCTACCATTACATAATATCCAAATTAAAAAAAAAAAAAACTCTAAAGATAAAAAAAGCACAAACTCTGGAGTCAGAAGACCTGAAGTTAATTAAGTCTTAGCAATGCCACTCAATTGTGTGGCTTTTGTTAAGTTAGTTAACCCATCAGAGCCTTAGTTTCCCTATTTATAAAAATGAGATAAAAAATACCTATCTTACAGTGTTGTGGAGACTAAATTATAGAATACATGCAAAATATCTAGCACAGTGCCTGATACATAGTAGGCACTCAATAAATAAAAACTTTGTTCTTTTTTCAATGTGTAACAGCATAAAACACTCAATGAATATATATAGTATCATCAGTCTTTAATAAACTACTTTTTTAAGTTTTCAACTACTATGAAGAGATTTTTACATTAATGTTAATAACTACTTGTAATAATCAATACAAGAAAAAATATATATAAAACATAAATTATAAAATGGTTGTAATAAGAATAGTGCACCACAAAAATTATATTTGTGCTGTTATTATATGACCTTTTATCATCAAGAAAATCTCAAGCAGAATATTAACAATAAATGGAAACTATTTAAAAGAGAATGAAGAGATTTTACTAATGCTACATAAATCATAACTATAGTATCTTAAAAATATTTTAAAGATAAGTAATAAACTAATTATACTTACATGTTTCCAATGTGTAAGCTTTCCTGTTATATTAGTTTCAGGCTGAAAAAAGAGATCCTTGAAGAGCCTGGCTTCATATCCTTTTTGTATGTAAATCCATTTTGTTTCACATTCACTAATAAATTTCTCCTGATGTTTTTTGCACAACAAGGGGCTGAATATAAGGGGGAAATTGTCATTTCGTTTTTTGTTTTTTTTTTTTTTTTTTTAGATTTTTTGCCATAAGGAAAGAAAACTACTCATGAGTTCACTTACACGTTTGAAAACACGGTAGTAAATTTAATGTGATAATTTGTTTTCATATTACTACTATATAAAACTATTTAGGCACTAAGGTTTGCTCATCATCATTCACCAAGGGATGAATGAGCATTGAGAAATCTCTGGTGATATGAATCCACAAACAATTCTGTACTCATGTTTGGCTATGTATTTTATAATATAATGGCAAGAAGAACAAGACTAAATTATCTATAGAAATATAAGGTAACCAGTATGAACTCTTGATTTTTCTGCTCCAGTGCAGAAGTCAGTAACACTCATTCTATGTGATGAAATAGTAAGGTTGTTTGAATTAAAATGATGAACCAAGTAGAAAGATTACAGTTGCCATTATTATTAATTAGCAGAGGTAAAAAAAATTAACCAAGGAAAGCAATTTTCCCCATTTTCCAGATTTTTAAAATGGGCTCCATCTATTCATTTCTTCATTCAAAATATTTTGTTAATGACCTAGTGTACAATAAAGTAAAAAACTAAAACTTATAATGGCTTTAATAAGATAGAAGTTTACTTTTTCTCTCATGATGACCAGTGGGGCAGCTCTGTTCTATAAAGTCATTAAATCTTGCCTCACCCTTTTCAGACACACTGTCAGCAACCCATATAACTGATGCATTCCAGCCCATGAGAAGTGAAAAACATGAAAACAAAGAGGATACAATTATCATTTAGGCACTTCAAGCTGCAGTTGTACTTATTACTTCTGCTCACTTACAAATGTAACAAAAATATAGTCAGATAAACACACATAGCTACAAATAAAACAGGTTACTGAAATCTTAGTGGTCACCTAACTGCCAAAAGAAGAAAAAACTAAGGGATTTTTCAACAAGAAAGTATTATTCTGAAAGTGACCAATATGTGCTCTGTGAAGAGAAGAAAGTCCCTAATACCATGAAGTTTATATTCTTTTATAAGTAAAGATAGATAGGGGCGCCTGGGTGGCTCAGTCAGTTGAGCATCTGCCTTTGGCTCAGGTCATGATCCCAGGGTCCTGGGATCAAGCCCTCCCTGCTCAGAGGGGAGTCTGCTTCTCCCTCCCCTCCCTGCTCCTGCTTGCTCTCCCTATCCCTGTCGCCAGGTCTGTCTCTCTCTCAAATAAATAAATAAATAAAATATTAAAAAATAAGTAGAGATAGATAATATAGAAATAAAACACTAGAAATATGAGTGAATTGCTTTTCACACAGGCTGGATTGGGATAGTAATACCAAGAAGAAACAAGATATGGTGGTAATCTCAGGAAACAAACAAAAAATTCTAGTAGAGCAAACAGCAAGTACAAAAAGCTAGTCAGAGCAAGTCACTGGGATGGACAATCATTGTTGAGTTTTGAGAAAAAAGAGAAGCTCTGAATAGAATCACACTGAGGAGATAATTTCTGGGATACAGTTGTGAGGAGTTCTGTGGATCCTCTCCCCAGTGAAACAACCATTTAAAATCTCTGGAAATTGTCTTAAGGGCATATAGCAAATACACAAATATTTATTCAATAAAATCTATTATATCTCAGTAAGAACAGTGAGACACTGTTGAATTTAAACAACTTACCCTCTCTTTTCTCTCTCTCCCCTGACCCAAGTTCAGACTACCAGAAGTTCCACTCCAAAAAGGCGAAACCAAGAAAACACAGGATCCCTTCCCTACCTTGTTCCAGTCAAGGGTTACAGTGTCATTGCAAGAAATACCCTAGCCTGGGTCTATGTTGTAGAGAATCTATTTCAAGTAAGAATGTCTGAGAGAACTTGGGTTCTCTTCCTCCTCTCAGAACTCACTTATAAGGCAGAAGCTCTAACCCAGGTGCAATAGGTAGAGAATACTGGAACCCTGATAGCCCTTGCCCTCAGAAAGTGATAAACACTTAAAAGGAGAAGGGTAGATCTAAGAGAGCAGAAAGCTAAACTAAACCATCTTGAGGTTTACCAAAGAGAACTAGGAGAAGAGACGGCTAAGGAGAGCCCTTCTGATATCTGAACAAACTGCAAAAACTGGCTTCAAAGATTACTTTTGTAAAGAGCCCAGTTTTAAAAGATCACACTATGGAGCAATTTATTTCCCAGGATATTGTTGAAAACAATAGAGTAGTCAGCTGGCAATTAGTGAAAGCTAATAATAGGTGTGATATCAAAGGAGTTCAGAATAGCCTAACAGAGAAATCAGAAAAAGAGAAACTCAAAGAGAGCCCTGCTAAAATCACTGTCATTTCAAGCGTGACTGCACCTGGCTAAAAGTTTGCCCTCTAAGGAGCAATACCAGAGGCTACCCAATGCAGGGGAAATAAAGTTTACTAAAATAGTCTAGCGAGGTTATTAAACAAATAAACAAGTCCTGGGTAAGGAGATCAATCAAGGGTGGTTACAATATACTATTAAAATGTCCAGTTTTCAACAAAAAAATTAGGAGGCAAAGAAACACAAAAGTATAAGCAAAGAGTAGGCCTTTGAAACTGCCTTTGAAAGGGACAAATCACAGACATAATAGATAAATACTTCAAGGCAACTATTACAAACATGTTTAAAGGAAATAAGCCTCATATAAGTAAAGAAAGGTATAAAGACAATATCTTTTCAAATAGAGATTATCAATAAAGACATAGAAATTATAAAACAGAACCAAATGGAAATTCTGCAGTTGAAAAGTACAGTAACTGAAATGATAATTTTGCCAGAGTAATTGAACAGTAGATTTGAATTGGAAGAAGAAAAAAATCAGAAAACTTGAAGAGACTGATAAAGATTATGCTGATAAACAGAAAATAATGAAGACAAATGAACAAACCCACAAAAAAAAATGTGGGATACAATTAAGTCCACCAACATATGAATATTCAGACTTACCAGAGCAGAGGAGATAGAGAAAAGAGACTGAAAAAAATATTAGAAGTATTAAAACATTCTGAAATCTCATGAAAAACATTAATCTACACATCCAAGAGCTCAAAAAAACTGTAAGTAAAATAAACGCATAAAAATCACATCCAGACATATCATAGCAAAATAGTTGAAATCCATGTGCACGTGGGAGGCTCAGTCGGTTAAGCATCTGCCTTCAGTTCAGGTCATGATCTCAGGGTCCTGGGATTGAGACCTGCATCAGGCTTTCTGCTCAGTGGGGAATCTGCTTCTCCCTCTCATTCTCCCTCTATGCGCTCTCTCTCTTTCTGTCTCTCACTCTCAAATAAATAAATAAATTCTTTAGAAAAAATAGTTGAAATCCAAAATCAAAGGGAAAATCCTGAGAACAGCAGAACAAAAAGCCTAGCCATGCAGAAGGGAACCCAAATAAGACTGACTGCAGACTTCTCACAAGAAACAATGGAGGTCAGCAGGCAGTAGTATGAGATAATCAAAGTACTAAAAAGAGGGGGGAAAAAAATCTTTCAACCAAGAATTTTATATTCATCAAAACCATCTTTTGAAACTGAAAGTGAGAAGAAGTAACATCATTAAGATGGTGACATATATCATTCCTGACTTTGCTCTCCCACCCAAGAACAACTAATAACCATTCGTGGATAAAACACCATTGAGAGAATCCTAGAACATAGAGGTAAGGCTGAAGCACACCCTCCAATGTACCACAGAGACCAAGACATAATGCAGTAGAAGGGTAAAAGGAATGGCTACATGTGGACAGCAATCCTCCTGCTTCAGGCCAGCGCAGCACCACACTGAGAGGTCTCCCCTGAGCCTACAGCTCTTCCAGTGGGAAAAGAGAACCCAAGGGTGATATCCAGCTCCTGCAGTGTTGTGGGTCATTTTGGGGAAGCCCCTACTCTGGTCTCACCCTAGGGCGATTATAGAGGAATCTGTGGTGCTCAACTATTGGGAATCTGATTGTGATAAAGCAGGGTGAGACCAGCACTGGGATCTCAGCAGACTGAATTCTTACCAGCAGAGCCCACATAGTAGTCCCAAAGAGTGTTTCTGCTCATTTGCAGAATCAAATCAGTGGCACAATATGATCAAGGAACTTGGCAGGCTATGGGTCTGCCTGATTCGCGTAGTCAAACAAGGAGATTTGCTGGCCCTGGAGCCTGGTATGCCATTGCCTGGGAGCTAAGTCATAGCCCTACCACTTTAAAGCATGGCTCCTGGCATCATTTGACAGGCAGGAACACCAGCAATGCTCAAGCTAAGAGGTAGGTGGGCAGGGCTGATCACCCCCAGGGCAAATGTAGCACCTGGTTTAGAGGGTTCCCCTGCTTTGCCCAGTCAAGGGACTTAATTCATAGCCTCACCACTGCTCACTATAGCTCCTGGTCCCCCTCAATGGGAAAGCCTGTTTAGGAAAACTTGGGAGTTGTCTGAAGTGGTCCCCCCACAGGAGAGCTGAGTCATAGCCCCACCTGCTGCAGACCATGATCCCTGTTTCCATCTGACAGAAAGGGCTGGTGAGAATACCCAGAAGCCGCTCTGTAATCCAGCAAAAACGAGTGGCAGGCAGATGGAGCTGACTGCCCCCGAGGCAAGCCAGTGGTCCTGTTCAGCCAGGAAACTTGCATCAGGGACAGTTTGAGTCAAGGCCACAAAGAACCTTACTGGCCTTGGAATTGCTGCTTCTCTCACTGTACCTAGGCCAGGAAACGGATTTGTATTCATTGCTGAATATTGGCTTTAGCCTGCCCAACCTGCGAATCTTACCAGAGCACACAAGAAACTGTGCATCCCAGCCAATAGCTCTGCTCATAGTGGCATCTGAACAGAGCACAACCCATGGCTTTCCCTGTCTGCAGAGCAAAGCTGGTGGCCGCACCTGACGAGGCTATTCAGTCACATAATGAGAAGTGGAAGCCCTGACTCCTGTCCTACTGTCCTGCCAGGACAAAGAAACCAACCCAAAGCTTCGTCTCCTGCTGAGTATACGACCAAATCCCAACCATCTAATAAATCTAACCAGAGACTGATCCAGGCAACCATAGAGCCCACACTACATTCTCACATGGGCAAGCCAAGTGAGAACCAAGCCAGGAGTCCTGTCTTGCTCTTCTCAGCCAGTGGTACACCCTCAGAGCTAGAACAGCTGCCTCACCAAAAATAGACCCTAACAGCAGGCACCACCTGCCCAAGGGCATTATCAGCAAACACATCCAGATACACAAACTGAGCTATCTGGAGAAGTGCCTCTATCAAAGTGAACCTATAAAGTCTGGAAAAAGACTTTTTAACCAAATGTGCAGATACCAATGTAAGGAATGAAAGATGGCAAAAATCAAGTAAGTATAACATGGGTACTAATAAAGCTCCAATAACTGGCCCTAAAGAAATTGAGATCTATGAACTATCAGACAGACAATTCATCTCCTAAAGGGCCTACATGCAGATTTACCCACCCAGGGCCCAGTGCAGAAGTAGTCCTTTAAAAACCACCCAGACTTTGGGTGAAGGACTCATTTCCTAATTCTAAAGCATTGATTACTTACTAGATTATCCTACAGAATCAGAGGAGTGGATGACATCTTCCTGCTCTCCCCCTGTTTTGCTAAAGCTGGAAGTTACCACCAACCCCCCTCCCTCCTGTGGGTGTCACCATTATGCTCCAGCTAACGGGCACTTTTCCTGCATGCTCTCTTGCCTTGCCAAAGCCAGCAGGTAACATCTCTCTCTCTCTTTTTTTTTTTTTCCTTTCTTTTCTTCTTCCTTCTCCTTCTTCTTTTCTATTTCTTTCTTTTTTTGGTAGATTCCATTTTTGCACTTTCCCTCTACTGCACTCCAAAACATCAATATAGCCCAGAGGGGAGCTTCTTCACCTATCTAGTGCCCCAGTTTTTATATCAGTCACCTGGTTTTTACAGCTGCCTTTAATCACCTGGCTATGGAGACAAAGGGGACTTGAGCTCTTGGGTCCCATGGGACTATAACAATTGGAGAGAAGTTCTTGGCAGACTACAAATCCCAGGGCACTAAATAGATAGCACATTGAAACACACTGCCCATCTTTCTGAGAAAGAAGCCATTTCTTTCCCCAGGACATTTGGCCTGAGGGTCAGGTTTCTGGTTTGGCACAATTATAAGAACCTATCGAAGTGTTCTCAGAGAACTAAGGCCAGTGGATATAATCTTTGTACTCTCCCTCGCTTCAGTGCAGCTAGCTAAGTATCTTCCTGAAAGGCATTTATACCCTTTCCTGGTGCCCAGATTTTTGTAGCTGCTGTCAGGGGACAGGTCTATATTGACTAGCTCTGGTAACCAGTAACACTTATACTCACAGGTCCCACAGGAATGTAAATAATGGATAAAAAGTTCTTAAACAGCTACCATGCCCAGGTTATAGCACAAAGCAGCAGATACAGGAGTTCAATCTTTCTGTTAAAGAGACCTATTAACTTCAGGTTATAGCTTCAGCCTGAGGGGCAGGATTCTAATTAAACACATATCTAAGGACTAACTGTAAACATTTCCTGAAACCTTGGAGGGTGGGCACTAATTTCACGCTCTCTCCCTCCACCATGCTCTCCTAGAGCACTAGCATCTCTCAAAGAAAGCTCCTGTCCAAGTCTCTTACCTGATGGTACCCTGGTTTTTATGGCTGCTGCCCAGGGGATAGTCCTTGATCCTCAGGCTCTGGTGGCTGGGGCTGGGGAAGGGGAGGAGGAGCTTGTGTTCCTGGGTCACACAAGACTGTAACAATCAGAGAAACAGTTCTTGGCAGATTACCACCCACAGGGCACTACAAAGACAATAGACAGAAACACATCCCTAGACTTTCTATGAAAGAGACCTACTTGCTAGTGCTGGAGTTTCAGACATAGGGACAGACTTACAGGCTTGGCATGCATCTAAAGGCCATGGAAGTACTCTTAGGAACTATAGGCTGGGGTATGCCATCTTTGCATTCTCCCTCTGGCTCACTACAGCTCACAGGTAACTCCCAGAAAGGAGCTTGTACACTCATTTGGAGCCAGTATTATTGCCAATGCTACCCAGGGGACATATCCAGATCACCTAGCTCAAGACCCCAGCAGGATTTATGATTACAGTCCCACAGAACAGTCTATATTTGCACTCTAAAAGCTACTGCTTCAGGGTCTGGCTTCCAATCAGCCTGAATCTAAGTATTAGATGAAATCCTCCCTTTTGGGACACTGACTGGTCTTGGCACACACTCAATTATGGGGGGCTATTAAAAATAAAATAGGCTCTTTGTACAATCACAAAGACAACCAAGAGCTAGGGCAGCATGGGAAAATAAGGTTCATCTCCCACATGAGACCAATCCTTCAAGAGTAGGAGAGGTAGCTGTCTTATCTAATACATAGAAAGCAACACAGAGAGTCAAGCAAAAGGTAGAAACAGAGGAAAACATCCCAAATGAAAGAATAAAATAAAAACCTCAGGGTAGAGGTGAGGGGAGGAAACTTTAATATATGGAGATAAGTAATTTACCTAACAGAGTTCAGAGAATCGATGCTCATTAAACTCAGGAGAAAAATGATTAACACAGTGGGAACAACAAATAGATAGAAAATATAAGAAAATTCCAATCAGAAGAAATCAATAACTATGCTGAAAAATACATTAGAGGGATTCCATAATAGACTAGATAGAGCAGAAGAAAGGATCAATAAACTCAAACACAGGGCAGAGGAACTCAGCCAATCAGAGCAGCAAAAAGAAAGAAAATGAAAAAGGTAAATATAGATTAATGAATATATGGGACAATGTCAAACAGACAGACATTTGCATTACAGAAATTTCACAAGAAGGGAGAAAGAAAGGGGTGAAATGGTATTTGAAGAAATAATGGTTGAAATTTCCCTAATCTGGAGAAAGATATATCCAGATCCAGGACCCACAGAGTTCCAACTAAGATGAAATCAGAGACCTACACCAAGACACATTATAATAAAACTGTCAAGTTTAAAAACAAGAAGAGAATTTTAAAAGCCGCAAAAGAGAAACAACTTGGCACGTATAAGGGAGCCCTCATAACACTATCAGCAGATTTTTCATCAGAAACCTTACAAGCCAGAAGGGAGAGGTATGATATATTCAAAGTGCTAAAAGCAGAAAATTCTCAACTAAAATACTCTACCCAGCAGCACATATCATTCAGAATTAAAAGAGAAATAGAGAATTTTCTAGAGAAGCAAAGACTAAGGAGCCTATCACCAATAAGCTTACCTTACAAAAAATGTTAAAGATACTCTTTAAGCTGAAAAGAAAGGACATTAATTAGCAACAATAAAACAACAACAAAAACAAAAGGACAGCTCTCAGTGTTGAAGGTAAATAGTATAGTAAAGGTAGTTGATCGATCACTTATACAGCTAGTATGAAGGTTAAAAGACAAAAGAAGTAAAAATAAGGGTAACTGTATTAACTAGTTAAGGAATGAACAAGATCAAAATGCAAAATGTGACAACAAAAACAAAGTGTTGGGAGGGAAGGGTAAAATGTAGGGATTTAAAATACTTTGAAACTTAAGTTATCAACTTAAAATAAATTATTATAAGTTGTTATATTTAAGCCTCATGGTAACCACCAAGAAAATACCTATAGTAGATAAACAAAAGATAATGAGAAAGAAATCTAAGCATATCACAAAAGAAAGTCATCACACCACAAAGGAAGACAGCAAGAGAAAAAAAAAAGAGAACTACAAAACAAAATAAAATAAAAAAAAACCCACTAAAACAATTAACAAAATGTCAGTAAGTACATAACTATCAGTAATTAATTTAAATGTAGATGCATTATATTCTCCAAAAGACACAGAATGGCAGAACGGACCCTTTTTTAAAGACCAATCTATAGGCCGCCTCTAAGAGACTAGACTCACTTCAGATCATGCAAGATTGAAAGTGAGGGCGTGAAAAAGATATTCCATGCAAATGAAAACCAACAGAAAGCTGGGGAAACTATATTAATATCAGACAAAACAGATTTCTGTTTGTTTGCTTCTTGTTGCTGTTGTTGTTTTTCAAAATAGACTTTAAAACAAACACTGTAGCGAGACATAAAGAAGGGCATTCCATAATGATAAAGAAGTCAATCCAACAAGAGGATATATCATTTGTAAATATTTATATACCCAACATAAGATAATCTAAACATATAAAACACATGTTAACAGACCTAAAAGGAGACATAGTGAAACAATGATAGTAGGGGACTTTAATACCCCAGTTACATCAATAGATAAATCATCCAGATAGAAAATCAACAGAAAACATCAACCTTAAATAAAATGTTAAGCCAGATGAACTTAACAGATGTATATAGAACATTTCATCCCAAAGAAATGCAATACACATTTTCTTTTTTTTTTTAAAGATTTTATTTATTTATTTGACAGAGAGAGTTAGGGAGAGCAGGAACACAAGCAGGAGGAGTGGGAGAGGGAGAAGCAGGCTTCCCGTGTAGCAGGGAGCCCGATGTGGGGCTTGATCCCAGGATCCTGGGATCATGACCTGAGCCGAAGGCAGATGCTTAATGACTGAGCCACCCAGGCGCTCCGCAATACACATTTTCTTAAATGTACATACAACATTCTCCAGAATAGATCATATATTAGGCCACCAAAGGAGTCATAACAAATTTAAAAGACTGAAATCATACCAAGCATCCCTGCCAACCACAATGGCATAAAACTAGAAATAAACTATAAAAAGAAAACTGGGAAATTAACAAATATGTGGACACTAAACAACATGCTATTGAACAATCAATGAGTCAAAGAAGAAATAAAAAAAATAAGATAAAAATACCTGGAACAAAACAAAATGGAAATATGATATACCAACACTTATGGGATATAGCAAAAGCAATTCTAAGAAAGAAGTTCGTAACAATTAATGCCTACCTCAGAAACAAGAAAAGTCTCAAGTAAACTAACCATCCACCTTACGGAACTAAAAAAATAAGTACAAATGAATCCCAAAAAGAAGGAAGGAAATAACAAAGATCAAAGCAGAAATAGATAAAATATAGACTAAAAATATTGTAGAAAGGATCAATGAAACCAAGAGCTGTTTCTCTGGAAAGATAAACAAAACTGACAAAATGTTAGGAAGACTCATCCAGAAAAAAAGTCTCATTAAATAAAATCGAAATGAAAGAGGAGATGTTGCAAATGATACCACACAAATACTAAAAATTGTGAGACTATTACAAACAATTAAAGGCTAACAAATAGGTAAACCAAAAAGAAATGGATACATTCAAAGAAACATACAACCTTCCATGACTGAATCTTAAAGAAACAGAAAATCTGAACAGACAAATTACTAGTAGGTAGAATGAATCAGTAATCTTAAAACTCCCTACAAACAAAAGGTCAGGACCAGATGGTTTCACTGTCAACTTGTCCCAAACATTTCAAGTAGAATTAATACCAATCCATCTCAAACTCTTCCAAAACTAGAAGAGGAAACACTTCCAAACTCTATTTATAAGGCCAGCATTATCCTGATATCAAAATCAGACAAGGACATCACAAGAAAAAAAAAATTATAGGCCAGTATCCCAGATCTTCAACAAATTATTAGCAAACTGAATTCAACAATATATTAAGAGTACTGTACACCATGATCAAGTGGGATGTATTCCAGAGTTGTAAAGATGGTTTAACATTTGCAAATCAATCAACATGATACACTACATTAACAAAACAAAGGCTAAAATTCATATGATCATCTCAATTGATTAAGATAAAAAACATTTCACAAAATTCAATATCCATTTATGATAAAAATTCTCAATAGAGTGTGTATAAAGGAAATGTACCTCAACATAACAAGGGCCAGATATGACAAGCCTACAGCTAACATTATATTCAATGCTGAAAAGTTAAGAGCTTTTCCTCAAAGATCAGGAACATGACAAAGATACCCACTCTTGCCACTTTTATTCCCCATAGTATTGGAAGGGTTACCCAGAGCAATTAGGCAAGAAAAAGACACAAAAAGTATTCAAAGTGGAAGGAGGAAGTAAACTGTCACTATTTGTATATGGCATTATATTATATGTAGAAAACCCTAAAGACTCCATCAAAAAACTGCTTGAATTAATAAATGAATTCAGTAAAGTTGTAAGATACAAGACCCACATACAAAAATCTGTTGTTTCTATACAATAATAACAAACTATCAGAAAAAGAAGTCAAGAAAACAATTCCATTTACAATCACATCAGAAAAAGTAAAATACCTAGGCATAAGTTTAATCAAGAAGGGGAAAGTCCAACACACTAAAAGTATAAGATATTTATGAAAGAAACTGTAAAGGATTCAAAGACATGGAAATATATTCTGTGCTCATGGAGTAGAAAAATTAATATTATTAAAATGTCCATACAAGCCAAAACAATCTACATATTCATGCAACCCCTATCAAAATATCAATGACAGAACTAGAAGAAACAATTCTAAAATTTGGGTGAAACTACAAAAGACCCTAAATATCCAAAGCAATCTTGAGAGAGACCAAAGCTGGAGGCATCAGGATCCCTGACTTCAAACTACATTATAGAGCGATAGTGATCAAAAGATTATGGTATTGGCATTAAAGAGACACATAGGTTGATGGAACAGAATAGAGATCCCAGAAATAATCTCAGCATATATGATCAGTTACTTTATGACAAAGTAGCCAAGAATATACAACGGGGAAAAAAAACACTAAGTTCAATAAATGCTAGGAAAACTGAACAGCAATATGGAAAAGAAAGAAACTGGACAACTATTTCATACCATACATAAAAATTAACTCAAAATGGAGTAAAGACTTGAATATAAGACCTGAAACCATAAAATTCCTAGAAGAAAACAAGTGGCAAGCTCCTTGACATAGGCCTTAGCTTATAATATGCTAATGGTGATGCCAAATTCATTTATAACTCTAGTTTAAAAGTTAGAAAGACAAACATAGTAAAAGTAACCATAACTGCAAAATTATTATTAGTTGCACAATATAAAAATACATAAATTGTTACATCAATAATCTAAATGTGAGGGAGAGGAAAAGTAAAAGTATAAAGCTTAGGAATTCTATTGAGGTTAAATTACTAGTTTAAAACAAGATGTTAGAATTTTAAGATATCTTATATATGCCTCATGGTAACCACAAGGGAAACAAATATAGTAACTATAGTAGAGAACATGATAAAGAAATCAGATCTTACTAACATGAAAAGACATCAAAATCCAAAAAAGACAGAGTAGGAAACAAGGAACAATGGATTTGTAAAACAACCAGAAAACAAGAAAGTGGCAGTAGTAAGTCTTTATCAATAATTACTATAACATAACTGGATTAAATCTTGCAATCAAAAGATATAAAATGGCTAAAAACAAGATCCAACAATATGCTGCCTACAAGAGACTCACTTTAGCCTTAAAGATATAGATAGCCTGAGAGTAAATAGATATGGGGTGGCTGGGTGATAGACATTGGGGAGGGTATGTGCTATGGTGAGCGCTGTGAATGGTGTAAGACTGATGAATCACAGACCTGTACTTCTCAAACAAATAATACATTATATGTTAAAAAAAGAAGAAGAAGAAGAAGATAGTAGGAAGGGAAAAAAGAAGGGGGGAAATTGGAGGGGGAGACGATCCATGAGACTACGGACTCTGAGAAACAAACTGAGGGTTCTAGAGAAGAGGGGGTGGGGGGATGGGTTAGCCTGGTGATGGGTATTAAAGAGGGCACGTATTGAATGGAGCACTGGGTGTTATACGCAAACAATGAGTCATGGAACACTACATCAAAAACTAATGATGTAATGTATGGTGATTAACATAACATAATAAAATAAAACTTAAAAATTAAAAATTTAAAAAAAGATATTTCAGGCAAATGGTAACAACAAAAAAGGATAACTATACCTATATCAGACAAAATAGTCTTTAAGCTAAAAATGATATAAAGAGACAAAGAAGGTCATTATATAATGATAAAGGAATCAATATATCAAAAAGTTATATATCAATTTTAAATACTGCCCCAAATTAGAGAACCTAAATACATGAAGTAAAAACTAACAGAGTTAAAAGAAGAGATAAACAGCAGTACAATAATAGTTGGAGACTTATTAGCCCACTCTCAACAATGGATATATCAATTCAAATAGAGAATCAGTAAGGAAACAGTGGATTTGAACAACACTGGAGACTAAATGGACTTAACAAATACAGAATATCCTACTTGACAACAGTAGAATACACATTCTTCTCTTATGCACATAGAACATTTTCAGGATAGATCATATGTTAGCCCACAGAACAAGTCTTAGTAAGTTCAAGAAGATTGACATCATACCAAGTAACTACTTTCACCACAATGGTATAACTAGAATCAGTAACAAAAGGACAAGTGAAAAATTTATAAATATATGGAAATTAAACAACACTCTCCCAACCAATCAACGGTTTGAAGAAAAATTTAACGGGAAAATTTTAAAAAGTATCTTAAGATAAATCAAAATGGAAAAACAACATACCAAAACTTACGGGATGCAGCAAAAGCAATACTAAGAGGGTAGTTCATAGTAATGAATGCCTCTATTAAGAAGCAAGAAAGGTCTCTAATAAATTACTAACTCTACATCTTAAGGAACTACAAAAAGAAGAGCAAACTGAGCACATAGCTAGCAGAAGGGTAAAAATAATAAAGATTAGAACAGGAATAAAAGAAATAGAGAACAGGAAAACAGTAAAAAAGATAGCCAAAATAAGAGATGGTTATTTGAAAAGATAAATAAAATTGACAAATCTTTAGCTAGAAAAAAACAAGGAAAAAAGGGAGAGGACACAAATCAACAAAATTATACATGTAAAAAAGGACATTATAACTGATATCACAGAAACACTGAAAGGATCATAAGAGACTACCTGAATAACTATTTGCCAACTAAGTGGATAACCTGGAAGAAATGGAGAAATTCTTAGAAATCTACAAACTACCAAGACTGACTCAGGAAGATATAGAAAGTCTGAATAGACAAATCACCAATAACAAGATATAATCAGTAATCAAAAATCTCCCAAAGAAAGAAAAACCACAACCAGATGTCTTCCCTGGTGAATTTTATCAAACATTTAAAGAAGAATCAACACCAATTCTTCGCAAATCAGATACTAACTTGAATCCATAGAAAAAAATGAAGAGGACTAGAAATGTGATAAATAGCACTGTTAATACAACAGATTCGATGAATATATACTTGCTCTTCTTTCTTCACTTAGCTCCTTTAAATTACAACACATTTTATAAATTGATAATTACAATAATGTACTGTTGGGTTTGTAACATACATAGATATATAATAGCATCAAAAAGAGGAAAGGAAATATACATACACAGAAATACCACTTTAGGGGTGCCTGGGTGGCTCAGTCATTAAGTGTCTGCCTTCGGCTCAGGTCATGATCCCAGGACCCTGGATGGAGCCCTGCATTGGGATCCTTGCTCAGTGGGAAGCCTGCTCCTCCCTTTCCCACTCACCCTGCTTATGTTCCCTCTCTTGCTGTGTCTCTCTCTGTTAAATAAATAAATAAAATCTTTAAAAAATAAAAAAATAAAATAACATTTTATATCTCACCAGACAAGTCTGTATATATCTGTATTAATTAAATTAAGGTATATATTTTAAGCCCTCGTGGGGGGAAAACAATAACTAAATATATACAATTAAAACATCATTAAAGGAATGGAAAAAAAAGTAAATGTATACAATTAAAACATTAAAGGAATGTAAATGTTACCCTATAAAATATTCACTTAGTGCAAAAAAGTAGGAATGGAGGGGGAGAAGAACAAAAAGATATGAGACCTATATGTGAACATTGTTAATATTTAGGTTTATTTCAAATCATCTTATGTTCTTGATATCTTTTTTGTTCTTGATATTTTAAATTATTGAATATACATACCTATTTACATATAATTTTAATTTTTAATTAAATTTTAATTAAATTTTAATTTTTAATATATTTTCTTTTTTAAAACTACTCATGGCATAGCACAATATGACTAGCAAGAGAAGCTGTAGCTCCCAGCTTCACCCAGGCGAAGGAACATTGGTTCCCATGTCCAGGGCTCTCAACTTTTCAGATGGGACTCTCCAAAGGACTGGCTTCTGTTTTGCCTGTCTAGGAGTCTAGCCACCTGGAGGAGAATGGAGGCAGTGGCTTGGGCTCATAAATGCCTTAATTTTATCTCCCTGGCTCAACTGTGGGAAACCACAGTTGCCTACAATGCCACAACTTTTCTTAGGGCTGTCCAAAGAACTGGCTTCTGACTTGCCTATATTCAAGTGCTGACAAGATCTGGCATCACCTTGCTGCTGCCTGGGGACTGAAAACAGACAAATATTTGGGCTGGCAGTCACAATATATCCTATCCCAGTTGGGCACAAAGCAAGTAAACAAAATCTCTAGCTATCAGCTTCAACCTGGAGAGGGAAAGGGGTGGACATCTAATGACACTTTTCTGAGGTTATCTGAGGAAGTGTCCCAGTACACTAATGGGACCTGGCATACCCTAGACACCTAGGGGAAATACAGAGAACACAGAAAGCAGGCTGAATTATCATGAAGGTTTGAGAGGCCACCAGAAACTCTGCCAGGCTGATTGGTGGGAGTATTCTTCTCAATGAGGCTACTCCATAATACCTGGGAGATGTGCCTGCTTCATCAAAAGTGCAGAAAGCAACACAGAGTCAAGGAAAACGAAGAATCAGGTAAAGATGCTTCAAACAAAGAAACAAGATAAATCTCCAGAAACTGACTGTAATGAAGAGTTATATAAAGTACCTGATGCAGAATTCAAGATAAATGTCATAAAGATGTTCACTGAGGACAAAAGAACAACGCAGGAGCAGTATGAGAATTTTAACACAGAGAAAGAAGAAAAAGGAAAAAGAGAACCAAACAAAAATCATGGAGCTCAAGAACACAAACACTGAACTGAAAAAAATTCACTAGAGTGGTTCAAAAACAGACTACATCCAGCAGAAGACAAGATCAGAAAACTCAAAGAAAACTCATTTAAAGTAATTTAGTAAGAGGAACAAAAACAAAAAGAAAGAAAAAGAGTGAAGAAAGCTTCAGGAACTTATGGAGTACCAACAAACAGACTAAAACATGCATTATAGAGGTCCCAGAAGAAGAAGAGAGAGAAAACAGACCAGAAAGTGTGTTCAAAGAAATAATGGCTGAAAACTTCCTAAATCTAGGGAAGAAAATGGGTATCTGGAGCCAAGAAGCCTAATTAGAATCAAAGAAGTAAAACTGTTCCTTTTCTCAGATGATATGATCTTAGATATAAAACATCCTAAAGACTTTTTTAAAAAGTTATAATAAACACATTCAGTAAAGTTGCAGGATACAGAATCAACATATAAAAATCAATGTTTCTATAAACTAATGACAAACTATCTGAAAATGAAATTAGAAACACAATCCCATTTACAATTGCAGCAAAAAGAGTAAAATCCAGAAATAAGCTTAATGGAGGAGGTGAAATACTTGTATACCAAAAATTTAAAACACTGATGAATGACAATACCGTATGATTTCACTCATACGTGGAATTTAAGAAACAAAACAAGCAAAGGAAGAACAAAAGAGAGAAGCAAACCAAGAAACAGACTCTTTAAGTATAGAGAACAACTTTATGGCTACCAGAGGGGAGGAGGGTGGGGATAGGTTAAATAGGTGATGAGCAATGGCTATTGTATGGAAGTGTTGAATCCACTATGTTATACACCTAAAACTAATATAACACTCTATGTTAACAAACTAGAATTTAAATAAAACTTAAAAAATAAAATCATAAGTGAAAAAAAAGAAAAACTGATGGAAGAAATGTAAGAACACAAACAAATGGAAAGCTAATTTGTGTTTATGGGCTGGAAGACTAATACTAAAATGCCCATACTATCCAAAGTGATCTATAGATTCAACATAGTCCTTATTGATATACCAATGTTTTTTTTATATAAAAAAAATATATACTGGAACCATAAAATCCCACAAATAGACACATCAATCTTGAAAAAGAATAACAAAACTGGAGGCATCACACTTTCTGATTTTAAAATACACTATAAAGCTACAGCAATCAAAAAAGTAGAGTACTTGAATCTGACTGACAAAAAACAACAATGGAACAGTATAGAGAGGCTAGAAGTAAATCTATACATACACAGCCAACTGATCATTCACAAGGATTTTAAGAATACACAATGGGAAAAGAACAGTTTCTTCAAAAAATGGTGCTGGGAAAACTGAATATCCGCATGTAAAAGAATGTATTTGGAACATTATGTCACACAATACACAAAAAAATCAACTCAAAACATTTTAAAGATTTCAATGTGAGGCCTGAAACTGTAAAATTCCTACAAAAAAATATAGGAAAAAGTTTCATTAGTCTTGGCAATGATTTCATGGATATGAGACCAAAAGCACAGACAAGAAAAATAGACAAGTGGAACTACCTTAAATTAAAAAGCTTTAGCACAAAAAAGGAGGAGCCAAATGAGTGAAAAGGCAACACATTGAGTGGGGATAAATGTTTGTGAAACATCTATCTGATAAGGAGTTATTTTCTAAAATATATGAGGAACTCCAACAACTCAATATTAAAAAAAAGCAGAACAACAACAACAAAAAAACTCTAATAACCATATATTAAAAATGGGCTAAGGACTTGAACGGATATTTCTCTAAAGAACACACAAATGGCCAATAGATGTATGAAAAATATCTTAACATCTCTAAGGATCAAATCAAAATCACAATGAGATGGCTATTATTAAAAAAAAAAAAAAAGAAAGGTGGTGATAAGGATGAAGAGTAACTGAAATCCTGCACACCACTGATGGGAATAAAAAATAGTACAGACATATGGGGGGGGCAGAGCAAGATGGAGGAGGAGTAGGAGACGTGGATTTCGTCTGGTCTCAGGAATTCAGCTGGATAGGGATCAAACCATTCTGAACACCTACGAACTCAACAGGAGATCGAAGAAAAGAATATCAACAACTCTCTGAACACAAAAGTGACCACTTTCTGGAAGACAAAATGACAAGACAGAAAAAATCACTTCAACAAAAAGAACAAGAGATAGTACCGTCTGCAGGGACCTACTCAATACGGACATTATTACAATGATGGACATAGAGTTCAGAATCATGATTTTAAAGATAATACCTGGGCTTGAAAAAAGCATGGAAGTTATGAGAGAAACCTTTTCTGGAGAAATAAAAGAACTAAAATCTAACCAAGTCGAAATCAAAAAGGCTATTAATGAGGAGCAATCAAAAATGGGGGCACTACCTGCTAGGATAAATGAAACAGAAGAGAGAATCAGCGAGATAGAAGACCAAATGATAGAAAATAAAGAAGCTGAGAAAAAGACAGATAAACAACTACTGGATCACGAGGGCAGAATTTCGAGAGATAAGCGATACCATAAAACGAAACGTTAGAATTATTGGAACCCCAGAAGAAGAAGAAAGAGAGAGAGAGGGGAAGAATGTATATTGGAGTAAATTATAACAGAGAACTTGCCTAATGTGGGGAAGGAAACAGGCATCCAAATCCAGGAGGCACCGAGAACCGCTCTCAAAATCAATAAAAATAGGTCGACACCCCAACATCTAATAGTAAAACTTACGACTCTCAGACACAAAGAGAAAATTCTGAAAGCAGCTCGGAAAAAGAGATATGTAACCTATAATGGCAGAAATATTAGATTGGCAACAGACCTATCCACAGAGACCTGGCAGGCCAGAAAGGACTGGGATGATATATTCAGAGCACTAAACGAGAAAAATATGCAGCCAAGAATACTATATCCAGTAGGATATAGTCTGTCTATATCTAGGCTATCACTGAAAATAGAAGGAGAGAGAAAAAGCTTCCAGGACAAACAAAAACTAAAGGAGTTTGCAAACACAAAACCAGTCCTCCAAGAAATATTGAAAGGGGTCCTCTAAGCAAAGAGAGAGCCTAAAAGCAGCATAGATCAGAAAGGAATGGAGACAATATACAGTAACAGTCACCTTACAGGCAATACAATGGCACTAAATTCATGTCTTTCAATAGTTACCCTGAAAGTAAATGGGCTAAATGCCCCAAACAAAACAAAGGCTATCAGACTGGATTAAAAAACAAGACCCATCAATATGCTGTCTGCAAGAGACACATTTTAGACCCAAAGACACCCCCAGATTGAAAGTGAGGGGGTGGAAAACCATTTACCATGCTAATGGACACCAAAAGAAAGCTGGGGTGGCAATTCTTATATCAGACAAATTAGATTTTAAACCAAAGACTGTAATAAGAGATGAGGAAGGACACTATATCCTACTTAAAGGGTCTACCCAACAAGAAGATGTAACAATTGTTAATATCTATGCCCCTAACATGGGAGCAGCCAATTATATAAGGCAATTAATAACAAAAGCAAAGAAACACATTGACAATAATACGATAATAGTGGAGGATGTTAACAGCCCCCTCACTGAAATGGACAAATCATCTAAGCAAAATATGAACAAGGAAATAAAGACTTTAAATGACACACTGGACCAAACGGACTTCACAGACATATTGAGAACATACCATCCCAAAGCAAGAGAATACACATTCTTCTCTAGTGCCAATGGAACATTCTCCAGAATAGATCACATCCTAGGTCACAAATCAGGTCTCAACCAGTACCAAAAGACTGGGATTATTCCCTGCATATTTTCAGACCACAATGCTTTGAAACTAGAACTCAATCACAAGAGGAAAGTCGGAAAGAACTCAAATACATGGAGGCTAAAGTGCATCCTACTAAAGAATGAATGGGTCAACCAGGAAAGTAAAGAAGAATTAAAAAAAATTCATGGAAATCAATGAAAATGAACACAACTGTTCAAAATCTTTGGGATACAGCAAAGGCAGTCCTAAGAGGAAATTATATGGCAATACAAGCCTTCCTCAAGGAACAAGAAAGGTCTCAAATACACAACCTAACCCTCCAACCAAAGGAGCTAGAGAAAAAACATCAAATAAAGCCTAAACCCAACAGAATAGAAATAATAAAGATCAGAGTAGAAATCAATGAAATAGAAACCAAAAGAACAGTAGAACAGATCAACAAAACTAGGAGCTGGTTCTTTGAAAGAATTAACAAGATTGATAAACCTCTGGCCAGACCTATCAAAAAGAAAAGAGAATGACCCAAATCAACAAAATCATGAATGAAAGAGGAGAGATCACAACCAACACCAAAGAAATACAAACAATAATAAGAACATATTATGAGCAAGTTTGTGCCAGCAAATTAGGTAACCTGGAAGAAATAGATGCATTTCTAGAGACGTATCAACTACCAAAACTGAACCAGGAAGAAATAGAAAACCTGAACAGACCTATAACCACTAAGGAAATAGAAGCAGTCATCAAAAATCACCCAACAAACAAAAGCCCAGGGCCAGATGGCTTCCCAGGGGAATTTTACCAAACATTTAAAGAAGAAATAATATCTATTCTCCTGAAACTGTTCCAAAAAATAGAAATGGAAGGAAAAGTTCCAAACTCGTTTTATGAGGCCACCATTACCTTGATCCCCAAACCAGACAAAGACCCCATCAAAAAGGAGAATTACAGACCAATATCCTTGATGAACATGGATGCAAAAATTCTCACCAAAATACTAGCCAATAGGATCCAAAGGTACATTAAAAGGATTATTCACCATGACCAAGTGGGATTTATCCCCGGGTGGCAAGGTTGGTTCAATATCCGCAAATCAGTCAACGTGATACAATACATTAACAAAAGAAAGAATAAGAAACATATGATGATCCTCTCAATAGATGCAGAAAAAGCGTTTGACAAAGTACAGCATCCTTTCTTGATCAAAACTCTTCAGAGTATAGGGATAGAGGGTACATACCTCAATATCATAAAAGCCATCTATGAAAAACCCACAGCAAATATCATTCTCAATGCGGAAAAACTGAGAGCTTTCACCCTAAGGTCAGGAACGCGGCAGGGATGTCCACTCTCACCACTGCTATTCAACATAGTATTAGAAGTCTTAGCCACAGCAATCAGACAACAAAAAGAAATCAAAGGCATCCAAATCAGCAAAGAAGAAGTCAAACTCTCACTCTTTGCAGATACGATACTTTATGTGGAAAACACAAAAGACTCCACCCCAAAACTGCTAGAACTCATACAGGAATTCAATCAAGTGGCAGGATATAAAATCAATGAGCAGAAATCAGTGGCATTACTATACACCACAACAAGACAGAAGAGAGAGAAATTAAGAACTCAATCCCATTTACAATTGCACCCAAAACCATAAGATACCTAGGAATAAATCTAACCAAAGAGGCAAAGGATCTGTACTCCCAAAACTATAAAATACTCATGAAAGAAATTGAGGAAGACACAAAGAAATGGAAAAACGTTCCATGCTCATGGATTGGAAGAACAAATATTGTGAATATGTCAATGCTACCTAGAGTAATCTACACATTCAATGCACTTCCCATCAAAATACCATCCACTTTCTTCAAACAAGTGGAATAAATAATCCTAAAATTTGTATGGAACCAGAAAAGACCCCAAATAGCCAAAGGAATGTTGAAAAAGAAAAGCAAAGTTGGCGGCATCACAATTCCGGACTTCCAGCTCTATTACAAAGCTGTCATCATCAAGACAGTATGGTACTGGCACAAAAACAGACACATAGATCAATGGAACAGAATCGAGAGCCCAAAAATGGACCCTCAACTCTATGATCAAGTAATCTTTGACAAAGCAGGAAAGAATGTCCAATGGAAAAAAGACAGTCTCTTCAACAAATGGTGTTGGGAAAACTGGACAGCCACGTGCAGAAGAATGAAACTGGACCATTTCCTTACACCACACACAAAAAGAGACTTAAAATGGATGAAAGACCTAAATGTGAGACAGGAGTCCATCAAAATCCTAAAGGAGAACACAGGCAGCAACCTCTTCAACTTCAGCCGCAGCAACTTCTTCCTAGAAACCTCGCCAAAGGCAAGGGAAGCAAGGGCAAAAATGAACTAATGGGATTTCATCAAGATAAAAAACTTTTGCACAGCAAAGGAAACAGTCAACAGAACCAAAATACAACCGACAGAATGGGAGAAGATATTTGCAAATGACATATCAGATAAAGGGCTAGTATCCAAAATCTATAAAGAACTTATCAAACTCAACACCCAAAGAACAAATAATCCAATCAAGAAATGGGCTGAAGACATGAAAAGACATTTTTCCAAAGAAGACATACAAATGGCCAACAGACACATGAAAAAGTGCTCAACATCGCTTGGCATCAGGGAAATCCAAATCAAAACCTCAATGAGATACCACCTCACACCAGTCAGAATGGCTAAAATTAACAAGTCAGGAAACGACAGATGTTGGAGGGGATGCGGAGAAAGGGGAACCCTCTTACACTGTTTGTGGGAATGCAAGCTGGGGCAACCACTCTGGAAAACAGTATGGTCAAGTTCAAAATAGAGCTACCATATGATCCAGCAATTGCACTACTGGGTATTTACCACAAAGATACAAATGTAGGGATTCGAAGGGGTATGTGCACCCCGATGTTTATAGCAAAAATGTCCACAATAGCCAAATTGTGGAAAGAGCCAAGATGTCCATCGACAGATGAATGGATAAAGAAGATGTGGTATATATATACAATGGAATATTATGTAGCCATGACAAGGAATGAAATCTTGCCATTTGCAACGATGTGGATGGAACTGGAGGGTGTTATGCTATGTGAAATAAGTCAATCAGAGAAAGACATGTATCCTATGACCTCACTGATATGAGGAATTCTTAATCTCAGGATACAAACTAAGGGTTGCTGGGGTGGGGGTGAGTGGGGGTGATGGGGTGGCTGGGTGATAGACATTGGGGAGTGTATGTGCTATGGTGAGCACTGTGAATTGTGCAAGACTGTTGAATCACAGATCTATACCTCTGAAACAAATAATGCAATATATTTTAAGGAAAAAAAAGAAGAAGATAGCAGGAGGGGAAGAATGAAGGGGACGAAATCGGAGGGGGAGAGGAACCATGAGAGACGATGGACTCTGAGAAACAAACTGAGCGTTCTAGAGGGGAGGAGGGTGGGGGGATGGGTTAGCCTGGTGATGGGTATTAAAGAGGGCACGTTCTGCATGGAGCTGGGTGTTATGCACAAACAATGAATCATGGAACACTACATCACAAACTAATGATGTAATGTACGGTGATTAACATAACAATAAAAAATAGTACAGCTACTATAGAAAACAATGGAAGTTTCTCAAAAAATGAAAAATAGACCTACCATATGACCCAGCAATCTCACTTCTGGGTATTTATAAAAAAGAACTGAAATGAGGATCTCAAAAGGAATATGAGATAGTATCACTCCCATAGTCATTGTGGCACTACTCAAATTAGCCTAAGTCTGGAAAGAAATGTCTACTGACAGATGACTGGGTAAATAAAATGTGGTATGTTCCCACAAAAGAATATTAATCAGTCTTTAAAAAAAGGAAATTCTGCAGCATGCAACAACAGGGATGTGCCTTGACATTATAATAAGTGAATATACCAGTCACTGAAAAACAAATACTGTAAGATTTCACTTATATGATTCATTCTTCCCTTTTTTAACTGGAAGAGTGGGATCATATACTAAAGCATATACGAAGGGCTTGAAAAAAGTATACTAATATACTAACGGCTTGAAATTTTAAGACTAGAAAGAAAGCATATTAATATAAGGGTCCATAAATAATTTCTAAGATGAAGACATATATTCACAAGATCAAATGCTCCTCCCCATTTAACAAAGGGCCAGGTAGGAACTTCAGCAATTTTAGAAAAAAAATGAGATTTCTCTGTGGGATTAAATAACAACATAAATTGTTGAATTATTAATTTGCAATTCAACATATAAGCATTATTAATAAAATTATAGAATGATTATTTAAAAGTTGTTTTATTTATCAAATTTGCTATTAATTACCTGGGTTCAATAGAAAAATATTAGGAAGTAAGCATCAAAATTCAAAGGAATTGTTGATCACAATAATTTTTCAATGAGAAAGAACATACACACTTTTAGAATG
This sequence comes from Zalophus californianus, assembly GCF_009762305.2. Lineage (NCBI taxonomy): Eukaryota > Metazoa > Chordata > Mammalia > Carnivora > Otariidae > Zalophus > Zalophus californianus. The sequence goes on from NC_045598.1 coordinate 61,393,347, forward strand.
CTTTCAAAATATCTACAAAATATTATCTTCAAAGGGCTTTAAATTTACATATTAATGAAAAATTTTAAGCAACTATGTAATATTTAAGTTTTATAGTAATATGTAATGTATGATTAAATAGTTATAAAATATAGAAGCATGAAGATAAAATCTCACAATTCAAATAGTTACTAATTTAACAGAGTACAGTTGTTCTGTTATGTTCTTGATATTTAGCTCTATTTGTTATCAAAAGAAAATGACTAATTATAATGTAGTTCCACCTGTCAGTTCTTTTCCATAGTAAAATGAAGAAGGGCATATCGAATTGTTAAAAAATAATTGTTATAATCAGTTAAAACACATTTTTAATATGATATACAATAGAGAAATAATTATGGGTTTGTTCAGAAAGATAATAAATTTTACTATCACCAATTAGAAAATAAACCATCCTTTTCCCATCAAATTAAAATGTTATTTTTATCATACTTAAAGATCTTCTATATATACAGATCATTTTAGGACACTCAATTCTGTTCATCTAATTTCTCTATCCATATGCCAATATGAACAAATATTGATTATAATAGCTTGATAGTAATTTTTTTTCCTCAGTAACTTTAAAAGCATACTTTCCAGTGTCTCTACAAAACCAGGCTTCTAATTAAAATCACTTTAAGTTAAAAATATGAACTTGAAAAGGAAGTCATTTGTATTATAGTAAATTCAGACACCAAAACATGGTAATTATTAATAATTAATATTTACTTCCAAATATGAGTATTTTATACCCAGTTGTCTATATATAATAATAAATAAATAATAAAATCATTGCTGAATTTCATTAAATTACTTTTTCGGAACTTATTGATATGATTCCATTTTTTTCTTTCAATTTAATTGTGTTAATAAACTGCCTACTTAAGATCCCCTCATTCCTGAAATAAACCTTATTTGGTCATGATTTTCTAAACTTCTTACATATTTTTGGATGTTATGATTCATTAATGTTTAATTTTTGTTTCTATACATATAGTCCTGATATTGGGTGATAATTTTCATTTTCATTATTCTATCACATATTAGAAAGAAAACTACACAAACCTTATAAAATGAAATGGTATTTTAAAATAGTTTCTTTTGATAAAGAATAATTAAATATTGTAATATTGTTTGTTAAGGAGTAAACAGAATTCAGTGATAAAACCATCTAGTCATAGTGTCTTTTAAAAATAGTATTTCTTTATTCTATTATTTGTTTATTGGTCTACAGAGATATTATATTCTTCTTGGGTCAATTTTGATAGTTTGTATTTCTTAGGTATCAGTCTGTTCTGGTAAATAAGTGCCATCCAACCTTTTTCATTCCATGGCACACAAAGGAAATGTATTGTTTATTAGTGAAAACAAAGGAACCTGTGGCTGTAAGTGACCTGCCGAAAGGTGCAGGGGATTACTGCTACTCCAGGCTTGCTGTGATTGCTCAACTATAACTCCTTCTGGGAATATCAGTATGTCACAATAAACCAGGTGAGAAGTTATTCTAGATTTTAAGATTTCAGGGTTTCATAATTAGACATTTATATACTTTCAATTTTATCTGTAACTATGGAGATGCCGCCTCTATTTCTAGATAAACAAAGACTGAGAGAATTTCTTCCTAGCAGATCTGCTTTACAAGATATTTCAAAGGAAATTTTTCAGGTAAAAAACTGACAGCAGACAATAACTCAAATTTACATGAAGAAATAAAGAGCAAGGGTAATTCCAATTACATAAGTAACTGTAAAAGTAAAAATGCATTTTTTCTCTTTTCTTCTTAAAGATGTTTGTGTATACACATAATACATAATACAGTATATAAAAACAATATGTACATATATGTATAAACATATAAAATGAAAAGCACAAAGAAGGGGAAAGAACATGGGGGCTATATTAAAAAATGAAGGGAGGGAAATCAGAGGGAGAGATGAACCATGAGAGATTATGGACTCTGAGAAACAAACAGGGTTTTAGAGGGAAGGGGGGAGGAGGGATTGGTTAGTCCGATTAAGGAGGCCACATACTGCATGGAGCACTGGGTGTTACACGAAAACAATGGATCGTGGATCACCACATCAAAAACTAATGATGTATTGTATGGTGACTAACATAACATAATAAAATTTAAAAAGGAAAGAAAAGAAGAAAGAAAGAAAGAAAGAAAGAAGAAAGAAAGAAAGAAAGAAAGAAAGAAAGAAAGAAAGAAAGAAAGAAAGAAAGAAAGAAAGAAAGAAAGAAAGAAAGAAAGAAAGAAAGAAAGAAAAGAAAGAAAGAAAGAAAGAAAGAAAGAAAGAAAGAAAGAGAAAGAAAGAAAGAAAGAGAAAGAAAGAAAGAAAGAAAGAAGAAAGAAAGAAAGAAAGAAAGAAAGAAAGAAAGAAAGAAAGAAAGAAAGAAAGAAAGAAAGAAAGAAAGAAAGAAAGATAAATAAATAAATAAAGCTTGGAAGCTTCTACTTTAAGAAACCTGGGGAAGAAAAGAGTGAAGTAAAACCATAGCAGGCAGAATGAAAGGAAATAAAGATCAGAGAGGAAAATCAGTGAAATAGAAAATCAGAAAAATACAGAAATCAATTAAACTAATACTTGACTCCTTGCCAATATCAGGAAAAAAGAGGCAAACCTTTGGCTAGCCTAAGAAAAAAAGAGAAGTCATAAATTACTAAAATAAAAAATAAAAGGGACTATATTACTAATGACCTTACAGAAATTAAAAGTATAAAAGAATGAATACTAGGAAGGGCATTATCAAAAATTAGACAATTTAGATGAAATGGAAAGATTCCCCAAAAGACACAAATTACCAAAACTAACTTAAAAAAATTGAAAACCTAAACAGACTTCTAACAAGCAAAAAAAACCAAAAACAAAACAAAAAACAACCTAAATTAGTAATTTAAAATATTCCCATGAAGGAAAGCCCCAGCCAAGATGTCTTCATGGGTGGATTCTACCAAACTTTTAAAGAAGAAATAAAATCCTTCACAAACTCTTTCCAAAAAATAGAGGAGGAAACACTTCCTTCTATATTTTATGATTCTTTTTTTTCTTTTTTAAAGATTTTATTTATTTATTTGACAGAGAGAGAGAGATCACAAGTAGGCAGCCAGGCAGGCAGAGGGAGAGGGAGAAGCAGCCTTCCCGCTGAGCAGGGAGCACGATGTGGGTCTCAATCCCAGGATCCTGAGATCATGACCTGAGCTGAAGGCAGATGCTTAACCAAGTGAGCCACCCAGGCACGTCTATATTTTATGATTCTAAAAAGTTTTGCCAGCATGCCAGATGGCAGCTTTTTTTTTTAACAGAATGTAAAATACTTTGTAATATGGAGGTTTCCATGGTAAAGGCATTTCCTTTAACAGAATTATCCTAAAAGAAGGAAGATTACTTTTTAAAATTATAAGATCTAGTCCCTTGCCAATCAAGTTTATCAGAATGATAGTGATTTTAATAAAAAATAGTAAACTGTGGAATCACAGGAATCTTAATAATTCTAAGAACTAACATTTGTAGAGTGCTGACTGCACCAATTACTGCTGAGCACTTAACAGATATGTCTCAGTCCATCCCCACAACTGCCCTACTTTGTGAGCCTCAAAGAAGAGCTAACTCACTCAAGGGCCAAGGGGTGGGGCATGGGCATCCAGGTCTCCCTACTTCTAGGTCAGAGTGCTTCTCATCCCACTGAGAGGTTTATCAGTACATCAGTAAGCATCTTCCCAGAGGAGTTATGGCACTCTAGGGGGAAGCATATCCACAATTTCAAGAATAAAGAATTGCACAGGCATCTGAAAAGAATAGCTAATTTGATATATATTAGAAATGACAAAAAATCCTCAGGATTTTTGGTTATGTGGTTAACATTATTTCTTATTTTGAGGATTAATGAGTTCTAGCTATCTTCTTGCTCACCAGTCACAATTTTTGCTTTTACTTTGATTATTCTAGTCCTATTCTAAAGAGGCATGCTGGGAAGATTCTTCTTGGTCATTATTTTTAATTATAAGTGCAAAATTTCCTTATCCTTCTTCATTCTTTCTCTTCTCTTCACCAACATTCAGCAGAAGCTAAGGCTGAAGTGGGAAAACACTTTAGTTCATTTTTATACTGTAACAGCATGAAACAGTTGGAAAAAGAAACTTTTAGAGTATTGTTTTCCAGTTCTCATCCTGGATCCTTATAGCTTTATGCTAAAAGTACTAAATTAAATTTATTGTTTCCATTCTCCTCTCGTGTGGTTTCTAAAGAGAAGTCAGATCTAATTCTTATCTTTGCTCCTCTATAGTAAGCTGTCTATATCCTCTGGCCTTTCTATGGGTTTTTTTCTTTGTCTTGATTTTTCTGTAGTTTGAATACGATATGCTTAAGTGTAGGCTTTTGGCATTTATCCTACTTGGTATTCTGACCTTCCTGGATCTATGGTTTGGTGTCTGACATTACTTGGGAGAAATCATCCATTCTTCTTGTTTCAAATATTTCTTCTGTTCCTGCCTTTCTTCTCCTTCTGGGATTCTCACTACATGTATGTTATAACTTTCTAGTTGTCCCACAGTTCTTGTATATTATATTGTAGTCTTTTTCAGTCTTATTTTGCTTTTCAGTTTTGAGGTTTATATTGAGATATCCTTAATCTCAGAGATTCTTTCCTCAGACATGTTTAGTCTTAAATACATAATATTAAATTATTTTGGCAAAATGTTGGGCACATTTTGTTGCTTTGTAAAAAATTTGCCTAGTCCACTACTGTTTTTCACTATTAAAGATTAAGCAGCATGCAAACTCAGTAGCAGTTTTATTATTTAATCATGGAGAGAGTAAACTGAGAATTATAATCTAAAGGAAGAAGTTAATACTATTAAAATATTGCTTCTCAAGCTCTTAGTTATATTATTAAATGAGATAATGAGATCCACATATTCCTCAGGAATTGTTAAAGCTTCAGTTTAAGCACAGTCTCCTGAAAGTATTCTCTGACCTTCCACAAACAAAATTAATTACATCTATTCCTAGTGTACCCCAAGGAAATGCTTCATTGTAGTGAGACTTTCTGACTTTTTAAAACAGACTGTCCTCGGGCGCCTGGGTGGCTCAGTTGGTTAAGCGACTGCCTTCGGCTCAGGTCATGATCCTGGAGTCCCGGGATCGAGTCCCACATCGGGCTTCCTGCTCAGCAGGGAGTCTGCTTCCCCCTCTGACCCTCTTCCCTCTCGTGCTTTCTATCTCTCGTTCTCTCTCTCTCTCAAATAAATAAATAAAATCTTAAAAAAAATTTAAAAAAAAAATAAAATAAAAAATAAAACAGACTGTCCTCTGAATTAAGTAGTCAAAACCTATAGGTCACAGATATAAAGTTGGCTGTTAGAGTAGCTTACATTTAAGCACCATGTGTTACATGTGTTTTCATTATATATTTTTAAAGATAATTGTTTCTGGAATGGCCACAAATGCTTGCTCATGGAAGTCAGAACTGTACTTATCTGAATACATAAGAGGAGGCAGATAATGGTGATCCTGCTATGACAGCTTAAACCATTAGGGCATGCACCAAGGCCATGCTGATGTTTCCTGAATCCTGCTGGTAGATATGCTGTTCCTGCCCCAAGTATAGGAAAACCCATCCACATGATGTTAGAATGAATCTATCTACCTGTCTATGCCATTAGTCTGCTACTGAGTTTAATGAGGATAAAAAGAAGACAATAAAACTCACTTGTGTGTACATGTAGAATCCCACTCATTTTGAAAGAAAACAAATATACAAAATATTTTGTTCCTTGCACTACTTCTGAAAATGGAAAACTAGTTTTTAAAAAGACTAAAATAGCAGTCTATTTTCTATCCTGAGCTTCAACGGAATTAAGATATCTTGTAAAGCATTAATACAATTAAAATTATTCTACATAAACTTGAAATAAAGAGAGTAAGTAATTCAGTCTCATTCTGACAACTTAAGTAGAGCTATTATTCAATTCAGTAAGATGAACATGAGACCAGATGCAATCTATTGATATTAAAATACTAAAATTGTTTACCTAATCATAAAATGTTCTTGATCTTCTAGTAATATTCTAACAAAGATGATTTTAGTTTAGTAGAATCTAATAGTAGAAAAAAGTAGAATAGTAGAAATAGTAGAAAAAAGTACAAGTGTGTTCCAAGATAACAATAAACTAAGTAAAGTTACTTTTAAAGGTGCAAATTTTAGAATACATTGTCTTGAATATATATTTTGTCTTTACAGATTATAATTAATGATCTCCACCTTATATAAAGCTAGATATTATTTAAGTTGTCTATATTTGGCAAATTCAGCTTACCAAATTTTTTTCAAAAGAATTTTGACCTAAATTTATCATTTACAATAAGATTTACCTTGAAAAACACTTGTGCTACTGTTATCTTCAATATACCTAGTTTTTATGTAAATGTAAAAATGTAAAAAACATTCTTCTTGGCTTACAAGCCAGCCACATTTGATTTTGCCTACAGGCTGGAGTTTGCCAAACCCTGATCAGTATTACATTGTAAAACATACATGTATGTACACACACACACACACACACACACACACACACACACACACACACACACTCCCATTCTGCCTTAGAGACTTCTAGGGGAGAATGGAAAACAAGTGCATATATGCATATCTGGATATAGACACTTATATACATATACAAACGATTGTAAATGAAAGGCGTATTACTTCCCCAGGATTCTATCAAGTGGTAGCAGAATAATAAAAATATCTTAGTTAGCTCTGATCCACAAGATATGAACTTGAATCCTTTATCTATAAGTTACTAGCTTTATAATCTCAGGCAAGTTATTTATAGGATTGTTAATAGGATTAAATGTGGTAGATTACATAAAATGTTTGGCCCATTATGCCAAACCAAAACTTGAATTCATGTCTGCTGACTTTCACTCACTGCCACCTTTGGATAATATCAAAAAATTCATAGTAGTTAATGATATTTGGTTATTCCCAATTTTATATTATTTTCTAATAACTGAAAAACAAGGTAGGAGGTAGTTTTTAATAAGAATTACCTAATGACTAATAAAAATTAAAAAACAAATTTGATTTGATACTTTTAATCTCTACGCTTTCCATGTTTCTTTTTTTAAAAAAGATTTATTTATTTATTTATTTATTTAGAGAGAGAGAGAGAGACAGCAAGAGCAAGCATGTGAGGGGTAGAGGGAGAAAATCTTCAAGCAGACTCCCCTGAGCGGGGAACCCAATGTGGGGCTTGATCTCACGACCCAAGAGATGATGACCTGAGCCGAAACCAAGAGTCTGAAGCTCAACGAACTGAAACACCCAGGCACCCCTCCATGTTTCTTAAAGTATAAATAAAAAGAAAATGATTTTAAACTCTATATAAGACCTTTTCCTTTTTGATATACTCATTTTTGATCAATCATCAAAAATTCTAAAATAACCAATGATAAATAGAAGTTTTAAGGTATTACTTAAACCCAGATAATTTGATATTTCATAATAAGTTGCTACAGGGCCATCATAGTAGAAATAATGATTTTATGTCAAAATGTTAGTCATTTCAGAAGAGCTTTCCAATATCCAACATAATGTCCAGAAAATAAAGTAAAAGTATCAAGAATCTTAAAAATTTAATAAAAATGCATACATATTTGATATACAAATAAAATATACATGATACAGATTTAACAAAATAAGCATTCTACTTTCAAGTGAATTAAGGTAACAAAATGCCTTTCTCAAGAAAAATTTGCTCAAAATTGGGCAACAGAAATTAACTTCATTTTATTTTTAGTGTTTCAAAATTTCAACATTGAAAATAGGTCACAATGGCTATAATCACTAGCTAAAATACTGTACAAGTAGTAAAGTTTATTCTAACTTACAATTTAACTTACAATCCTTACAAATAAAGTAAAGAGGTGTCTGGGTAATTCAGTCAGTTAAGCGTCTGACTTCAGCTCAGGTCATGATCTCAGGGTCCTGGGATCAAGCCCGGATTTGGGGTGCCTTGCTAAGTGGGGAGTCTGCTTTTCCCTCTCCCTCTGTTCTCACCCCCAGTTTGTGCTCTCTCTCTTAAATAAATAAATATCTTTAAAAAATAAAGTAAAATAATTTAATTATATATGATAGCTATACTTGAAATATTTTGCTAATTTTATAGCACTTATAACTGAATTAAGCCCCTGCAGATAATTTTTTACTATTCAATAATTCAACACAAATATACCCCTAATAAACATAGTTATCAATTAATAGCTTTTGCCTTCAAGAAACAGAAAACCCCAAAGTTAAGGGAGCTTAAATAAAAATGAGAAGTTATTGGTTTCCAAAACTGAAAGATCCAGGGGTAGGATTACAGGCATGGTTTGTTTGGGGCTAAGTCCCATTCCTCAGAGGGCCTCTTGGCTCACTCTTTTCCCATATGTCAATTCTCCCCTCAAGCAGGCATCTCCTATGTTGCAAAAATGGGCAAAAAATGAGTACAGCAATAATTCAGAAGAAGGAAAATAGATGATACATGATTATCAAATCAAACCAAACCCTGTACCTCATGCTCACTTGGACCAAACCCAAATTAATCCCCATGACCAGGTAACTGGTATAAACTGGCTAGTGTAAACCTCCCAATCCTTCTGGCAAGAGACATAAATTTTTTTTGACCGGCTCACAACAATCTGGTCCAATCCCTAAATCTGGGTGTTTGCTTTATCCTACACCTCACAACAATAAGGGGTTAAATAGATATTACCGATACAACAAAAATGTCTATTAAAATTTATCTCTTTGGATATCAACATCAATATCACTTTCCTTCTCATACATACATCTGCAAAACTGGCAATTTCTAGATGAGGCATATGTGGCCCTATGTCAAAAGGAGACAATCCAAAAATACACCTAAATGTAGGTTTAAGTTCAGGATCTATGGTAATTCCTGGTTCAAGAAACCTGGATAAATACGAATTATCCATCCCCAGCCTACCTATGAATACATAAATGTAGATTAAAAAGCAGAATGACTACAGAGATATACAAAGTGTACACTGGAACACAACACATATCACATCCTGTGAAACAAAAATAGGTGGGACTTCCTGCCTGGGCAGTAGAGTGAGTTTTCTGGTCAGTGAACCTATGAGCACTTCATTGGACTTTCTTGGAGGCATTCCCTTGTTATACTATTCCCTCCCTAAGTAGAACAGTTGTAAGGATGTCCGTCTGGAAGATGTTTCTGTAGAAGACTATGGCCTGAGAATAAAGAAGAGGGCTGAATGAAGAATCTTCCAAAGGGCTTAAGAAAATCATCATTTTTAGAGAAGCTTTAGATTTATCTGGCCACTCAGTTCCTCTAAACACTTAGTAAGCAATCTGTATTTTTACTGGCCACCCCATAAAACAGGCAAACCTTTTAAAAGTAAAAAAATTTAAAAAATCTTTCTCCCAGCATGAAGACATTATGCTCTGCCCTCCCTGCAGGACTCAGTTTAGTGACATATCTTCATTTGGGCTCTTACTGGGCTTCCACTAATATTTCTTTATGGTCCTATCACTGAATCAGAGGCTTTCTCTTCTTTGTGATGCTTATGATCCCTTATATCAGGTAGAGAATACTTAATAGTAGGTATTAATTTTTTCTAGTAGCTTACCTTTCCATCTTTCCAAATCCCAACTTTACTTTGGGGTATATAAATCATCTTTTCTACTTGACAGACTCCCAAATTAACAAACATTTCATCAAATTGAATTACAATCAGTTATAATCTATAAATCATTATAGATTTGCCCTTTTTAGCAAAGTCATATCTTCTCTTCTCACTGCTTTCATTCATACCCATTTCAAGCTAATTATGTGTCCTTCCTAAAATAATCTACTAGAGACCATAAGTGAAGTAATCAAAATACATCAACATCTTGCATTTTTCCTACTAATCTCCCTAACTTCATACTTCTGTAGGCAAAAGCCAATGAATAATATAAATAAAGTTTAATCAACTATTTCTTAACTATATAAAAATGATTACCAACATTCTCACCCAAGATAAAAGGTTCTTCTTCATGACTCTCTCTTCTCTACCTCAGTTTAAAAAATTTCACACTTTGAAGTCTATTCTTTATAGTATCCACTTCTTTTTAAAGCTCAAACTGGCTTAAATATCAAAAGAGTAAGTCCAGGTTAGGGTAGGATTCAGGGTTCATGACCTGAGCTGAAATTAAGAGTCAGATGTTTAACCAACTCGAGCCACCCAGGGGCCCCTATAAAATTTTTTTATTCTTGAATCTTATCCACTATACAATATTTCACAACGGTTGGTTAGCATTGTAGAATGATCAATAATTTGTTATTTGTGTGAGTTTATTTTTATTATTAAGAAACATATATAGAATATATAAAAACAGATGTTTGCTAAGAGCATTTTTATTTTAACTGGAGTGTAAAGACATAAAAATGTGGCTATTCTCTTTCTCATAAACATATACCTTAATTCAGAACCCTAGATCAATTTCTTTAATCAACTTTAATCATGACACACTTCATGAAAACCCAAGGTAAAAGTTTAATTGCCTAAAGTATGACTGACTAAATACCCTGACCAATCTTCTTGCTAAAAACATGAAAAAAATATGGATAAAGTATAATGCATGGTTAAGGACAAATATGCATATTCCTTAGAATCTAAACCCAATTAAAGCAGCAGGTCAAAGAGATAAGCAGGGTCTCTGAATCCAGCTTTCAACTTTAGGACAATTACTTCACACAGATAATCTTGACCTTTGGTATTATGGATAGCCTTGAGTATACAAGCAGAGGAGAGTGTAAGGTCTGATCAGGAGGGGTATTACACAGGGAAACCTTCCCAAAACCTAGGATCAAATGGAATGCACCTCCAGTGTAAAGGTGAATTGTAATAACCACTGACATCACTATTTTCCTCACTCTACAAATTGTCAGAGGAAGAAAATTGCTTTCTTGGACTTACCTTGTCCCTGGATGAAAGAAAGCTCATAATACACCAAGTATAGATACTGAATAAGCAAGTGTGAGATATAGGCAAAATTCGTAAGATGTGTTAAGTATAGATAGTAAGTAAGCTAGTAGCCTGAAAAACCCACTATACAGAAAAACAGGTGTATACAGACACTGGCTGATATAAAGGATGAAATTGGAGTATTATTTATAGATAGAAAGGTATAGGAGAATGAAATAACATCTTAAAAATTTCATAGAGCACTGATCACATTATCTCCAGATAGACAGCTGTGTTTCCCACCAAATCAAGCATCCATCAGGAACCTCATATGACCCCATGCGTACTCTGCTTAAAACATGCAAGTAAAATTCATAAATGCTTAGTAGGTTATCAGTTACTTTACAGCTATGGTGAGAAACACTTCCTGCATCTCTAATAAATTAAGAGTGTGTTGGCTCCAGACCACTTCCTAACTGTTGAAGACCATCACTCATCCTTAACTCTGGTCTTATAACCCAATCATCAGCAGAGAGGCCTGATGAAACAGAGTGAGAGACAAAACATATGCACTTTGTACAACACAGGATTCAGATAGTATGGTCATTTCATCCCACTTTTACCTACATCCACTCCATATTTCACCTTTTTTTCTTGCTGTATGTTTTAAGTAAATTAAATAAACTATGGTAGAAGTATATTAATTTGGTCTAGGAGACTTTCTATTCTGTGATCTGTGAAAAAACCTGCTTGGTAGCTTACTTGGAGGCTATCATAGCATCTAGATAATTTCCCAACACTAGAGTTGGTGATGAAAATGGAATGTAATTAAAAGTCATACTAAGTGTACAAAAATTCTCAATAAAATACAAGCAAACTGAATCCAACAAAAAATAAAGAGAGGGAGACAAACCAAGAAACAGACTCTTAACTATAGACAACAAACTGATAGTAACCAGACTGGACGGCGGGGGGATAGGTGATGGGGTTTAAAGAGTACAGTTATCATGATGAGCACTGAACAATGTACAGAATTGTTGAATTACTATAGTACACCTGAAAATAATATAACACTGTACGTTAACTATACTGGAATTTAAAAAAAAAAAAAACACTGGAATTAAATTTAAAAACTTAAAAAAACTTGGGAATTATTCACAAATTCAGAAATATTTAGTGTTAGAGATGGAAGGACAGACAAGGATCACTAGACATTGATTAATGCCTCTGCAACTGTAGACTAAAACAAACAAAATAAAGGAATGCAGGTTAAGAGACAGTTTACAGAGCTTTTTTCCTCTCTCATACTTGCAGTACTTTTGTTGGGCCTGTAATTTTAGGCTGATAGATATTTTCTATTGGTTCATTGAATATATTGTTCATTCTTTTTGGCTTCCATTGTTGTTGTTGAAAAGTAAACTATCAGGCTAATTGTTCCTTTATAATAAAGTTATCTTTTATTTTTCTCTTATTACTTGCAAACCCAAGATCTTTCTGTTTTTTTTTTTTTATCTTTCTCTTGTTTGAGGATGTTTACAGTTCTCAGAATCAATTTCTTTTTATTAACCAACTTGAAATTTGCTGAGCTTTATGCATCTAGGGATTGGTTTCTCCTTTATTACTTCTGAATGATTTCCAGTCATCATGTTATTGATAATCCCTCTAAAGCATTCTTCTTATAGGAAATTATCTCTCTGCAATGGTGGTATCTAAGTATATTAACAGGTTGAGTATAGCAGAGGTCATGCTCACAGACTGATATGTCTGTATTTGGAATCACTCTTGCTTTGGGGTTCCTTTCTATTGATTCCAAGCTCTTATTGGGGAAGATAAACAGGCTTCTATTGAGTCTTAGTCTGGATTTATTTTTTTGTTGTTTATCTTTTTCTTTATATTATGGATACATTTTAGTAATTCTCTTAGTTTGGGGCTCTTAAATATTGCTTTGATTTTAAAGATCACTGATGAAGCACAATCTTATTACTCATAATTCACTTAGGATGACTTTTTCTTTTTTTTAATTTTTGAATTCCAGTTAGTTAACATACAGTGTAATATTAGTTTCAGGGGTATAACATAGTGATTCAACACTTCCATACAACAGCCAGTGCTCATTACAACAAGTGCATTCCTTAAACCCCATCACCTATTTTACCCATCCTCCTACCCACCTCTCCTCTGATAACCATCAGTTTGTTCTCTATAGTTAAGAGCTGTTTCTTGGTCTGTCTCTCTCTTTTTCCCCTCTGCTTGTTTGTTTTGTTTCTCAAGTTCCACACATAAGTGAAATCATATTTGTCTTTCTTTGACTGACTTATTCTCTAGCTCCATCCATGTCATTGCAAATGGCAAGATTTAATTCATTTTTATGGCTGATATATATACCATATCTTCCTTATCCATTCATCTGTTGACAGACACTTAGGCTGTTTCCATAATTTGGCCATTGTAGATAATGCTGCTATAAATATCGGGTTGCATATATTCCTTTGAATTAGTATTTTTGTACTTTTTTATTATTATGTTCAATTAACCAGCATAGAGTACATCATTAGTCTTTGAGGTACTGTTCAATGATTCATTAGTTGCATATAATACCCAGTACTCATCACCCACCACATGTGCCCTCCTTAATACCCAACACCTGGTGACCCCATCCTCACCCCCCTCCCTTCTCTAACCCTCAGTTTGATTCCCGGAGTCCAGAGTCTCTCATGATTTGTCCCCCTCTCTGATTTCTCCCCCTTCAGATTTCCCTCCCTTCCCCTGTGGTCCTCTGTGCTCTTCCTTATGTTCCACATACGAGTGAAACCATGTGATAACTGACTTTCTCTGCTTGACTTATTTCACTTGGCATAATCCCCTCCAGTTCTATCCATGTCAGTGCAAATGGTGGGTATTCATCCTTTCTGATGGCTGAGTAATATTCCATTGTATATATTGGGTAAATACCTCGTAATGAAATTGCTGAATTGTAGGGTAGTTCTACTTTTAAATTTTTGAGGAACCTCCATACTGTTTTCTAAAGTGGCTGTACCAGTTTGCATTTACACCAACAGTGCATGAGGGTTCCTTTTTCTCCACATCCTCACCAACATTTCTATTTGAATTTAGCCATTCTGACAGGTTTGAGATGAAATCTCATTGCACTTTTGATTTGCATTTCCCTGATGATGAGTGATGTTGAGCATCTTTTCATGTGTCTGTTGGCCATGTATATGTCTTCTTTGGAGAAATGTCCATTCATATCTTCTGCCCATTTTTAATTGTATTATTTGTTTTTTGGGTGTTGAGTTCTAGAAGTTCTTTTTTTAAAAAATATTTTATTTATTTGAGAGAGAGAGAGAGAGCGAACATGCACAAGCAGGGGGAGGGGCAGAGGGAGAGTGGGAAGCAGACTCCTTATCGAGCACAGAGCCCCACTTCAGGCTTGATCTCAGGACCCTGAGATCATGACCTGAGCCAGTCAAACACTTAAACCAAATGAGCCACCCAGGCACCCTATAATTTCTTTATATATTTTGGATAGTAAACCTTTACCAGATATGTCATTTGCAATTATCTTCTTCCATTCAGCAGATTGTCTTTTAGTTTTGTTGATTGTTTCCTTTACTGTGTAGATTTTTATTTTGATGTGGTCTCAATAGCTTATTTTTCCTTTTGTTTCTCATGCCTCAGGAGACATATCTAGAAAAATGTTGTTATGGCCAATGTTAGAGACATTACTACTGAGCTCTCTTCTAGGATTTCTATGGTTGCAGGTGTCACATATCTTTCCTTACATTTAGGTCTTTAAGCCATTCTCAGTTTATTTTTGTGTATGGTGTAAGAACATGGTCCAGTTTCATTCTTTTGCATGTAGGTGTCCAGTATTCCCACGATTGGGTGAAGAGACTTTTTCCCATTGCATATTCTTGCCTCTTTTGTTGAAGATTAATTGACCATATAATCGCACGTTCATTTCTGGGCTTTCTATTCTGTTCCATTGATCTCTGTGTCTAATTTGTGCCAGTTCCATACTGTCTTGATTACCACAGCTTTGTAGTATGACTCAAAATCTGGATTGTGATACTTCCAGCTCTGTTTTTAAAGATTGTTTTGGCTATTTGGAGTCTTTTGTGGTTCAATTTGGCTGTGGCATCTGTCACCCCATTTATCACCCAGGGTTCATTCAACTGATCTGGCTGGCTAGGCAGGTGTCCCCTTCCTCCCTTATTGCTCCATGTGCATCCCTCCCAAAGCTATATGCATGGTGGAGGATGATTTTCTCCAATAGAGGAGGACCATTTTTCAGTCAAGGGTGTATAAATAGCTGTGTTCCCTGCTAGAAGCTCCAAACAAGCTCTCAACTAAACTTTTATGTGGGGGATCAGATTGTTATTTAACTGGAAGAGTCCCAACTGTCAGGCTTTTCTCTTGAGATGGAGTTTCTCCAGAAAGAAGTATCTAAACTCCTCACTGGAGGTTAAAAGCCTTATTACTATTTGGTAGAGAAGGCAACTGGAACTCTCACAACATTTTAACAAATTCCTACAATATTGTTACAATACAGCCCCACCATAAGCAATCCCTGGCCCCTAGGATAAGGATTTCTTAATTCAGTCTCTCTAGAGAACAAGTGGAGAGGAGGGACTAAATGGAGAAGAGAGTGTCAGCTGCCCAGCAGTTCAGGATTTGGGTAGGAGAATTTAATTGATTCTTAAAACTGAGATTCAATAAATGCTCTATTTGCAGCATCACTTATGCCTCCACTTATAGAGGTTCTTAGCATCTTTAATTCCCACTAATTTCTGGGTTCTGCAGTATGAGTCAGCCTTACTCTCAGGCTCCTATCAGGATAGGCTATATAGCAGAGGTTGGCAAACTTTTTCTTAAAGAGTTAGATAGTGAATATCTTAGATTCGTGAGAACTACTTAACTCCATCATTGTAGCACCAAACGATGATAGCCAATGCATAAAGGAATAGGTGTGACTGTGCCCCAATAAAATTTATTTACAAAAACAGGCAATCATCCTGCAGGCCATAGTTTCAAGATCTCTAAGCTAAAGGTTTCTAAGGTCTGTAAAGTTATTACAGACACCCATCTGCTTTCTAGTTTTCAAAATTTTGTTGTTCTCTTTCTCTTTGCCTCCTATCCTCGACCTTTCTAAATCTTCTTAATATTAGTTTAGTGGGATTTTGAGAATGAGCAGAGGAAAACGGAAGTACCAACATAATATAATTTTTCAAAGTATGTGTTCTTGAAGAAAAACTCCTAGAATTTTTATTAGGAATACATTGTAAATATAGATCAATTAGGAAAGAACTGACATCTTTACTACATTGAGTCATCCAATACAAAGAAAATGATATATCCTTATATTTATTTTGATCTTGTTCTATCAGTAATGCTTGGTAGTTTTCTCTTTAGAGGTAATTCTTATCTTTCCTTACATGTATCCTTAGTATGTGATCTAAGACAGCCATGGAAGAAAAAAAAAAAAAAGGATAGCCATTGAAGTACAGTGCTCACCTCTCCTTGAAGAGAAGGCACTATGGGAGCACAACTGACTGACAGCCCAAGGTTCCACTTTGGTTCCGCTAATACTTTTTCTCCAAGGCTATCCCAGTCATTGCCTGAGAAGGTATTGTAATAGTGCTGGCCAATTTCTGCCTCATACACGATTCCTCTAATATTTACCTTCTATTCAGGGATTCCCCACTGGTCTGGCTTAGATTTTTTTCAGAGTTGTGTTGCTGAATTGCTTCCTACCCAGCCCTTTGTCTCTTTCCCTTCCTGGGTGTCAGGTTCATATTTATCATCATCCACTCCTACTCCTTTTAAGATATTTCTCGAAATAAATTTCTTGTACATATCTTGTTTTTGTGTCTGCCTCTTGAAGAGCAAATGAACAAATGGTGGCTTTTTATACTATTATAAATGGTATCTTTAATTTCATTTTCAAATTTTTATTGTGTTTATATAAGTACCATTTGGTTTTTGTATTATGACTTTACTAGCTTGCACATTCACAAACATGACATCTGTAGGAAATTAAAATTTTATTTGTTCCTTCCTAATCTTTTAACTTCCTTTTTTTGTCACTATGTTTCACCATTACATGTTAAGAAAAACATGTCCACCATCACAATGTTAAATGGAAATGCTAACAGTTGACATCCTTTTTTTTCCTGATCTCAGGGGGAATAATTCCAATATTTCACTATTAAGTGCTAATAAATGTGTTAAAAGATACCTACTATTAGATTAAGGAAGTGTCCTTCTCACCTTAAATGAGTATTGAATTCGATCAACTGATTCTTGTGCAAACATTGAGAAGATTTGTATACAAGCAGTCCTCATTTTACAAGGTACTATGTAAGTGAAACCTAATGCATACCAGAGCTATAGCCTCACTTTGTAAAATTCTATCATATATTATTTTATATTGCTAAGTAATAAATTCCACAAACTTAGTGGCTGGTCTGGGCTCTTTTCAGGACACTTAAGGAAAAAAGTCTGCTTCTAAGCTCATTCAGGTAGTTGGTGGAACCCAATTTCTTACATAGGACTGAAGTCACCATTTTCTTGCTGGTTATTGGTGAAGGGTCACTCCTAGCTAATAAAGGTTACTCCCAGGTCCTTTGCATGTGATCTCTGTATTCAAACCAGCAACAGTGCATCAAATCCTTTTTGTGCTTCAACTTTCTCTGACACCCTGTTCCACTCCCAGACAGAGAAAACTCTGTTTCTAAAGTGCTCATTTGATTAGGTTAGACCCACTTATATAATCTATATTAAAGCCAACTGATTAGTAAGAAACCTTAAGGACATCTGTAAAATACCTTTTGCCAGATAATATGACATAATCATGGGAGTAACACCAGGGAGCAAACGTCATATAAGCCATCTTGGAATTCTGACTATCACAAGTGATATGAGTTCAAATGAGATCAAATCTCAGTTACCTTGGAACCTTGCAAAATAATTTGTTCAAATGTTATCTGTTCAAAATATGTACAAATTTCAGTTAACATAATGCTGGGCAAAGTGAAGAATGCCTGAGGTGTTCCCCCATATTCTGTTAATGTGATTAATTTTCTAATGTTAAACTAATTTTGTATTCTAGGAATAAACCTATGTTGGTTATAGAGTATTATCTTCTATATATCGCTAGAAATAGTTTTCTAATATTTCATTTAAGATTTTTACATGTATATTCACAAGAATGGCCTACCATTACCTTTCTTGTAATGTCCTTGTCAGGTTTTGGTATTAATGCTATATTGACCTCTCAAAACATCATGGAAAGTATTGTCTCTAACTCTCTAGAAAACTTGCATAAGACGGCATATAACATTCTTTAAATATACACAGTAATTCACCAGTAAAGTTTATCTAGAACTAAAGTCTCTTTTGGGCAAGAACTTTAATCATTTATTCAATTTCTTTAATGTATATAGGACTATTCAGCATTTTTATTTCTTCTTGTGTCAATGTGAAAATTGTATTTCATCAAGAAATTTGTCCACTTCACCCAAATTATTTGGCATAAAGTTGTTCATTGTATCTCTTGAATGTCTCTGGGCCTGCAGCAATGGCCTCTTTTTCATTTTTTATCATCAAATTAACAGAAAGAAAGAAGAAGAGGAAGAGGAAGGGAACAGGGAAAGGGAAAGGAAGGGAAGGGAAGGGGAAGGAAGGGAAAAGAAAAATTACATGACCCTAATCAATAGATGCAGAAAAAACACTGAACAAAATTCAACACCCCTTCAGGCTAAAAATTCACAGAAAGCTAGGAATAAAGGAGAACTCCTTCAACTTAATAAACAATATCTACCAGGCGCCTGGGTGGCTCAGTCATTAAGCATCTGCCTTTGGCTCAGGTCATGATCCCAGGGTCCTGGGATCAAGCCCCGTACCAGGCTCCCTGCTCAGCGGAAAGCCTGCTTCTCCCTCTCCCACTCCCCCTGCTTGTGTGCCCTCTCTCCTGTCTCTCTCTCTCTCTGTCAAATAAACAAATAAAATCTTTAAAAAAATAAACAATATCTATCACAGAACTTTATAGCTAATATCATACTTAAAAGTACAAAACTAGAAGTTTTCCCACGAAGATGAAGTCTAAGGCAAGGATGTCCTCTCAGCACTCCTTTTCAACATTTGTACTGGAAGTTCTAGCTAATGTAACAAGACAAGTAAAGAAAATTGAAGGTATACAGATTGAGGAAGAAGGAAAAAATTGCCTTTGTTTCCAAATGATGGCCTATGTAGAAAACCTGAAAGAACTGACAAAACAAACAAACAAAAACAAAAAAACACCCTCCTGACACTAACAAGCAATTATAGCAAGGTTGAAAGATAAAAGGTTAATGCACAAAACTCATTCACCTTCTGATACGCCAACAATGAAAAAGTAAAGCAAAATACTATACATTAGCACCTATGAAAATGAAATATTTCGGTTCAAATCTAACAAATATGTACAAGATCAATTTGAGGAAAACTACATACAATCTTCTGATGAACAAAATCAAAGAAGAAAATAAATAAATGAGAGATTTAATGTTTCATACATAGGAAAATTCACTATTGTCAAGATTTCAGTTCATTCTAACTTATCTATAGATTCAATGCAAACTCAATCAAAATCCCAGAAGATTATTTTGTGGATATCTAAAAACTGATTCCAAAGTTTCCATTGACAGGCAAAAAAACCCAGACTCAGTAACACAATGTTGAAGAACAAAATTAAAGGACAAACACTATCCAATTTCAAGATTACTATAAAGCTACAGTAATCAAGACAGGGTGGTATTAGGAAAAGAACAGATAAATAAATCAATGGAACAGAATAGAGTGCTCAGAAATAGACATATAGAAATATAGTCAACGAGTCTTTGACAAAGGAGCAAAGGCAATACAATGAACAAAGATAGCCTTTTTAAGAAATGATGCTGGAACATCCATTTGCAAAAAATAAATAAATGAATCTAGTACAAACCTTATTACTTCTTTCAGGAATATAACTCAAAATGGATCTATGACCTAAATGTAAAATGCAAAACTATAAAACTCTTACAAGATATAACATTGGAGAAAACCTAGATGACCTTGGGTATGGCAATGCCTTTTTAGCTAAGACACCAAAGACACAATTCATGGAAGAATAAATTGATAAGCTCGTTAAAAACTTCTCCCCAACAAAAGACAAAGACAAAAGAATGAGAAGACAAGCTACAGACTAGGAGAAACTATTTGCAAGACATACCTGATAAAGGACTGTTTGCAAAATTAACAAAGAATTCTTAAAATTCAACACTAAGAATGTAGTTTTCAAAAGGGCCAGATATGCTAAGAGACACCTCACCAAAGAAGGTATACAGATGGCAAATAAACATATGAAAAAATGTTCCACATCATATACAAATCAGTAAAATGCAAATTAAAATAACAAGAAGATACCACTACACATCTATTAGAATAGCCAAAATCTGTAACAATGATAACACCAAATGATGGAGAGGAAGTGAGGCATCAGAAATTCTCATTCATTGCTGGTGGGTATTCAAAATGGTACAGCCACTTTGGAAAGCAGTTTGGCAGTTTCTTATAAAACTAAACAAACCCCTAGTATACAATCCTGCAATCATGCTCCTTGGTATTTATCCAAAGGTGTTGCAAACTTAGGTCCACACAAAAACCTGCACATGGATGTTTATAGCAGCTTTATTCATAGCTGTCAAAATTGTAAGTAACCAAGATGTTCTCCAGAAGGGGAATGGATAAAGAAAGAGGTACATCCAGACAATGGAATATTATTCAGCTCTAAAAACAAATGAGTTTATTAAGTAATGAAAATACATGGAGAAACCTTAAATGCATGTCACTAAGTGAAAGAAGTCAATTTGAAATATCTACATACTGTATGACTGCAACTATAGATATTCTGGAATATGTAAAACTATGGAGACGATAAAAAATTAGTGGTTGCCAGGGGTTAGAGATGGGACGAGGAATAAATGGGCAGAGAACAGAGGACTTTTGGAGGCAGAAAAAAAATGTACTATATAAGTCAATAATGATGATACATGCCATTATACATGTGTCCAACCCATAGAATACATAACACTAAGAGTGTATTATAATATAAACTATAGACTTTGGGTAATCACTATATGTCAATGTAAGTTCATCAACTTTAACAAAACTACCACTCTGTTGGGGAATGTTTGTAATGGGAGAGGCTATAAATGGGTAGAGGCTGGGAGTATATTAGAAATCTCTATACCTATTATTTAATATTGATGAATAATTTAAACTGCTCTAAAATAAAATAAAGTCTTATTTTAAAAAAATGAACTAAAAGGTATCAAGAAAATGATAAAAGGCATACAAGACCACATGAACTAGAAGTAGATAAGTTTAGAAATGCAATGATGGGACTCAGAAAAGAACCAGAATTTTAAAACTCATTTTAGAAATAAATGCTAAACTGGAAGGAGCATGATGAACAGAACAGAAAATGCCCTAAGAGAAAAAGATGAAATAGATATTTTAAAAATTAAAAAGAAATAAAGTCATTAGAAAAGGAACTAATAATACACTATGATAACACTAGTATCTATTCAACATTTATTTTAAATATATATCTCCAACCTAAAAACAAAAAAACTGAAACAAATTTTAACTTTATTAAATATGCTTGCAGTTGATAGTAGTTTATGTATAGCAATTCTGAACTATTTTGTGTCTATTAGAATTAAGCTAATGAGTAAAATTATTGATAATGTTGGCAACCAAAATTCACATGGTAGAAGAAGGAAAGTACAATGTAGAATGAAGAAAGGCAGTGCAGAACCACCTGTGTTGGATTAGCATTAAAGGTATCAACATGAATTCATGATATAAAAAATAAACCATTTTATATCCAGTCTGCCAAAATGGCCTAGGAACCATGACACTCTATTAGCAATGAACACATCCAATTCCTAGATACTGGTCTCCAAACACAATTCCCTACTAAAAAGACTAGGGCTCTTAAGAAAATATTATGGGAAGAAAAATAAGAAGAACACAGAATTTGGGATATGTTAAACAACAGAGCTTGACATTTGCAAATTTCCACACACAGTTTCATTTCTCTACAACTAACCACAAATATCCAACACATAACAGCTGTCTGTCATTGGATACATATCCTAACCTCTCAACCAAGTTTAAATTCTTAATGCTTCATCTATAAAATAGAAAATACAGGACAAATTTAAAAGCTCTGCTGTATTAAATGATATAAAGTGGGTTGAAGTATGTAATATAGTACTTTACATATACTACACATTCATTGTTTCCCACTTTTTCCATTATTTTATCTTTTTTACATCCCCCTGATGCAGCCAATAATCCTCCCTATTAGCTCAATATAGCTGCCCTTACTTAGATTTAATAGGCTTCCAACCTGATCATAACATTTCATTCTAAGAATAAAAAGGTACCTACCTCCCTGAGACTTCTGGGGAAGATGATGAAGTAAGAGGATCCTACATTCACCTCATCCCATGCACACCAAGAAAACACCCGTATTAATATAAATAACCAAGAAAACAACCTAAAGATTGGCAGAACAAACTCTCTACAGCTAAATGTAGAGAAGTGGCTACATAGAAGAGGATAGGAAAGGAACAGATGCGCTTGGGAGCCAAACTGACATGGAGGGCAATATAAGCGAGGGAGGGATGTCACCATTTCCCTTCCCCACTCCACACTCTAGATACAGGGACACTTGTGAGAACCAGTACAGCCTGAACACTTTCCACCTAGCTTCCTAACAGTGTGCTCTGCCCCGGCACTCTTCTGCAGACCCACCCCTGAAGGAATTTTCTGAGGTGGCTGTAGGTCCCCGCCCAAAGCAGACTAGCTGGGACCTTGCTAATACTGCATATTTCACCCCCACACTCTCCTGCAGACCCTCTATATCCAACACACCCTTGGCAAGAGTACTCAAAGCAGTGCCACAACTGTGGCAAGCAAACCTGACAGGGGTCAGCACTACCTTAAAGTGACTCTTGCCTCAGGGAGAGGGGAAGAAAACCACACACACCAGTTCGACTACATCCTCAGCAGTGGGCTGGGGGCAAACATCTGGTCTGACTGCAGGCTCCACTCACCAATGGAAGCTTCTCAGGGGACAACACAGGGAAAGTGCCCTGCAGTTCAGTGCTCCCACAGCTCTGGCAAATCCCTGGTCTGACTCAACTCAAGCCCAAGATGGCCTCAGACTGGCCCAGACAATATAGGGACCAAATCCTGCCCCAAACAGGCAAACAGAGCCTTTGCAGATAACTGAACTGAAGGCAAATGAGGGTCAGACACAACAGTAGGGTGCATACAACATGCATAGAAGACATTCAGGAAGTGCCAAGTTCTAGTGAACAGGGCACATTGCACTGGAGGGTACTATAGGACCTCTTCTTCATAAAGCCTCTACTTTCAAAAGCAGATGTGGCTGACTTTCCTAACACATAGAAATAGACACAGAGGATTAGAGGAAATGAGGAGATAATGGAATATGACCTAAATGAAAGAACAGGACAAATCACAGAAGAAGAGCTAAATGAAACAGAGATAAGCAATATTCTTAATAGAGAATTTAAAGTAATGGTCATAAAAGATACTCACTGAACTTGAGAAAAGAGTGGAGGACCTCAGTGAGACCCTCAACAAAGAGATAGAAAACAAACAAACAAAAAAAGAACTAATCAGAAATGAAGAACTCAGTAACTAAAGTTAAAAATACACTGCATGGAATAAATACTAGACTAGGGGAAGCAGAAGAAAGGATCAGCAACTTGGAGGACAGAGTAATGGAAAGCCAACAAGCTGAACAGGAGAGAGGGAAAAATAACAAAAAATGAAAATAAATTAAGGGAATTCAGCAACACCAACAAGTATAATAACGTTCACATTATAGGGATCCCAGAAGGAGAAGATAAAGAAAAGGGGGTAGAAAATTTATTTGAAGAAATAGCTCTAAACTTCCCAAATCTGGAGAAGGAAACAGAAATCCACATCCAGGAGGCACAGAGAGCCCCCAACAAAATCAACGTAAAGAGGCTCACATATTGTAATTAATGTGGCAAAAAGTAGCAATAAAGACAGAATTTTAAAAGTAGCGGGCGCCTGGGTGGCTCAGTTGGTTAAGCGACTGCCTTCGGCTCAGGTCATGATTCTGGAGTCCCGGGATCGAGTCCCGCATCGGGCTCCCTGCTCAGCGGGGAGTCTGCTTCTCCCTCTGACCCTCCCCCCTCTGACCCTCCCCCCTCTCACGTGCGCTCTCTCTCATTCTCTCTCTCAAATAAATAAATAAAATCTTTAAAAAAAAAAAAAAGTAGCAAGAGAAAAAAAAATAGTTACATACAAGGGAAATCCCATAAGGCTATTAGCTGACTTTTTCAGCAAAAATTTTGCCAGAATAGAGTCGCATGAAAGAAAAAAAAATCTGCAACAACGAATACTCTATCCAGGAAGGCTATCATTCAAAATAGAAAGAGAGATAAAGAGTATCTCAGGCAAACAAAAGTTAAAGAAATTCATCACCACAAAGCAGACTTATATGAAATGTTAAAGGGGACTCTTTGAGTGGAAAGGAAAGACCATAAGCAGGAGTAAGAAAAGTAGGAAGCACAAAAGCAATAAAATTAACTCCATCTATAAAAATCAGTCAAGGGGGTGCCTGGGTGGCTCAGTTGGTTAAGTGACTGCCTTCGGCTCAGGTCATGATCCTGGAGTCCCGGGATTGAGTCCCACATCGGGCTCCCTGCTCAGCAGGGAGTCTGCTTCTCCCTCTGACCCTCTTCCCTTTCGTGCTCTCTATCTCTCATTCTCTCTCTCTCAAATAAATAAATAAAATCTTAAAAAAAAATCAGTCAAGGGGTTCACAAAATAAAAGGATATAAAGTAAGACAACATATACGTTAAAAGTTGGAGTGGGCACCTGGGTGGCTCAGTCGTTAAGTGGCTGCCTTCAGCTCAGGTCATGATCCCAGGGTCCTGGGTTCGAGCCCCGCATTGGGCTCCCTGCTCTGCAGGAAGTCTGCTTCTCCCTCTTCCACTCCCCTACTTGTGTTCCCTCTCTCACTGTGTCTCTCTCTGTCAAATAAATAAATAAAATCTTTAAAAAAAAAAGTTGGAGTGGGGAGGAGCAAAAAAGTCCTTTTATTTTTTTTTAAAAGACTTTATTTATTTATTTGGCAGAGAGAGAGAGAGAGAATACCAGTAGGCAGAGAGGCAGGCAGAGGGAGAGGGAGAAGCAGGCTCTCCACTGAGCAGGGAGCCCAATGCGGGACTCGATCCCAGAACCCTGGGATCATGACCGAGCTGAAAGCAGCCACTTAACTGACTGAGCCACCCAAGCACCCCAAATTTAGTCCTTTTAGAATGGGTTCAAACTTAAGTAACCATCAACTTAACATACCCTGCTATATGCATAAGATGTTATATATAAACCTAATGGTAACTACAAATCAAAAACTGGTAATAGATATGCAAACAATAAAGAGAAAGGAATACAGGTATATCACTAAGAAAGCCAACCAAGATAAGAGAGCAAGAGAAGAAAGGAACAGAGAAGAACTACAAAAACAACAGTGTAACAAGTAACAGAATGACAATAAGTACATACCTATCAAAAATTACTTTGAATGTAAATGGACTAAATACTCCAATCAAAAGACACAGGGCGACAGAATGGATAAAAAAGACCCATCCATATGTTCACATCTATATAATTTTGGACCTATAGACACAGGCAGATTAGAAGTTAAGGGATGGAAAAGGATCCATTAGGTATTTAGGTTTATATGTAACATCCATTCACGATAAAAACCCTCAACAAAGTAGGTTTAGAGAGAATATACCTCAACATAATAAATGCCATAAAAGAAAAACCCACAGCTAACATTATACTGAATGGTGATAAACTGACAGATTTCCTAAGATCAGGAACAAGGCAAGGATGCCACTCTCACCACTTTAATTCAACATAGTACTGGAAGTCCTAGCCACAGTAATCAAAGAAGAAAACTAAATAAAAGCCCTCTGAATTGGTAAGAAAGAGGTAAAACTTTCACTACTCACAGATAACATGGTATTATATATAGAAAACCCTAAAGGACACCAAAAATTAGATTAAAGACTACTAGAACTGATGAATAAATTCAGTAAGGATGCAGGATACAAAATCAATATACAGAAATCCACTGCATTCTATACACTAATAATGCAGTATAGAATGAGAAATTAAGAAAACAATACCACTTACAATTGCACCAAAAATAATAATATATCCAGCAATAAACTTAAGGAGGTAAAAGACCAATATTCTGAAAACTATAAAATGCTGTCAAAAGAAATTGAAGATGATACAAACAAATGGAAAGATAATCCATACCCACGGATTAGGGGAACAAATATTGTTAAAATGTCCATACTACCCAAAGTAATTTATGGATTTAATGCAATCCCTATCAAAATATCAACAGCATTTTTCACAGAACTAAAACAAACAACCCTAAATTTTGTATGGAACCACAGAAGACCCCAAATAGCCAGAGCAATCTTGAAAAAGAAAATAATGGAAGAATCACAGTCTCAGATTTCAAGATACACTACAAAGTTGTACTAATCAAAACAGTATAGTACTGACACAGAAATAAACACAGGGATCAATGGAATAGAATAGAGGTCTCAGAAATAAGCCCACAATTATATCGTCAATTAATTTTCAACAAAGCTGTAAAGGATATGCAATGGGAAAAAGACAGCCTCTTCAACAAATGGTGCTGGGAAAATTGGACAGATACATGTAAAAGAATGAAACTGGACCACTTTCTTACACCAGACACAAAAATAAACTGAAAACTAAAGACCTAAATGTAAGACCTACAACCATAAAAATCTTAGAAGAGAGTATAGGCAGCAATATCTCTAACACTGGCCTTAGCAACATTTTTCTCAATCTGTCTCCTGAGGCAAGGGAAACAAAAGCAAAAAATAAACTCTTGGGACTTCATCAAAATAAAAATCTTCTACACAGCAAAGGAAACCATCAACAAAACTAAAAGACAATCTGCTGAATGGGAGAAAGTATTTGCAAGTGACATATCCAGTAAAGGTTCATTATCCAAAATATCTAAAGAACTTATAAAATTCAACACCCAAAAAACAAGTAATCCAATTAAAAATGGGCAGAAGATATGAACAGATATTTCTCCAAAGAAGACATACAGATGGCCAACAGACACATGAAAAGATGCTCAACATCACTTATCATCAGGAAAATGCAAATCAAAACTACAATGAAATATCACCTCAAACCTATCAGAATGGCTAAAATCAAAAACACAAGAAACAAATGTTGGTGAAGATGTGGAGAAAAAAAAACCCTCATGCACTGTTGGTGGGAATGTAAACTAGTGCAGCCACTATGGAAAACAGCTTGGAGGTTCCTCAAAAAATTAAAATTAGAATTACTATGTGATCCAGTAATCGCACTACTGGGTATTTACCCAAAGAGTACAAAACCACTAATCTGAAAAGATGTATGCACCCCTAGCCAAATTATGAAAGCAACCCAAGTGTCTACTGATAAATGAATGGATAAAGTAAAAGTGGTGTGTGTATACACCACACACACACACACACACACACACATAATTACTCAGCCATAAAAAAGAACGAAATCTTGCCATCTACAACAACATGGATGGATCTAGAAGGCATAATGCTAAGTGAAATAAGTCAGTCAGAGAAAGACAAATACCATATGATTTCACTGGTATGTAGAATTTAAGAAACAAAACAAATTAAAAAAGAGAAAAGTCAAGAAACAGACTCTTAACTATAGAGAACAAACTGATGGTTACCAGAGGGGAGTTGCGCGGATGGGTGAAATAAGTGAAGGGGATTAAGAGTACACTTATGATAAGCAATGAGTAATTTGCAGAATGGTTGAAACACTGTGTTGTGCACCTGAAACTGACTTAACACTGTTAATTATAATTAATTATAATTATAATTAACAATGTTAATTATACTGGAATTAAGATTTTTTTAAAAATCAAAAAGTGTACCTCCCTTGCACTGTTTCATCTATATTAGAAGTACCATTACTTAAAAAAATAATAGCAGTAAGCATAACAGTTTTCTAAATTTAGGCAATATATGATATTTCAAGTCTGTATATAAAATTTCAAGCAGTTTAAGTGAACAATTTTCAAGCATGGTGCAAAGTATTTGGGTGTGGGGAGATACTTCTCATGGTCAAACAGACATATGAGAGAACTAATCATTTGTACTTTTAGGTTGGGGGAATCCATAGACACTCTCAGAGCAGCTTTATATGTTGCCCAGTTCCTTTCTGTTTTCACTTTTCCATAGATGAATCCAGACATACTTTTCTGATTCTAGCTTCCACAATTTATTTATGTATTTATTAACTGAGCAAACTATGTTTTGAGCACCTAACATGTGTCAAGCACTCTGTTACATACTAGGGATAGAGAATGTACAGTACATCTGGAGATAGAGATAATTATACAGACAACTGTAATACAGCATGGTGTAAGTGCTCATGATAATGACAGTATGTTACGAACAATGTAGGGGCAAATATCCCAGCCATTTGTCCTAAGCAAACTGGGAGCAATTGGAGGATTTTAAGTTGTTGAATAAAATTAGATTTATATTTTTGAAAGATTACTATGTGTATGCTGTTGCAAATGTAATTAGAAGGGAACAAGAATCAAAAAAGAAAAAAAAAAGAGTATGTTTCCCATGGAGTCAAATAATGCAGACAGAACGAGTTATAACAATAATAATGATATTTAAAATATAGCAGCTAATTAAGAATATGCTATGCTTTATATTCATGATTTTAATTCCCACAAGCAAAGAGTGAAGTAAGTCCTGCTTTTAGCCCCTGCTCTTTACCATTCAACATATGAGGAAAGTCCGGCTCAGAGCAGTTAAGTAATGGGTCTAATGGAACAGCATTTTAAAGAAAAAAATAAATCAGTCTGCCTTGAACCACTGTAATCAATTATTATTACTGATGTCTCTTTCCACAAAGCTCATTCAAATTCTGCTCACTCATGCTAAATTTTCAGAAATTATTTCCAAGCATAAGGTTCTTATCTCATGTTACACGAATATTAAAGGAAATCTTGATTCTAAGAGAGAAAAACTCAATCTCAAGGGCATAAACTAAAGACAAGTCCCTTTAATTAGATGTTTATTTCATGTAAATACATACTAAATTTAAATGGAACATATGAGATAGAAATAATATTTTAAATAAATATACACCTGTCCAGTAACTGCCTGAAAATTTCCCACATCTTTTATTCCAAATCATTTTATGTGCCCTAACTTGTGAGCCCACTCTCTCTCTTGCACTTTGACCTTGGTTAGAAAAGCAAATGGGACCTCTTCCTCAGAAGTTGCGGTACTATGTTATGGTCAGTTTTACTACTTGCCCTCTTAGTTATTTCTCTTTATCAGGGCTATTGCAATCTGTGATTTAGCACAGGCAGGCTAATGCAAGAGAACATTTTCTAGGCCTAACCACAGAATGTTGAATATCATTTCAGTGAAACTTCCTAATCTTGCTTTCTCAGAGAATGCCCATTGCCCAACTCTAGATCTATTTAATCTTACCTATATTTCAGGGCCAAATCTCATTTCTGTCTTCTGAACTCTGCCATTTAGCAGTGGAGAATATACTATATGAGAATATTCATTTATTTTTTTCATGTTTGATGTTTGGCACAACTAATACAAATAAGTTGATGGCAGAGTATCCTACCTTATCTCCCCAATTACAGTGTTGAGAGATTCTTTCAAGAAAAGTTTTCTCTATTTGCAAATGCCAGGCATTGGAAAGGAATACAGGAAACAAAGAGCGAGGAAAAGACAACTAACCAAAGGATAAGTAGATTGATGTGGTAGCAGATATTTCAGCAAAATTATCTTCACATCCCCCCAAAATATGTAATCTTCACATACTTCATGATTCATATTTCTATTGTATCCCATTATATAGTATACAGCTTATATTTCTATTACATCCCATTATATGAGAGAAATTCAATGTTTTCACTGATATATTTAAGCTTAATAAAAGAAAACTATCTGCATTAAACAATGATTAGTAAGATATTTATTGATTAGCTATTTATATGGTGAATTTAAAATAAAAAATAAAAGTATTGATTTAAATTATGCTAAATATTAGAATATTGCCATAGAGTATGTGGTATTTTCCTTAAAACTAGTTTAAATAGTCTATAAAATACCATTTTGATAGAGAATACAAAAATGTATATTATTGGAAATTTGCCTTTTCATCCCTGATTTTCTTATCTATTTTTAATATTCAAATAGTAAAGAAAAGAAAACATACCTCATGTTTTTCCGAACTAAGAAACCACGTATCCATCTTTGAACTATCAAAACTGGTGAATTATGAGCCAGAATTTCATTAATTTTTGAAATAATATGCTTGATATTATAAATTTCATCATCATAGGTTGATCCCTGTATAAATAAAATATATTTAATATTTATATTTCATGAAAGTATTTCCAAGGGACAATTTTAAATTGCTAGTATAATAATATAAACTATTAAAATGTTCACAAGTGTCTTGTAGGCATAATAGTTAAATAATAAATACATTTTCATCTCTATTTCATTAGATCATAATATCAAGAATTAGTAGCACAAAATAATTTGTTTTCTACACAAAATGCAAGACCCATGATGATAAATTTCTTCATTCTAGATTCTTTTCCCAATCTGATACCATAAATATAAAATTTTGACCATAATCATGCTGATCTTTAAAAGGTGGTGGCATGAATAGGTATCCAATGAAACTCTAAAAGTATTCTGTGGTTTTCCATAGGAAACTGACATATGTTGGATTCACAGAATAATTTACAGTAGTTCAAAATTTTGTTGCAGCTTAACTAGAATGTTGGACACTTTTATTAGGATACATCTCATTCCCATGGAGAGAAATATTCTATAGTGCCTTTAAAGAAATTATATCTAAGATCTGTTCCTTTGCAAAATTTTAGATTTGGGATCATAGACTCCCTACATCCCACTGATCATTTGACTGGTTAGAAATAAAGCTACTTTACTTATGTATTGAATGTAAGGATTATACATTAAAAACCTAAAATTTATATTGTTTGTAAGGCACCCACCCTGAAAATTACCAACTCCTATCACTTCATGTCCCCTTTTTGGCCTATACCCTCAATCAGCTATGTAGTGCCAGGAAAAAAAAAAATCACAAAGCCTTGCAAATTAGTGCTACTTTAGATTTATATTTACAAACATTCATTTCTAATTAGCAAATGCTTTATTGGCCCTGGCTTGCTTCCATTTCCAACAGGAGCTATTGCAAGTATTCAGTACTGTTCTCAATACTCTTTAAGCCTTTTCCCTAGAACTCCCTAAACATCTCTTCACAGAGCAAATAGGGCCATAATGTCTGAACTCCATCAACTAACTCTCCTCCAATCCCTAAATTTAACTATATTCCCATTTAACTATATTCCTATCTATTCTGAGTAGAAATGCCTTCTATTCAATCTTAAAACAAGAAATATTTCCCTTCCTGTCCAAGATAGGCACTCCATTGCTGTTAAGTCCCATCTCTCTCTGTTTCACTATTATCTTCTACTGTCACTATCCCTTTACCCATTAAAATAATGTAGGCTTTACCATCTTTAAAATGCACCCATATAAACAATCACACTTATCCCAACCCTCCATCCTTTGTATTTAACTTTCATTAAGAGCCTAAATTCTTGAGATAGAATTCCATATTTGCTATCCCTACCTTCTTTCCTACATCTCAATCCACTGGATTTTACCCCTACCAAAGTATCTGATAATTTTACATTGGATATTCCTCCTTCAAATACTTCCCTTGGCTTCCATAAACCACTCCTCCTAGTTTTCCCCTAACTCCTGTTTCCTTCTGGTCTTTTTAAATACCTATTCATACCCTGCCTAATGTCACAATGAAAGGATTTTCTCTATTCGTCTCTTCTCAATTTGAACACACTCTCCAGATGATTGTACCTAATTCATAGCTTCAATATTTACCTATGTGCTGATGATTCCCAGATTTCTAGCTTTAGGCCTGAACTCTCTCTATTGAGCTAACGAACAATATGATCAAACTGATACCCAGTTAAATTCAGCTTTCCCAAACATGAATCTCCTTTCTTAAACTGCTTTCTCATATGCTCTTAGTAAATGGTACTAGTGCCCATAGATAATTAACTCAGAAGTCCTGGAACCATCCTAAGCTCTTTTTTCTTATGCTTCTTTATACCCAAATGTTGCTAGATCATCCCAGTATCTGTCTGACTTCTCCATTTTCTTCTAATCTCTGCCATTGCTTTATTGCATGTCTTTATCACTTTCTTAACTTGCTAAAAATGTCCTGATATCTGATATAATCCCCATTCCCCCCACTTCCTTTGAATCATAATATGCACTATTGCTAGAGTGAACTTTCCAAAATGCAAATCAGATCATATGGCATCCCTACTTCATATATTTCATGGACACATCACTAAAAGATCAATTACACATTTCTTGACTTGGAACATAAAATTCTTGATCTAGTCCCTTTTTACCTCAATCTCATCTCCCTTCTCCCTACATAAGCTACTTTCCACAATGGCAATATCCAGCCACTTATACCCCTGAAAATTGGCTGATAATCAAACCTCAATGCTTTTTACAGATACCATTCCAGTTTCTTGACTGCCTTTCTCAATTATTTATCTCACTATCTTAGTCTTTTGGAGATTCAACTCTTTTCTCCAAGAAGCCTTTCTTGACATTGATTTGAGTTCAATATCCTATAATATTATCCTTTGCAGCACTCATTTGTCATACTTGACAATCCTGAGTTTTACCTGAGATCTCTGATCCTAGAAAACAGGAAAGGTTAAGAAATCTCCTCACCCCTTCCTTTCAGAAAATGGTATACTCCAAAGAAGCACCCTTCCTCCATATTACTCAGATATTACCCATCAATGCCCCTCTAGTTTACCTATGACAAGGACCTGACACAGACTCTCTAAATTCCCATTGGCCTTTTAATGAATAAACTGCTTTGTCCCCACTGATCGGAACAAAATGCTTGTTAACCAAATTTTGGTTAAGATCCTCTCCTTCCCCTAGGCCCCTGAACTTTGGCCCACCTTCAGCCTGAGCTACCATATAACTCCTTAATGGCCCCTCCTGAGATAGGCAACTGCCAAGATAAAACATTCCCTGATCTATGGTCAGATCATGCCACTCCGCTTCATCCTACTTACCCACACCAGTTCTTTCCAGTCTTATTTACTCTTCCCAGGGAAAAAAACCTTTTTTGACTAACCTTAATGATGTCTGAAAATTGCTGATCAATTAGAGCATCCCCCCTATTGCAATGGCCCTTTTCTCTCCCTTGCAATAATCCTTTTGAATAAAGTCTCTCCTAAGTCTTCATTTGTCTTTTATTTGACAAGTTTATGCTATGACACAATTATTGGTCTATCTTTCCCACTTGCAACATAAACTCACTAAGTTTAACAAATCTTTCTTTATCCTGCATCTCTAGGACTAAGTAAACTACAGGTCTGTAACTGGCATTCAATTATTAGTTGACTATTAAATCACTAAGTAATGGTATCTTATACATTGTGATATTTGGTCTCCAAGTTTGATTTGGCATTGTCAACCTATTTTTGTAATTCAACTCTTACTTGGCTGCAGTAACATCATACTCCTAATTTTTCTACCTTTTAAATTTTTATTTATGTCTCCAGCATCATATT
The DNA here is from genome assembly GCF_009762305.2 of Zalophus californianus. Taxonomy (NCBI): domain Eukaryota; kingdom Metazoa; phylum Chordata; class Mammalia; order Carnivora; family Otariidae; genus Zalophus; species Zalophus californianus. The sequence continues at coordinate 61,427,236 of NC_045598.1, forward strand.
CTAAACTGTAACACTAAATTACTTCTTGTCAATTGATTGTGCCAAGCTCTAGCACTACCTCTGTGCCTTTGCAAATGCTTTTCACTCGGCCTCACCTGCTCTACAGTTGCCAACACCTCAATTTGCCTAATGATTTATATTAAAAAATCTCATCTGAAGTATACTTTGTTTTTTCCTTCTATGACCAGAAAGCTGAACTTCAAAGTTTTTTAAAGAAAATATATGTAGTTCTTTCACAGATTTTGTTCCATACTAAGATCCATGACATTTGAAAAAAAATTATTCCTTTGGTTATTATTTCTCCTTAATTTGCTTTATTTTCTCTACTAAAATTCCTATTCATGTATACTAGATATCCTGGAACTCACCTCCATGTTTTATATTTTTTTCTCATCATTTTCATGTATATATTCTCAATTTGTTAAAGCCATTCTCTCAATGGCCACCCTTCTCATATTGAGTTTTCTATTACATTTTCAACTACTCTGGTTAAGTTATGTGGCTGAGACTGAGGTCCTTTCTGAAGTTCCTGATTGCCCTTTCACAAAGGAGTCCTGCCTCATACCAGTGTGTTTATTCATTGTTACCGTGCCTGTACTAGGGTTTGTTTAAAAAAAACCCCACAAACCCAAGATAGTCACTTATGCGAGGCCAAGTCACCGAACTGGGGCTTAATACCTAACCTATAGTTTCAACCTCCACCAGAAATGTAGACTTAACCAGTCAGAAATTTTCTGGTCAGCACCAATGAGGTAATCTGTCACATGGGCCTTCTTCTCTTCCAGAGAAAGATGAGGTACTCTTTAATAAGACCCCCTGCCTGCTCTTCTACCTATGGAAAGTGAACTTGCCTGGAACAATCCTTTCTTTCTTTTTGCTAATAACTTGTAACTTTCTTCTCATTCACTGGACAGGGTCTTTTACAGAGAGATAAAAGTTTTTAATTTTGATGAAGTTCAGTTTCTTTTTTTTCCTTTTAAAGATTATGCTTTTGGTGTCAGGCCTAAGAATGTTTTTCCTACCCCTACATCCCCAAAATCTCCTTTATTTTTTCTTTCTAAAAGTTTTATAGTTTTAAGTTGTATATTTAACTCCCTGATCCATTTTGAGTTAATTTTTGTATGGGGTGTGAAACTTAGGTTGAACCTCATTTGTGTGTGGGTGTATAGATACCCAATTACTCCAGCAACATTTATGGAAAAGGCTATATTTTCTCCATCAAATTACTTTAACCTTTGTCAAAATTCAATTGAAGATATTGTGTGAACGTATTTTTAGGTTTTCTGACCTGTTCCATTGATCTATGCCTCACCAATACCACACAGTCTTGATTACTGTAGCCATATAAATATCAAAATCAGGTAAACGGATTCCTATCACTTTACTGTTTTTTCAAAGTTGTTTTAGTCATTCAAATTCCTTTACCTTTCCATAAAAAGTTTAGAGTGCTCTTGTTTATACCTACAGAAAATTCCACAAGATTTTGATAGGAATTGCATTAACCCTGTATATCAATTGGGGGAGAATTGAAATACTATGCTGAATATTCTAATTCATGAATATGCTATGTCTTTCCAATTATTTAGATCTTTGATTTTTTTATCAGTGTTTTATAGTATTCAACATACAAGTTCTATACAAGTATTGTTAGACATACCTAAGTATTTCATCTTTTTGAGTGATTATAAATGATAGTATATTAATTTTGGGTCCATGGGTAGTATATAGAAATGTGATTGATTTTTGCATGTTTACCTAACATACTGTGGCCTTACTAAGCTCACTTTTTACTTCTAAGAGATTTTTTGGTGGATTCTTTGGGATTACCTACATAGGTCATCATTTCATCTGCAGATAGTTTTATTTCTTCTTTTTCATCTGTATGTCTTTTATTTCTTTTTTTCATCTTACTGCACTAGCTAGACTTTTCAGCATTATGTTGACAGGAGAAGAAATAATGCGCACTCTTGCTTCATTCCCTCTCTTGGGGAGAAAATATTCAGTCTTTCACCAATAAGCCTAATGTTAACTGTTAGGTTTTATTTGATGTTCTTTGTAAACAAGAGGAAGTTCTCTATACCTATTTTTGAGGTGTTTTGTTTTGTTTTGTTTTGATCATGAATGGATGTTGAACTTGGCCAAATGCTTTTTCTCCATTAAGTGATAGATGATATTTGATATATTTTTTCTTTAGCCTTTTGATATGGTAAAATGCATTAAGTGATTTTCAAATATTGAGCAAGCTTTGTATCCCTGGAATAAGCACCATTTGCTCATGGTATATTGTTATTTTCATATACTGCTGAATTCTATTTGTTAACATTTTGTTCAAGATTTTTATGCTTATATTCATGAGGGATACTGGTCTGTTTTCTTTTTTGGTACGGTCTTTGGTTCTGGTATCAAGGTACTATTAACTTTATAAAATGGTGAAGTGTTCCTTTTTATTTTCTAGAAGAAACAAAATTTTATATGTTTGGGAGAATTCTTTAATGCAACTATCTGGGACTGAACATTTCTTTTTTTGAGTTTAAAGCTATAAACTCAATTTCCTTCATAAAGGACTATTCAAAAATTATCTATTTCATATTGGATGAGTTTTGTCATTGTTGTTTTTGCATGAAATGGTCCATTCATCTAAACTGTTGTTTATGTGTAGTTTTTGTAGTATTCTCTTTTGATGTCTACAAGGTCTGTAGTGATATCCCATTTTGTTCCTGACATTGGTAATTTGTGTCTTCTCTCTTTTCTTCTCCATCAGTCTTGCTAGAGGTTTGTCAATTTTATTGATCTTTTTGAAGAACGAGATCTGTTTTACTAATTTTCTCATTTTTTGTTTGTTTTTCATTTCACTGACATCTGCTCCTATCTTTATCATTTCCTTCTTTCTGCTTACTTTGGGTTTATTTTGCTCTTGTTTTTCTAGGTTCTTGAGAGGGGAATCTCAGACTGTTGATTTGAGGATTTTTGTCTGTTCCTATATATGCATTTCTTTTTAAAGATTTTTTATTTATTTGAGAGGGAGAATGAGATAGAGAGAGAGAGCATGAGAGGGGGGATGATCTGAAGGAGAAGCAGACTCACTGCTGAGCAGGGAGCCCGATGCAGAACTCTATCCCGGGACTCCAGGATCATGACCTGAGCTGAAGGCAGCTGCTTAACCAACTGAGCCACCCAGGCGCCCCCCTATATATGCATTTAATACTAAAAATTTCCCTCTCAGCATTGCTTTAGCTGTGTCCCACAAATTTTGGTATCTTGTATTTTAATTTTAATTAATTTTTTCACTTGATACTACATCTTTGATCTATGGATTTATTAGAAGGGTATTGCTTAGTTTTCAAGTGTTTGGGGATTTTCCTCTTATTTTTCTGTAATCAGAGAACACACCCTATATAATCCAAATTATTTTAAATTTGTTGAGGTTTGTCCTATGAAACAGGAAATGACCTACATGATTGAACATTTGAAATGAATGTCTATTCTGCTGTTGCTGGTGGAGTGTTCTATAAATGTCAGTTAGATTTTGTTGGTTGATAGTGTTATAGAGTTTTTTCAATATATAGTAGTTGTAATTATTGAGAGGAATTTTGATGTCTCCAAACATAATCATGTATTTATCTATTTCTCATTTCAGTTTTATCAATTTTTGCTTCACATATTTTGTAGTTCTATTGTTTGGGGCATTCACATTTAAGATTACTACGTCTTTAGTGGTTTGAACCTTTTATTATTATATGTCCCTCCCTCCCTATGATAATTTTCTTTACTCTGAAGTTTACTTTATCTGATGTTAAGATAGCCAATCAGTCCTGTTTTCCTTTGATTAGTTTTGGTATGATAAATCTTTGTCCATCCTTTTATTTTCAACATGCTTATATCATTGTATTTGAAGTTTCATGTAGACAACATACACTTGAGTCATATTTTAAATCCATTTGTCCAATATCTTTCAATTGGTACATTTGGGCCATTTAAGTTTAATATAAATTTTAATGTAATTACTGATAAAATAGGACTTAAGTCTGCCATTTTATATTGTTTTCTGTTTGCTTTCTCTGCTTTTCATCTGTTTTCTTATTCTTACTTTCCTACTAAAGAATTTGAGAACTCCATTTATATTTATCTATAGTGTTTTTTGTGCACTTTTTTTTTAGAATTCTCATACACACACACACACTCATAGCCAAAAGATGTTACCAATGTACTTACTCAAATTAAGTGTAGAAGCCTTACCTTTCTTTACAGCTCTTTTTAAGAATTTTCTTAAGTATTTCTTATACATATATTTAGAACATCAGTGTTATGATTTATAAGATATATTATTTGCCAATATTTTCTCCAATTTTGTCAGTTGCCTGTCATTTTGTCGATAAGTTTCCTTTGCTGTGCAGAAGCTGTTTAGTTTAGGTCTGTTAATATTTGCTTTATATATTTAAGTGCTTCTAGGCCAAATGCATATTTACAAATGCATATCCTCTTTTTGGATTGACCCCTTTATCATTGTAATAACCTTCTTTGTCTCTTATTACAGCCTTTGACTTAAAGTTTATTTCGTGTAAATACAGCTACCCCTGCTTTCTTTGGGTTTCTATTTGCATGGATTATCTGTTTCCATTGCCTGGAGTATCTGTTCTTTTTATTTTTCAGTATATTTTCTCTGTTGTTCACATTAATTGATTTCTATTATTCTATCTTCCCTTTTCCATCACTCTTTAATCTTCCCCCTCTATTCTGCTGTTAAGTTCATCCACTGAGCTTATTTTGGTTATTGTATTTTTGATTTCTCAAATTACCATGTTTCTTTTTATCTATTACATTGTTGAAGCTTTCTATTTGTATGTTTCAAGTATTTTTTATAATTGATCATTGAAGCATTTTAATGATAGCTGCTTAAAAAATTTATCAGAAAATTTTAAACAATGCAAGCATCTCAGGATTAGCATCTATTGACTGTCTCTTTTCATTCAGTTTAAGATCTTCCTATTTCTTTGTATGTTGAGTGACTACTGATTGAAACATAGACATTTTTGTATTATGTTCTAAAACTTTTAATCTCATTTAAACCTTGCTTTAGCTGGCTTTCTCTGATATTGCTCCAGCAGGGGAAATGGAGGTCACTATCTTCTTACTTCCAGGGAGAGGTAGAAGTCCAGATTCACCACCATTCAAGCCTCTATTAACCTCCAGCTGGGGGTGGGCTTCTCACCAGTTCTTCATAGAAGTGGGAGTTTCCACTTTCATGTGGTCTTCATTGACATGGCTATGAGGATAGCCTTCTGAAACAGTGAAAGTCCTGATCTTAGGCTTCCTGTGACACCATCCCAATGGGTATTGCATTGACTCATTAAAGCTTCATGAGGATGGAAAGTCTAGGCTCTCCACTCAGCCTCTGCTGGCATGGGTGGAAGTGGAACCAAAATGTTTTCTATGGTTTTGACTGGAGTAGAGTGGTTATTGTCTGAAAGTTAACTGTCTTAATAGACTGAATCTTTCTTGGTTGTTTAGATGGAGAGAGTAGGCATTTTGGTTAATAGACTGAATCTTTCTTGGTTGTTTAGATGGAGAGAGTAGGCATTTTGGTATTTTGTTTGTTTGGTTGCATCCTTTGGCTTTTAGGTTACTGACTTCTTTTAGCTTTAATTTTAGGATATATATAAAAAACAAACAAACAAAAACAGCAAAACAGGGAATTCTTTCACCACTGTGTCACTGCTCAGATTCTGATTGTCCTAGCCAGTCAGCCTCCGCTCTTTACCATTCAGTCTTTTAATGTTTGTTTCATATATAATGTTGAAGGAATTTATATAAGATATAATATATACAGGCATACCTTGTTATATTATACTTTGCTTTATTGCACTTTACAAATACTGCATTTTTTTTAACAAATTAAAGATTGTGGTAATCTTGCAATAAGCAAGTGTATTGGTGTCATTTTTCCCCACACCACATTTTGGTAATTCTCACCAGATTTCAAACTTTTTCATTATTATATTTGTTATGGTGATCTGTGATCAGTGATTACAACTCACTGTAAACTCAGATGATGGTTAGCATTTTTTAGCAGTAATGTATTTCATTAAGGTTTCATACACTTTTTATGCATAATAGTACAGTATTATTACACATTTAACAGATTACAGTATAAACTTCTATATGCACTGGAAAAGAAAAAAAAATATTTGACTTGCTTTAGTATATTTGCTTTATTGCATTGGTCTGACATGAAAACTGCAATATCTCCAAGGTATGCCTGTAGTATTATGTAATGCATTATATCATAAATAATAACTATATAACACATATAGTGTCCAAGGAACTGAATTATACTTTGCAAGAGAAACACATGTACTCTATCTTCCTAGAAGTGGAAGCCTATATGCTTATTTTTATTGATTTTTATTTTTTATTATGTTATGTTAATCACCATACATTATATCATTAGTTTTTGATGTAGTGTTCCATGATTCATTGTTTGCATATAACACCCAGTGCTCCATTCAATACATGCCCTCTTTAATACCCATCACCAGGCTAACCCATCTCCCTACCCCCCTCCCCTCTAGAACCCTGTTTGTTATATGCTTATTTTTTAACAAAATAGTTTATTGAGACAAATATGTTCTCCCTGTACTGTAATATTTTCTATTTAGTCTTAAATTTCCAAAAATATTCATATGTTTTTGTATAATACCATTTTGTATATTAATGTTCAAAACTTTCTTTATTGTAGCTATTATTTTTTCCATCAATTGAAAGGTTCCTATTTATGCCATTTAACATTTTCTGTGATAAATTCTACATTAAGACTAATGTTAAGTCTTTTGCTTTATTCTACTTAATATATATTTGCTTAGCTTTTCATTTTATTTTTCTGTATTACCTTAATTTTTGGACTTGTCTTGCAAATAGCCATCTTGATTTTGGTTTTTACACTTATAATACATTTATAATTATTTATACTTACTTATAATATCACATTCATAAATGTAAATATATAGAAATTTTTACAAATATAGTTTTGACACATAATTTTTGTATGTCATATAGGCTATATTTTCTTATCTTTTTTATTTTAAAAAGCAAAAATGTAAATTTTACAAACATATAATATGCCTTACCTATTAAGTCAAGCATAAATTCACTTTCAAATATCTACTCGGTTGTTATATTTATGCATTTTTATTTTTGTTTTGATACTTACCTTGGAATTAAGAAAAAAGTGGATACTAAATGTTTGATCTAAAAATCTCTACCTTGGGGGAGGAGCTAAGATAGTGGAATAGCAGGAAGAACCTAGGCTTGCCTCTCCCTCAAACACAGCTAGATAAATATCAAATCATTCTGTATACACAAGAAATCTATTGGGCACTGACAGAACAAACTGCACAACAACAGGGAGAGAAGAGGCCACAATATGGAAGGTAGGAGGTACAGAGACGTGGTTTGGGGGGAGAAAGGGAATGTGGGTGTTGTGGAGGGGAGGGAGTCCTGTCACAGAGAGATGCAAGAGAGAGAGAGGAGCGCACAGGGAATCACACAAGGAAAACACTTTCCCAAAGCCATTGATGGGGCAACAAGAAGGGCTGATTTTCATGAGTTTTTACAAACAGCAGGTCTCAAAGACTGGAGTTTTAGAGGTCTGTGGCATAGTCAGTGTGGAGCCCTGAGGGTACTGCAGTGCTCCTGTGGAAGAAGGAGGGCAGGTAGCCTGGGAGCAGACTGTGCAATCTGAGCATCCCCTGCGACACACTGGGAGAGAGAGCACCCCTTCTCGGAGTGCATCTGAGGGAGGTGGCATTGCTTCTCCGGTGACAAAGGAGCCAGCAGGTGCCATTTCCCTTGCCTGCACCTCAGCTTATACACAGAGACACCTGCTGAGGGTGGCTAACCTGGACACTGGCTCTTTGCTGTCCTTTACTCCAAACTCCATGCCCATGCACTTTGGTGGGACTGCCCTTCTGGGACAAACCTGCATCAGTCCCAGCGTAACAAGATCCTTCCCCAGAGGATCAGCACAGGTCCCCATCAAGCCAGGTCCCTAAAGTTTGGAGTTTTAAAACTCAGCTGGCCTGGCTGGGATAGAGCCCAAAGTGCACTGTATGCTGAGCAGGCAGGCAGCCAGGACACAGACAGGGTGAAGGTAGCAATCTGAGAGACACCTGGGATGCAAGTGGGGAGACTGTCTGCTCTTCTGGGAAGGCTTTCTGGAGAGTAGCAGGTACAACCTCCCCTCTACAGGGACTAAGAAGCTGGCTGGCCCCATTTCCCTCACCCCACTCTTCAGCATAAACTAATTTCAGTAAGCAGCATGGTGCCTACACTGGTAGCCTAAACTCCTTTACAGCAAACCCCACCCCCTTGTGCTTTACTGGTGCTGCATTTCTTGGACAGGTGTGCCTGAAAACCAGAGCAACAGGCCCATCCTCCAGAAGACCAGCACAACCCACCCCCTTTCCTCCCCCCGCAACTCCACACACCACATCTACTAACCAGAGTTCTGCAAAGCTTTAGCTCTAGTGGAAATAGCATCAGGTCTCTTTTAACAAGAAGAACAGAGCACACCTAGTTAAAACTCACCACACTCTGGTCAAGGTCCGAACACTCCCCACTTCAGCCAAGAGGAAACTCTGCAGAGGACTGACCTGAGGGAAAGAGCAGCCACAACACAGCAGCAGAGTGCACACAGCATATACCAGAGACACTTCCTGAAGCATCAGGTCTGGGCATATATGAGCTCTTCTGCATAAAGCCATTACTCTCAGGAGCATGAAAAATAACAGGCTTTCCTAACATACAGAAGAAGACAGAGATCTAGACAAAATATCAAGATGAAGCAATTCATCCCAAAAGAAAGAACAAGAAAAAGTCACAACCAAGGATCTAATCCAAACAGATATAAGTAAAATGCCTGATCCAGAATTTAAAGCAATAATCACAAGGATACTAGCTGGGCTTAAGAAAAGCATAGAAGACACCAGGGAGTCCCATACTGCAGAGATAAAAGACCTAAAAACTAGTCAGTTTGAAATTAAACACACACACACACACACACACACACACACACACACACACACACACAATAACTGAGATGCAAAACCAATGGATGTAATGACTAGAAGGATGGAAGAAGCAAAGAATAAATAAGTGATACAGCAGATAAAATTATGGAAAGTAATGAAGATGAAGGAAGAGGGAAAGAAAAATATTGGATCACAAATGTAGACTAAGGGAACACAGTGACACCATAAAGCATAATAACATTTATATCATAGGAATCCCAGAAGAAGAAGAGGGAGAAAAGGGAGAAGGTTTATTTGAAGAAATTATAGCTAAAATTTTCCTCACCTTGGTGAAGGAAACAGATCCAAATTAAGGAGGCACAGAGAACTCCCATCAAAATCAACAAAAGCAGGCCAACACCAAGACATACCATATCTAAATTTGCAAAATATAGAGATAAAGAAAAAATCCTAAAAGCAGCAAGACAAAAGAAGTCCCTAACTTACAAAGGAAGACCAATAAGGTTAGCAGCAGATCTCTCCACAGAAACTTGGCAGGCCAAAAGTAGCATGATATATTCAACATATTGAATGGGAAAAATCTACAGCCAAGAATACTCTATCCAGCAAGGCTATTCATTCAGAATAGAAGGAGAGATGAAGAGTTTCCCAGACAATAAAAACTAAAGGAGTTCATGACCACTAAACCAGCCCTGCAAAAAATATTAAAGGGGATGCTTTGAGTAGGAAAGAAAGACAAAAAGTGACAAAGACTACAAAGGAATAGAGAAAATCTCCAGGAACAACAACAAAAAGTAATAAAATGGCACAAAATTCATATGTATCAATAATTACTCTGAATGTAAATGGACTAAATGCTACAGTAAAAAGACACAGGGTATCAGAATGGATAGAAAAACAAAGCCCATCAATATGCTGTTTACAAGAGACTCACTTTAGACCTAAGACACTTCTAGGGTTTTTTTTGTTTTTTTTTCCACCTGCAGATTGAAAGTGAGGGGATGGAGAAATAGTTACCATGCAAATGAATGTTAAAAGAAAGCTGAAGGATGCCTGGGTGGCTCAGTCAGTTAAGCATCTGCCTTTGGCTCAGGTCATGATCCCAGAGTCCCAGGATCAAGTCCTGCATTGGGCTCCCCACTCAGCAGGGAGTCTGCTTCTCCCTCAGACCCTTCCCCTCTCGTGCTTTCCTTCTTTCACTCTCTCTCAAATAAATAAAATCTTTAAAAAAAAAAGAAAAGAAAGCTGGAGTTGCAATACTTTTATCAGACAAACTGGATTTTAAACCAAAGACTGTAATAAGAGATGAAGAAGGCCACTACATCATAATAAAGCAGTCTATCCAACAAGAACAACTAACAGTTGTAAATATTTATGCCCCCAACTTGGGAGCATCCAAAAATATAAATCAATAAATAACAAACAAAAAGGAACTCACTGATAATAATACAATGCTAGTAGGGGACATTAACACCCCACTTATAGCAAGAGACACATCATCTAAGCAGAAAATCAACAAGGAAGCAATGGCTTTGAATGACACACTAGACCAGATGGACTTCATGGATACATTCAGAACATTTCATCCTTTATAAAGCAGCAGAATACACAGTCTTTTCAAGTGCACATAGTTACATTCTCCAGAACAGATGAGATACTAGGTCACAAATTAGGCTTCAACAAGTACAAACAGATTGAGATCACATCATGCATATTTTCCAATCACAACACTATGAAACTTAAAGTCAATCACAAGAAAAAATGTGGAAAGGCCACAAATACATGGACACTAAAGAACATCCTACTAAAGAATGAATGGGTCAAAGAAGAAATTAAAAAAGAACTTTAAAAATACATGGAAACAAATGAAAATGAAAATATAACAGTCCAAAACCTTTGAGATGCAGCAAAAGTGGTCATAAGAGGGAAGTATATAGCAATACAGGTCTAACTCAAAAAGCAAGAAAACATCTCAAATCTGCAACCCAACCTTACACCTAAAAGGATCTAGAAAAATAACAACAAATGAAGCCTAAAGCCAGCAGAAAGGAAACAATAAACATTAGCGCAGAAATAACTGATATAGAAACAAACAAAAAAAAAAGTATTATACACATTGATGAAACCAGGAGCTGATTCTTCAAAAGAATTAATAAAATTGATAAATCCTTAGCCAAGTTTATCAAAAAGAAAAGAAAAAGGACACGAGTAAATAAAAGTACTAATGAAAGAGAAGAAATCAAAACCACACTGCAGAAATACAAATTATAAGAGAATATTATGAAAAATTATATGCCAACAAATTGGACAACCTGGAAGAAATGGATAAATTCCTAGAAACATATAAACTAGTAAAACTGAAACAGAAAAAAATAGAAAACTTGAACAGACTGATAACCAGAAAAGAAACTGATTCAGTAATCAAAAATCTCCCAACAAACTAAGGTCCAGGGCCAAATGGCTTCCCAGGGGAATTCTACCAAACATTTAAAGAAGAGTTAATACCTATTCTTCTCAAACTCTCCCCAAAAAAATAGAAATGGAAGGAAAACTTCCAAACTTATTCTACGAGTTACCATTATCATTATCTTGATTCATCATCCTGATTCCTAATTCAGACAAAGACCCCACTAAAAAAGAGAACTGCAAGCCAGTATCTCTGATGAACATGGATGCAAAAATTCTCAACAAAATACTAGCAAACTGAATCCAATGGAATATTAAAAGAGTCATTCACCATGATTAAGTAGGATTTATTCCTGGGTTGCAAGGGGTCCTTCAATATTCACAAACAATCAACCTGATATACCATAATAAAAGAAAGGATAAGAACCACATGATCCTCTCAACAGATGCAGAAAAAGCATTTGACAAAGCACAGCACCCATTCTTGATAAAAACCCTCAATAAAGTAGGAATAGAGGGAACAAACCTCAACATCATAAAGGCCACATGTGAAAAACCCACAGCTAATATCATCCACAATGGGGAAAAACTGAAAGCTTTTCCTCTATGGTCAGGAACAAGACACAGATGTCCACTCTGACACTGTTATTTAACACAGTACTGGAAGTTCTAGCCTCAGCAATCAGATAATAAAAAGAAATAAGTCATCCAAATCAGCAAGGAAGAAGTCAAATTTTCACTATATTCAGACAACATGGTACTCTATGCAGAAAACCCAAAAGACTCCACTAAAAAATTGCTAGAACTGATATACAAATTCAATAAAGTTGCAGGATACAAGTCAATGTACAATAATCTGTTGCATTTCTCTACATCAATAATGAAGCAGCACAAAAATAAATCAAGGAATCCCATTTACAATTGCACCAAAACCATAATATACCTAGGACTACACTAACCAAAGTGGCAAAAGATCTGTACACTGAAAACTATAAAACACTTATGAAAGAAATTGAAGATGACCCAAAAAAAAGGAAAAACATTTCATGCTAATAGATTGGAGGAACAAATATTGTTAAAATGTCTAAACTACCCAAAGTAATCTACACATTTCATGCAATCCCTATCAAAATATCAACAACATTTCTCACAGAGCTAGAACAAACAATCCTAAAGCTTGTATTTAACATAAAAGACCCCAAATAGCCAAAGCAATCTGGAAAAAGAAAAGCAAAGTTGGAGACATCACAATTCTGGACTTCAAGTTATATTACAAAGTTGTAGTGATCAAGACAGTATGGTACTGGCACAAAAACAGACATAATGATCAACAGAACAGAATAGAAAATCCACTAATGGACCCACAACTGTATAGTCAATTAATCTTCAACAAAGCAGGAAAGAACATCCAAAGGCAAAAAATACAGTCTCTTCAACAAATGGGTGCTGTAATTCACCACAGACTCTGGGCACCCAGGCAGGTGTACACAGCCAAATCCTCTACTGTCGAACGGTCGCTCAATGGTGCCCAGAGGGCCTTAGTCCACGAAGAGGCAATATACCATTTTCCAAATATACTCCAGGAAGGGGAACAGTCTCTCTCAGTGCAACCCAGGGGATCGCCACACCACAGAATCTTGCATGAACCCTACAGGCCACTTATTCTCCCTCTCTCCCTGAAAAGAGCTCCCTCCCCTCTGCGGCACCTGGCTTTTCTCTCCCCCAATTCACATCTCCGTATCTCCCTTCTGCCACATTCTCTCCCTCAAAATGTGCAGATTGTTTTCTTAATCCTCAAATCAATTTCCTAGTGGTTCAAAATGATTAGATGTTGATCTAGCTGTGTTCAAGGGACGAAGTAAGCCAGGGTTCCCCTACTACTCCACCATCTTAACTCCTCCACCCCAGTTTTCATAGTATTCTTATACTCAATAATATACAAAAAAATGTTCTGAAATATCTATTTCAAACATTACTAAATAAATTTATATCCTCATAGATTGTCATTTATTCAAGCATTTATTGCTATAAATAAAACCTTTTAATAATCAAAGAATACCCAAAATAATATTGCTTATAGCAGAAATAATGAATAAAAATTTATCAGTAAACTGAAAAACTATTATTTAGATAGATTTATTTAAATCTCTACCACAAAATTCTGCCATCATTAGGTGTACCTATAGTTCTTTAAAGCATACTCAATTTGTGATGCATTCTATTCATGTTTTTTACACGATGGTTTTTTTCTTCAATCATTCTGACATTTTTAATTTCTTTTAAATTAATTTCCTCAGCTTAAAAATATACTGTAGTATCATCTCACTTTTTTAAAAAATCTCCCATTAATCCTATTTCTGGCAGCTAAGGCATTATCCTTCCTCTGTTCCAAATTTTCTCAGAAAAGTTTCTATACTTGGTAATTATATATTAACCCATTGCAATTCTGTATCCATTCCTGAAAGTTACTAAAATTCCAAAGATGCAACATCTCTTCAACAGAAGTTTTCAAAATAGTTTTGCTTCCATGATAATTTTTCTTGACCTTTAAAAATATCCTTCATTTTTTAAATCATTCTTTTCTCTTAAACTAAGTGATAATAAGCCATTTCTCTGTTTTTCCTCCTACCTACTGGAATTAATTTTCTGTTACCTTCATTGGTCCCACTGCTTTGTATCCATAAAATGAAACTGCCCGAAGGCTTTGTTCTTAGCTCTCATACATCTGATCCCTATATTTTCTTGTGAGTTTGGCTTTAACCATGCCCTCAAACCACTGACTACTGAATTTACATCTTAGACCTAGAACATTATTTCTGAATTTTAGTTCTTCATTTCCAATGCCTGGTTGATATCTATATATCAATATACTGCCTCAAATAAACATGACCAAACTTAACATTCTACCAAAACTCTTCAAATGCTGCCATTTCTGTAAACTAAGTTACTTTTTGTCCCAGTTACTGAGGTTCAAAATACCAAAAGAACATTTTCTCACTTATTCTTTTTTCATATTCATATTATTCATATTTGATCAGTTAAAAAAATCCTGTCAAATCGTTACACTGTCCTTTGATATACAATGTTGATTGTATGACTGTGAAACCAAGACAGACTTGAAATCCCAGCTTCATGACTGACTATATGTCTGATAATGGGTAAAATCTTAAACTTTACTATATTTCATTTTTTTCTGTGAAATAATATCTTTCCACACCAAAGAATATGATGAAGAATAAATATTCTTCAGAAAGTCCTTCCCTATCTAGCCCAAGCCTTCATCCTTTTTGTCCCATGTTACTACTTTATTTTCTTTTCTTTAGAAATTAACACGATCTGACATTCTATGCTGATTTTGTTTTCTTTTGTTTTTTCTGCTTACATGTTTATTTCCTGTGCCTTCCCACTGAACTTTATGAAAGCAGAACCTTTGTTGGTATTATTTACCACTGAGTCCAGAATAATCTCATTCACGTATTAGGTGATCAATACATATCTGGTAAAGGAATGAAGGAATAAAATATATAAAATGCCTATCACAATGACTTTTACTGAGTGTCTGTCCTCTAAACTCCGTCTTCTTCTTTGCCACTATTGTCTGCCTGTATCAACTCTAATCACAACATTTCTGCCCTACAGTAATTTATCCCTCTGCGCTCATCTGTCTCCTAACCCCCATTAATCTGCTAGCAAAACACTGGATTAATTTCCTTTAAAAAACTTTGTCAATAATGTTTTTTCATAGAGCACCAACTATGGTAGAACCACTCTATTTTCCTCCTCAAATAACTACAATAGATCTTCACTGCATTCATTAAGATGTCTAAACTCCAAGGTTCTTTTCAAAGCCCCACTAACTTTCTACTCATGCTTAAATGAACATCAGTCATTTTGATTGTCCTTAAAAAAAGTCATGTTAAAAAAACAAAGTCAAGTGTGTTCCTACCTTTGATTATACCATAATACCCACTAGAATACATAAATGAAATTCTTCTTTTAGGGCCCAGGTTAAGACACCCAGAATTAAATACTGCCTCATTTTCTATTTCTCTAAAATTTTTAACTATTATTTCAAAATCATTAATATACTCATAACTTTTTATAAATAATTGTACACAGTTATAAAGTTTTCTAACTTTCTAATCTCCATGCATAATCACTGTTCATTGTTTATATATACTTTCAAATGTAATCACTGTTCAACTGATTTTCTATTCTTCATCAAATGTCAATGTATAGATAGATAGATACATTTAGATATACTTAGAACATATTATAAATATGTTCTGCAACATACTTTTTTATTTCCTATGTACTTGTACTTTTCTAACACCTGCAGAGCTCATCTCTTTTAAATTTTACATAATTTATCTGCCCTAATACTCATGTCATGAAGCATTTTTTAAAAATTTTTATCTATCCATTTAAGTATTTTGTAACCTACAACTAGATATCGTTTCTCAAGCACTTCTTTCAGCATGTTAAAAAAAATCAGGATATAATGATTATTTCAACATGCCATGTCACCAAATTAAGAATTTATTATTTTTATCCACTTCCACTAATATTCCAAATTGTCCTTTAAGGCACTGAAAAAAAAAAAAAAACCTACTTCCCAATGGACTAACTCAAATATGGAAAACCTGAAAAAAATTAGAGATCCATTATCTTTTAAAAGAAAACAAGTATTTTTAATCAACAAAATCTTCAAGAACTAAAAAATGAAAATAGCAAGGTGGAAGAATATAAGATTAAATTAAAATATCAATTGTATTTCTATATATTAGTAACAAACAATCCAAAAATGAATTTAAGAAAATAATTCCAATCACAATATCAAAATGAATAAAATACATAGAAATAGGGGCGCCTGGGTGGTTCAGTTGTTAAGTCTCTTCCTTCAACTCAGGTCGTGCTTCTCCCTCTCCCACTCCCCCTGCTTGTGTTCCTTCTCTCACTGTGTCTCTCTGTCAAATAAATAAATAAAATCTTAAAAAAAAATACATAGAAATAAATTTATTTTATTTTATTTTATTATGTTATGTTAGTCACCATACAATACATCATTAGTTTTTTTGTTTTTGTTTTTGTTTTATGATTTTATTTATTTGACAGAGAGAAAGAGAGAGAGAGCACAAGCAGGGGGAGGGAGAAACAGGCTTCCTGATGAGCAGGGAGCCCAATGTGGGACTCGATCCCAGGACACTGGGATCATGACCTGAGCTGAAGGCAGACGTTTAACTGACTGAGCCACCCAGGCACCCACATCATTAGTTTTTGATGTAGTGATCCATGATTCATTGTTTTCATATAATACCCAGTGCTCCATGCAGAACGTGCCCTCCTTAATACCCATCCCCCCACCCCCCTCCCCTCTAAAACCCTCAGTTTGTTTCTCAGAGTCCATAGTCTCTCATGGTTCATCTCTCCCTCCAATTTCCCCCCCTTCATTTTTCGCTTCCTTCTCCTAATGTCCTCCATGCTATTTCTTATGTTCCACAAATAAGTGAAACCATATGATAATTGACGTTCTCTGCTTGACTTATTTCACTTAGCATAATCTCCTCCAGTCCCATCCATGTTGATGTAAAAGTTGGGTATTCATCCTTTCTGATGGCTGAGTAATATTCCATTGTATATATGGACCACATCTTCTTTATCCATTCATCTGTTGAAGGGCATGTCAGCTCTTTCCACATTTTGGCTATTGCAGACATTGCTGCTATGAACATTGGGGTGCATATGGCCCTTCTTTTCACTACATCTGTGTCTTTGGGGTAAATACCCAGGAGTGCAATTGCTGGGTCATAGGGTAGTTCTATTTTTAATTTTTTGAGGCACCTCCACACTGTTTTCCAAAGTGGCTGTACCAACTTGCATTCCCACCAACAGTGTAAGACGGTTCCCCTTTCTCCACAACCTCTCCAACATTTGTTGTTTCTTGCCCTGTCAATTTTTGCCATTCTAACTGCTGTAAGGTGGTATCTCAATGTGGTTTTGATTTGAATTTCCCTGATGGCTAAAGATGATGAACATTTTTTCATGTGTCTGTTAGCTATTTGTATGTCTTCTTTCTATGTCTTCTTTGGAGAAGTGTCTGTTCATGTCTTCTGTCCATTTTTTGACTGTCCGTTTTTTGTGTGTTGAGTTTGAGAAGTTCTTTATAGATCTTGGATATCAGCCCTTTGTAGTGTCATTTGCAAAAATCTTCCCCCATTCTGTGGTTTACCTCTTTGTTTTGTTGACTGTTTCCTTTGCTGTGCAGAAGCTTTTTATCTTGACGAAGTCCCAAAAGTTCATTTTTGCTTTTGTTTCACTAGCCTTTGGAGATGAATCTTGAAAGAAGTGACTGTGGCCGATGTCAAAGAGGTTACTGCCTATGTTCTCCTCTAGGATTTTGATGGATTCCTATCTCACGTTGAGGTCTTTCATCCATTTTGAGTCTATCTTTGTGTATGGTGTTAGAGAATGGTTGAGTTTCATTCTTCTGTATACAGCCACCCGATTTTCCCAACATAATTTATTGAAGAGACTGTCTTTTTTCCATTGCATATTTTTTCCTGCTTTGTCAAAGATTATTTGACCATAGAGTTGAGGGTCCATATCTGGGTTCTCTATTCTGTTCCATTGGTCTATATGTCTGTTTTTGTGCCAGTACCATGCTGTCTTGGTGATCACTGCTTTATAAAAAACTTGAAATTGGGCAACATGATGCCCCCAGCTTTGTTTTTCTTTTTCAACATTTCCTTGGCAATTCGGGGTCTTTTCTGATTCCATACAAATTTTAGGGTTGTTTGTTCCAGGGCTTTGAAAAATGTCATTGGAATTTTGATCTGGATGGCATTAAATTTATAACTGCAAAACTTGCACAATGAAAACTATAAAACAATGTTGAGAGAATTAAAGAATATCTAAATAAATTGAGAGATAGTTCACATTCAAGAATGAAAGTTCTCACTACCGTAAAGATGGCAATCTCCACAAATTGATTTATAAATTCAATGGAATCTTTATCACTATCGCAGAAGGAATCATTGCAGAAATTGACAAGCTGATCCTAAAATTCATTTGTAAATGCAAGGGTTTGTATATATGCATACATATATACAATCCACTCAGTAGCCAAAGCAATATTGAAAAAAAAAGAGCAAAGTTGGAGGACTCACACTTCCCTATTTCAAAACTTAACTACAAAGCACCTACAATAATCAGACTGTGTGCTACTGACATAAGGATAAAATATATAGACCATTGGAATATAATTGAGAATCCAGAAATTAACCTTACATTTTATGGCCAATTGATTTCTGACAAAGATATCTAGACAATTCACCTGGGAAAGAATAATCTTTTCAACAAATGGGGCTGCTGTAATTGAGTATCTCACATGCAAAAAAAATGAAATTAGATCCTTACTTTACACCACACATAAAAATTCATTCAAAATGAAACACAGTCTAAATTTCAACAAAGTTATGAAACTTCTAGGAAAAAACAAAAAATTTTGTGACATTAGGCAGATTTCTTAGATACAACACCAAAAGCATGATCCATAAAAGAAAAAATTCATAACCTGGATGTCTGAAAACTCAAAATTTTTCTGCTCTAAAAGAGAACATCAAGAAAATGAAAAGATGAGCTAGAGGCTGAGAAAAAAATATTTGCAATACATATATCTGATAAAGGATTTATATCCATTTAGCTACTCTTACAACACAATAAGACAAACAACCCACTTTCAAAATGAGCAAAAAATTTGTAGAGACATTTGACAAATGTCTGTGTGTAATTGATAAGCAGATGGAAAATGCTTATCACCATTACTCATTAGGGAAATAAAAATTAAAACCAAAATAAAATACCACTTTATACTTACTAGAATATCTATAGTGTAAAATACAAAAAGTACTAATTGTTTGAAAGGACATACAGAAACTAAAACCCTCATGCATTTTTGGTTTCTACTGTTTAGAAAGTAATTTAGTTTTTCACAAAATTAAGCATAAACTTACCATACATACCCGCAATTGCACTCCTAAGAATCTACCCAAGAAAAATGAAAACATATGTCCACACAAAAACATGTAAGAAGTAGCTGTTCATAACAGTATCATTCATAATAGCAAAAACTGAAAATAATCTAAACGTCCTTCAACTGATGAATGAATAAAAAAATGTAGTATATTCATATAATGGAAAATTACTCAGCAAAAAAAGTAATTAACTACTGATAAATGCTACAACATAAATAAGCCTCAAACACATCACACTAAGCAAACAAAGGCAGCTGAATAAGACTGTGTATTGTATGACTTGATTCATATAAAATGTTTAGAAAAGCAAATGTATAGAAACGGAAACCAAACCAATAGTACCTAAGAGGTTGGGAGTCAAGATTAACTACAAAAGGAAAGAGGGAAACTTTTGGAATGGTGGAAATTTCTAACACTGGAATGTGGAGATGGTTATACAGCACCATTAATATACTAAAATCATTAAATCACATATATAAAATGAGTGAAGTTTACAGTATATAAGCTATACATCCTCAAACCTATTAAAACATCATGGAAATCAAAAACTATATTTGTTTCTCCACAATTTGATATTTTTATGCTCAGCATTTTTTATGCAGTAGGCATATAAGCTTCTATAAATTCTCAGATATAAGATATTACTAATGTGTTCACTAGTTTATGAAATTTTAGATAAATGATACAGTATATATTAGTTCATATAACTTAGGTTTATCTGAAATGAAACTCTAATGAATCCAATTACCTTTTTCAAAGCAGGGCAGAAATTAAAGAAAAGTCGGTGGCTATATGCTTTGAATCTTTCAGGAAGATGCCAGTTCTGAATTATTTCTTCATCAGAAATCACGTGATGATCCAGTGCTTTGAGAGGCCATATACTGTTGACAAGAACATGTCTATATCCTTTTTTAAGGCTCACTGGACAATCGAACATAGTGAGGGCAATGAGACTTGGACAGGCAGATAACATACATATATTCTTTAACTTTGCAAACCCATTGTCATGAAGATAGAGGAGTTTTAGTTTCTTCAATCCACTCCAAAATTTGGTATCTGGTAGACTCTTTATCTGAAATATTATTAATAATAACATCTTAAATACAAATATTAATTTTCTATAAGTTACATGGAAAATGGAAAAACATTCAACATCTTCTAAAATTCAGTATTTTCCAAAATGGCAAATTTCTCATTAATAAGCCAAAAAAGAATCTCTAATTATCCAATAGTGACTGGAGTAAAAACATAATACACTGTTCATCTAGATTATGTTATCATTGTTAGTATAATTAAATGAATAGACATATATACTTTGTTCAGTAAAAATTCCTTTGTCATAGGCCAATTCTAAAATTTTCTAAACATAAAGAATTAAGGAGCCATATAAATCAATGTGATACACCACATTAAAAAAAATGAAGGATAAAAGTCATATGATCATATCAATAGACAGAGAAAAGGAATTTGACAAAATTCAACATTTATTCATGATAAAAACTCTCAACAAGTAGGTACAGAGGGAATGTACCTCAAAATAATAAAGGCCATATATGACAAGCCCACAGCTAACATCATATTCAATGATGAAAATTGAAAGCTTTTCCTCTAAGATCAGGAACAAGGCAAAGATGTCCACTCTTTCCACTTTTATTCAACACAATATTAAAAGTGCCAGCCAGAGTAATTAATCAAGGAAAAGAAACAAAAGGCATGCAAATCAGAAAGGAAGTAACAAAACTGTCAGCGTTTGCAGATGACATATGATATACAGATAATCCTAAAGACTTCACCAAAAAAATCTTAAAGCTAACAAATCAATTAAAGTTCCAGGATACAAAATCAATATACAAATATCTGCTGCATTTCTATACACTAATATTAAGCTATAAGAAAAATTAAGAACACAATCCCATTTAAAATTACAGCAAAAAGAGAAAATACCTAGGATGAATTTAACCAAGGAGGTGAAAGATCTGCACACTGAAAACTATGAGACATGGATAAAAGAAGGAGGAAGAGACAAATAAATGAAAAGATATTCCATGCTCTGGATTGAGAGAAAAAAATGTTAAAATAATACTACCCAAAACAATCTACATATTCAGTGTAATCCCTTCTAAATTCCAAAGGCATTTTTCACAGAAATAGAAAAAAGAATCCCAAAATGTATATGGAAACACAGAAGACCCCAAATAGCCAAAGCAATCCTGAAAGAGAATAAAGCTGGAGGCATCATGCACCCTGATTTTTAAACTATATTACAAACGTATAGTAATCAAAATGTTATGGTATTGGCATAAAAACAGACACAGAGATCAATGTAACAGAACTCAGAGACCAGAAATAAACCCATGTATAGATGGTCAGTTGATTTATGATGGTGTCAAGAATATACAATGAGGAAAGGGCAGTGTCTTCACAAATTTGCATATCATCCTTGCACAGGAACCATGCTAATCTTCTCCGTATCATTCCATTTTTAGTATATATGCTGCCAAAGCAAGCATAAGGGCAGTCTCTTCAATAAATGGTGTTGGGAAAACTGGACAGCAACATGTAAAAAAAAAAAAAAAAAGTCGTAAAACTGGGCCTCTATCTCACACCATACACAAAAATTAGTTCAAAATGGATTAAAGTCTAAAACCTAAGACCTGAAACTATAAAACTCCTAAAAGAAAACATAGGTAGTACACTCCTTCACAATAGCTTTGGTGGTGATTTTTGGTTTTGACACAAAAAGCAAAAGACACAAAGGCAAAAACACATCAGGTAAAAATACATCAAATGAAGAAGCTTCTGCACAGCAAAGGAAATCATCAAAAAAAAAAAAAAAAGAAAAGGCAAGCTACTGAATGGAAGAAAATATTTGCAAATCATATATGTAATAAGGGGATAATATCCAAAATATATAAAGAACTCATACAAGCCAATACCAAAATAAAATCCAATTAAAAAATGGGCAGTGAATCTGAATAGACATTTCCTAAAGAAAACATCCAGATGACCAACATGGTACATGAAGAGATCACTATCAATAATCAAAACAAACAGGGAAATACAAATCAAAACCACAATGAGATATCATGTCACACCTGCTAGAATGGCCATTGTCCAAAGGACAGGAAATAAGTATTTGCAAGGATGTGGAGGAAAGGGAACCCTTATGCACTGTTAATGGGAATGTAAATTGGTACAATCACTGTGGAAAACAGTATGGAGGTTCCTCAGAAAAATAAAAATAAAACTACCATATGATCCAACAATTCTACTTCTTAATATTTATCTGAAGACAAGGAAAACACTGACTCAAAAAGATATATGTACCCCTCATATTCATTCTAACATCATTTACAATAGCCAAGACATGTAAGCAGCCTAAGTGTCTACAGATGGAGGAATGAATAAAGAAATTGTGCTATATATATATATATATATATATATATATATATATATATATATAATCATCATGTTGTAGAGGAATTTAATATGTTATATGTCAATTACATCATTAAAAAAATTTAAAAGTCCAGAGAATTTTTAATCCAGACTATTAATTTAAGAAGTAAAATATACCAAATCATACAGTTTTTACATATTTCTAACACAAAATTTTGTTTAAATTTAAAAATTTTTAAAGTAATCTTCACATCCAATGTGGGGGTCAAACTCATGATCCAAAGATCAAGAATCACTTGCTCTACCGACTGAGCCGGGCAGGCACCCCTTAAATTTTAAATTTTGTATTTATATATATTCTATTTATTTTTAAATTTTTGTTTATATTTTATATAAAAAATTGGGAGGTATATTGGGATACATAGCATAAGTGTTTTTAAATATTAATTTCATTTATATGCAAATATCTAAAATGTCTACTGCTTACCTGATTTCCATGGAGATCAAGTTTGACTAATTTTATACAACTCTGAAGTGGATGAATATCTGTAATAAAATTGTTTGAGAAGATGCATACTCTAAGAGAAATACAGGATTGCAAATTTTCCATAGATTTTAAATGAAGGCCACTGAACTTCACAAAAACAAAATCTTTTTGATCTTCTATCATGTTTTCATTATAGTGACTCCATTCTTCATGACTGGTGAGCTCTTCTGTTATTGTTCCATGAAACATCTAGAAAAAGTGGGAAATAGCTTAGAAAAGGTTTTTTCAACTTCCAAAAATAAATCTGAGAACAAACAAAAAATCTGCTAATAGCCAGTGAGAATACAATGGGTAAAAAAGTTAAAAAAATAATCTAATTTGTAAGTGAAATCTAAAAAAAAAATAAAGAAACAAAAAAAGCAGAATCAAACCTATAAATCAGAGAATAAACTGATAGTTGCCAGACAATAGCGGGTTGGGCAAAGTGGGTGAAGGGGAGAAGGAGATACAGGCCTCCAGTTATGGAATGAGTAAGTATAGGAATAAAAGACACAGCATAAGGAATATAGTCAATGATATCATAATAGTGATGTAATGGTACAGAGAAGCTACATATGTGGTGAACATAGCATAATGTATAAAATTGTTAAATCACTAAATTGTATACCGGAAACTAATGTAACACCATGTACCCACTATACTCAAAAAATTTTCAAAAAAATTAATTCCTATAAAACCTTCTAATTCAAAGCATTTTGAAAGTATGAAATTTATATAACTACAAATCAAAAATGTTATCATTGCCCCTGCCAATCAACTAATCAGTAAAAGGAAAAAAAATTTTCCTTTTTCCTAGAGTACTTAGAGAACATGGAATTTGGTGAAACAGTTAAGAGAAAAACATCTAGGCAAGAAAACTAAAACAAAGAAAATTACACCTTTTTATACCTTGTATAATAATTCTGGTTAAAACATTCTGCTAAATAAAGAAATGCACTGAATGATAAACTTCCAAGTCAGGATAGTGCTAACATTTGTGTAAGAGGTTGAAAAATGTAGCTAAATGAAATTAAGGCACAATACAGGATTTCAACTGTTACAAATTTCTTAAAAAGACAATTTGCAATCACATTATTTATTTCTATGTTCAATTCAACTAGGTAATTAAGATCTGGATTTCTAACAGTTTTAAAATTTGATTAATTTTATGTAAAATTTCTGGATCAAGCTCTTTAATTTTACATACTATTTCTCATATATTTGAAATTTCCCTTACTGTAGGTAATTTTAGCTTTCACAAAGCACAGTCATCCAGTGATAGTTTAGAAGAGAATATCTGAACTCAAGTGGCCTATCTAAGAGCATTTAGTAAGATTAACTATCTTCCCTATTGGAAGAATCTCTCCCATGTGGGAGTAAACTAGGTTAGCATAATCCAAGTAAAAATAAATGTGGAAATCCAGATAAACCCTTACACTCTTTCAAGAGATTAGCTACTTTTTATATCCTACCCAAGGTCTAGACTGTAATCCTCAAACTCTTAAGTACCATCTAAGGAATTAAACAGAAAGCAGATTCCTAGGTCCCATACCATATCTACATTATCAAGAGTCTCTGGGCTAAGGGCCAAGGAATATGTAACTGAGCATACACCTGAGTAAGTCATGGACATCTTGAGAAAAATTAGTCTAAACTACAAGTAAAACAGTCTTCCAAATATAAAGACCCTCATATGAAATAAAACAGATGTGAATGAATCTTTACAAAATTACCAAGCTCTGTAAGTCCTGAAATGAAAGGCAATGTATAAATGTATCCCATCATTTGGACTTCTTATTTAGAAAAGAGCTTAAGTCTTTCCTCAGGCTCTCCTTTGAAAAACCTATTTTTTCCATTTTGGCCTAATACAGGCAAACTCTGGTTTATAACAGGGGTTTATGAAAGACCATATCCCAGGCATAAATCAGGATGTTTCAAGACGCTTAATGACTGACCCACCCAGGTGCCCCTAGACTTTATTTTTTAGAGCTATTTAGATCAATATTTACAATTGGTAAGACATGTAAGCAGCCTAAGTGTCTACCAATGGAGAAATGAATAAAGAAATGAAAAATTTAAAGTACACAGAGATCCCATATACATCCTCATTGTCAGTTCCCCCTATTAAAATCTTGCATTAGCGTTGTATATTTGTTTAACTAATGATCCAATCTTAATGATTAACTAATTATTATTAACTAATACATTATTACTAACTAAAGTTAAAGTGTTTTAGATCATAGCTCATAGCAAAATATCTGGACAAACAAAACACATCAACATGGAACAGTGGAGAGATCCCATTTCCTCACATAAAGCTGAAGCTATGTTTTTTGTCAATGCACTGGTACACGTGTGTACGTGTGTGTGTGTGTGTGTGTGTGTAGACAGTGACATATAGATAGATAAACTATTCTTTCAAGCATTCATTGTTCAAACAGATTATTCCATCTCTAATAGTTTATTTTGATATTTCTTTATTTCTTTGTAGAAGATATAATCTTCCTAGCATTTATTTTCACGGATTCTAAATAGTGTTACTAACTATATTTACTGTCTATAAACTTATCACAAGCAATGAAAGATTTTTATTTTAAACTCTTTTGTATTAATGTGATTCATATGTCACTTGAACATGATGTCAATAATCTACCACTGGTATTACTCAAAATTAGAATTTTTTTTCTATTTCCTTCACTGATCTCGGACATAATAGATAATCTGATTATAATGAAAGGTTCTGCAATTATTTAAGCATTCTATCTTCAGCTATTAATCAATCTTGTTACTCTGTGAAGTTCACAGAGTGTTTTGTGAAGTTAAGTGATACTGATACATAAGATAACATTGCCCCCTTCCTCAAAATGCTTAAATATGTTCCAAATAAGTTTTTAATAATACCTAGTGAGTTAGTGTGATTAGTATTACTGCCTCACTTGAAAACTTTTTCTTGCAGATAAGACTTATAGTCTGAAGGAGAAGAGAATTATTAGGTCACACAAATCCAAATTGGAGATAATCTTCATGATAGTACTTAATTGAATATCTTCTTATTCATTTTGGACAACTACTTCCCAGTTTTATTTAAAAAGATGCCAATTACAGACATATAAAAAATCTTCTGCAATATTAAATACCAAAGTGATTAGGGAACTAAAATTTCATGGCTTCAGAATTTTAAAAATATCTAGGTTGCCTAATTATTTTATGTTTAAATGCAAATTCCATGAAAACAATAAAATTAACTCTGTGATGAAGTAAAATATAATTGTTGAAATATTAACTTTTTAATTCAATAATTAGAATTCTAAACAGTTAACAATAATGGATTCTTAGTTAATGAAATATGCTGAACTTTGCTATGCTGAACTCTGCTATTTAAGGATGTTATATTTACTTCTCTCTTGGTGTAACCCTCTTCAGCAAATCATTGTCTAATTAACTCTTAGTCATTTACATTCCTGTACCATGCCTACATGGCCAATTTAGAAATTATATGTTTATATGTTATATAATTTAATTATTGTCTTTCCAATTAAATTACATACACCCTGATGTCAGGGCACTTGTTCTATAGTTTTCATAATTTAGCCTGAGACCTAGAACTGAATCATGTTTCAATAAATATGGCTACTTTTTACTTTCCTCAAAGAAATAGTAAATTTAGAGGAATAAAAAAATTAAGATTTCTATTCCTGAATAATCAATGGGTCAAAGAAGAAATCAAAGTGAAATTAAAAAAAAAAAAACTGGAAACAATTGAAAATAGAAACACAACATACCAACACTTATAGAATGCAGCAAAAGCAATTCTAACCAGAAATTTTATGGTGATCAATGCATACATTTTAAAAAATCTTAAGAAAGCTAACTTCTTACCTCTAGGAACTAGAGAAAAAAACAACAAACTACACCCAACTTAGCAGAAGGAAAAAAATAAAAAAGATCAGAGCAAAAATAAATGAAATAAAAGAAAACAATAAAAGATCAACAAAACTAAGGTTTGGGTTTTGAAAGAATAAACAAAATTGGCCACCTTTAGCTAGATTTAACAACAACAACAACCACCAAAAAAACTTGAGAGGACCTAAATAAATAAAGTTAGAAATAAAAGAGAAGACATTGTAACTGATATCAAATAAATACAAAGAATCATGAGAATACTATGAATAATGATACACCAACAAATTGAAAAACCTAGGAGAAATGGATAAATTCCTAGAAACATACAGTCTACTAAGACTTATTCATGAAGAAAAAGAACATCTAAACAGACTAATTACTAGTAAGGAGCTTGAATCAATAATTAAAAACCTCCCAACAAAGAAAAGGTCAGCCACAGAGAGCTTAATTGGCAAATTCTATCAAACATTTAAAGAAGAATGAAGGCCAGTCCTCAAACTCTTCCAAAAAGGTGAACAAGAGAAAACACTTCCATATTATTTTACAAGGCCATCATTACCCTGATACCTAAGCCATATAAGGATACTAAATCCTGTATGAATATACATGCAAAAATTCTGAACAAAATCTAGCAAATCAAATTCAACAGCATTTAAAAAAAATCATATACCATGATCAAGTGGGATTCATCCCTGGGATGTAAGAATGGTTCAACACCACAAATCAATCATTGCAATATATCTTATTAATGGTATAAAAGACAAAAATCATAGGATCATCTCAATAGATGTAGAAAAAGCATGTGATAAATCAAATCCTTCCATAATGAAAACTCTAAACAAAGAGGGTATAAAAGGATTACAATTCAACATAACAAAGGCCATATATGGTAAGTCAAAAGCTAACATCATATTCAAAGGTGAAAGGTTGAAAGCTCTTCCTCTAGGATCAGGAAAAAAGCAAAGGTACCCACTCTCACCATTCCTATTCAACATAAGACTAGAAATCCTAACTAGAGTGATCAGCTAAGAAAAAGAAACAAAAGGAATCCAAATCAGAAAGGAAGAAGTAAATTTTCTGTTTGCAGATAACATGGTATTACATATAGAACATCCTCAAGATTCCATGAAAATTGTTAGAATAAACAAATTCAATAAAGATGAGGGCACAAAATAAACATACAAAAGTCAGTTTCATTTTATATATACTAACAATGAGGTACCTGAAAAAGAAATAAAGAAACCAATCCTCTTATAATAGCATCAAAAAGAATAAAGTACTTAGGAATAAATATAATCAAGGACGTAAAAGATCTATACACTGAAATCTAGAAGACATCAATTAAAGACACAAATGGAAAGATCCTGTATTCAGGAATAGTTAATACTCAAAATGTCCATTCTATCCTAAGCTATCTATAGATTCAATGCAATTCTTATTAAAATTGAAATGGCACTTTTCAAAGAAATAGGAAAAATAATCCTAAAATGCATATGCGACCAACAACAACCCAAGAAACTCAACTAGGCAAAACAATCTTGAAAAAGAAAATGAAGCTGGAGGGCTCACACTTCCTGACTTGAAAACATATTACAAATCCACATTAATCAAAACAGTATGGTACTGGCATAAAAACAGGCACACAGACCAATTTAAAAGAATAGAGAGCCCAGAAATAAACCTACCCATATATGGTCAACTAGTATTTGACAAGAGAACAAAGAATACTCAATGGGGAAAGGACCATATCTTCAATAAATGGTGTTGAGAAAATTGGATATTCACTGGAAAAATAATTAAATCTGACCTCTTACACCACTTATAAAAATATCTCAAAATTAACTCAAAAAATTAAATCAAAAGCCTTAAATATAAGACGGGGAATCATAAAATTCCTAGGAGAAAACATAAGGAAGAAGCTCCTTGACATTGGTCTTGGCAATGATTGTGGGATATGACACCAAAAGCAAAGGCAACAAAAGCAAAAATCAGCAAGTAGGGCTACATCACACTAAGAAGCTTCTGCACAGAAAAGAAACAATAAACAGAATGAAGAGGCAAACTATGGAATGGGAGAAAATATTTGCAATTAATCTAATAAGTGGTAGATATTCAAATATAAAGGGAACTCATACACATCAGTAGCAATCATCATCATCATCACCACCATCATCATCTAATTTTAAAATAGGCAGAGGCCTTGAACAGATTTTTTTTTCCCAAAAGAGATATATAAATGCCAACATATATAAGAAGGTGATCAACATCACTAATCATCAGGGAAATGCAAACAAAATCATAATGAGATACTACCCCATACCTGGTAGAATTTCTATATTCAAAAAGACAAAAAAAAAGACAAGAAATAGCACTGGGGAAGATGTGGAGAAGAGGGAACAAACCCTTGTGCACTGTTGGTAAGGATGTGAACTGATATAGCCCTATGGAAAATAGTATGGAGGTTCATCAAAAAATTAAAAATGGGACTACCATATGATCTAGCAATTCCACTTCTGGGTTTATATCCAAAGGAAATGAAATAATTATCTTGAAGAGATATCTGCACTTCCCATGTTCATTACAGCATTATTTATGACAGCCAAAGTATGGAAACAACCTAAGTGCCCACTGACAGATTAACAGTTAAAAAATGTAATGAATTAATACTTACAGATATATTTTACACAGTACATACATACATGCACAATGGAATAATGTTCAGCCATGAGAAAGAAGGAAATCCTGCCATTTTCTATAATATACATGGATTTTAAAGGGTAAGTTAAATAAGTCAGAGAAAGACAAATACTGTATGATCTCACTTAATGTGAAATCTAAAAAAGTTGAACTCATTTAAACAGAGTAAACTGTTGGTTATCAGGAGTGGCCAAAATGGGGTACAGGAAATGGGGAGGTATCAGTTAAAGATTATGGACTTCCAGATATAAGATGAACAAGTTCTAGCGATATAACATACAACATGGTAACTACAGTTAGCAATACTATATTGTATATTTTGTACTTGAAAGCTGTTGAGAGTAGTACATCCTAAATATTCTCATAACAAAATAAATAAATAGTAATTATATGAGGGACAGATGTGTTAACTAAGCTTATTGTGATTAGCATTTTGCAATATACATGTGTATCAATTTATCATACTGTACACATTAAATACAACGTTATATGTCAATTATATCTCAATAAATCTGGAAAAAAGACTAATAAGTACAAAGGACAAAGTATCTCTCATCTAGATTGAGAACTATTTTGAATTCCTTAAAATCTTTCCCTTTGAATTCTCTACCACCAATATCCAAATTCCTACAAAAAAGAATGTATATTTTTCATTTATTTATGCTGCATAACAAAGCACCCCAAAATCTATTGGCTTAAAACAACTACCATTTATTTTCTCTCATGATTCTGTAGATTGATTTGATTCAACTAGGCAGTTCTTTTCCAAGTGATATTAACTCTAGATTCAGTCTTGTAGGGCTCATCTAAACAGACACCTCCAAGATGACTACTTTACATTTCTGATACACTGGCAAGAACACTGATGGTAGGTTCAGGTGGCATGCTAGGATGTATGGGTCTCTCTCACCATACCATCCCAGGTTCTCTCCACCTACACCAACCTTCACTATGTCATTCTCTCACATGTCTATTTGTGTGTCTCCGTAGTAGTATAGCAAGATTTTCTCCACGGTTGACTCAGAGCCAAAAAAGTATAAAAGTAGAACCTGTCAGGCCTTCTGAAGGGTAAGCCCAACTGGCACAGCTTTACTTCAAACCACATTCTACTGGTTAAAGGAAGTTGGTTTGATTTTTGAACTTATTTTTGAGCTTATAAGGTAGTTAGAAAAAAAAGAAACAAATATAAGTTGTTCTGAGCTTGGTGACCTCAAGCAAGTTATATACCCTCAGTTGTTATGTATCCAACTTACATGCCTCAGTTTCCTCACCTATAAAATGAGGATCGCAATAGTACTAAATGGAAATAATTGCTATGGAGACTAAATGAGTTGGCATAAAGACTTTAGAATAGTGTCTGGCACATAACAAGCACTATAAATAAGTGTTACTAAAATAAAGCTAGCTCAATTAACAACTCAAGATAGAATGCAGTCTTCAAAAAATAAATTAAGGCACTTTTGGTTTCTGGTCCAGCATATAAGGAGTTTAGAAGTTGTCACACCATTCTAATAAATAAAAAGATGAACAAAATGAAAAATCAGCAACTCTTCTTAGATTCAACAGAAAAAGTGAGGGTACAAGGAAAACCACTGAATCAAAAATCAGAGAGATAGCAGGTGGATACAAAGATCCATAAGTTACTGGAGCAGAAACTCACCAGCAGAAACCTGTGCCAGGGTAGGAAACTATGACTGACAAGTAACTAGAGGCTAAGTATTGACAACTCAGATTTAGAAACTCCAGTCCTTGTCCTTTTGTGAGATAAACATCCAGGAGCCCTACCAGGTCCTCAGAGTGAATACTGGAGAAAAATCTGCTCAGGCACCTGACAGAGAGAAAAGGAATAATTCTGAAATACAATAGACCACCCTGTTCTTAACAAGGCCTGCCCTCAAGAGAATATATTTAACACACAAATAAACAACTGAGGTTTTACCAGAGCCTAACTGACAGGGAAGTAGGAAAATATCCAACTATATCTCCATCAAGCCTTACATTTGGGAGAAAGGAAGTACACAATTCCAGCCCACTCAGGCCATCTTGTCCCACCTAAGGTGTAGGAAGGCCAAGAAATACTTGTGAAATTCACAGCCTAGGAAGCACAGCCTCACAGGAACTGAGACCTATCCACAACTACCACCACACCACACACTATTTTACTGGAGTTCTTTTTACCATTACATGATGTCTGGCTTTCAATAAAAAAAAATTACAAGGCATACTAAAAGACAGCATACAGCAAGCATAAGAACCAGGTTCAGATACTACAGGGATGTTGGAATAATCAGACTGAGAATTTAAAACAACTATGATTAATATGCTAAGGACTCTAAAGGAAAAAATAGACAACAAACAAGAAAAGACAGTGTAAAAAGAAAGATAAAAATTTTTAAAAAGAATCAAAAGAAATGTTAGAGATCCAAACCACTGTAACAGAAATTATTAATACCTTTGATGGCCTCTTTAGTAGACTGGACATGCCGAAGGAAAGAATCTCTGAGCTTGGGAATATGTTAAGAGAAACTTTCAAAACCAAAAATCAAAGAGAAAAAAAAATCACTGAGAAAAGCTAAACAGGATATTCCAGAACTGTGAGACAACTACAAAAAGTATAACATACATAATAGAAATACCAGAATGAGATGAAAGTGATATAGAAAAAAAAGAAATATTTAAAATAGTAATGATGGAAGAATTTCTGCAAATTAATGTCAGACACCAACCCTCTGATACAAGAAGCTCAGAAAACACCAAACAGAATTAAGGCAAAAAACAAGAAACAACAAAACAAAACAAAACACCAATGGGGAAACACCTTACCCATAGAGGAGCAAAAATCAGGATTATATCCAACTTCTCCTAAGAAACCATACAAGCAAGGAGAGGATGGAGTGAAATATTTACTGTCAAGAAAAAATAACTTACTAATATAAAAATCTATGCCCTGTGAAATTGTCTTTTAAAAAGTGGATTAAAAATAAAGACTCTCAGACAAACAAAAATTGAGGCAATTTGTTGCCAATAGACCTGCCTTACAAGAAATGTTAAAAGCAGTTTGTTAGAAAGAAAATAATATAATTCAGAAACTCAGATCTACATAAAGAAAGGAAGAGTAGTGGGGAAGAAGCAAGTGAAGATAAAATAAAAAGCTTTTATTCTTCCTGTTCTTAGTTTATCTAATGGGTAACAGTTTGCTCAAATACTAATGGCAAAACTGTATTTGATTATCTGTGTATATATATGTATATTTATACATGCATATAAATAAAATGAATGGCAGCAATGATGTAAGAACAAGAGGGAGGAATTAGAAATATCTTGTTCATAAAAGATATTTACACCACACGTGAAGTAGTATATGTTATTTGAGAGCAGACCTGAGTTATTACAATCTCAAGGGCAACTAATAAAAAAATGAAAAAAAGAGAAAATAAATATGCTGAGATAAGATAGAAAATGAAATCATTTACAATGCTCAATTAAACCACAAAAGGCAGAAAGGAGTTGAAGACTAAAATTGGAACAAAAACAAGAGCAATGAATAGAAAACAGAAACAAATATAGTAGATATTAATCCAACTATAGAAATAATTGCTTTAAACATCAGTTGTCAAAGCATCAACACAAAGATATCGTGGATCAAAGAGTGGATCAAAAAAACATGTCAACTATATGTTGTCTGGGAATTGTACTTTAAATGTACAGACATATATAAATTAAAAGTAAAGTGATAAAGGCGAATTCTACCAAATATTCAAACAATTAATACCAATCCTTCCTATACTCTTCTAAAAAAAGAGAGGAGAAAACATTCCCAAACTCATTTTATGTGGTAAGCATTATCCTGATACCAAAATTAGAAAAGGACACTACAAAAAACAGTCATAGACCAGTATCCCTGATGAACACAGATGCAAAAATCCTCTACAGGATATAAGCAAATCAAGTTCAACAATGCATTAAAAGGATCATACACCATAATGAAGTGGGATTTATGCCTGGGAATAAAGGATAGATCAAAATCCACAATTATACACCACATTAACCAAATGAAGGATAAAAATCATATGATCATCTTGACAGCTACAGAAAAAGCACCTGACAAAATTCAACATTCATTCATGATAAACTCAGTATTTCAACAAAGGGTATAGACGGAAAGCAACAACAGAATAAAGGCCATATATGACAAACTCACAGATAACATCATACACAACAGTAAAAACTAAAGCTTTTCCTCTAAGATCAGGAACAAGACAAGGATGCCCACTCTCACCATTTTTATTCAACATAGTATTAGAAAGTCCAGAGAGCAATTAGACAAGAAAAAGAAATAAAAAGCATCCGAATTGGAAAGAAGAAGTAAACCTGTCACTATTTGCAGATCACATATTATATACAGAAAACTCTAGAGACTCCACCAAACAAAACAAAACAAAACAAAAAAACTCTCTGAATAGAGGAATTCAGTATAGTTGCAGGAAACAAAACCAACAAAAATCGGTTGTGTTCCTCTACACTAATAATCAACTATCAGAAAGAGAATTTAATAAAATAGTCCTATTTACAATTGTGTCAAAAAGAATAAAATACCTAGGAATAATTTAGCAATGGAAGGAAAAGACCCGTACACTGAAATTAATTAATTAATTAATTAAATTGAAGAAGAGACAAATAAATGGAAAGCTATTCCATGCTCATGAAATGGAAGAATTAACATTGTTAAATTCCCATACTACCCAAAGCAATCTACATATGCACTGCAATTCCTAGCTAATTTTCAATGGCATTTTTTACAAAAATATAACAAACAATCCTAAATTTGTATAAAACCACAAAAACCCTAAATAGCCAAAGCAATCTTGAGAAAGAACAAAGCTGGAGGCATTATGCTCCTTAATTTAAAACTGCATTACAAAGCTATAGTAATCAAACAGTATGGCATTGGCATAAAAAATATAGTTAAATGCAACAGAACAGAGAGACCAGAAATAAACCCACACATAGATGGTCAATTGATTTATAACATAAGAGCCAAGAATATACAACGGGGAAAGGAAAGTCTCCTCAATAAATTGTGTTGGGAAAACTGGACAGCAACATCCAAAAGAATAAAACTGGACCACTATCTTACACTATACACAAAAATTAACTCAAAATAGATTAAAGAATTGAACTTAAAACCTAAACTCCTAAAAGAAAATAGGCAGTACACTCTTTACAAGGAGCCTTGGTGGTGATTTTTGGTTTTGACACAAAAAGCAAAGGATGCAAAAGCAAAAATACATCAGGTAAAAATACATCAAACTAAAGAAGATACAAGCTACTGAATGGAAGAAAATATTTGCAAATCATATATGTAACAAGGGAATAATATCCAAAATATATAAAGAACTCATAAACTCAATACCAAAATAAAATCCAATTAAAAAACGGGCAGTGAATTTGAAGAGACGTTTCCTAAAGAAGACATCCAGATGGCCAATATGGTACATGAAGAGATGCTCACTATCAATAATCATCAAAGAAATACAAATCAAACCCACAATCAATCAGAATAGGCTGAATCCAAGAATCTCTTAAATGAGTTTCTTCTTGTGAATTAGCCAGTGTAGACAGCCACAACATTTCACAATAAATTTCAATAAACTGTTTCAAAAAAAAACTACAATGAGATATCATTTCACACCTGCTAGAATGGCCATTGTCCAAAGGACAGGAAATAACAACTGTTTGCAAGGATGTGGAGGAAAGGGAACCCTTATGCACTGTTAATGGGAATGTAAATTGGTACAATCACTGTGCAAAACAGTATGGAGGTTCCTCAGAAAAATAAAAATAAAACTACCATATGATCCAACAATTCTACTTCTCAATATTTATCTGAAGACAAGGAAAACACTGACTCAAAAAAATATATGTACCCCTCATATTCATTCTAGCATCATTTACAATAGCCAAGACATGTAAGCAGTCTAAGTGTCCACTGACAGATAAATGGATAAAGAAAATGTGGTATATACATAAAATGGAATATTATTCAGCCATAAGAAAGAATGAAATCCTGCTATTTGCAACAACATAGATGGACCCTGAGGGCATTACACCAAGCGAAATAAATCAGACAAAGAAAGACAAATGCTGAATGATCTCACTCATATATGGAATTCGAAGACAAAAACAAAACAAAACAAAAAACTCAAGCTCATAGGTATGAACAGATTGGTGGTGCAGAGAGGCAGGGGTAGGGGTTGGCAAAAGAGGACAAGGGATCAAACAGTACCAATTTTTAGTTATAAAATAAATAGGTCATGAGGAGGTAATGCACAGCCTGATGCCTTTGGTTAATAATATTGTATTGCATATTTGAGAGTTGCTAGAGAGTACATCTTAAAAGTTCTCATCACGTGAAAAAAAAATTTTTGTAAATACATATGGTGAGGGATGTTAACTAGACTTACTGGGCTCATCATTTCACAATATATACAAATACTAATCATTATGTTGTATATCTGGAGCAAATATGATATTATGTCAATTATACCCTAATTAAAAAGTATAATAAAAATGATGGATATGAAAAAAGTATATATAGATATCATGTAATATCAAAAAATCCTTAATATCTTAAACAGTGTAATTAAACTATTTAATATAGTCAATAGAATACTATCAAAGCATTAAAACTGATATTGTAGAATAGTTAACAACATGAAAAGCTGTCGATAAATAAGTCATTGTTTTTGTTTAAAAATATTTTTCACTAAAAAAAGAAATATTTTCACTGAATTGTACAGTTTAAAGGGGTGAGTTTTATGGTATGTGAATTAATTTTCAATTAAAAATATTCATTGTTCTGTGGCATACAAAAAAGGTAAAAAAAAAAAAAAAGTTAAGTAATGGAGAAAGATATACCATGCTAACATTAATCAAAAGAAAGCTAGAGAAGATTTAATAGTTCAGACAGAGCATATTTCAGAGCAAGGAAAATTATCAGGCATAAATTATCCTTACATAATGATAAAGAGACAATTCTATAAGAAGACATAACAATCCTTATTGTGCATGTGTCTAAAAACAGCATTAACACCTGAGGCAAAACTGAGAGAAATGAAAAGGAGACACGGATGAATCCACTATTCGATTTAGAAACTTCAACATCCCTCTAACAGAAATGGATAGATCCAGCAGGCAGAAAATCAGTAAGGACACAGCTACAGTCCACAATACCATTGGTCAACTGGATAACTGACACTACTACTTCATCCAACAACAGAAGATTATACATTCTTCTCAAATTTACATGGAATATTTGCCAAGATAGAACATAATCTCGGCCATAAAAACATACCTCAACAAATTTAAAAGAATAGAAAGCATACAATGTCTGTCTCAGAACACAGTGGAATTAAACTAGATATCAAAAAAAGAAAGATAGCTGGAAAATATCAAAATACAGGGAGATTAAACAATGTATTTCAAAATAACATATGGCTCAAAGATAAATTTAAAAATATTTTTAGCTAAATGAAAATGCACCTTATCAAAATTTGTGGGTTGCAGCGAAAGCAGTGCTTAGAGAGTAATCTACAGCATTGAATTCACATATTAGAAAAGAAGATATAAAATCAATAATTTAAGTTTCCACCTTGGGAAACTAAATCAAGAAGCGCTAATTAAATCCAAAGTAGGCAGAAGAAAAATAAATCAGTAATAAATATATTTTCAGTAAGTATGTTTATAAAGAATTATTATAATCCTTGATTATATTCTCAAATATTTGGGGATGGGAGCATTTTGTCATTCTCTCATCCCATGACTCTCTATAAATATCTAGAAATTCTATAAATGTTAACTTTAACCAGATCATATGAAGGGTCTTTTACAATGAAAAACAACAAACTCTTTACTTGTTTTTCAGGTCTTAAGTGAGAGGGGAAAAAAGTGTCTCCAAAAACTCTGTGGTTCCTACAAAATATATTTCTTATCTGCTAGGTCATTCAGAGTTAATGAAATGTTTAAATACTGAATCTCATCCCAGGTGCCTGCAAACATATTTTTGGTTACTATCAACTGATCTTTGTTTGTTTGTTTGTTTTTTAAAGATTTTATTTATTTATTTGACAGAGACAGACACAGAAAGAGAGGGAACACAAGCAGGGGGAGTGGGAGAGG
Source organism: Zalophus californianus (assembly GCF_009762305.2). Classification (NCBI taxonomy): domain Eukaryota; kingdom Metazoa; phylum Chordata; class Mammalia; order Carnivora; family Otariidae; genus Zalophus; species Zalophus californianus. Next base: position 61,465,404 of record NC_045598.1, read on the forward strand.
GAGAAGGAGGCTCCCCGCGGAGCAGGGAGTCCTATGCTGGGCTTGATCCCAGGACCCCAGGATCATGACCTGAGCCAAAGGCAGACGCTTAACGACTAAGCCCCCCAGGTACCCCAATCTGTGTTATAGACTTTAATTTTTAAGCCATTCTCAACTGATTTTTTTTAGCTGGTGATATGAATTCTAAAATAATCTTAAAATCAGTCTTATATTAAAGTAGGATCATTTATATTTGTGTTCTCTATTGCATCAATATTCATCTCCATTGATAGTATTTATTTGCCAACATATAAACAACCTTAATGTTAAAAGACATTCTAGGGCAGAACACTATTATATGAGATCAAGTTATTGCTATCCAAAGGAAAGACTAATATACAGTTAGTAAGTTATAAGATTAAATGTAGTACACTATATTTCCATTTTTTTAAGAACTAGCATTCTACATTCAGAATATAAGGTATTTTTCAGTTATTCGAACTATTCAATTAAATAGTCTGTCACGTAGCCCAATCAGTTTGAATCATGCAACATTTAATTTTATTTCTTATTCTTTATTGCACATCAGTATAACTAGAATAACACAAATTATCAGGCCCCATTAGTCTACCTATTGAATCTTATCTCTGCAGCTATAGGGCCAGATGATTACACCACTAAGGGAAGCTGAAAACCACTGCAATTGGTTTTCAATACACATACTTAAAAGCCTGTGTACCAAGTACGGCCAATTTTAAAAATGACAATTAAAGAGGAATCCAGGCACTTTTGTTCCTTTTAGATTTTTGATAATTTTACAATTACTTTGTAAAATACACATATAAATGTGTGTATCATCAAGTTCAAATAATAATATAATGTTCAAAAGGCAAATTTAAGTATAGCAACACATAAAGCATCAGGACTCCAATTGCAATTTCAAAAAAGTCCTATAGTTCAAAAGAAATCAGTATCATTGTCAGTAAACCTAGTTTGTATCGACTACAGTACTAATTTTAAAATTATCATATATTTTTAATCACACTGTAAAAACCATGTCTTCATAAACTATAATGTACATCAACTATAAGTCTCATCTTTATTCTCAACTTTTTTCATTTAAAAAAATTGGTGGTAAACACATGAAGGGTAACTAAATGAGGTTATAATTAATGAATATCTAAGTTAAAAATTGAAAAGTAAACATTTTGTATGTTTATTTCCTTTTCAAATAGATATTTAACAAATATTTTAAAGATATTTTCAAAAATTTGTTTTGCTGTGTCATTGACCTCTGGGCATCACACTCAGTCACTGAAATTTTAAATGATAGGTATACAAATACATTATTATTTTAAGTAAAGAGTATATTAAAATTTAATATTTGGCTTGGTGATCTATGTTATAGTAACTTATTTTGTAAGCATTAGTTATAGCATTATTACGTAGGTTGAATTCTGGACACTAGACTCCAGAATTACCACAAACTTTGCTAAGATTCTGCAAATGAAATAAAGTCATGAAAAAAGGGGAAAAATAAAGGTTTATTTTTCAAAAATCTAACTGTAGGAAATATAGCTAGGAATATTTTATATCTATTGTGGTTGCAAACTACTTTTAGTTTAGAATGTCTGCAGTATATTTAAGCCCATCATAAACACTGCAATTATTTTTTTAAGAAATACTTTTTATTTGGTCAAATAATTCATTGAGTCAATACTGTTTTGATGAAGACTTGCCATGATTTTACATCACACATAAACTGTACTTTAAAAATTAAGGAGAAGAGTTATAGTAAACAATTAGAATATTATATATCTCCTGGCAAATTAAAATGGAATCTAGTTGGTTTGTAAGTTTATATAAAAAACACTGATTCCTTAAAACATTACATTTTGATGGTATAGACCACATATTTCATATAACATAAAAAGTCATTTGGAACAATGAATCAAAGATGCACTTGTAATCAAGACATCTTAATTTCTGTCCTTTACATGTATTCACTTTCTAAAATTTAGAAGGCTGTATATTTCTGTTCAAAAATTTTTAAAAAGCTTTTGTGAAAACACCAGTTTTCAACTTTAATTTTATTCCATGCTTGTAGACTGTAAAACTATAAGCTTGAAAAAAATTAAAGGGTGATGAGCCAGAAGATGGATATAAAACAATAAAAACTAATTTAAAAAATCTAGAAAAATATCTGCATAGAAATCAACACCACTTAAGAAATCATTTAAGAAGAGAGTGGAATAAAATATTTAAAATACTGAGAGAAAAAGGAAAACCCACCAACCTAGAATTCTGTACCCTGTGAAATTATCTTTCAAAATAAAGGAGAAACACTTTCATAGACAAACACTGAGGAAATTTATTGCCAGTATGCCTACCTAATAGAAATGTTAAAAGAAATTCTTTAGAGAAAAGGAATATAATATAGTTCAGAAACTCAGATCTATAGAAAGCAAGGAAGATCACTGGGAAAGAAATAGTGTACATAAAATAAAAATTTTTTATTTTTCTTATTTTTAATTGATCTAACACATGAAAGTTTGTCAAATTAGTAATAGCAGATGATATAAGCGATTATCTAAGTTTATGCATGTCATACATAAATGAATGATTACATATAAGTGAAATTAAAGCACCAAATATATAAGAAAAGAATTAAGTTTATTTTCTAATTATAATTTTATTATAATTATAATAAAATTTTCTAATTTTCTAATTATACTTACACTACCTGGGAAGGCGCAGAGTTTTATTTGAAAATGGAACTGAATTAGTTATAAATGTGGATTGCAAACTTTTGAGCAACCAACTAAAAAGGTGAAATAAGAACCATAACCAATATGCTATGAAAGGAGGGGTGCCTGGGTGGCTTAGTCATTAAGCGTCTGCCTTCCGCTCAGGTCATGATCCCAGGGTCCTGGGATCCAGCCCCGCATCGGACTCCCTGCTTGGCGGGAAGCCTGCTTCTCCCTCTCCCACTTCCCCTGCTTGTGTTCCCTCTCTCTGTATGTCTTGCTCTGTCAAATAAATAAATAAAATCTTTTAAAAAAAATGCTATGAAAGGAAAGAAAATGGAATCATATACAATGCTTGTCTAAAACCACATAAGCCATAAAAAGAGTGAGACAGAAGATAAAAACAAAGAATAATGGCAACAAATAGAAAACAACAATGGATATCGCAAATATTAATCCAAATATATCAATAATCATTATGAATGTCAAGGTCCAAATGAACCAATTAAGAGAGATTATCAGATGATATTAAAAAAAATGTCCAATTATATGTTGTCCACAAGAAACCCAGTTTAAAGGTAAAGACATATAAAGTGATAGAGAAAGATATACCATGCAGACACCAATCAAAAGAAAGCAGGAGTAGCTATATTAACTTTAAACAGAGCAGTCCAAAGCAAGAGAAGTTATCAGGATAAAGAATGGCATAACAGGGACGCCTGGTGGCTCAGTTTGTTAAACATCTGCCTTCAGCTCAGGTCATAATCTCAGGGTCCTGGGATGGAGCCCACATCAGGCTCCCTGCAGATCAGGGAGCCTGCTTCTCCCTCTCCCACTCCCCCCTACTTGGGCTCACTCTTTCTCTCTCTATCTCTGTCAAAAAAAAAAAAAAAAAGAATGGCATTACATAATAAGAATAGGGTCATTTCTCTAAAAAAACATACCAACCGATAAAGTTTATGCACCTAAGAGAAGTGAAGCAAAACTGATAGAACTGCTAGAAACAGATGAATCCACTGTCACAGCTGGAGACTTCAACCCCACTATCAGAAAATGAACATATCTAACAGACAGAAAATCAGTAAGAACATAGTTAAACACAACAACACCATCAATCAACAGAATATAATTGACATCTACAGACGACTTTATCCAACAACCACTGAATGTATATTCATCAAAAGCTCATATAAATATTTACCAAGATAGGCCACATTCTGGGCCTAAAATACAACTTAACAGATTTAAAAGAACAGAAATTATACAATGTCTGCCCTGGATCACAACAGAATTAAACTACACATCAGTAACAGAAAGATAGCTGGAATACCCCCAAATATGTGGAGATTAAACAACACATTTCTAAGAAATACATGGGCCAAAGATCTCAAGAGAAATTTAAAAATATTTTGAACTAAATGAAAATAAAAATACAACTTATCAAAATGTGTGGGATGTAGCAAAAGCAGTCCTTAGAGGGAAATTTACAGCATTGAATGCATATATCATAAAAGAAGAAAAATCTAAAAGCAATAATCTAAACCTCCACCTTAGGAAACTAGAAAAAAAAAAGAGCAAATCAAATCCAAAGTAAGCATAAGTAAAGAAATAATAAAAATTACAGGAGAAATTAATGAAATTGAAAACAGAAAATCCATAAAACCAAAAGCTAGTTCTTTGGAAAGATAAATATTGATAAACCTCTAGCCAGGCAAAGAAAAAAGAGAGAACACAAATTATTAATATCAGAAATTAAAGAGAGGACAATACTACAATCCCATGGACTTTAGAAGTATAATAAAGAAATACTATGAACAGTCCCATGCACAAAAGTTTGATATCCTAGATGAAATGGACCAATTCCTTGAAAGACACAATCTGCCAAGATTCACACAAGAACCAAAAGACAATCTGAAGAGACAGATACTTAGAAAGAAGTTGAGTCAATAACTAATAACCTTTCAAAATAGAAAGCACCAGACCCATATGAGTTCACTGAGGAATGCTACCAAAACTTACAGGAGAAATTATACCAATTCCCTACAATCCCTTTCAGAAGATAGAAGCAAAACCTAACTCATTCTATGAGGTCAGCTTTATCCTAACACTATGGCCAAAGACATTACAAGAAAGGAAAAGAACAGACCAATGTTTCTCCTGAAAACAGATGCAAAAATCCTGAAAAAAAAATTTAGTAAACTGAATCCAACAATGGATAAAAAGAATCTACCAAGTGGGATTTTTCCCAGATATGCAAGTCTGGTTCAATATTCACAAACCAATTAGTGTAATCCATCACAATAGCAGGCTAAAAAAAAGAAAAATCACATGATCATTTCAACAGATACAGAAAAGTCATTCGATCAAATCCAACTCTATTCATGACAAAAATTCTCAGTAATCTAGGAATAGAGAACTTCTTCAACTTGATAAAAGTATCTATAAAAATTCTGTAGCTAACATCATACTTAATGGTAAGAAATCAGAAGCTTCCCCACTAAGATCAGGTCCAATGCAAGGATGTCCCAACTCATCATTGCTTTTTAACATCCTACTGAAAGTCTTAGCTATTTCAGTAAGACAGGGCAAGGAAATTTAAAAATATATACAGATTGGGGAGGAGGAAATAAAACTGTTTGTTCACAGATGGCATGATCATCTACATAAAAAATCCAAAAGAGGGCACCTGAGTGGCTCAGTCGGTTAAGCATCTGCCTTAGGCTCAGGTCATGATCTCAGGGTCCTAGTATCAAAGCCCAGCTCCCCGCTCAGTGGAGAGTCTGCTTCTCCCTCTTCCTCTGTCCCTACCCTCCCCCAACTCATGCTCATTCTCTCTCTCACTTTCTCCTCAAATAAATAAATAAAATATTAAAAAAAGAAAATCCAAAAGAACCAATAAAAAACAAAACAAAACAAACAAAAAACCCCCACTAAACCCAGGAACAAATAAGTGATTATAACAGGTTGCAGACACAAGGTTCATACACAAAATCCAAACATTTTCCTACATACCAGCAATGAACAAACTAAAAACACAATATTGTTTACATTAGGACCTCCCAAAATGAAATATTTAGGTATAAATGTAACAAAAGATGTACAAGATCTATAGAAGGAAAACAACAAACTCCTGATGAGCAAAATCAAAGAACTAAATAAATGGAGAGAGACTTCATGTGCATTGATAGCCTGGATAGGAAAACTCAGTATCAAGATGTCAGTTCCTCCCAACTTGCTCTATAAATTCAGTGCAATCCCATTCAAAATCTCAGCAAATTATTTTATCAATATGAACAAACTGATTTTAAAGTTGATAAAAGAGGCAAAAACCTACAATATCTAATACACTATTTTTAAAGATTTTATTTATTTGACAGAGATAGACACAACAAGAGAGGGAACACAAGCACGGAGAGTGGGAGAGGGAGAAGCAGGCTTCCCGCTGAGCAGGGAACCCGATGTGGGGCTAGATCCCAGGATCCTGGGATCATGACCTGAGCCGAAGGCAGACGCTTAATGACTGAGCCACCCAGGCGCCCCTCTAACACACTATCGAAGAAGAACAAAGTTGGAGGAATGACACTACCAGACTTTAAGACTTACTATAAAGCTATAGTTGTCAAGACTGTGTAGCATTATCGAAACAACAGAAAGACCATCGGAACAGAATAGAGTCCATAAATAGAAATATAGTCAACTGATCTTTGACAAAGAAGACAATACAATACTTTCAACAAATGGTGCTGAAAAAATTGGACATCCACAGGCAAAAACAAACAAACAAAAAACATGAATCTAGACATAGACTTTACACCTTCAGAAAAATTAATTCAAAGTGGATCAATGATCCAAATGTAAAACATAAAACTTTAAAACTCCTAGAAGAAAATCTAGGTGACCTTAGGTATAATAATAAAAAAATCATAACCCATGAAAGCAATATTTTATAACCTATACTTCATTAAAATTAAAGACATATAATTTGCAAAAGTAATGTCGAATGAGAAAACAAGCCACAGATTGGGAGGAAATATTTACAAAAGACATAACTGAAAAAAGACTTTTATCCAAAATATACAAAGAACACTTAAAACTAAAAAATATAGAAATGAACAACCAGATTAAAAAATGGGCCAAAGACCTTAACAGCAACTTCACCAAAGAAGATATACAGGTGGCATATTAAAACAACAATCAGGTATCATTACACCCCTATTAGAATGACCAAAATCCTGAACATGGACACTACCAACTGTGGCAAGGACGAGGAACAACAGAAACTATCATTCATTGCTGGTAGGAGTGCAAAATAGTACAGCAAGTTTGGAAGATGGTTTGGCTGTATCTTATAAAACTAAATATACCTTATTATCAGATCCAGTAATTGCACTTGTTGGTATTTATCCATAGGAGTTGAATACTTATTTCTACAAAAAAAACCCGCACATGGATGTTCATAACAACTTTACTCATAATTGTCAAAATTTGGGAGCAACCAAGATGTCCTTCAGTAGGTGAATGGATAAAGTGTGGCATATTCAGACAATGGACTATTATTCCACTAAAAAAAAATTGGTTATCAAGCTATGAAAAGACATGGTATACTTTAAATGCATATTACTAAGTGAAAGAGACCAATCTGAAAAGGCTACATAGTAAAGGATTCTAACTATCTGACATAATGGAAAAAGCAGAATTATGGAGATAGTAAAAAGATCAGTGGTTGCAGAGTTCATGGGGTGAATGAATAGGCAGAACACAGAAAATTTTTAGGCAGTGAAATTCTGAATATTATTAATGAGTAATACATGTCACCTTACTTTGTCCAAACTTCACTGAATATACAACAAGAATGAAATGTAAGGTAAACTATGGACTTTGGGTGATTATGAAGTGTCAATGTAGGTTCATCAACCATAACAAATGTACCAGTTTGGCAGGGGATATTGATGAGGTAGGCTATACATATGTGGGTATATGTGGGGATATATTGGAAATCTCTGTACCTTCTTCTAATTTTGCTGTAACCCTAAAACTACTCTAAGAAATAAAGTCTTAAAAAATACTAAGGGAGGACACCAAATAGAAGTTAGGGGGAAAAAGTTGTCCTTGGCTCTCCAGAAGGGTGAGAAGGGTGAGGGTTCCTTCAACAAGGAAAAAAAAAAAATATTAAAGAAATAAGCTGAGAACAAGCTAGCTGAATAAACAAATTCAAATGAAGGGAACAATAAAAAGATGTTTTTGCTTACACTACATGTAAGAAAGAGTAGGAGGAGGAACAGTAGTTGAACAGAGAAAGAAAGCACAAGAAATGGAAAAGATCAGAACCCTAGCACCATGAGCATCACAGTCCATGATCTAGGACCCTCTTCATTTGGCTTCAGTGTCTTCTTGTGAAGAAGGGAAAAAAAATGTTTGGAAACAAATTTAATGTGCTTCTCTACAACTTCCACCCAACAGTCATGGTTATATCCATAGTAATAAAAGCAACCTGTCATTAACTAAAAACAAGCACAGGCATCTTATTGGGGTAGTGGTTGAACAAGTCAGTAAACTTACTAAAAATCATTAAATTGTTCACTTACAACAGGTTAAGTTAATTGTATATAAATTATGCCTCTGTAAAGTTCTTTTAAAAATCTATCTCACTCTTCTTTATGGAACTTCTTCAGATACTCTCTACTCTCCTCCCACAGAAAAAAAAAGCCCTAAAGTACAGAATATCACTTTTCAATTTATTATAGTTCAGTTTGTCTGATGTTCCTTTTGAAATGTGGAATCCATGATTAAATACATCATTTCCATTATGTTTTACTTATAGAGAATTAATGATTTTACTACTTAGCTATGTTGGTATATTTTATTCTGGTTACTGTAGCTTATAACTATTTAGCAAATGATTATATTAAACATAAACTTAAATCCCTAGACTTTTTTACCCCCTACAATCAACTTCCAAGGAAATTTACTTCCACTCACATAGTATTCAATATTTTTTCATTTTTACTTAAAAATTAATATTAATGAACATTTGGGGCACCTGGGTGGCTCAGTTGGTTAAGCAAATGCCTTCAGCTCAGGTCATGATCCTGGAGTCCCGGGATCGAGTCCCACATCGGGCTCCCTGCTCAGCAGTGAGTCGGCCTCTCCCTCGGACCCTCCCCCCTCTCATGCTCTCTCTCTCTATCTCATTCTCTCTCTCAAATAAATAAATAAATCTTTAAAGAAAAATATTAATGAACATTTGAGAAGAACAGAAAAGAGGAAAGAACAAAAACCACAGCTGATAATGTGGTATATTTACTTCCAGCACATTTTATATGAATAATCATATCAGAAAAAATAATATCAATTTCTATGGCAATCCTTCCCAGGTCCACGAAATGCTGTATTTAATACTCTACATAATAGAGTCTATTATATCACTCTGTTTTAGTCCCTTCACAGTTCTTATCACTATCCAAAATTTTATTTGGTCACTTTTTCATTGTTTACTTTGTTAGTATGCACAATTCTTGAGCTTATAAGCTTTATTAACCTTTCTTCCCCTAGGATCTCATCTAGTTTTGTAGTTTAAAATTAACCCCATCTAACCCCTAGCCATAACTCTAAACCTAAAGTTATCCCTCTGGAGAGGTCTCTGAACTACAGGATAGTAGGCACATACACTTGCACCGTCCCTGACCCCAACCCTAACCCTAACCATTATTCTGGTCCTAAACCAAATCCTAATCCTAGATCTGAGGGGGTGGGGAAGATTTTGTACACACAATGGAATATTACCCAGCCATAAAAAAAGAATGAAATGGAGTGGATAGAGCTAGAGTATAATGCTAAGTGAAATAAGGCAGTCAGAGAATGACAACTATCATATGACTTCACTCATACGTAGAATTTAAGAAACAAAACAAATGAGCAAATTGGGCGGGGGTTGGGGAGGAACAGACAGGCAAACCAAGAAAAAGATTTTTAACTATAGAGAACACATTGATGGTTACCAGAAGGGAGGTGGGTGGGGGATGGGTTAAATAGGTGGTGGGGATTAAGGAGTGCACTTGTTATGAACACCAGGTATTCTACGAAGTGTTGAATCACTACTTTTATGTACACCAGAATCTAATACTACACCATATGATAACCAACTGGAATTAAAACTTTCAAAAAATAAAATAAAATAAAATAATAAAATAAAAATAATTCCATCTGTATGCTGAGGATTCCTAAAGTTATCTCTCTAGCCCAGACCTCACTCATGAACTCTGGACTCATATGTATAATGCCTATAGACACATACACACACACAAACTTCCATTACATTTGTAGTGCATACACACACATCTGTATACATCCATATATTCCACATGTCCAAAACCAAAATTGTGGACTCTCCCTACTACCAACATTCCCCATCCATAGCCTTTCCCATCTCAATTGATGGCCATTCTAACCTTCAGGCGGTCAGTCTTGATTTCTCTCATTCTCTAACATTCCATAGCCATACCATTAGCAAATTGTATTGATTGTGCCTTCAAAAGTATGTCCAGAATCTAGTCAATTTCTCAGCATCCCGACTGTTACTATCATGGCCAAGTTTCCACCAACTCTCTCCTTGACGCACCCTCCACTACAGTCTACTTGTACATTTCTGGGTGATCTTTTTAGACATAAGGCAAGTCACATCAAAACTCTGCAATGACTTTGTTTCACTCAGGACAAAAAACCAAAATCCCTTCTTTAGCCTTTGTCACCTCTCTGACCTGTATTGCTCACTCCCTTTTGCTCTCACCTCACTCAAGCGTTCTGTATTTTCTAAATGTTCTTAATGTTTTGTTTTTATTAACAACAACAAAAAACTTTTAAATGATGAAACTATGCAAAACTAATCTCCCTTTTTACCCAAATGATTTCTCTTTAAGTACAGAAGTAAATGCAGAGCCAAGTCTTTAGTAAAAAAACAACCAAACAAAAATAATGTTAAGTTCATGGCAAGAACTTGTATTTTAGAGCCCTGAATGCCTGCCTATGGCACTGATGAAGAGTTTCATGAAGTCAGGTTTCTAAAATAAATCAAAATGCATGGTGTGGTAGATGATTTGTGGGTTTGGGATTGAAAAATAGTGCTTAAGTCTTCTCTACTACTGATTGTGAGACCTTCACTAAGTCATTATTCTGATTCATAACATATGTAAAGATGAACAGATTAATCTGTAAAACTCATTATAAACTTGTGCTTTACAAGAGAAATACTTATAGATATCTACCAAAAATACATCTAAATATGATGGACTCTGAAAAACAAGCTGAGGGTTCTAGAGGGGAGGGGGGTAGGGGGATGGGTTAGCCTGGTGATGGGTATTGAGGAGGGCACGTTCTGCATGGAGCACTGGGTGTTATGAACAAACAATGAATCATGGAACACTGCACCAAAAACTAATGATGTAATATATGGTGATTAACATAACAATAAAAAAATTTAAAAAAAATACATCTAAATAGGTCTGACTTATTCCCAGTAATGTTATTTAAAGTGTTTGATCAGTCTGCACATACAAAAGAATGCCAGTGAATAAACCCAATACCACAAATGTTAAGGGACTAGTCACAGATTGAATTATATACAATTTACAAAAGCCTCTGACGTGAATTCAAAACTGAGGGGTGGTGAGGCTCACTTACTAAGAACTGCAAGGGCAAAGAAGCCACAAACCTAAGGTTCCTTAAGAGAATACAGAGATTTTGAACGTTCAGACTATATATCAGGACCTAGGCTTGGAGCAGATGTCTTCAAGTGACGACCTTGGGGGAGGAATTAACTGTCAAGAGGTCTTTGGGAACTGCTCCTGGCTGAAACAAACCGCGAGTTAGAAAGGACGACCACCTTTCGAGAGAAAGCCGGGAGCTAAGTTGTAGTTTCGTCTTCTTAGCGGGTCAGTTCTAACAATTCTATCGCCCAACCCGAACCACTCACCGGGTCAACTGGTCTACAAGGCCTTGAGTTGGGAACAAACGGCCTAGACCCGGCACAGTCCGACAAATCGCTAGGTATTCATCTGCTCCGGAGTCGGTTGCTAGGGAAACGAGGCCAGACTCCAGACTCAGTCCCGCAAGGTTTTCTCCCGGCAGGCCGGAGCTTCGGGGGCGTGGTTACGTGAATGACGCACGTAAAGGGCGGGACAGAGGCGAAACCGGACCCAGGAACAGGTTACACTCGGGGGCGCATGCGTGCTGTACCCGGCGCCGGATACTTGGAAGGCTTCCGCTGGTTTGGGGGTCGGTGTTGCTATGGCTGCTGCAGTTGCACCCTTAGGCGTAGCTCTTCGAGAAGCCACCCAAAGAAAATTGCGGAGGTTTTCAGAGCTGAGAGGTAGCAAAAAGGGAATCCCAGCTCTCCCCGGCAATGGAAAGGGAGGGTGCTTTGCGTTCCGGGAAGTTTGCTAGACTATCACTTCCTGTCTGCTTCTCACCTTCGGGTTTAGGACACAGGCCCTGCCGTAGTTAATACTCCTCTTGATTTTTTTTATTCTGTCATTGTCTTCTTTACGTTATGTTGTTACTTTATTTCTTTGACCTTATTCCTAGTAACATATATATGTATGTTTAAAATAAGAGAGAAGGAAATAAATTATTATAAGAGAAGGAAGAAGAAAGAAAAGTATTAATCTGACTAGTGAAGCTACAAATCTAAGCATTTGGTTAGCTCATTAACAATAGTTATTTAAAATTAAATGATCTAAGTGCTTTGACCAATAAATATCTGATTTTAGCCTTCTGCAATCCCCTTACTACTTCACCAATTTGTTCCATACTGTGAATGCAGAATGAGTAAAAAACAAACAAGACATGGAGGAATTATAGGTTAAAATTTAAAAGGGGTAGTTTGTATCAAAAAAAAATTAAAGAACTGCCATTTGTCATTCCTTGTACAATTATCTAATAAAATTAGTTATTTTTTGATGAAGTTACTGCATTAAAAATACAGGAAATAATACTTGGAAGACAGTAAGATATTCAGGACTATTAAATTTTGACAGATTCTGTTTGTTAACTAATAAGAATCCTTATTCCTCTTGTTTACCAATAAAGAAGAGTTTCCAGCATCTACCAAAAATTCGGTCTGGTTTTTTTGTTGTTGGTGTTTTGTTTTTTTGTTTGTTTTTTAATGAGCTCATCAAGGAGTTGGGAACTTTTCTGTTATCCAGAATTTTAGATCATACTTCAAAGCCTTTGTAAACTTGCATGGATCATCTTTTTTTTTTTTTTTTTTTTGGGGGGGTTCACCCTGTCTTTATTTTTTTTTAATTTTTTTATGTTTTGTTAATCACCATACATTACATCATTAGTTTTTGATGTAGTGTTCCATATTTCGTTGTTTGCATATAACACCCAGTGCTACATTCAATACGTGCCCTCTTTAATACCCATCACCAGGCTAACCCATGCATGGCTTAGCTTAAGGTAATAAAAAATAAAGTACCTCTGCATGGAGCACTGGGTGTTATGCACAATGAATCATGGAACATTACATCAAAAACTAATGATGTAATGTATGGTGATTAACATAACAATAAAAAAATTTTAAAAAATAAAGTACGTAAATTGATAAAGAGCAACGTTGTAGGAATGGATCTTTGGGCTGAATTGTACTTAGCCAACAAACACTAAGTGGTCCTGATATAAAAATTGATTTTCACAGCTGAAGATTCATACTCTTTTTGTCTCTTGTTATTTAAGAATCAAGGTAAATTTTAGCAAGGCAAAAGTACTTCTCTTAAGAAACGTAACAACTTTCAGAATATGTGAATAAATGAACTGTAAACCATAAAAGGAGCAAGTAATCTAAAAGAGGAAAAAATGCAAAATTTGTGAACAATCTTCAGTAGAACTAGTTTGAATTATACTACCTAGCCACTAATTATCCCCTAATTCTGAGAAGATAGATTTAGGAAGATAATCTTTTTTTTTTTCTTTCCAAAAAAGTAAACCTGTAACAGCTAGAGATTTCTGATACTTATTTCCCTACTTTTTCCACATAGGCAAACCTGTGGCAGCTGGAGAATTCTGGGACATTGTTGCAATAACAGCAGCTGATGAAAAACAGGAACTTGCTTATAAGCAACAGCTGTCAGAAAAGCTGAAAAAAAAGGAGCTACCCCTTGGAGTTCAATATCATGTTGTTGTTGATCCTGCTGGAGCCAAAATTGGTACTCTCTATATGGTCAGATTTAAATCATAGGTTCTGGGCATAATGATCACTGAAGAAAAGCTTTCTTATGGCTCACAATTTATGAGCTCTCTATCTTTCTTTCGATAGTCTTTCCAAACTTTAAAAATTTAATGTAAATTTACAATTTTTTTAAGAAAGATAAAAGGCATAACACATTCTGTTCTTACACATTGTGCTTACCATGAAAAACTTGCAGAATGTTATTTAAAATAATTTTATTAATTTTAATTAATGTACTTAGATGGTGAATATTCTCGTGGACTTTACTGGTAGGGCTCTTAAGGTCCCTCCAAACTTCATAGTTCAGAAATTTACACAAAGATTGCAAATCAGCCAAAAAAATACATACACACACACACGCACACGAACTTGGCCTCTTGGGACCACAATGCAGAAAGCAAAAGAGCACAGTCTAATGGCCTAAGTATCATAGATACGTACTTTAAAAACCCAGTTTAAGTCAACTTTGCCTTTGACCTTCCATTGCAAATAAAAATACATGCTATTTTTCTGGGGGCCACATTCTATGTGATACTTAAAGCTGAAGCCCCTTGATACCATACAGGGTATCTATATCTGACATTGGCATTGATCTAATTAACCTGTGTTTTACTCCTCATAATGGTACAGTCAGTACTTTTATGATTCCTATCATATAGATGAGAATCTGAGACACAGAGAGTTAAGTAACTTGCCCAAGGTAACTAGTAAGTGTAGTTATAGTTAAGATCTTTTTAAATCTAACTCAAATATTTGGTTTTGTCATATGGCAGAATTATTTTAATGGGTTTTTCAGTTTGTAATTCCAAATGAATGTGTATATTTACTCTCTTCTTGCAAATTGTCTAATTTATCACTTTATTTTTATTATTATTTTCAGGAAATTATAATGCTCATCATTGATTACCAAGTGCTGATCTCTGGGTTTCATTGCTAATTGTTTATTTAAATGCTGTGGAACGTGTGTTTAATGTGATTCTTTGGCCATATCTTTGCTCTCTGCCTAGTTAATTGTAGCCAATGGCCCTATCTTCAAAGTTATAACACCTAATTTTACTGTAATTACAAATTTTCAGTAGGTTTCTATGAAATTAATTGTGTTTTTTTAACTTTTATTTTTAAGGAAATGGAGGATCCACACTTTGTGCCCTTCGATGTTTAGAAAAGCTATATGGAGATAAATGGAATTCTTTTACCATCCTATTAATTCATTCTGGTAAAGTTATACATATTCTTTTCACTAATTTACATTTTACCTTTGATACCTTAGGGACTTTTTTCTACCTTGCAAATACTTTCTTCTCCTTTTTTAAATTTTTGTCTTTGAAGTTACTCTGCTTTGAAAACAAATATTTCATGCTTTTCTTGATATTTGAAAGCTGTAAGCAGCATAATGTTTTTTCACAAATGTATCTTTAAAATTCTAGATCACATTCATCATCAACTTTTCATGGATATTTTTAGTATATATATAGAAAATTATTTTCCTAAAATAGAATTCATCAAAATAATGAATATTTCTTGATAATGCTTGAAAAGGGATTATTATTGTAGGGGAGAGGCTGACTTAGCACTGGGATTACCAGACTTTTGCCAAAACTTTCTACCATGCATTTTTATCTGATTATTGGTGGCAAAAGTTTACAATCCTTAAAAGAGTTTAAAAACAAAAGAAAGGGTGGTGACAAAACATGGAGAGAACAAGAAAGTTGTAAGAGGGAAAATCACACACAAAGGAGGACATTTTAAAACAGAAAAGTGGGAAAGATAATCTCAGAATAAAGGATAGTTTTCTTCAGTAAACTTAGTTATATGAGAATTTGGGTTATATGCAAACCTCTGTTATTTTTCTGTATGTACTGGAGCTGATAAAAATGTTATTATGGACTGGCACCAGTTCAGGGACAGGTATTTTAGAGCCACTCATCTACATGGCTTCCAAGGCACTTTTTATTTCTTATGATTTATATACAGAACAATGATTCTTTATAAAGATGATATCAAGTAAAGCACCCAAGTTTTGATTTTAAGACTAGCTTTAAAAAAGTAGAAAAATTCAAATTCATAGCTCATTCCAAAACCAATATTATTTATTACCAATTTAGTAAAAACTAAGTTAGACACTAAGAAAATACATAGTTAAAAAAAGGTAATTCTTACAATGCTAAAAAGTGTTGGCTAGTCTTTGAAAAAGGAAAAAAGTAGAAAGTACTAGCTCTCATTTGTTGAACAACATAATGTGTCTAAGTGCTTTACATAAAACACAGTAAAGCAAGTATTATTCTACATTTGCTGATTTGGAGTAAATCCAAAGATAAACAACTAAAAAGTGGTGAACCAGAGTTTGAACCTGTTTTTGTCTGACTCTTTCTACAATCTAATGCTGCTTTTCAATATAATTAGTTACATAAAAATGATATAAGCTATTTAGTGTACTTAAGAGAACATGCTTTTCAAGGAATTTTTAAAAAGTCATAAGACTCATCTTAGAGGGAAAAAGCCTGTTTAAATTAAAAAAAAGTATAAATTTTAAATGCTCTTAAGTAAACGCACCATTACTTCCTTTGAGTGTATGTAATAATTTGAGGAAAAACACTGCATCTGGAAATTACTGTTTAATAATTATATTTTGGAATTGGTATTTTAGTTTTTTGTGACTTTTTTCCTTACTATGAAGTAGATTCTTAACGTAGGAGTTTAAACATTGTTGCATTTCAATTTATGGTTTAAAATATAGATATAAGATCATTTTTTAGCCCATGGTTCTTTTTACTGATTGTACAATTGATTCAAAACAATTCACAGCCTCTAAAATATAATAGAATTCTTTCCTAATCTAACATTGCATTATATCAAATCACTACAGGAGAATTGCTCTTGAATTTGTAACCTGGAATTTACTATTCTTTCCTGAGTTACAGTACTGCCTTAAATATATTAAATATCTTTAGAGATATTTTGAGTTGTGACTGATGCCCCTGGTTTTTAAAATCTTAGAGACTTATAAACATTTTAAAACAGTTATTTTCTTTAATTTTATATAGGTGGTTACAGCCAACGCCTTCCAAATGCAAGTGCTCTGGGCAAAATTTTCACTGCATTACCTTTTGGTAACCCCATTTATCAGATGTTGGAATTAAAACTAGCCATGTACATTGATTTCCCTTCACATATGAATCCTGGGGTTCTGGTTACCTGTGCAGATGATATTGAACTTTATAGTGTTGGAGAATGTGAGTTTATTAGATTTGACAAACCTGGCTTTACTGCTTTAGCTCATCCTTCTAGTTTGACTGTTGGTACCACACATGGAGTATTTGTCTTAGAACCTTTTAATGATTTGGAATATAGAGACCTTGAATACAGGTCTTGCCATCGTTTCCTTCACAAGCCCAGCATAGAAAAGATGCATCAATTTGATGCTGTATATAGACCTGGAAATATTTCTCAACAGGACTTTGCTAGGGGTGACACTCCCTCTCTTAAGTTAGACTCTGAGTATGTCTACACAGACAGCTTGTTTTATATGGATCATAAGTCAGCCAAAAAGTTACTCGCTTTTTTTGAGAAAATAGGCACATTGAACTGTGAAATAGATGCCTATGGAGACTTTCTGCAAGCTTTGGGACCTGGAGCAACTGTGGAGTACACCAGAAACACATCAAATGTCACTAAAGAAGAGGCAGACTTGATAGACATTAGGCAGAGAATATTTCATCTTCTTAAAGGAACCTCATTAAATGTTGTTGTTCTTAATAACTCCAAATTTTATCACATTGGAACAACTGAAGAATATTTGTTTCATTTTACTTCAGATAGCAGTTTGAAGTCAGAGCTTGGCTTACAGTCCATAGCTTTTAGCATCTTTTCTGCAATACCAGAATGCTCTGGTAATACATCCTGTATCATTCAAAGTATACTGGATTCAAGATGTTCTGTGGCAACTGGCTCAGTTGTGGAGTATTCCAGATTGGGGCCTGATGTTTCAGTTGGGGAAAACTGCATTATTAGTGGTTGTCATATCATAGCAACAGCTGTCCTGCCTGCATATTCTTTTGTGTGTTCCTTAAGCTTGAAGATGAATGGACACTTAAAGTATTCAACTATGGCATTTGGAGTGCAAGACAACTTGAAAAAGAACGTTAAAACATTGTCAGATATAAAGTTACTTCAATTCTTTGGAGTCTGTTTCCTGTCATGCTTAGATATTTGGAATCTGCAAGTTACAGAGGAACTGTTCTCTGGAAACAAGACATGTTTGAGTTTGTGGAATGCTCGTATTTTCCCAGTTTGTTCCTCTTTGAGTGATTCAGTTACAATATCCCTAAAAATGTTAAATGCTATACAGAACAAATCAGCATTCAGCCTAAATAACTATAAACTGTTGTCCATTGAAGAAATGCTTGTCTATAAAGATGTAGAAGACATGATAACTTACAGGGAGCAAATTTTTCTAGAAATTACTTTAAATGCAAAATAGTCTGATTTAGAGACATCTTAAATATCCTATACCTTGCCATTCTTGATTGAGGAAGATTACAAAAAGAAGAGTTTTCTATAGATTTTTGTTTGTTTCTTTGAAGTGAATCAATGAAAATTATGTTAACATAATTGTTGTAGCATAATATTAAGAACACAAAATTACAAATCATCCATTTTGGTGAAAGAATATTTCAAGGCTGTGAGCTCAGAAAAGGGATTTTTTTGATGTTTAGCACTATTTTAATTTTCTTTTTTATTAAGGATGGATTTGTGGAGCATTGCTGTGTTCATATAGTACTATCGTAGTTTTGAATAATTTTCTAAACATACCTTTAGAGTTTTTCCATCTTCTTTTTGGGCTTTGGTTTCAGTACAGTTCTAAGTGTTTATTGGCAGTTCTCTCTTTGAGCATAGTAGTCCTCTTCTGATGAACTGATAAAAACAGCATACTACAAGATCTTCAGAGCACTGTAAGAATAGAAATACTTTTTTGGAAAGAAATCCATCTCTCACAAATTCAGATAAAATCAATTCTTAAAATACTGTGACTATCTAATTAATAAATAATTAGATGCAAACAGCTCTGAAATTGATGATAAAAATCTGTCTTATTTATTGCTCTTACCAAAATAAAACAAAAAGTGTATATGTGTTATTTTACCTTATAAACTTGGACATATGTTTCTATATCTTTTTTTTTTAAGATTTTATTTATTTATATTATAGAGAGACAGCAAGAGAGGGAACACAAGCAGAGGGAGTGGGAGAGGGAAAAGCAGGCTTCCTGCTGAGCAGGGAGCCCCAATGTGGAGCTCAATCCCAGGATCCTGGGATCATGACCTGAGCCAAGGCAGATGCTTAACAACTAAGCCACCCAGGCAACCCCATGTGTTTCTATATCTTAAAATTTTTCCCTAAAGTTCCATCCATACAAAAGCATACACATACACAAAACTCAAATATCTGTGTGGGGAAGATGGTAGGAATAATTGGGATTCATTGATAATCATATAAGTTCATTTTGGACATTACTTATATCCTTTTATTAATCCCTTTAATAGAACTATTAAATTACCAGATGGACTGATTTTGCTATTTCATATTTTTTGTCCTTGTGCTGGTGATGATACTGAGAAGCAATAATTGACCAAAGGTAGGCAGCAGGAAGGAGCCTGAAGGATAGAAAATGAGAAAATTTACAGATGATAAACAGCTTCAAGAAAATAAAAATTGGCTGGAATCTCAAGTTATGTGTTCCTATTTTGCTGTAAGCATGCATGTGAAATGTCTTTATGTCAAAGTCTAATAATAATAATTAGAGAAATGATTTGTCAGTTTTGTGTTTTAACATGAATAAATTGAAATAAAAACTAGTCTGTGCTAACATGTCAATATAAAAATAATTGGTAAACCAGAAGTGGCCTGCCTGCAATCTTCAATTAAGCTATTTCTGTGTTTTGTTTTGTTTTGTTGAGTTTTTTTTCTTTTTTCCTTTTAAGGTTCTTTCCAAGGAAAAACTAAAGATACAGCTATTGTTTAGTGTTGACTGATTTACTTGCAGAGCTTTCAGAAGATATTATGTGTTTGTCATTGATTAAATGTTTAATACTGTATTTCACCTAAGTGCCATCGATTATTAAGAATTACCATTATTTTATTTATGTTCCACTAAAAAGAAAAAAATACCAATAAAATATGGCACAGTGCTTTCTTTTAGAATCAGACTCTTCTGAAACACTTTTCAACTCAGGAGTTGTTGATATCCATGTGCTTCCACCCAGTACCATCTTGTATGCTATCAAAGGTATTGGTAAAGCTTTATGTCCTAAGAGTGTCACCACCACCCTGCTGTCTGGATTGACTGAAAACTGTCAACACCAGATACCTATTCTATAAGTTTTGATGCTGATGCTTTACTATTTGGCAAAATTCAGTTTCATTTTTGTCTTAGTGTAATCAAATGCCTCTAGAAGCTAGTTGACTTCTATTCAAAGTCAATGGGAGATTTCTGACAAATTGGTGGTCACTGTTTTAATCATAATTCTGCACAATGTATGGATTCTAGTTGCTTTTATATGTTATCAGTTCCAAAGAATTTGGCATTTTCTCTTGCCTTGAGATCCATTACTTGGGGTAGTACCACACATGTTCCTTGAACAGTATACCTAACTCAACCAAGGTGATAGTCCCATGCATATTTAAGTAAAAAGTTGAACATTTCATCTTGATTTATCATTTTTATTTCATAAAATAACAGGCTTTAAATTCCATATACTCTCAAGGTTTGTAGAGGATAGCTGTTATTTATAACTAAATATAGTCCATAAACTTATTGATGAGTTAATAATGAACAGTGACCAAGGAAGCCATGGGGAAAAAAAATCCAACATTTGGTGTTAATCTACCTCAGGCACTTTTTTCTACAAACAGCAAAACAGAATAAAGCATGTATCAGTGTATACTAAGTTGAAGTAAAGCTTCAAATATCCAGGTGATATGCTGAAAAGCACAAAAATTTGATAGTATTAATCCAGAATTAATTCCTATAACCTGTGATGATCATTCATCTGAGGCTAAGCAACATTCCTATTTATATTAAGATTACCAAAATCAGCATAGACCCTAAATCAAAATACCTGCTGCAAAATGTATGAATGACTGTCACAGCTAGTAATTGGTCTACTACACAAAATCAGGGAGGGTATTCACATAACACTGTGATGTCCTTTGGATTTGAACAACTACAGGCCCAGAGTTGAGGCACTTTGATGTAGTCTAGCAGAATTAAGATAGAAAGAAAAAGCTTTAAAAATGTTTTTAATTTGCTCAAAACTCTGTAAGGATTTCAGATGCTTTCTTTGTTGTGTACCTAAATAAAAAACTTCTCAGATATATCAAGAACTAAATTACTAAAGAAAATAACTTTTTTAAATTTACTTGAAAGGTACCTTTTCTAAATTCCTAGTACAAAAGAAAAAAATTGAAGTAACTTAGCTGCTTAAACTTAAATCTTTAGTGCCTCTCAAATTTTGTTTAGGCAATGACAATTTCTATTAAGGTTGAAGAACACAACTTCTGTTGTTTATATTAAGTTAAATTGCATTATTTCTTGAATTGAACTTTGTTAAAGATTATTGCACATTCTCCTTCCCTCCAATACCAATGTGCTAAACTCTGTATAACATAATGGTGTTACATGCTCTCAATTGTTTATATTTACAGAAATTTCTAACTTTTTTTTTAATGAGGGACAAAACATCAGTCTCCTCTGAGAAAGAATCAGTTCCTATCCTTAGCAGAGCTATCTACATGAGCCACAACAAGCCAACTTGGCACATCACTCAACTTGCCAGTGGGCTGTAGTCTAGTAGATCACAATTTTGGGTCAGGTTAAAAATTTAAATACAAAATCTGGAAAACAGGTACCTGGATGGCTCAGTTGGTTGAGTGTCTGACTCTTGGTTTTGGTTCAGGTCATGATCTCAGAGTCCTGAGATCAAGCCCCACCTCGGGCTCCATGTTCAGCACAGAATCTGCTTAAGATTCTTCCCCTCCCTCCCCCTCCACAGCTTCCCCTGCTCATGCTCTCTTTTGCTCTCTCTAAAATAAATAAAATCTTAAAAAAAAATCTGGGAAACAGTATAGAGGTTCCTCAAAAATTTAAAAATAGAACTACCCTACAATCCAGCAATTGCACTACTAGGAATTAACCAAAAAGATACAAAAATACTAGTGAAAAGGGATACATGTACCCCAGTGTCTATAGCAGCATTGTCTACAGTAGTCAAACTATGGAAACGGCCCAAGGGTCCATCAACTGATGAATGGATAAAGAAGATGAAGTGTGTATATACACATACACACACACACACACACACACACACACAATGGAATATTAACCATAAAAAAGAATGACGTCTTGAAATTTGCAGTGATGTGGATGGAGCTAGAGAGTATGCTAAGCAAAACAAGAGAAAGATAGCATATTACACTCATCTGTGGAATTTAAGAAACAAAACAAGCATGGGGGAAACAGAGAGGCAAACCAAGAAACAGACTCTGAACTGTAGAGAAAAAACATGGTTATCAGAAGGGAGGTGGGTGAGGGGATGGATTAAATAGGTGATGGGGATTAAGGAGTGCAATTATTGGGATGAGCACAGGTGTATGGAAGTGTTTAATCACTAAATTGTACACCTGAAACTAATATACTGTATGTTAACTAACAGGAATTTAAAATCAAACTTTTTTAGAAATTGATTAAAATTGGGCAGAGAGTCTGAATAGACAGTTTCTTTGCTTCTTCTGGAGCTTCAGCCTCAGGGGCAGGCTTCAAATTTGCTACACATCTAGTGGCTCACCAAGCTGCTCTCAAGGAGTGTGGGCTATAGATGCCATTTTGGCACTCCCTGCCTCCCTCGCTCCAGTTCACCAGTATCTCACAGAAAAGAGCCTATACACTTGTCTGGAGCCCCAGTTTTGTGACTTCTGTCCAAGGGACACCTCCAGATTGCCTGGCTCTGCTGGACAGTGGGGTTTATTCTTGCAGTCGCATGGGACTATATATTTGCATACTATTAAGAGCTGAGGCCTGAGGGTCTGGCTTCTAATCATCCCAGATCTCGGCATTGAGATTCTCCCCTTTGGGACACTGACAGGTTTAGCACATCATTAACTACTAAGTGTTATTAAAAATATAATAGGCTACTTGGACGAGCACAAAGGGTTGAGAGAAAACCAAGAGCTGAGGCATGGTTGAACAACATGATATCCAGATCCAGGAAGCCTAGACTGTTCCAAATAAAATGAACCAAAAGAGACACACACCAAGACATATTATAATTAAAATGTCAAAAGACAAGAAGAGAATTTGAAAAGCAGCAAGAGAAAAATAATTTGTTACATACAAGGGAACTCCTTTAAGACTATAAGGAGTGGCACAATATATTTAAAGTGCTAAATGAAAAAAAAAATCCAACCAAGAATACTCTACCCAGCAAAGTTATCATTCAGAATTGAAGGAGAGATAAAGAGTTTTCTAGATGAGCAAAAACTAAAGGAGTTCATCACCATTAAACTGGCCTTACAAGAAATGGTGAAGGGACTTCTTTAAGCTGAAAAGGGTACTAATTGGTAACAAGAACACATGTGAAAATAAATTTCACTGGGAAGGTAAAGATATAGTAAAGATAGTGGATTAATTGCTTATAAAGCTAGTTTAAAGCTTAAAAGTATTAAAAATATGTGATACAACACATTAACAAGATGAAGGATAAAAATGATATGATTATCTCAGGAGACAAAGGGAAAGCTTTTGACAAAACTCAGCATCCCTTCTTAATAAAATCTCGAGATTTATGGATAGTGATTGAGGTAGTGAGTGAATGTACCTCAACAGAATAAAGCCCATATCTGACCAGAGCTAACATCATACTCAATGGTGAACAGATGAAAGCTTTCCCTCTAAGATCAGGAACAGGACATGGACGTCCACTCTTATCACTTTTATTTAACATAGTATTGGAAGTCCTAGGAAGAGCAATTAGGCAAAAAAGAAAAAATAAAAAGCATACAAATTGGAATGGAAGAAGTAAAATTGTCACTATTTGTAGAGGACACAATACTATATATGGAAAATTCCAAAATCTCCAGAAAAAGAATGTTAGAACTAATAAATGAATTCCATAAAGTTGCAAGATACAAAATTAATATACAAAAAAATCTTTTGTGCTTCTATACATTCATAACAAACTATCAGAAAGGGGAATTAAGTAAAAAAAAAGTTGGTAATAGAGTAGATCTTAAAGTTCTCATCACACACACAAAAATTCTGTAAGTATGTATGGTGACATGTTAACTAGACTTATCATGGTATATTTTGCAATATATACAAATATAAAATTATCTTGTTGTATACCTGAAACTAATATAATGTATGTCAATTATACCTCAATACCAAAAATGCACCAAAAAGTTGGAGTAAAAGGATAATAAAGCTGCCAATTCCCAACCACACTGATATTTTCAAGAACAGGAGGTAAAGGGGAAAAATGCCTGTAAATTAGTCACTATTATCATCCACCTGTAAAGCAGCTTGATTATTGACATTTGTGTCTAAAGATGTTCATCCCAAGGGCATTATTGTCCATGCAAGTAAATGATTGAAGCTAACAGACTTAATGTTTCCTGCTGGGCTGGTTGGACAAAATAGTCTATCTTTTGAAGCCTCTGGATGGAGGAATCTATTAGGCTTCCAAAGTATAAAATTCAACCATTCAAATAGAGCAATTCATCTCTGATTGCTGCAGACTGGTACAATCCATCTGCTACTGTCATTTCCCAGCTCTCTGTGCCCAAATTATACTCCTTCAATTGTGCTTAAATGCATTGCTAAAACAATCTAAACTCTAATGTCTATATCTGGGCACTGTTTTATGGTGTGTTACTGATCTGCCTGTTGAATCTCCAACCTCCTTAAAGGCTCTTAAAATCTTTGCTCCAACCAACACTTTGCGGTAATATGAATGATTTTTAAAATCTCTTTTTTTTTTCACTAATATCCACTCTTTTCTCTCTGCAGAACATTCACATGGTTCAAGTTAGTTTTCATTTACTACTTCATTGTAGGAGAGTATCATATTGCCCAGAAAAGAATTAAAGCATTTACATCTTGAGGCAAAAATCTTTTAAAACACAACTCTGGAAATCAAGTAAGTGTTCATTTCATTTGCAGGTTGAGAAATGTTGTACTACTCAATGAAGTTTTACATGATTGGTTTCTTTCCTATTATTTTTAGCCTTGGGGTTTGAGAAAGTAAATTATATACACCAATATCCTGTTCTTCAGAGAAGTTTCAAACGCTTTTAATAAAATCTGGAACTGGAAAACTTTTACTACACAAAGAAATAATTATGATATAATAAGTGCTCCAAGTGCAGATTTTAAATGTACCGGCACACTGACAAGGTCATAAATTAACTTATAAAATTCACTGCCTATATATCACTGGGATCAATTTTTAATGAAATTTAATAAGAAAGATCATCACTCATTATAATTGGTTAAAGTTAATAGAGTTTCTAATTATTATCCAGTCAAATCAAAAGCTGTCTATGAAAGCTATCCTATGAGAAGGGGGAAGCAAGTATAGAGTTTTAGAGAAATTCTTTTTTACTTGTTACTGATATTTAAATACAATAGAAACATTTGCCATGAGTTCAGTACAGAAGGAGCAATTTACAAAATTATCTGTGTTTCCTGTATCTGCAATCTATTTCTCTCCATATCTCTAGACTACAAACATGCTGTAATTTCACAAACATAAAAATAAAGAAATAAGCAACAAAATAAACTTCCATATCATTTCATCAGGATACAGTCTATTTTGTATGTTTCATTTACAGCAGTTTTTTTTTAAAGATTTTATTTATTTATTTGACAGAGAGAGAGACAGCGAGAGAGGGAACAGAAGCAGGGG
Source organism: Zalophus californianus (assembly GCF_009762305.2). Classification (NCBI taxonomy): domain Eukaryota; kingdom Metazoa; phylum Chordata; class Mammalia; order Carnivora; family Otariidae; genus Zalophus; species Zalophus californianus. Next base: position 61,491,314 of record NC_045598.1, read on the forward strand.
GAGTGGGAGAGGGAGAAGCAGGCTTCCTGCCAAGCAGGGAGCCCGATGCAGGACTCAATCCCAGGACCCTGGGATCATGACCTGAGCCGAAGGCAGACCTTAACAACTGAGCCACCCAGGCGCCCCTCATTTACAGCAGTTTTTAAGTTGTCTCTACTGGCCATAATATATTCAACACCGAGTTCTAGATTTGTATACATACCTACCTGCTGTGTCTCTTCTCCCTCTCTGAAAACAATCCAATAGGCATCTCTGTTTAAAGAGTTCTTGTCTTCCTCTATCAATCCTGATAGTCTTTTCTATCTAGATAAATGTTCTAGTCATCCACCAAATTTCTCAAGGCAAAACCTGGAAGTCATCCATGACTCCTCACATACTTTCCTTCATCCTTCCCATCTACTCCTTCATTAAGTGAAGTCTACACATTTAAAATATAACCAAAATGCATTCACGTCTCTTAGCTCTTATGCAAACTACCATCTACTATTATTACCTAGGCTAATGCAGTACAGCACCTTTTTATGTGCAATAATCAGAAACTATCATCTGATTTTTATGATTGTGCATGAAGGTGAAGTTGCAGAGAGATTGCAAAAGAAATACTTTAAAAAGATTGGCATTGAGTTATACTGGGCATTGAAAGGAAAAGGAATATTATGGCCATGTCAGCCTTGCTTCTCTGATTTGATCTGTATTTACATTCCACTTTGCGTTCCTAGACATTGCTGTTTAGGATGGCAAATCATACTACTTTTTAACATTCTGCACTTCTTTTTCTGTGGGATTTGCTTGGTGATAGTCTGCAAGTTCTTCACCACACACATTTTTTTTTTTTTACCTTTTCCATATTTACTATATATAATCAGTTATCAGCTGGAATCTTTCCCCCTTTAGATACAGGCGACATTAACTCAACCTCCATTCTAAGCCCCACAGAAGTCTAAAATTCCCCCAAATATCTGTGAATTCCTAGAGAGCACGTATTTTCACAATCACTTTTGGCTTTAAGCTTCCAATTCTGGTGATTTAATTCTGTTTGGACTTGCATGTGATTTTCTCATAATTCGACAAGTTAACTGCCTGTTTTTCACTATTTGAGTCATTTTAAGTCTCAGACTTTTCATCTTTTCCCATACCTACGACATCACCCCACTCCAGGAAAAAAAAAAAAGCCCTTCTCACACAAAAATCTCTGAATAATTGCAGCAATGATAGAGGAAGAAGGATATATAGTAGACCAATGAAAACAGCAAAATAAATAATAACTATTCTTGTTCTTAGAAGTCCTTTAGCATCCTCATTACCAATAATTTCTTCACTGGTCATTTTATTGAATCTAAAATTATGTCTGACAACTCTTTCTCCTCCATGTCCCTCACTATGTATATACACAAATCAGCTAGATTATCTTTGAGATCTTAAATCCTCATTCTATAGAAACTAAGATGACTTACTTTTATCAACTGAACTTGAAGCAATTTTATTGCCTACTCATGATGGACAGCATGCCTCTCCATAAGGCTCTGTAATCTTTTTTTCTGTCCTTGCTGCAGTATTCTTCTGACTCCAGGGAAGCTACAACTTTTGAAATGGGTTCTGAGAATATACCATATTATTCCTAAGGTTGTCTAATCTCAAATGAGCATATATTTTGTTTTTAAAAACACCATCATTTAGCAAACCACATTGAAATGTGATGATTTCTTTGTAACTTTACATTCTTATGAACAGGATATCACTCCAGTAAATGATCTCTTCACTCTAGATCTGGTTTTAACAGGTTTCCTTTTCTAATGGATCATTTTCATCAGTACACAAATATACTGTTTTTTTTCTAATTCAAACTTTCTTTCTCAGGATACCTGGGTGACTCGGTCGGTTAAGCATCTGCCTTCAGCTCAGGTCATGATAGCAGGGCCCTGGGATTGAGTCCCGCATGGGGCTCCTTGCTAGGTGGGGAACCTGCTTCTCCCTCTCCCTCCCTCTGCCTGTTGCTCCCTCTGCTTGTGCTCTCTCTCTCTCTCTCTGACAAATAAATAAATAAAATCTTTTTTAAAAATTTATTTCTTGACTCCATTTCCTTCAGCTATTCATTTCTTTGCTCACCTATACAACAAAAATTTTAGAATAAATTGTCTGCACTTCCATTCTCCAATGTCTTTTCTCCCATTCAGTCTTCAGCCCAGTTCAAACAGTCTTTATCTCCCTACTCCCACTACACTGAGCTTGTTCTTCTGAAGATTCCCAGTGCTCTCCATTTTTATAAATCCAGTACTCCTTGTAGTTCTCATCTTCATTCCCCTTTAGCAACATTTATCTCAATTGATCATTCCTTCTTTGAGATGCATTCTTCTTTGGCTTCAAGGAACCCCAGACTACTGTTTTTTTCCTAACTTGTCACTTTTCAAATCTCCTTAAATCGTTCTTCATCATCATTCTTACCTTAGATCACTGAAAGGTCACAAGTCTTTGTGTTTAGGTTTCCCTATCCACATTCACTACTATGGGATGTCATCCATTCTCATATCATCTATGTGCTATCAAGTCTCAAATCTGTATTTCTAATTTTTGAAGTATAATTCTCAAAAATGTAAAAATACAATTCTATAAGTTGTGAGCATACATCAGAATGTCATTTAATCTACTAATGACTAAATCAGCAGAATGATGTTACATTTTTCCAGATGTTACAAAGAAGAAAACATTTATACAATGTTAGAAATAATTTTGCCCAATAATACAGTGGGTTGCCTTCTGAGAAAATAAGATGCCTCATACCAGAAGTGTTTAAGCAAAGTGCCTAGAAGATAGTTTACCAAGAGTTTTTCCGAGAAGTTTAAAGGTAGGATTAGATAATGATAGCCGGTTGAGTTTCCTGGAAAGCAGGATCTGAGATGGAATTTAGAGTGCAGCATGTATCTTAACGAGTGAGTTTGGGACTAATAATTATACAAGGAGGGGACAGAGCAGGATTGAGCAGAAGGGAGAAGTCAAACTGTGATCAGGCCCAATGACAGTCATGACAGGCTCATGCCAAGAGGGGTTCTGGTGCTAGAATGACACTTTAGTTCTATCCAAAGTTGGCCCTGAGTAGCCACAGTTTATACTGCACATCAATCATCATTAGATACGGGCATCTTGGAAAGGAATATCTTGGGCAAGATGGCTGTCTATTGCTGAGGCAATCTGTGAATGGTGCTGACAGCTGAAAAATCTCTACTGACAGCATTCCCAGTAGCTGGGGTAATAAGACCTTTATTGGAAAAAAATTGGGGTTCCACACCATAGTGTTCACTACAATAAACTGTGAAGTCTAACCCAGTGCCAACATTCTTTTTATATGCAACTATTTTAATAAAACATTCCATGTTCTAATTCAAGTTGAATTATGATGACTTCCAAACTTCTAAGCATGCAATATCATACATGGTTTAAGTGGACTCAATCCATGATGAAAGAAAGAAACTATGCTTTAGTAAATGTGTCAATCATTTATTTATAGAAGCAAATTTTTTATAATATATGTCACAAATCTACATGATAATCCCAAGTGCCAGATTTTACTTTTGACTAGCTGAGCAAGCTAAAATATTCATAAATTCACATGGAGCCAGATGGCTTCCCACTGAATATGCATTTGAATGGTTCCTGTACATTATTTATTCCAAGAAGTACACAAAATATACCATCATCATAGTAGAGACTCCTGATGTTTGTTTCAGAAAGGAATCAGGAAATAACAGGTGTCCAATGCTAACCATATTTTGGGTTGAGCTTTGAGTCCATGTGTATTTGAAAACTACTAAGACAAAATAAATATAGTTACTTCCCAATAGTCTCTGAAATATCAGGAATCTGAAATAAGGAGATTTAAACAATAATAGCTAGCATTGCTAAAGAAAAGAGTTAACTTTATGAATATTTTTTTAAAACTAATTTGCTAGGTCTCAAACTTCAAATGTATAACACTTAATAAGATTGTTAGCCATTTATTATTACATTGATCAGTATTTTTTTAGGGTACATATGTTTTGTTTTCCGTTTCAGGTTGAAGTTCCAGATGTGAATTAGAAATGAAAACATAATTTAATCACTGTTTCTTAAAAATATTTTGTGAAAGATGAAATGATAACTTTCTGATTTTTTTTCTTATTATTCAATTCAGAGTATTCTTTTCATTGAAATCTTCTTTTCCCTTTTTAGAGCTTCCTGGTCTCTAGAGATATGCTTTTTATTGTTATTTCTCTCTCATTCTCGTTCTTTTTCCTTTAAATATGGTAAGCAAGCACGGTTGTTTTATAAACTGTATTTGATAATTCTACTATCAGAAATCAGTGAGGATCTGCTTCTGATGCTGATTTTTCAGCTCATGTTGCCATGCTTTCTTGTATGTCTCATTAACTTTGATTATTTACTGGTCATTGTCCTTGGCAAAGTATCTGCAGGAGTTCTCCATGGTCTAAAATGAATGGACCTTCCTCAAACCTTTGCATTTGTTTATGTCAGGAGACTGGACAGGCATTACCAGTTGAGAACAGTTTTACAGTAAGTTCAGCTTAGATTCTGTAGCCTACCAGGCTTTGCATATCCAGAGGGCAAATCCATAGTGAGTATATTTATGGCCATAATTTCTCAGGGACCTTGTTTTACTTTCTTTTTAATTTCTCCTGCTTTGCATAATACCAAAGGAATCTGTTATACAATTCCTTTGGTCTGGATGACAGATTTACTTCTAGTTGATCCATAATCTGAAGGATAAAGAAGTTTTTTGAGAAGTTCTAGCTTAGTATGTCCAAGATCCCCTCTAAGAATCCCCAGTCTGTGGGGTCTTTAGGATACCGTCTGATTCTTTGGAACCTAAGAGCAAATGTGTATTTTTCCAAATTCCTCAAGACAAAAATTTATTTCACATTCCAGTTATATTTCTGGGTTCAAGCTTTTCCTAAAATGACTGTGTTTGCTCTTTTATTATTTTATTTCATCAATATTTTAATATTTTATTTAGCATCTAAATATCAATCCTCTATTATCACTTATATGATGCATAAATTATAATTCTTTATTCTATTGACATATTATTAAATATTTTTGCTAGCAATGGTGTATTTTTATTAGTAGAGGGCATGGTATGTTAGCAAAGGGGATGGTACTGGTAGATGGTATATCTTTATAATGAATGTTATGGTCATGGAATGTAATGAGCATGGAAATGCTAAATTTAGGAAGAGGATAAAGAAAAAAAAATCAGGATAAGGTAAACATCTAGACCTTTATCCCTTTTAGTCCACATTAAAGAAGCCATATAACAAGGTAGACAACCCAACACCTTGCCTAATGCCTGCTATAGAGATGAACCACTTTGAATCTGTTACAGAAGAAGTCGAAATATGCATAAGCAGACAAAAGGTTTGTTTAATGTATGTGCTTTGAAATAGGAAATGAGTGAACATAATTTCCTCAAGGATAAGGTTATTGTTTAAATAAAGACCACTGTTGTGCTCTCTCTGACTTCAAATTATCAAATATATATTGAATGTTAATTATGTGTCAGGGCCTTTTCTATATAGTAGGGGTACTTTTCATTGCTCTCAGGGTGTTCCAGTCTCACAAATGATAAGGCAGGAAAAAAAAATTAATTGTAGTAACTTGTGACTAGAGCTACAATAAACAAACTGCAGGGTGTCCTGAAGAGCAGTCAGCATAAGCTAACAAAAGGTAAATGATCAGGATAGGCCTCTCAAGGGAAGTGAAATTTATACTAAGACCTGAAAGAATAATAAAAATTGACATGTTTATGGGGTTTTTTGTTTGTTTTTGAGGTGGAGAGGAGAGTGATCAGTGGAAATAGATTTGCGAAGATTGATAGGAGAGGCTCTAAAAGAAGCCCTGTCTGAAGTGTAGTGTGTGTGTAAGAAAGAGTTGCTTGGGGAAATATCCAAAGTTTAGGTTAATTTATAGTCCTTTATAAAAATGTTCATGTACCTTTTATAGATTAAATAAGGTTAATTATCTCTTTAAGAGAATAGAAAAGGAGTATAGTAGTAGTAGTAGTAGTAGTAGTGTGTGTGTGTATGTGTGTGTGTGTGTGTGTGTGTGTGTGTGGTGAGTGGGGGTAATTGTTCCAGCAGTATTTGGCTACCAAATGACAAAGTTGACTTTTTGACAGTGAGGAATAGGAAAGCCAAACAAATTTTTGAAAAATAAAAAAAAATAAAAATCCAATGTTTTCCCACAGATCACTTCCTAGTAAAACACTGTAAATTAAAGGAAGGTGGTGATCCGTGTGATAACTTTGCTTAACCATAAGTAGTGCACAGAGAACACAACAGTATAGAATTGAAATGAGAGAACTGGAAAAGAGGAAGCTCGCAAGCATATTAACATAATGCAAATATTTTACAGAAACTTATTTACTCTGAACTTGAAAAAATAGATTTCAAAACTTTAGTGTTTAATCCTATATTTTATATTCTCTTTAAACACATATTTCTGGGAAATGTTTTTGTTTAGACATGAATAGCTACCTTTTGTCTTTACAAGACTTTATCATCATCTGTGCTGAACTAAAAATTCAGTATGCAGGTGGCTTTTTTATTGATATAGAAATGACACCACATACAATGTTATTATATCAATCTGATTTAAAGAGCAAAAAGAATGTGTTTATGTAGTTAGCTACACTGCATAAACCTTTTCTTTCATGGCTCTTGGTAGAAAAATAACATCAGTAACAACCAAAATACTTACATAAATGCATATTTTATAGCCCATATTCAGACATTAGCTAAAGCAATGATATAATCTGCAAAGTTTTCCTGTGAATAAAAACAGAAGGTAATTTTCTAGTTAAGCATAAAGCTCAACATAGGGCAAAATATATAGTAAAATTGGACAGTGTTTTACTTTGTTTCCTAGCTCCACTGTTAACTCACTGTGATCTGCATTAAGCCAAAAGTCAAAATATACAAACACAAGGGGCCACTGGTCCATGTGAGTCTGGAATGGGTTGATAAAACTTTACTAGAAAGCCTTTTTCATTTTTTATTTTTTAAAGATTTTTATTTATTTATTTGACAGAGAGAGAAAGAGAGAGAGAGAATGCACAAGCAGGGGGAGTGGCAGGCAGAGGGAGAAGCAGGCTCCCCGCTGAGCAAGGAGCCCAACACAGGGCTCAATCCCAGGAACCCAGGATCATGACCTGAGCCAAAGGCAGATGCTAACCTAACAGACTGAGCTACCCAGGCACCCCTAGAAAGACTTTCTCAAATAAAACAAAAACAAACAAATAAAACACCTTCTAAATGGATGATAATATGCTGCCCATTTAATTATGATATCTAGGAAAATTTAATGGATTAAAGGAACACTTAGAAGATATGTTCAATCACTCCCTTTAGCTAGGATAAATATATTTCATAATCCCTTCCTGTATATCCAAGAAAAGCTTTCCTTTTATGTCTTTCTTCTATGATAATGAGGTAGATGTCCTGCATTGAACACTACATTTCAAATGTAACTTCAATAGACTTAAATTAAAAACTTTTATGATCCTCTTTGTAAAATGATGCTTCTTTTTAAACCACTCACTTTCCTCAATGTGTTTCTTGCCATAATATACCATGAATTCATATATAATTTGCATATTCCTCTCACTGATAGATAGGCGTGGCTTATGCAACGCCCCAAGTCCTTCTCTCCTCTGATAATTATTTTTTTTAGTTTTTCCAAGCAATTTTGGTTTGCTGTTTTTTCCTTTTGAAACTCGTTTGTTATCTTTCCTTCTCCTATTTCCTCCTGTTGCTGCCATTTTATGTAATTTTGTTTGTCATTTAGTATTTATTACTTTGCCTAACTTAATTCATCAATTGTCTCAAATAAAATAAAATAATCCAAGTTGAAGTTTAAATTACTTTGATTTCATCAGTTTTGTTTAATTTGTTTTACTGTGTAAAGCAATAGTAGAGATTTTAATGAACACTGTCTTAATAATTTCTCTGAATCCTCTGAAATATGAATAAATTGTGTCCAAGCTCTCATTTTATCATATGTTCAAGCTGAAAATAGTCATTTCTGTTCGAAGATTTTTTAAAACTCCTCAAAAGCAGCAAGACCTATTTCAAATCAGGCTATGCTCACAAAACTTCCGTAGCCAGCCCAATGTAACCCTTTCCTCTTCTTAAGTTGCATAGTATGTGGGGTTTTTTGCACCATCCATTTGGCACCATCAAAAACTACTTAGTAGAGTAAGTTATACTTTCAAATATAAAATTAGGTTTTCAATTCTTTGCAGGCAGGAACCCTGCTGTACACTTATAGAAAAGCTATGTCCAACACTTGGAGTTTTGTTTTTTTTCCTAATTCAAGAGACTAACCCTGACAGCTTCTGATTTAGTTGATCATAAATAGGTCCTGGTAACTGAAGTGTTTAAAAACTCCCTGAAAATCTGATTTGTAAATTAGTGTGAGATCATCAAATACCTTGTATAAATGACAAATGCTAGTAACTCCAAGTAATTAAAAAAAACTCTTAAGATATAGGTAAATATTTAAAAGGAAGATGATGAGAATAAAGAGTTTAAAAATTGTTTGAATTATCCTTGTATGGAATTTCAAAATGCTGCATGTTTTGTCTGCATCTAAATTCACTTTACCTCTTTTCCAGATGTTAGCAGTATTTTCCTTAATGAAAGGATTAATTCTACTCAATTCAATTGGTTCATTCCAATTCGGTTTGGTTCAGTCGAGTTCAATTCAATCCAAAACAACTAAATTTGGGGTGCCTGGGTGGCTCAGTTGGTTAAATGTCCGCCTTCAGCTCAGATCATGATGCTGGGGTCCTGGGATGGAGCCCCGTGTTGGGCACCCCACTCAGCAGGGAGTGTGCTTCTCCCTCTCCCTCTGACCCTCCCCCCTGCTCATGCTCTGGCTAGCCCTCTCTCGCTCTCAAATGAATAAATAAAAAATCTTTTGAGAGGTGAGGCAAGATGGCGGAGGAATAGGAGGCCTAGATTTCGTCTGGTCTCAGGAATTCAGCTGAATAGGGATCAAACCATTCTGAACACCTACGAACTCAACAGGAGATCAAAGAGGAGAGTAGCAACAACTATCTGAACAGAGAAGCGACCACTTTCTGGAAGGTAGGACGTGCGGAGAAGTGAATCCGAGGCGATATTCGGGAGGATAGACGGCGGGGGAGGGGCCTCCGCCGGCCGCTTCTGGCAAGTGATAGAGTCGCGGAGCACAAAATCGGAACTGTTAGAAGTCGGCTCCGCTAAGGGACGTCGCTCCAGTGGCTAAGCAGGGGGTGGAATCCTCCCGGGACAGTGTGGTCTCAGGACCCTCGGGGTCACAGAAAGACCGGGGGTGCCTGAGTGCGCCAGAGCTCCCAGGTATCGGAGCGGGGAAGCTGGCTGCAGAGACGGAGCTGAGGCGAGGGCTCTCAGCTTGGGGTGGCCATAAACTGTGATCCGCGGCGCAGTCGGGCCACTGCTCCTCCAGCAGGGACTCAACAGGCGGCAGATCCGGGGAGACTCCCCTTCCTTCCCGGGGAGGAGCGGCGCGGGAACGCACCGCAGGGATCTGCTGGGTTTGGAGATTCCACACAGGGTCGGGTGCCAGAGATAGCAACGCTCGGTCACAGGCCAGGTGAGCACGGAGAGCAGCCGGAGACCGGGGACAAGGGAGTGACTGCTTTTCTCTGTGGGCGCACTGAGGAGCGGGGCCCCGAGTTCTCAGCTCCTCCGGGTGGAGATTGGGAGGCCACCATTTTTGCCCTGGTCCTCCGAGGCTGTACGGAGAGCTTGCAGGGAACAAAAGCTCCTGAGATCAAACCCGAGCACCTTGCTTAGCCCGGACCGACAAGGGCGGGGCAATTCAGCCTCTGGCAAAGACATTTGGAAAACACAGCAATAGGCCCCTCCCCCAGAAGATCAGCAGGAACAGCCAGCAAGTCAAGACCAAGTTTACCGATCAAGGAGAACGGGAGAACTCCAGCGCTAGGGGAATACTGCACATAGAATTCATGGCTTTTTTTTACCATGATTCATTAGTTCATCAAAGTTAATTTTTGTTAACTGTTTTTTTTTTCTTTTTCCCTTTTTCAACCAACATCTTATCAATCTCTTTTTTTAAAAACAAAACAAAACATTTTTTATTTTTCATTTTTAGAGTCATATTTTATCCCTTCATAGTAGTTACCCTTATTTTTGTCATATATATATATAAGTTGTTCTCTCTTTAAAATTTTGAGATACAGTTTCTTCTAACAGATCAAAATATACCCTAAATCACTAGTGTATGGCTCTGTTCTAGTCTCCTGCCTGATCACATTCTCTCCCTTTTTTCTTTTTTTTTTTAAATCTTCTTTCTTTTTTCAAACAACTTCTTATCTTATCAAGTCCTTTTATAAAATCTTTTATAATTTTCATCTTTACAGTCATCTTCTATCCCTTCATTGTATCAACCCTTATTTTGTACATATATGTCTTTCTTCCTTTAAAATTTTAGGAGGCATTTTTTTCTAACAGACCAAAATATGCCCAAAATCTAGTGTGTGGCACTGATCTATGCACTAGCCTGATCATATTTGATCACATTCTGCTTTTTTTGTATTGTTCTGTTTTTGTTTTTATCTTTCTTTTTCTTTTTTTTTTTTCTCTTTCTTTTTTCTTTCTTTCCCTTTCTTTTCCCCTGGTTTCAGGTCTTTTCGGATTTGTATACAGTGTATTTCCTGGGGACGTTGTAAACCTGTTAGCATTTTGTTCTCTCATTCATCTATTCTCCTCTGGACAAAATGACAAGACGAAAAAAATCACCTCAGCAAAAAGAGCAAGAAGTAGTACCGTCAGCCAGGGACCTACTCAATACGGACATTAGTACGATGTCGGACCTAGAGTTCAGAATCATGACTTTAAAGAAACTAGCTGGGCTTGAAAAAAGCATGGAAGTTATTAGAGAAACCCTTTCTGGAGAAATAAAAGAACTAAAATCTAACCAAGTCGATATCAAAAAGGCTATTGATGAGGTGCAATCAAAAATGGGGGCACTAACTGCTAGGATAACTGAGGCAGAAGAGAGAATCAGTGATATAGAAGACCAAATGATGGAAAATAAAGAGGCTGAGAAAAAGAGGGAGAAACAACTACAGGATCACAAGGGCAGAATTCGAGAGATAAGTGATACGATAAGACGAAACAACATTAGAATAATTGGGATCCCAGAAGAAGAAGAAAGAGAGAGAGGGGCAGAAGGTATATTGGAGCAAATAATAGCAGAGAACTTCCCTAACGTGAGGAAGGAAGCAGGCATCAAAATCCAGGAGGCACAGAGAACCCCTCTCAAAATCAATAATAATAGGTCAACACCCCGACATCTAATAGTAAAATTTACGAGTCTCAGAGACAAAGAGAAAATCCTGAAAGCAGCTCGGGAGAAGAGATATGTAACCTACAATGGTAAGATTAGATTGGCAACAGACCTATCCACAGAGACCTGGCAGGCCAGAAAGGACTGGCATGATATCTTCAGAGCACTAAACGAGAAAAATATGCAGCCAAGAATACTATATCCAGCTAGGCTGTCATTGAAAATAGAAGGAGAGATAAAAAGCTTCCAGAACAAACAAAAACTAAAGGAATTTGCAAACACGAAACCAGCCCTCCAAGAAATATTGAAAGGGGTCCTCTAAGCAAAGAGAGAGCCTAAAAGCAGCAAAGATCAGAAAGGAACACAGACAACATACAGTAACAGTCACCTTACAGGCAATACAATGGCACTAAATTCATACCTTTCATTAGTTACCCTGAATGTAAATGGGCTAAATGCCCCAATCAAAAGACACAGGCTATCAGATTGGATTAAAAAACAAGACCCATCAATATGCTGTCTGCAAGAGACTCATTTTAGACCCAAAGACACCCCCACATTGAAAGTGAGGGGGTGGAAAACCATTTACCATGCTAATGGACACCAAAAGAAAGCTGGGGTGGCAATCCTTATATCAGACAAATTAGATTTTAAAACAGAGACTGTAATAAGAGATGAGGAAGGACACTATATCCTAATTAAAGGGTCTATCCAACAAGAAGATCTAACAATTATAAATATCTATGCCCCGAACATGGGAGCAGCCAATTATATAAGGCAATTAATAACAAAAGCAAAGAAACACGTTGACAACAATACAATAATAGTGGGGGACTTTAACACACCCCTGACTGAAATGGACAGATCATTTAAGCAAAAGATCAACAAGGAAATAAAGACTTTAAATGACACACTGGACCAAATGGACTTCACAGACATATTCAGAACATTCCATCCCAAAGCAACGGAATACACATTCTTCTCTAGTGCCCATGGAACATTCTCCAGAATTGATCACATCCTAGGTCACAAATCAGGTCTCAACCGGTACCAAAAGATTGGGATCATTCCCTGCATATTTTCAGACAACAATGCTTTGAAACTAGAACTCAATCACACGAGGAAAGACGGAAAGAACTCAAATACATGGAGGCTAAAGAGCATCCTACTAAAGAATGAATGGGTCAACCAGGAAAGTAAAGAAGAATTAAAAAAATTCATGGAAACCAATGAAAATGAAAACACAACTGTCCAAAATCTTTGGGATACAGCAAAGGCAGTCCTGAGAGGAAAGTATATAGCAATACAAGCCTTTCTCAAGAAACAAGAAAGGTCTCAAATACACAACCTAACCCTACACCTAAAGGAGCTGGAGAAAACAGCAAATAAAGCCTAAACCCAGCAGGAGAAGAGAAATAATAAAGATCAGAGCAGAAATCAATGAACTAGAAACCAAAAGAACAGTAGAACAGATCAACGAAACTAGGAGCTGGTTCTTTGAAAGAATTAACAAGATTGATAAACCCCTGGCCAGACTGATCCAAAAGAAAAGAGAAATGACCCAAATCAACAAAATCATGAATGAAAGAGGAGAGATCACAACCAACACCAAAGAAATACAAACAATTATAAGAACGTATTATGAGCAACTCTATGCCAGCAAATTAGATAACCTGGAAGAAATGGGTGCATTCCTAGAGATGTATCAACTCCCAAAATTAAACCAGGAGGAAACAGAAAACCTGAATAGACCTATAACCACTAAGGAAATTGAAGCAGTCATCAAAAATCTCCCAAGAAACAAAAGCCCAGGGCCAGATGGCTTCCCAGGGGAATTCTATCAGACATTTAAAGAAGAATTAATACCTATTCTCCTGAAACTGTTCCAAAAAATAGAAATGGAAGGGAAACTTCCAAATTCATTTTACGAGGCCACCATTACCTTGATCCCAAAACCAGACAAAGACCCCATCAAAAAGGAGAATTACAGACCAATATCCTTGATGAACATGGATGCAAAAATTCTCACCAAAATACTGGCCAATAGGATCCAACAGTACATTAAAAGGATTATTCACCACGACCAAGTGGGATTTAACCCTGGGCTGCAAGGCTGGTTCAACATCTGCAAATCAATCAACGTGATACAATACATTAACAAAAGAAAACAAGAATCATATGATCCTCTCAATAGATGCAGAAAAAGCATTTGACAAAGTACAGCATCCTTTCTTGATCAAAACTCTTCAGAGTATAGGGATAGAGGGTACATACCTCAATATCATAAAAGCCATCTACGAAAAACCTACAGCGAATATCATTCTCAATGGGGAAAAGCTGAGAGCTTTTCCCCTAAGGTCAGGAACGCGGCAGGGATGTCCACTTTCACCACTGCTATTCAACATAGTATTAGAAGTCCTAGCCACAGCAATCAGACAACAAAAAGAAATCAAAGGCATCCAAATCGGCAAAGAGGAAGTCAAACTCTCACTCTTTGCAGATGATATTATACTTTATGTGGAAAACCCAAAAGACTCCACCCCAAAACTGCTAGAACTCATACAGGAATTCAGTCAAGTAGCAGGCTATAAAATCAATGCACAGAAATCAGTGGCATTCCTATACACCAACAACAAGACAGAAGAGAGACAAATCAAGGAGTCGATCCCATTCACAATTGCACCCAAAACCATAAGATACCTAGGAGTAAATTTAACCAAAGAGGCAAAGGATCTGTACTCAGAAAACTATAAAATACTCAGGAAAGAAATTGAAGAAGACACAAAGAAATGGAAAAACGTTCCATGCTCATGGATTGGGAGAACCAACATTGTGAAGATGTCAATGCTACCTAGAGCAATCTACACATTCAATGCAATCCCCATCAAAATACCATCCACTTTTTTCAAAGAAATGGAACAAATAATCCTAAAATTTGTATGGAACCAGAAGAGACCTCGAATAGCCAGAGGAATGTTGAAAAACAAAAGCAAAGCTGGCGGCATCACAATTCTGGACTTCCAGCTCTATTACAAAGCTGTCATCATCAAGAGAGTATGGTACTGGCACAAAAACAGACACATAGATCAATGGAACAGAATCGAGAGCCCAGAAATGGACCCTCAACTCTACGGTCAACTTATCTTTGACAAAGCAGGAAAGAATGTCCAATGGAAAAAAGACAGTCTCTTCAACAAATGGTGTTGGGAAAATTGGACAGCCACATGCAGAAGAATGAAACTGGACCATTTCCTTACACCACACACAAAAATAGACTCCAAATGGTTGAAAGACCTAAACGTGAGACAGGAGTCCATCAAAATCCTAAAGGAGAACACAGGTAGCAACCTCTTCGACCTCAGCCACAGCAACTTCTTCCTAGAAACATCACCAAAGGCACGGGAAGCCAGGGCAAAAATGAACTATTGGGATTTCATCAAGATAAAAAGCTTTTGCACAGCAAAAGAAACAGTCCACAAAACCAAAAGACAACTGACAGAATGGGAGAAAATATTTGCAAATGACATATCAGATAAAGGGCTAGTATCCAAAATCTATAAAGAACTTATCAAACTCAACACCCAAAGAACAAATAATCCAATCAAGAAATGGGCAGAAAACATGAACAGACATTTCTCCAAAGAAGACATCCAAATGGCCAACAGGCACATGAAAAAGTGCTCAACATCGCTCGGCATCAGGGAAATCCAAATCAAAACCTCAATGAGATACCACCTCACACCAGTCAGAATGGCTAAAATTAACAAGTCAGGGAACGACAGATGTTGGCGGGGATGTGGAGAAAGGGGAACCCTCCTACACTGTTGGTGGGAATGCAAGCTGATGCAACCAGTCTGGAAAACAGTATGGAGGTTCCTCAAACAGTTGAAATTAGAGCTACCATTCAATCCAGCAATTGCACTACTGGGTATTTACCCCAAAGATACAATTGTAGGGACCCGAAGGGGTACGTGCACCCCAATGTTTATAGCAGCAATGTCCACAATAGCCAAACTGTGGAAAGAGCCAAGGTGTCCATCGACAGATGAATGGATAAAGAAGAAGTGGTATATATACACAATGGAATATTCTGCACCCATCAAAAGGAATGAGATCTTGCCATTTGCAACGACGTGGATGGAACTGGAGGGTGTTATGCTTAGTGAAATAAGTCAATCAGAGAAAGACATGTATCATATGACCTCACTGATATGAGGAATTCTTAATCTCAGGAACAAACTGAGGGTTGCTGGAGTGGTCGGGGGTGGGGGGGATGGGGTGGCTGGGTGATAGACATTGGGGAGGGTATGTGCTATGGTGAGCGCTGTGAATTGTGCAAGACTGTTGAATCACAGATCTGTACTTCTGAAACAAATAACGCAACATATTTTAAGAAAAAAAAAAAAGAAGATAGCAGGAGAGGAAGAATGAAGGGGAGTAAGTCAGAGGGGGAGACGAACCATGAGAGATGATGGACTCTGAAAAACAAACTGAGCGTTTTAGAGGGGAGGAGTGTAGGGGGATGGGTTAGCCTGGTGATGGGTATTAAAGAGGGCACATTCTGCATGGAGCACTGGGTGTTATGAACAAACAATGAATCATGGAACACTACACCAAAACAAATGATGTAGTATATGGTGATTAACATAATAAAAAAAAACCTCTAATTAGAAAAAAAAATCTTTTAAAAAAATTAAATTTATATCTCTCAGGCACTGTGCTAGGCTATTGCAAATGCAAAAATGAATAAAACTACAATTCTTGTTTTTTAGTGGCTTGCAGCCTAACAGGAAAGATAAAGGCATTAATTCTATCTACTGTAATAAGTGTTTTAGTACAACAGGTATTCTTACAGGCTTAACTTAGAGTAGGACTTAAGAGTGTTAATCAGTTTCTTTTATTCTCTTGCTGCTTTTGGATTTTATATATATATATGTACAATAGATATAATGTATATACATATGTAGTGTACCTATGTATGTAACGTATGCATATTTATGTATATATACTATTTACAAACATACACATGTATATAATTATACACACTTGCCAAATATAAATATATTTGGTCATCAGAAAGGAACAGGTATAACAGCTGCCCTTAATAACATTAAAAGATGCAGGCCTGATATATCATCTTTAGATGATTTTGTAGATTAATGCATGTCCAGACTCAATAGAAGAAATGAGAATTATGGAATAGTTCAAAGAGAGATACTGTGATCTTTAGAGGATCTTTAGATAACTACTGTGATTAGTTAACAAATTAACTATTATGTAGCTAAATGAGATGGATGGTTTTCAGCATCATGGGAAATGAAAGTTTCAGAAAGATAATGATAGAATTAATTTGTCAAACCTCAGTTGATGGCGTGCATTTATCTCTCATTCTGATATGCCTAAGGCCCTCACAAATTCCATATGCCTTGTAGCCCTTCCCCACAGGCTCCATCACTTCTCCTCTGGCTGCATATATGAATAGTAAAAAAGGGAACAATTTTAGGTTACTATTTGTTGAATCAGATCCAGACCTCAACTTGGGCAACTCCAGGCAGCAGTTAGGAAGTGGTATCACATAGTAAGCCAACTTAAACAATTAGAATCAAGATTTGGAATGTAAGTCCAATATATTCTGCCATGACTTAATAAACCTAGGCATCAGAGACACCCAAGTTAGAAGTATCTGCATCATTTGTTTTAGCTCTCAAAAGGTGGTGATCCTAAATGGTAGGGTTTGTACTGTGGGAAAAACGGGGAATCCTTGGGTAGGAAGGAGGTGCTTCTAACAATTTCTACCAGTCTGTAATTCCAAACATGCATCTCTAGTATTGAGGATAATTTTTAAAGGTTTTTAAACTGAGTTAAATCTAATTCACATTTTTTCACATTAGTATAGACCTCAAGTGACCAGAATTATGGAGTCAAGAGGCAAATCAGAGAACTAGATACAGTGAGAACAACAAGGAGAAGGTGGTCTAAATACTTTATGGAATTATAAAGGCTCCTCAGAGGTGCTGACATCTAAATTGAATTCTTAATAATAATATGATTTTTCATGGGAAGTATGGGCAAAAATAGTAGAGGCAGTCACTCTCCATATTACCAGACTGGGAAAGTACACAACCACAACTATAGTATAAAATGGATACAATACACTATTTTAAATGCAGTTAAATGCAGTGGTAACTTCTAAAAATGACTCTCCATGAAAACAAATTATCTTGAAATTCACAATTATAGTCTACTCTTGACAATCCATTTTAAGAAGGGGAGTAAAATTGTAAAGAAAACATGATGTAATTTGTTCAAAATTCTAATTGAAAACATTAATTTTATATATATTTATTAAATATATATATACACACATATATATACACACACACACACACACACACACACACTTAGATTATTAAACTTGAATATTGAGTGGGAAGGGTATGTGTTGTTTGGGTACCAGTAAAAGTAAGACACAAATCTATTAGGACATATGTTGACTATATAAAATTGGAAACTTGTGTTTATTATCAAAAGTATGCTGGCATTAGGATGTACTCAAACATTACTTGCTATAACAAGTCCCCTAATAATTATTTTTGGGGACAATAGCCCCTACAACAGGAAATCAGCTTGTGTGGCCCTATAAATTGTGACTTTCTGTTGATTCACCCAACCAAATATATTGATCCATTAATGGAGCTGTGAGTAAAAATTGACTTTTTATTTTATTTTTTAAAGATTTTATTTATTTATTTGAGAGAGAGCAAAATGAGAAAGAGAGCATGAGCGGGGGTTAGGGGCAGAAGCAGAGGGAGAAGCAGACTCCCTGCTGAGCAGGGAGCCTAACACAGGGCTTGATCCCAGAACCCTGGGATCATGACCTGAGCTGAAGGCAGACAGTAAACTGACTGAGCCACCCAAACTGGTGCCCCCAAATTGACTTTTTTGTACCTCCAACAGTTTCACACTAATTTAACCATAGCACTCCTTTTTAATTTCTATTCAGGACATTCAAGATTATATGTATATGAAATTTCAGCTGTGAAGGGAGCCAGTCTAGTTCCACAACTATAGTATGAAATGGATAAAAAATGTTAAGTCAGTGTCGGTTCTGATTGGTGGGATGCTGAGCTGGGCAATGTGAACAGAACCGGGATCATGAACTTCTGAGTGCATGCCAAAGACTGATGCCATTTTGGGCACTGCTATGATATAGGACTGCAGGAGGATGTCATGAAAGTATATGGCATGATATCTGTTATCACCATTCTTCCACTAAGAAGATACCGGAAGAGATGCTTGGACAGACTACTGAGATTGTTTCTGCTTAGAGGGACTAAGCAAAGAACCGGTCATATGGAATCACTCTGCAGGCTTTCTAACAACCACATGTTTTATAAATCCACTTTTTGAACCTTTAAGTAATTTGTCCAACCTACAACAAATTAGTTTTCTATTCATTTTGAGGAATCGCCACAAGTGGATAATTGGTAAGTGAAAAGAAAACTAACTCAATGTAGATACAACTATATTTGTTTCCCTCCTCTACTTTTTTTCTTTATTTGTTTGATCTTTAGAAGAGACTGGGTGCATTCAGAATGGTATGGCCATAGATTATTTGTTTGACTTTTAAATGACAAATCTCAGGTATGGAAGTGTTATGCCTAAAGATAATAATTACTTATTAATTGAACTATAATTATAACATAGTGTTATTTCCTTATCAGGCCAGTTGACTCAGGAAGGGTGTAAGAAGGAAAAAAGGAGAGTAGAAATGGCCTGTGTCATGAAGTTTATATTATTCTGATGGTTTTAATGCCCCAACAATATTTTTTTCTAAGTGGAATCTAGGCTTTATTATATGTATCTTCTTATTACCAATCATGTATATTTCTATCATGGGACAAATGTTTTATTGCAATTGCCTGTTTACTTGTCTCTCCCTGGCCCTCATGAGCTCTTTGTAGTGCTTAGCATAGTACATGCTTATTGAATGAATAAATGAATCAATCCACCAATAAAGAGCTGAACTGACAATTGAACGAAGCCCTATCAATTTGGAAGAGAAAGCTTTAGCCAATGACAGAGATGTGACTCATTACTATTTATTTAGATTCTTTGATAAATTTTACTTCATGTTTACCCAGCAACAAAGAAGGCAAAGGAAAAATTAAGATCTTGCATTTGCAGTCATAGTATATTGAAAACAAAAATAGTAATATACTATTTTCTTTCTTTAATATATCCTCACATTTTGAAATACTGAGAACACCTGTTTAAATTACTGTGAAATTGATTTTTTACCTTTACTTTCATTCTTATATATTCTCAAGTCCTATTCATTTTCGAGAATTAATCTAAGTATTACCTCAGCAATGTTCAGATTCATAATGGTTATTTATAGTTCCATCCAACATACTTTAGATATTCTAGTGGAAAAGAAAGGAAACTTGTTTAGTAAATAAGACTCTTACAAATTACGCTTCTTTAAAAGCAGTAATTTATGCTTAAAAGGAAATTGATCAAATAATTTCTAATTGAATAGTTTTATCTTAGACAATACACAAATTTTCTTTTAGAAAATTGTGTTTTAGGGTGCCTGGGTGGTTCAGTTGGTAAAACGACTGCTTTCAGCTCAGGTCATGATCCCCGAGTCCTGGGATCGAGTCCCACATCAGGCTCCCCCTGCTCTGCAGAGAGTCTGCTTCTCCCTTTCCCTCTGCCTGTCGCTCCCCCTGCTTGTGCTCTCTCTTTCTCTCTGTCAAATAATAATAGAATAAATAAATAAAGAAAGAAAGAAAATCTTTTAAAAAAAAAAGAAAATTTTGTTTTAACAGGAGAAATTTAATGTTTATTAAACACAAGGAAAAAGCCTAACTGTCTACCAATTAGTAATTCTGGGTTATTGTTTAAAGCAATGATTTCTTAATTGCTTGTCAACCAGATGTAATACATCAACAATCTAAACTTCCCTAAACTTTGGAACATATTAATAAGAACTCATTTACAGTGAAATAACAATTTAGGTTTTAAGTGTAAGTGAACTCAGACTCCTAAATTTGATAAGAATTGTTCCAAATGCATCAGTTTGATTTCATAGGATACATGTTCTTTATAATTTATTTTCAGAATCATAAAGGTAGAAATGTCAAGGTCAATTTTTGTATTTTTCATCTTGAAAGCATCCTTTTAAATATTTATGAAGAGACTAGTATGAAATATAAATAGCAGATGCACAAGTGTAGATTGGGATAAATAAATAATATGAACCCATAATAAAGGAATTCAGAAAGAATGTAAATAGGCTTATTGAAAGAGTATTAGAACATATCTATGTATGTGTTGAAGTGGTCTGATAAATCAGTTGAAAGATGGAGACATTAACATTAGATTTAGGCAATTCAATAGAACATGAAGGTTGGTCAAAAAAGGAATAGTTGAAGAACTAAGGTGTTTACTAAATCTACCCCGGCATTTTGAATGAAAAACAAGTGAAAGAAAAAAATACTTACTATGAGTTATATATTCTTTAGAGAAGGCTTTTCCTTATAAGTTAAAAATATTCCTTAAAAAGCTCAAATGGTCTTGGTAAGAAATTACTATTTTGGGTCTTATTTATTTTATATTTTCCCTTAATTTTTAAAAATTAATAGACTTTTCTGCTAAAGGTTTTACATTACAGGAAAATTGAGCAGAAAGTACAGAGAGTTTGCATATACTCTTTATTACCACCCCCCTCAGTCTCCCCTGTTATTGGCAACTTAAATTATTGTGGTACTTTTGTTATCATTGATGAACCAATATTGATATATTATTATTAACTAAAGTCCATAGTTAACATTTGTGTTGTATAATTCTATGGGTTTTTCCAAATGCATAAATGCCATGTATTCACCATTACAGTATCATACAGAATAATTTCACTAACCTAAAAAAATCCTTGTTCACCTATTCATTCCTCCTCCTTCCCTGCTCCTCCAACAACCACTGATCTTTTTAGTGTCTCTGTAGTTTTGCCTTTTCCAAAATGTCATACAGTTGCAATCATATAGTATGTAGCCTTATCTAACTGATTGTTTTCACTTAGCAAAATTCATTTAAAATTCTTCTATGAATTTTCTTGGCTTGGTAACTCATTTTTCATTTATTGCTGAATAAATTTCCATTGCATGGATGTGTGTGTGTATGTGCGTGTGTGTGTGTAATTTGTTTATTCATTACCTATGAAAAGACATCTTGGTTACTTGCATTTTTGTGATTCACATGCACAGCCAAATCATCTGTTGCCCTAGTGATTACCAGAGGATAAAACTCTGAGAATCTGAACAATCTTCTTTTCTTCTTTACCACAATGTTTTCTTCTCCTCTTACATTGAATTCAAAGACACAAAAACCTTCAGGTAAGTAGGCACTTCACTTTAAGCAGCCTTAAAATGGTGCTCCTAAAAGTATGCCTCAGGTAGCATCTACCTGAGTGATTAGAATCACTAAGTGTGCATGTTGAATCCAGATTCGTTTGCCCTAGTACTGATCTACTGAACAAGAATTTCTAGGGAAGTAACCCTATTTCTTTTTTTTTACATAGCTCCTCAGGTGGCATCTACACTCACTAAAGTTTGAGAAGGTTGCCACTTTTGTAATTAGGTTGTGTTTTTGATAATAGATGAGATAACATGCTTTTTGAACTTTTGGAAGTCCAGAACTGGGAAGAGTAGAATTCAAGCTTGAGCATTTGGCCAACTTAACATAGAAAGAAGTAATTTTTACAGAAATATACTCAGTAGTGAGGAAAATATTTCCTGCCTCCATGTGGATTCCCTCCAACATCCCTTAGGAAAGAAAAGTAAGAGATGTTATCCTGGGTCATTTGCTTATTCCAGCCTTTTCTTCACCTTCCAGAAGGCATGCAGGAGGATTACTCCACTGCCCTCAACCCATGACCTAAACTCAAATTCATAAAGGTGACTTGTAGATATTGTTCCTTTGAAAGTAGGAAATTGTTATAGTTTAATAACATTTAATATTTTAGGTATTGGGATTACCATTTCCTGAATTTTTATGCTGTTATCCTACTTTTTTGGGGGGAAGGGGACAAAATTTATTGCTTCAGAGTAAAGCAAAATTCAGTTAAGTTGCTGACTGGATTTTCAAACTGATAGCACAAATTGCAGCTTTTGAAAATCAAAGCTTTCATTTGTAAGAGCCAGCCTTTCTGAAAGAATAAAAATATTTTTGAAAATCAAAAGGAAAAATGCTAAAAATTAATGCATCAAGTTTATATCCTAAACAGGAAATTGGAAAAATAATGCAAAATGATATAAGAACTAGTTTTTCCTTCAAGTGGTACAGGCAGTAAACACACACACACACACACACACACACACACACACACACACACACACTGGTGTAAGATTTGAGATAGTGGAGAGAGAAAAAGAAAGAAGATCAGGAAAAATAGATTTAGATGTCCTTAAGAAGGTCTGCAGTTCTTCCCATCCCTGACCCTCTGGATTCAAAGTATGGAAACCATGGATTGTTTTAGGGAAATCTGAGAGAAGGGAGAACTTGTGCCTTATTTCCCAAGGCTACACCTTGGGAGACTACAAGCCTCTTAAAGAAGACTACCCGGTATGGTGTTCAGGACTATACTGAATACTTGGTCTTCAATACCAAGCACTGAGGAAGTCAGGTGCCTGGACCAAGGAGCCTAAAGGCTGCATGTCTGGGGACAGCAAAGACTTTCTGATTTGAGGGGATGTGTGTCTCATAATTGCTAAGAGAAAGCAGGTGCAACTGGAGAGGTCTGGCCTTCAAACAAGGAAAATGCAGAATGCATAGAACAAGTAACCAGAGGCCCCTACAAAATAGCAGACAGCAAAAGCCATGGCAGCATATACTGGTGAGGAGAGATAAAGCAGAGTTTTATCTATGGGAGAACAGAAATGTCCATGAAGTCAAATTATCTACTTCTCTAGCTATATCTGATAGGTACGGAAGCCCTCCCTCTGGAGCTTAGATTACCTTTGCTGAGAAAAAGGTGTGGAGAATCCTAAATTTGCCTTAGCATTTACTTCAAAAAGACCAAACTGTTTGAATATTCAACTATAATAAATGTGAAATTCATACTTGTTACATTAAAACTATGTCCTCTGGAGGTGAATTTCAAGATCGAAATCTTTATCTTCTCGGTATAATTATATTATACAAAAGAAATACATAGTTAAAAATCAGATAACTTTTCTTTCTATGTTTTCCATTTTTTCTACATCATACCATGAGTTCATTTCTATCAGGAGAAATATGCATAGGCCAAGAGAAATGTCCCCCATGAAGTAAATGGAAGGTGAATGAAAGAAGAAGAATTGGAGACTTTAACAATAATAATATCTGGCTTGAACTTCAGAAATATATAGACCTAGAATTGATTCCAGACTCCTCCACCTACCAGTAAACCTGGGTTTTCTCATCCATTATATAGGAATAATATATACCCTGCAGAATCCTGCAACGTATGAGGTATAAATGACAAAATGTATGTAAAGCATTCAGACTAGTATCATCACACAGGAAGCATTCAGTCTTATTCACAATCTTGTTCTTTTCATTCTTATTTTATGAATTGCCATTTATAGAACTCCATGTCTTAGATTTTATCTATGATGGTGTTCAACATAATCAACACATGGTAAAATTTAATCATAGTCTATGTTGAGAATTTCTTCTTATAATTTTGTACTTCTAATATAGGCAAAACTTACATTTATTTCTATTAGTAGCATGTCATAGGATGTGGGTTCCCATTATTTATATAAAGGATGAATTCTATCACCAGTCACTCTTTTCCAACTGGCATTACTTTAACTCAGGGGAAAATGATTAGAAAGAAGCTCTAGATAGTTTTAATAGCTGTTTGTGAACCTCAGGTGTAACTGAACCACTTTCTAGATTTACCTATTAAAGAAATGGCCCATGAAGCTATGCATGGGTAGATAATCAGTTGATGAAGGTAAATAATCCTATTGAAACATTTACTATTTATTTTTGATACAGCTGTTTTTAAACAGACTGATTAGTTCCCTTTATGATTTCACCCTTGAAAGCACAAAGTGTTTTGTTCTTTGTCATTGTTGCATGACATTCCATTTGGCAGTCAGCTTATTTTTAGCCAGACTATCAAAATATTTTTCAACTGGACTGTCATTGCACTTGAACTTGGAATCTTGTAACCTGAGGAACTGCACTGTGGAAAAGAAGAAACTTCTAACAAATGGGAAATTATAAATCTAGACCAACCCAAACTTGCACGGGTAATTATTCTTATATCCTTAAATGTAACATGGTTCAATAGTAGTTATAGATAATTAACACATCATTGGAGTATCTGTTAATTTTTACATGGAGGATATGACAATGTATTATATGAAACTGTTGAGAAGATTATCTGAACTCAAATTATTTTTCTCTGAAAGATTTTTAGAGAAAACAGAAAATTTCTTACAAAAGTATATTCGTTGTTAGGTAAAATGTTCCTAGGAATACTGCTGAATATAGAGATTTTAGAATTATATCTTAAAAATCTAGTATTTGAAACCTAAAAACTTTTGTCTAGGAACTAGAGATTGATGTAATTATAATGCAATAAAATCAAATGAAATAAGTCAAATACATTCTTTTATGTAAATATATTATCCAATATCAAATAGGTTCTTAATTACTACAATTCAATATGATTGCATTTTAGATATAAACATCTGTATTTTAAGCTTACAATCAGTAATTTAAATTCAGTATTGTAGAATGTAGAATAAAAACCTGAGTTTTAATTACTTGTATGTTATGGTCTGTGTCTACAGTTTGCAAAGCAGCTATGAATCAGTCCTATTTGTTTTTCTTTACTAGATGAATGGAAGAAGAAAGTCAGTGAATCTTATGTTATTATAATAGAAAGATTAGAAGATGACCTGCGGATCAAAGAAAAAGAACTTGCAGAACTAAGGCACATATTTAGGTAAAGTTCTCAGAGTTATTAGTTCTTGTTATATGTATCTTTATTAATTATCTTGTTTTTAGATACATCTATATTTAAAAACACAACCCATAGAATCTCGGATGTTACCAGGCATGTTAAGACTTAAAATATAAGGTTACCCCTTCTTGACCACTCATATAGCCCCTAAAATGCAAATATCTTATCTCCTTAAAAAATGACTTGCATGCTCCCATTGCTTACGTCTAAGAAGAGAGTCAAATAAGGGCTGACTTTTGAATACAAGCGGTTGCTGATCTGAATAATCTTCCCTGGAATTAGGTCTTTCTTGTAAGCCATGCCAGCAACAAAAAGCAAGATTTCTCTTCCCGAATGGTGGTAGAATATTGGCCATGTTGTTCTTTTTGAACTATTAGGGTAAGTCCAATTTTAACAAACCTTCTGGTCTCTCAACATTTAAAGGCTGTCCCTTAATGGAACTGAGTATCATTCTGCCCCTGAACAAGCATATAACACTGTGTAATACTGGCTTTAAGCCTTCAGTGGGTTTTGTATCATGATAACAAGAGAAAAATAATCTGGTATAGTCACAACCTTGGAAGACACAAAATGTTCAGAAAAGACCCTTATACACACAAGCAACCTCTGGAGAAATTGAATCTGGCATTGAGAAACTAGATGCATTTTGGAGGGTCAGTTTAAGTTAACTGTCTGACCGAGGAAAAGTCCCATGTAGGCCAATTAGCCATGTTGACTTTTACCTGCATTATTCATCTAATGTAGTCGTGACAAAGAATTTCCTCTATTTTACTTGGTAAACAGGTGTGAAACAATAAGCAAATGACATATTTTTCACAAAAACTTTCAGCTATAGTATACAAGGTTCACATAACTGGCAATTAAAGTTATCCATGTATAATATAGTTTATATGAAATTGTCAGTGGGTTAATAAGGCTTTTTCAAGTGATTAATTTATAATTTAGGAAATAGTTGATTCTCTGTGTTAATTTGGCCCCAAATGATAAATCAGCTTTGATACTAGTGATGAGATACCCTGGGCTGACTTTTGCAAGTACTTGAACATGATCAGTTATGGGAAAACATTTCAAATTCCTGTAAGAGATTTGACTGGCACTGATATAATAGATTTATACATATATATTTATTTTGTTGGAAAAAAGATACAAATATAAAACTTAATCATAAATCCTCTAGCTCTTATTGACTCAGATAAATATACTGAATGAAATGTGGTTAAACTAGAGAGATTTTCCTCAACTTCATAAAGTCAAAACCTCATTTATTAATTTATTTTTTTAATTTAAGAAGTACTGTGCAAATAAGTCAAGGCTAATTTAAATAGACATATCCTTTTAAGGATTAAGCTTAACAATGGGCTTGGGATGTAGGTCTTCTCTCATACTCAACAACAGACCGTTATTTTTACAGCTCTTTCTATAGCTGACTTTTCCTACATTTCCACTATATGAATAAATGTGACCTCCTTTTTACTAATTAGTATTGGGGTGAGAGGCAGGAAACAGTGTCAAGGACAATATAGTTCAGAATTTATTGTGCCAACTATATTCAAGTTGTTATTCGAGCCACATCAAATACAAGACATTAGGTAATTCTCACCATGACTCTGTGTGACAAATATGAATTCTGATGGGTGATAAACTGAGGACTAGAGACATAGTATCTTATCAAGATCATATTTTCAGTAAGTGCCAGAACTCTAATTTGTAGCAAGGCCAGCTGACTCTATAGAGAAAGGTCTTCCTATTACACCCTGCTTCCTGCTCCAGGAGTTCATAATCTGATTTAGGGGGAAAACATATATAAATAACTCACAAAAGACAGTCTATGACAAGTGCCAAATGGAAAGAAAAATGAAATGGTTTCAAACACAAAAAAAGATTTGGAGGTCTTTATTTATTCATCCATTTTAAAAAGCATTCCAGATAAAAGGCATAGTTAAGTAAAGATATATAGGCAAGAATGGATGAGTACCATGGAAAGTCTAGAGAAGTCAAGAAAAACTAATGTCTTGACCATTTTATCTAAGTTGAATAAGAAAGTTATGTCAGTCAGCATAACAGTTTTACAGTGATACAAAAATAGTTTTAAACCCAGTTTCTTTTATTTACAAACTATGTATCCTTGGATATATTATTTAATCTCATTGAGCCTCGTTTCCATTTGTAAAATGAGGTTAATAATAATGACCTCACAGGATATTTGCAAAATGATGTCAATTAAATATTGAGTTGAGGGCCTAACACACCGTAGGCATGGAATAATTGGAGGTTTCTATTATGGTTGGATAAATAAGGGCAGTTAGAAAGACTGAAGACTTTATTATCTAGTGTAAGTAACAAATAGTTTATTAAAAAGTTAGAAAGTAAGAAAGTTAGGGTTAAATGTTTTAATATGAAAATATTAAATGTCTTAATATGTTTTCAAAAGTAAAAATGTATGAGTACTTTCTTTATGGCATTCAAGGTAGATAATAAATCCATTAATTAAAAGAGATTTTCCACACCATTTTGTGCCAAGGCTTCTGTTAGCTCACATACATAATCTCCTGGTATAACTTTCACCCACAATACAGCATACAGGGAGACGGTACTAAATTTTAAAAAGATAAACGGAACTAAACCGTTATGTTTCTTATGCCAATTTATAGCAGCTTTGGGATAAAAGCTTGGTAGAGTAATGAAGGGGAAAGGAATTGGAATGTTTTCTCATCTTCCACAATAAAGTTGCATTCACTCATAACTTTGGACATTTGTTGAGATAATAGATGGAAGATAGGAAGAGATGAAGAAAAAGAGAAGGCAGAAAAAGGAAAGACAGAAGTGGTACATTGGAATACCATTGTCTGTATTTCCTCCTCTGTGCTTTCTCTAATCTTTTTGTTTATCAATATAATAGCACTCACTACATGGTGTTGTCTTTATCCATTTACAATTCTTTCTAACCACTAGTATATGTGTTCACTAAAGGCAGCTTCTTTGTCTTATTTAGATTTATTTATATTTGTGTTTATTTGTAATACCTATTAGTATAGCACTTGAAAGGAAAAAAACTAACAACTTAGTGCCTACCATATTTTAGTCATGCTACTAGGTATTTTAATTTTCATTAGCTCATACAATCCTAACTGTATATATGTAAAGTGTTTTAGCACAATGATTGGCACATGGTAAATGCTCAAAAGTTTTAGTTAAAAACTAATCATCATTGTTTATGTTAACAACTTCTGAGGTAGGCATTTGTTGCAATTGCCATTTTATACTTAAAGAAAATGAGGCAATCAAATTAAATTGGCTTGAAAAAGGATAAACAATTGTATGATTGTACTGGGATTGTATCCACTTGTATTTAATTTCAAAATGTGTAATCTTCATGATCTTTGTTCTCAACCTGGGAGGGGGGAACAAATTATCTTCGAAATATCTTCAAATTATCTTCGAAATATTTTTATTTTCCCTATACCACTCCACAATTTTGCTATATCCTGTGTATTAGAACTACCCCTGGGGGTGGGAGTAGAAGAATATATTTTAGTCCCCCACCCCTACCCCTGGTGAAACATGTACCTCAGCCACGATCTTTGAACACCACTCACATGATGGCCCTCCACATGTAACTTTTAAAAGCTTTTTGATTAAATTATTTTGTTTCAATATGTTTTTAAGTCATTAGAAATTTTAGAACTGTATTGTGCTAATTTAATTGTCAGAGCTACTCTTTATCTTCTTAATCTGCAATATGAAATTTGACATCACTGAGGAGGTTCCAGAGAAGTTATATTGTTTCAATGCCATGCTATTTCAGCAATAATCAAAATAACCCTATTTTTTTTCTCATTTTAAATCTTATTTTGTCATTGAATTGATAATAATATTCCACTTTGAGATTGATTAGGTTTAATAAATAAACTAAAATAGAAGAATGCTCTGTTTCATGGGCAAGCAGTTATAATATTTGCATGCTAAAAATGTACAGAGGGGGAGGGAAGAGAGAAAAAGTATATGCCCTTCCTACTCATTTTCTCCCTGAAAAGTTCCTCTGGGCGCAGCTGCAGTCCACCATACCTATCCTCCAAATGAAATATCTTCCAAAATTCTACTTTTTCAAAGCCATAACCAATTATGAAATTTAGCTATTATAAAATGAATAGCTCCAGAAACATGGCAGGCTGACCTTATCTAAAATAGTGAAATTCTGCATCAAGTTGAGAAGTAGAATATTGAGGGGGGACATGTCATCTTATAAAATTAAAATAGTGTGAAAGTATTATTTGGCATGTTTGGTTAGTGCATTGTGCTAATTAGCAATGAAACCAAAACAAACCACCACAGCAACAGAAAGACAATTCACATTGCCCCAAGACTGCCTACCTTTTTATTTCTTTTCTTGCTTGTCTAAGTAAAACCAGTTATGAATAATAATTGTACAATAATAGCTTGTGAAAACCTTATGAAGCAGCTTGATCTCAATCTCTCTGTCTTTCAGTCTCTCTCTCCCTCTAGCTTGCTACCTCACTAGCTCTCACTACCTCTCCTCTATTCTTCCCTCCCATCCCATACTGCCTCTGTCTTCCCTTTCTGCTTCTGATCTCCCTTCTCAAATGCAAGGCAAAATTATAAAATTGTTAAAATAATCAATATAATAATCAATATCAGTGCTTTATTAAAAATAATTATTATAGCTAATGTTTATAAAACTCTTACAAGATCTAAGCCTCACAATAAATTATTATTGTCTCAATTTTATCATCCTTAGCTATTCTTGCTCTATCGGCCAACATATTTCAGCAATTATTTATTGTATAATGAATGAATAAATATACTTCATGTTGTTAGTTTTCCTGATTGGATCTGTATGATATTGGACAAATACATTTCTGGGTATTTCCTGGGGATATACCTTGGGAATAGATCTTATTGATGGTTTTTTTGTTTCTGTTGTTTGGTGGGACAGGAATCAGAAACAGCCACAAGAACTACCTAAGAAGTTACAAGGGGGAGGAGTTAAGATGGTAGAGAAGTGGGGGAGCTAGGGGCTTTCCTCCTCTCTTGAATACAGCTGTATTGAGGTCAGATCACTTGGAACACCCAGGAAATAGATCTGAGGATTTTTAGGAGGATTTCTACGATTGGAGGAAGACAACATGGCAGGTGCAGGGTGTGTGGAAGTGAACTGGGGAAGAGGAAAACTGCCATGCTGCAGACGGAGGGAACCCTTTCCACAGGAGAGAAAGGGGACAGAGGTCGAGAGGGGTTGAGAGAGTGTGGCTTTGGGTTTGCACAAGAAGAAAACCTCTCAGACCACAGCCTGGGGAGTTGGGGGACCTGGGTGGTGCAGGTTTTTTGCAAACAGTGAATATAGCTCAGATTCTGAGCTTTTGGAAGTGTGTGACTTTTGCGGAGAGTAGCTGTAGCTTGTGCTCCTGGAGAGAAGAACAGCTCTGGCCCAGGAGCATGCACAAAGCGGAGTAGGGATCTCAGAGGTCGCACTGGGAGAGATTGCTCCCGTTCCTGGAGTACATTTGGAAGAGGGTATATATCCTCTCCAAGGACAAAAGACACTGCAGGCACCAGCAAATGGCCTTTCATCGGCAGCAAACAAAAGTGTGCACAGAGGCTGGATAACCTGGTTGCTGCTTTTCATGTTGCCAAAACATAGAATCCGCACACTGCACAGGTGGGGAACTTTTTTGGGGACAAAGAGCACTAGTCAGAGAGCCGCAAGCCTCTAATCCAGAAGAGGAAGCAGACCAGAGTGGTGCCACTACTTTAAGATTTGGACTTTTGTATCCCAGCGGCGCCAGCAGAATAGCTGGGCGCCATGCATGCTGATGGCCCTCACGTTTCCGTGAGGACTTCCTGAACAGCAGGGGGTGTGAGAGCCCCCAACCAAAAGGAGAGAGTGGGATGTTGCCATTTTACCCCCACTACCAACACAGCCTGGCAGCAGAGAACAACACAGAGTCCCCTAGGGCAGGTGGGAGCGGCTTTCATCAAACCCCACCCACTCTGTGCTTGGAAAGTGCTTTTTTTTTCTTTTTTTTTTTTTAAATTGAGGAAGGGACTAACTGAGCCAGCGCAGTAGGCGTCTCCTGGAGAAGAGCAACTCAGGCAGCACACCACATGCACCAAGTGTACTGAGTATACAGTGCCTCACAGCGTCCCCTTCAGTTCTGCTGGAAATAAGACCAGGCTATATATGTATATATATATATATTTTTTTTTTTTTTTCTCTTACTCTTTTTTTTTTTTCCTCTGGAATCAGACTTACAGTTTGTTTTGGTTTGTGAGTTTGTTTTTCCATTTCCTTTCTCTCTCTTTTTTTTTTTTTTTTGGTTTTTGTTTTTGTTTTTCTTTTTTGGATTAGGCTTCTTTCTTTTCTTTTTTTTTCTTTTTAGGGCCGCCTGGGTGGCTCAGTGGGTTAAGCATCTGCCTTCGGCTCAGGTCATGATCCCAGGGTCCTGGGATTGAGCCCCACATCAGGCTCCTTGCTCAGCAGGGGCCTGCTTCTCCCTCTGCCTGCCGCTCCCCCTGCTTGTGCTCTCTCTCTCTCTGTCAAATAAATAAATTAATTTTTAAAAAAAGCCAGAACACAACAGCAGAATGCACACAGCATACACCAGAAACACTTCCCAAAGTGCCAGGCCCTGGAGAAAGTATGAACTCTTTTTAATATATCATTACTCCGGGGCACCTGAGGGGCTCAGCTGTTAAGCGTCTGCCCTCGGCTCAGGTCAGGACCTGGGATCGAGACCCACATCCGGCTCCCTGATCAGCGGGAAGCCTGCTTCTCCCTCTCCCACTCCCCCTGCTTGTGTTCCCTCTCTTGCTATGTCTCTGTCAAATAAATAAATAAATAAAATCCTTAAAAAAATTTTTATCATTACTCTGAGATGCAAGAAACAAAGAAGCTTTCATAACACGCAAAAGATAGAAAATTAGCCAAAATGAAAAGACAGAGGAATTCTCTCCGAAAGAAAAGTCAGGAAGATACCACAGCCAGGGACTTGCTCAAAGCAGATATAAGCAATATATCTAAACAAGAATTTAGATCAACAGTTATAAAACTACTAGCTGGTCTTTAAAAAAAAATCATTGAAGACACCAGATAACCCTTGCTGCAGAGGTAAAAGACCTAAAAACTGGTCAGGCTGAAATAAAAAATGCTATAGCTGAGATGAAAAACAGACTGGATATAATCACTACAAGGAATGAAGAAGCAGAGGAGAGGACAGGTGTTATAGAAGATGAAATTATGGAAAATAATGAAGCTGAAAAGAAAAGGGAGAGAAAACCATTAGATCACCAAGGTAGACTTAGGGAACTCAGTGATTCCATAAAGCAAAATAATATCCATATCATAGGAGTCCCAGAAGAAGAAGAGTGGGAAAGGGAGGCAGAAAGTTTATTTGAATTAATTATAGCTGAGAACTTCCCTAATCTGGGGAAGGAAACAGGCATTCAAGTCCAAGAGGCAAGAGAACTCCCCTCAAAATCAACAAAAACAGACATAGTGAAATCAACAAAACTACAACATATTATAGTGAAACTAGCAAAATATAAAAAAAAAAAGAGAGAGAGAGAGAATCCTGAAAGCAGCTTGGGAGAAAAGATCCTTAACCTACAAGGGTAGACACGTAAGGCTAGCAACAACACTGTCCATAGATACCTGGCAGGCCAGAAATGATTGGCATCATATATTCAACATCTAAAGTGGGAAAAATATATAGCCAAGAATTTATTCAGCAAGGTTGTCATTCAGAATAGAAGGGGAGATTAAAAGTTTCCAAGACAGGATCCTTAGACTTCAGAACTCTCTTCCAACATGGCCCAAGACAACTCTCCAAACAAGACCATAACAATGAATCAGAGACGCAGCCGCACAAAATTCACAGAAGATCAATTGAAAATCCTCATCAAGGCATTTGACCAAAATCCTTACCCAGGTTATGCTACCAAACAAAGACTTGCTTTAGAAATCAACACTGATGAGTCCAGAATACAGATTTGGTTTCAGAATCGAAGAGCTAGGCACCAGTGCCAGAAAAAATCAGAACCCGATGAGGACTTAGAATCAAGTCAAGACCAAGATCACTCTGAAGAGGAGATTCAAAGTAGAGAAGAGAGACGGTGTCGTACCAGCTATACTTCTTCGCAATTACACACCCTCATCGGGGCATTTATGAACAACCCTTATCCTGGCATTGATACCAGAGAGCAACTTGCTAAAGAAATTGGCATTCCAGAGTCAAGAGTCCAAATTTGGTTTCAAAATTGGAGATCCAGATTCCATGTCCAGAGAAAAAGAGAACCTGATGATCAAGACTCAGAACAGAGACAAGACCAGGAACAGGATCTCTGGGATGAGAGAGTTCAAGAGAGAGAGAGGGAGAGTGCACAAAGAGAGGGAGCGGCAGACAGAGGGAGAAGCAGACTCTCTGCTGACCAAGGAGCCCAACGCGGGACTCGATCCTAGTACCCTGGGATCATGACCTGAGCCAAAGGCAGACACTTAATGACTGAGCCACCTAGGTGCCCCTATATTTATCATTTCTAAGTGACCTATTCCTTGACTTGCTTGTTTTATAAATAATCTTAAGTGACTTTCTGGAGACCCCCTCAGGGGCTGCATTCTTTAGGCAGTATTTTCTTTTTTAATAATTAAGTGTAATTGTAGTAAAATAAATAGAACATAAAATGTACTATCACAACCAATGTACAGTTCCATGGTATTAATTACATGTATGTTTTTCAACCAGCGCCACCATCCAACTCCATAATTGTTTTCCCCTTGCAAAACTAAAACTCTATACTGCAAAACAAAAACTTCCCATCTCCCTTCACCTCAACCTGTGGTAACCACCATTCTACTTTCTTTCTCTATGAATTTGACTATTCTAGGTATCTCATATAAATAGAATCATACAAAAAAAAAAAGTTTCCAAGACGCACAAAAACTAAAGGAGTTTGTGAACACTAAACCAGCCCTGTAAGAAATATTAAAGGGGACCCTTTGAGTGGAAAGAGAGAACAAAAGTAACAAAGACTAGAAAGGAACAGAGACAATCTATAGGAACAGCAACTTTATAGGTAATACAATGGCACTAAATTCATATCTTTTCATAATTACTCTGAATGTAAATGGACTAAATGCTCCAACAAAAGACAGGTTATCAGAATGAATGAAAAAACAAGACCCATCATTATGCTGCTTATAAAAGACTCATTTTAGACTCAAAGACACCTCCAGATTGAAAGTGAGGGGTGGAGAACCATCTCTCATGCTAATGGACATCAAAAGAAAGCCAGAGTAGCCATCCTTATATCAGACAAACTAGACTTTAAAACAAAAACTGTAATAAGAGATGAAGAAGGACACTATATCATAATAAAAAGGTCTATCCAACAAGAAGATTTAACAACTGTAAATACTTATGCCCCTAAATTGGGAGCAGCCAAATATATATAAATCAATTAATAACAAACCTAAAGAAATTAATTGATAACAATACAATAGTAGTAGGGAAATTTAACACCCAACTCATAGCAATGGACAGATCTTCTAAGCAGAAGATCAACAAAGAAACAAGGGCTTTGAATGGCACACTAGACCAGATGGAGTTAATAAATATATTCAGAACATTTAAGCAGCAGAATACAAATTCTTTTTGAGTGAACATGGAACATTCTCCAGTAGAGATCATGTACTGGGTCACAAATCAGGATGCAACCAGGTATAAAAAAGATGGAGATCATATTATGCATATTTTCAGACCACAGTGCTATGAAACAAAGTCAACCACAAGAAAAAATTTGGAAAGGCCACAAATAAAAGGAGGTTAAAGAATATCCTACTAAAGAATGAATGGGGGACTCCTGAGTGTCTCAGTCAACTAGTTAAGCATCTGCCTTCAGCTCAGTTCATGATCTCAGAGTCCTGGGATGGAGCCCTGAAATGGGGCTCCCTGCTCAGTGGGGATCCTGCTTCTCCCTCTCCATCTGCTGTCCCCCCTGCTTGTGCTCTCTTGCTCTCTCTCTAGTGCTCTTTCTCTCAAATAAATAAATAAAATCTTAAAAAAAGAGAAAAGAATGAACGGGCCAACGAGGAAATTAAAGAAGAAATTTTAAAAAAATTCATGGAAGAAAATGAAAATGAAAACACAAAAGTTCAAAATTTGGGGGATGCAGAGAAGGTGGTGTTAAGAGGGAAGTATATAGCAACATAGGCATTCCTCAAGAAGCAAGAAAAGTGTCAAATACATAACCTAACCTTACACCTAAAGGAGCTGGAAAAAGAACAGTAAATGAAGCCTATATCCAGAGAGGGGAAACAATGTAGATTAGAGCAGAAATCAATGATATAGAAATGAAATAAACAGTAAGACAGATCAATGAAACTAGGAGCCAGTTCATTAAATAATTAAGAAGATTGCTAAATCCCTATCCAGACTTATCAAAAAGAAAAGAGAATGGAACCAAATAAAATCATGAATGAAAGAGGAGAGATCACAACAAACACGGAAGAAATACAAACAATTTTAAGAGAATATTATGAGCATTTATAGGCAAACAAATTAGGCACTCTGGAAGAAATGGATAAATTCCTAGAAACATATAAGTTACCAAAACGGAAACAGGAAGAAATAGAAAATCTGACAGACCCATAACCAGCAAAGAAATTGAGTCAATAATCAAAAATCTCCCAACAAACAAAAGTCCAGGGCCAGATAGCTTCCCAGGGGAATTCTACCAGACATTTAAAGAATTAATACCTATTCTTCTGAAATTTCCAAAAAATAGAAATGGAAGGAAAACTTCCAAACTCATTTTATGAGGCCAGAATTAGCTTGATTCCAAAACTAGGTAAAAACCTAACAAGGAGAATTACAGACCAACATCCCTGATGAACACAGATGCAAAAATTCTCAACAAGATACTAGCTAATTGGATCCAATGGTACATTAAAAGGATTATTCACCATGAACAAGAAGGATTTATTCAAGGGCTGCAAGGGTGGTTCAACATCCGCAAATCAATCAGTGTGATACACCACGTTAATAAAAGAAAGGATAAGAACCATATGATCCTCTCAATAGATGCAGAAAAAGCATTTGACAAAATACAGCATTCCTTCTTGATAATAACCCTCAACAAAGTAGGTATAGAGGGAACATACCTCAACTTCCTAAAGACCATACATGAAAGACCCATATCTAATATTATCTCAATGGGGAAAAATTGAGAGCTTTTCCCCTAAAGTCAGGAAAACAACAGGGATATCCACACTCACCACTGTTGTTCAACCTAGTACTGGAAATCCTCACCTCAGCAATCAGACAACAAAAAAGAAATAAAAGGCATCGAAATCAGTAAAGTAGAAGTCAAACTTTCACTCTTCATAGATTACATGATACTCTCTGCGGAAAATGCAAAAGACTCCAACAAAAAAATTGCTAGAACGTATACAGGAATTCAGCAAAGTCACAGGATATAAAATCAACACACAGAAGTCCTTTGCATTTCTATACACCAACAATGAAGCAGCAGAAAGAGAAATCAATGAATTGATCCCATTTACTATTGCACCAAAAACCATAAGATACCTAGGAACAAACCTAACCAAAGATATAAAAGATCTGTATGCTGAAAACTATAGAACTGTTATGAAAGAAATTGAGGAAGAAACAAAAAAATGGGAAAACACTCCATGCTCATTGATTGGAACAAATATTCTTAAAATGTCTATACTACCCAAAGTAATCTACACATTCAATGCAATCCCTATCAAAATAACACCAGCATTTTTCACAGAGCTAGAACAAAAAATTCTAAAATTTGTACGAAACCAGAAAAGACCCCAAATAACCAAAGTTAGAACAAAGAATTCTAAAATTTGTACAGAACCAGAAAAAAACCCAAATAACCAAAGTAATGTTGAAAAAGAAAACCAAACCTGAGGGCATCACAATTCTGGTCTTCAAGCTGTATTTTACAGCTGTCATCATCAAGACAATGTGGTACCGGCAAAAAAACAGACACATTGGTCAATGGAACAGAATAGAGAACACAGAAATTAACTCTCAACTCTGGTCAACTAATCTTTGACAAAACAGGAAAGAATATCCAGTGGGAAAAAGACAGTCTTCAACAAATGGTGTTGGAAAAACTGGACATCCACATGCAGAAGAATGAAACTGGACCACTTTCTTACACCACACAAAAAAATTAATTCAAAATGGATGAAAGACTTAAATTTAAGGCAGAAATCCATCAAAATCCTAGAGGAGAACACAGGCAACAACCTCTTTGATCCTGGCCACAGGACTTCTTTCTAGACACGTCTCAGGAGGCAAGTAAAACAAACAAACAAACAAAAAGAACTATTGGGACTTCATCAGGAGAAAAAGCTTTTGCACAGCAAAGGAAACAATGAATAAAACTAAAAGGCAGCCAATGGAAGGGGAGAAGATATTTGTAAATGACATATTAAATAAAGGGTTAGTATCCAAAATCTATAATGAACTTGTCAAACTCAATACCCAAAAATAAAAAATCCTGTCAAGAAATGGGCAGAAGATATGAACAGACATTTCTCCAAAGAATACATACAAATGGCTAACAGACACATAAAAAAAAATGCTGAACAACACTTATCAGCAGGAAATACAAATCAAAACCCCTATGGAATACCACCTCACACCGGTCAGAATGGCTAAAATTAACAATTTGGGAAACACATGTTGGTAAGGATGCAGAGAAAGGGAAACCCTCCTACACTGTTGGTGGGAATGCAACTGGTGCAGCCACTCTGGAAAACAATATGGAGTTCCTCAAGAGGTTAAAAATAGAGCTACCCTACAACCAGCAATTGCACTACTAGGTATTTATCCAAAAGATACAAAAACAGTGATTCGAAGGGGCACATGCACCCCAATGTTTATAGCACCACTTTCCACAATAGCCAAAATATGGAAAGAGCCCAGATGTCCATTGACTGATGAATGAATATGTTACTCAGCCATAAAAAAGAATGAAATCTTGCCATTTGCAATGCTGTGGATGGAACTAGAATGTATTATGCTAAGCGAAATGTCAGAGAGACAAATACCAAATGGTTTCACTCGTTTGTGGAATTTAAGAAACAAAAGAGATGAACATAGGGGAAGGGAAGGAAAATAAAATAAGATAAAAGCAGAGAGGGAGACAAACAATAAGAGACTCAACTATAGAGAACAAACTGACGATTGCTGGAGCAGAGGTGGGTGGGGGAATGGGGTAATTGGGTGATGGGCATTAAGAAGGACACTTGATGTAATGAGACTTGGGTGTTATAGGCAACTGATGAATCACAAAATTCTACTCCTGAAATTAATAATACACTATATGTTAACTATCTTGAAATTAAATAAAACAAAAACACACACAAAAAAAGAATTTACAATCAACCATTTGAAACTAAATTATCAATTTGGGAAACTAGATGATCTAAAGCAAATCCTCTTCTTCTTTCTATCTTCTTGGTCTTTCCCTAAATTTCAGCAAATGAATTAATTTAAAAAATGCATCTACCTATCAGAATATTTTGGACATTGGTATGTTATTTTTGGCCAACTGTTCAAATGTTACATTTTTATTAGTTTCCATTTGTGGTCATGTCAGATATTTTCTTGAAAGGATGAGGTCATGAGAAAGAAATTTAATTGGATCACAAAACTGCATACTTTTCTGTATAAAAGATAAAGGCTAAGAAAAGAGTTCATTATGCTACAAGAAAGAAAGTAACCTTTGGGTACCAGACTACCATTTTTAATGATTAAAGACAGAATTTACTGTTAGAAATATATTCATAATAGTGACTTCATTTTAATTAGGAACTTCATCCATACCTCAGCAAACACTATGAACTCATTAGGATATGTTAAGTTACAGTATGGCATGGCAGGTGATGAAAAATGTAAGGGGAAATTAAAAAATAAATTGAGCTTAGGGTATTAGAATACATAAGTGATGTTCAATTGACAGGGAATTTGACATACACAGTTCCTTTAGAAGAGGCAGAAGAAGAGAATATGAAATATCTCTCCTAGGAATGATTGCATTAAAACCTTGAATATTTTGATTACATGTTTCAAAACAGAAACATTTGACTAGAAGTTAATGGGAAGTAAGAATTAGGATTCAAATATAGCCCCAAAGTAACTCTCACTTAAAAAACTACATTCCAGTTATTAAAGTTAACATAAAAATTGTACTATTAAAATTGCACTTGACTGCCAAATATTGTGGGAGCCTATTCTCAGTTGATTCATTTTGTTGCCATTAATAGAAGCATGAGTTCAAGGAGGATATAATTCAAGAGAAGAACAAAAACAACAGACAATAGCGTTGTTTTGAGCAAGGAGCTCTTTAGGACTGTATATCGAGTCACGTATGAATGGTCAAGTCTACTTTAAGATTCAGTGAGTTAAGAATTGATTGTTGAACAAAAAGTCACTAATATAATTCATGCTTTCAATTTTACTTATGTAAACAATAGTTATTCATTTAGGGTTATTCTTATTTTAAATAAAGCCATAAACTTTATCATCTTATATTTTCTGTTTATTCAGTGTTTACTTTCTTTGCAAAGCTGATCGGGGCATGAGAAATCAGGACTAATACTGAGGTCAATTGCAGAATTCTATCTAGCATGCATTTTTCCAGGACTAATGCACTTAAAGGATCCAGGACACAGTGAACAATTTTATATCAAGCAGACTGTTGAGAACATGGTAAGATGATTATTAAGAACAGAGATGGAGCACAAAGTTGGTGTTTAGTAGGTGTTGCGACAGACTGATTGAATGCATCATCAAAGTTACATCATGGAATAAGAAAGCAATTGAGTCTATCGTCTCATAAAACCTTTCAGTGCAACTGTTTCTCCCCCCCTTTGGATTTTTAAGATCCCCTCTTTTTTCCTCCTTTGTTAAGTTAATATCTCCAGTGTTGAAAGTAGCCTTCCCATGATGCCCCTGGATTTACATTACAAAATTGTGATTCTAGTAGTTGCTCTGAGTCACTGACAGGTACTATGTGTCACAACATCCAAGTTGGTAGTCTTTTTAAAAGCATGTGAAGACAAGGTCAGACATTTTCTAGGAGCCTGAATGAGAGTCACCATGAGCATAAAATACATCTATAGAATTCTCAAAGTCAGGAAATTTTACAGGTTATCAAATGTGAGAGATTGAGGAAGGTCAAACTTGGTTTGAAAATTGTGCTAAAATTCTCCCAAGATTTAGACTATGCAGGGGAAGTTGTACACTCAGTGACCTTGTTAACAATAGTAATAATAATAAAATAACCATTTATTGATAACATATGTGCTAGGTACTACAGTAAGCCCTAACCTCGTGTATTCTTCACAACAATATAATCTCTATGCATTATTTTAATCATTTCATAACTGAAGAAATTACAGCTTGAAGAGGTTTAATAACGTGTCCAAATTGGAGGGGAGAAAAAAAACTACTTAAGAGGCAGAAGCAGGATAGGATTTCAATCCTCATATAAATACAAGGCCCAAACTTTTAAGGATTACCTACACTGCTGAAATTATTTTCCACTTTTAAAACATCAAAACATGGCAGATATTGCTGTATAATATTAGAAATACGTTGAAAAACTAATTTTCTCAAGGGTTTATTGCTACAGAGGAGCTCCCAAGCCTTTTCTTCTTTCTGCGTTTGCCATTAAGTTCATTATAGTTAGCTCAAAAGATACTTCCTTCCCTGTTCTTCTTTTAGGCTGAAGGTTATATATTTCTTTACATTTAACAGAAGGCTTCCCTTTCCTTCCCCACCGAATACTTTGTTTTCTGTCTTTTGATCTTATTGTGTGTTTTCATTGCTGGATAATGGAAGGACCAGGAAAGAAAAGCCAGTGCAGCTCAGAGTTTCTAAATCATTGTCAATCAACATCTTCAATGGTTAGTCACAGTTTCCTTCCCTTTTTATTTATGGACACTGATTTCCTACAAACTTTAAGAGAAAAATCCCAACCACCTAGGTTTAAAAGCAGAGTTCAGCTCTTCAGAAAACATGTACTATTTGAAATCATAACCACAGAGAAGACCTCTGTGAATGCACTTGTAAGTCTGGGCTGCTGAGTGCACTTTGTTTAGTACTACCTATTAATTTTAATTTCTGCAAGACATCTATAATACAATTGGCTTTAAGAGTTAAGAAGCCTGGCTCAGGCAAAGGCCACACATTTCCAAGAACCATGTTATTTTGTGAAGTTCCTGCACATACCATAAAATAGGTATACCATTTACAATTAGGTTCATTTTAAACAGACATTTAAAACAGTAGTATTTTCATCAGAAATATTTTTTTGGCATCATTCATTGAACTGGGGGAAAGCGCAGATAGGAGTGAGTTAAACTCTTAGCTATTTTTCCCTGAAATCCTTGTCTCCTTGCTCTATTATTAACATTTGTAAAGATGACTCTGAGTTTATTGTACTTCTACATATAGCATTCCAAAGCAAGTTGAGGTATATTTCTCAATATGAATAAGCATGTCTGTGGACTTTGCAGCTGGGAAGTTGAACATGCAAAGCAAGAAGGTTATGAGGATGGGGATATTCTAGAATATTCTATGAAAACAAACCACTGGGCTTGCCATTGCTAATTAAAGTTTTCACTGAGATCCTTCAATGTCTCTAGATTTAGAGATTTTCTGTTTTTAGCAGCATCCTGGAAATAGCACCTTTTCTTTTCTATTTTAAATATTCCAGTAGCTTTTGAAGTGCTTAACTGGGTGCCTTGATGATAATGTCCTGAATTTATAGTACCTTTCAAGTGTAAGTACTTTACAAATGATATGGAAGTCTCCCTCACCAAAGAGGATGCTATCTCGCTAAAGCTGCTGAAGATTTAAATAGGCAGGAAGCTGCTTGAAATTGACCTGGAAGGCCAAGGATATGATCTCATTTCTACCGAAAAATGCCCTGGGAATACCAACAACTTCAAGAGGTCAAGAATTTTAGCTTTACATTCCTTTTCCAAGACTACCTTTGGCTGTCTAGGGCCCTCCTGGGGCAGTGGTCTTTGTTCAGACAAAGGCAAGGATTTTACTAATTGAATCACTAACACTACTCCTCTCCAGGGATTGTATCATAGTAAGGATCAGAGTTTAGACCTCCTTTATCTGTGAAATCTGACCCTGTCAGAGTACAAAGAAACTTTGCTTCAGGCAGAATCTGTAAAACATTGGGATTATATTCTTCTCTCCAATCTCTTATCAAATGCTACTTTTTTTTTCTTTTTGGAGGGAATTTCTTGACTTTCTCCATAAATACGATGTGAAATTTTGAATGTGAATGAGTTTACTTTCAAATGTCTGTTTTCTATTTCTCTTATACAGAAATTTTAATTCATAAAGTTTCCTTGAAAAGTTCAAATTATACATAGAACACAAAACTGCTTAACAGTCCTTAATTTAAACTTCTCTCTCTAACTTTCATATTATTTTCTCTTGACTTTAAGTATTCTTCATATGGATGCATATTCAAAATTCTTTTTCTAGGTGCCACAAAATCCTAGAAAAGACATACTTCTGAATTTATAGTAACAGGTTTCCCTTTCATACGTTTTCAAGTGAAAAATAGTAAAGTAAAAGGTGAAATTTTTAGTCATCTGAAAAACTTTTTTTTCAGCTCTGATGATGCCTTCAATAAAGTCAACTTAAATTACCGCACAGAAAATGGGCTGTCTCTACTTCATCTATGTTGTATTTGTGGAGGTGAGTGCTTGAAACTCAATACTTTCCAAACTAGTTGTAGGTATATATGGTCAATGATTTGAGCTGCTTAGTAGTCTACAAGAGAATTCTATTCATGCTCAATTTTCTTTTTTGCTTTGTCCCTACAACCCTGATAACCTTCAGTTGAATCAGTAACTACCAGGCAGATGTTCCAATTGATTTAGCTCTGAATTTAAGTTTCATTGTGTTCCTACCCTGAACCAAGTCACTTAATTTGCTTGGAAATTAAAACAAAAAAATTCAGTATTGGCCATGCCAGTCAGGGATTAGGTTAAATTCAGAAGCACTTAAAGCATTCCCTAAAATATCATCGTGCAATCACTTTACAATCTGCAGTAAAATATGTGTAAGGTAAGATAAATGCCAAAGATAAAATCTCAAAGTGAAGATTGATCAAAGTGAAGATTTAGAGTTTAATTTGGCTCGTATTTTATTCAGTTTTGTTCATTAATGTATCCCAAGCACTGGCATATAGTAGATAATACATTTTTAAATTAATGAATGATTAATATTTACTTTGTTAATACAAACTAGTATTCATTGAACTCAGGTTTTAAATAAAAAACCCTAATGCAGAAATATTGATTCTAATCATATTCCTTAAGCATTCCTACTGGAACAAACTAAACCAACTCTCCTTAACAGATCTTCAAAATTTTAAAAAAATGCTTTCCCAACCTTAGTTATTTCTTCCAGATTTCTCTGATCTAAATAAATAAGTTCTACTGCTAATGATGTTCTGAGGAATCCTGTACAACTAGATTTTTATCTAAGCCATTTTCACTGTTTATTAAACGAATTTTCATATTTTTATGTTTTAAAACCAACAGATGAGAGTACTACAGAGAAAAATGTAACATAAATGATTTAAATAAACAGCACTGATACAAAGTTCTATAAGTCTAATAGAAATGTTCACTACTAAGGACAGCTGTCAATTAATAGAAGACTTTACAAATGACCCGCAGAACAGCAGTCTGACATTTTTTTTTAAAAAAAATTATTTTTTTTCCTTTTTATTGTTATATTACTCACCATACATTACATCATTACTTTTTGATGTAGTATTCCATGATTCATTCTCTGTGTGTAACACCCGGTGCTCCATGTAGAACGTGCCCTCTTTAATACCCATCACCAGGCTAATCCATCATCCCACCCCCATCCCCTCTAGAACTCTGTTTGTTTTTCAGAGTCCATCGTCTCTCATGGTTCATCTCCCCCTCCGATTTCCCCATTCATTCTTCCCCTCCTGCTATCTTCTTCTTTTTTTTAACATATATTATATTATTTGGTTCAGAGGTACAGATCTGTAATTCAACAGTCTTGCACAATTCACAGAGCTCACCATAGCACATACCCTCCTCATTGTCTATCACCCAGCCACCCCATCTCTCCCTCCCCCAACCACTCCAGCAACCCTCAATTTCTTTCCGGAGATTAAAAATTCCTCATATCAGTGAGGTCATATGACACCTGTCTTTCACTGATTGACTTATTTCACTCAGCATAACACCCTCCACTTCCATCCACATCATTGCAAATGGCAAGATCTCATTCCTTTTGATGGCTGCATAATATTCCATTATATATATATATATATATATATATATATATATATATATATAGCACATCTTCTTTATCTATTCATCTGTCGATGGACATCTTGGCTCTT
Source organism: Zalophus californianus (assembly GCF_009762305.2). Taxonomy (NCBI): domain Eukaryota; kingdom Metazoa; phylum Chordata; class Mammalia; order Carnivora; family Otariidae; genus Zalophus; species Zalophus californianus. Next base: position 61,536,186 of record NC_045598.1, read on the forward strand.
TCCACAGTTTGGCTATTGTGGACATTGCTGCTATAAACATCGGGGTGCATGTACCCCTTCGGATCCCTACATTTGTATCTTTGGGGTAAATACCCAGTAGTGCAATTGCTGGATCGTATGGTAGCTCTATTTTCAACTTTTGGAGGAACCTCCACACTGTTTCCCAGAGTGGCTGCACCAGCTTGCTTTCCCACCAACAGTGTAAGAGGGTTCCCCTTCCTCCACATCCCCACCAACATCTGTCGTTTCTTCACTTGTTAATTATAGCCATTCTGACTGGTGTGAAGTGATACCTCATGGAGGTTTTGATTTGGATTACCCTGATGCCAAGCGATGTTAAGCACTTTTTCATGTGTCTATTGGCCATTTGGATGTCTTCTTTGGAAAAATGTCTGTTCATGTCTTCTGCCCATTTCTTAGTTGGATCATTTGTTCTTTGGGTGTTCAGTTTAAGAAGTTCTTTATAGATTTTGGATACTAGCCCTTTATCTGATATGTCATTTGCAAATATCTTCTCCCATTCTGTTGGTTGTCTTTTGCTTTTGTTGACTGTTTCTTTTATTGTGCAAAAGCTTTTTATCTTGATGAGGTACCAATAGTTCATTTCCCTTGCTTCCCTTGCATTTGGTGATGTTTCTAGGAAGAAGTTGCTGCAGCTGAGGTTGAAAAGGTTGTTGCCTGTGTTCTCCTTTAGGATTTTGATGGACTCCTGTCTCACATGTAGGTCTTTCAACCATTTGGAGTTTCTTTTTGTGTGTGGTGTAAGGAAATGGTCCAGTTTCATTCTTCTGCATGGGGCTGTCCAATTTTCCCAATACCATTTGTTGAAGAGACTGTCTTATCCATTGGACATTCTTTCCTGCTTTGTCAAAGATAAGTTGACCATAGAGTTGAGGGTCCATTTCTGGGCTCTCTATTCTGTTCCATTGATCTATGTGTCTGTTTTTGTGCCAGTACCATACTGTCTTGATGATGACAGCTCTGTAATAGAGCTTGAAGTCTGGAATTGTGATGCCGCCAGCTTCGCTTTTCTTTTTCAACATTCCTCTGGCTATTTGGGGGTCTTTTCTGGTTCCATACAATATTTAGGGTTGTTTGTTCCATTTCTTTGAAAAAAGTGGAAGGTATTTCGATGGGGATTGCATTGAATGTGTAATTGTTCTAGGTAGCATTGACATCTTCACAACATTTGTTCTTCCAATCCATGAGCATGGAACCTTTTTCCATTTCTTTGTGTCTTCCTCAATTTCTTTCATGAGTATTTGATAGTTTTCTGAGTACAGATCCTTTGCCTCTTGGTTAGATTTATTCCTAGGTATCTTATGGTTTTGGATGCAATTGTAAATGGGATTGACTCCTGATTTTCTCTTTCTTCTGTCTTGTTGTTGGTGTATAGGAATGCCACTGATTTCTGCACATTGATTTTATATCCTGCCATTTTACTGAATTCCTGTATGAGTTCTAGCAGTTTTGGGGTGGAGTCTTTTGGATTTTCCACATAAAGTATCATATCATCTGCAAAGAGTGAGAGTTTGACTTCTTCATTGCTGATTTGGATGCCTTTTCTTTTAATTGTCTGATTGCTATGGCTAGGATTATGTTGAATAGCATAGCAACATAGCAATACTATGTTGAATAGCAGTGGTGATAGTGGACATCCCTGCCATGTTCCTGACCTTAGGGTGAAAGCTCTCAGTTTTTCCCCATTGAGAATGATATTCGCTGTAGGTTGTTCATAGATGGCTTTTAGGATATTGAGATATGTACCCTCTATCCCTATACTCTGAAGAGTTTTGATCAGGAAAGGATGCTGTACTTTGTCAAACGCTTTTTCTTCATCTATTGAGAGGATCATATGGTTCTTGTTCTTTCTTCTATTAATGTATTGTATCACAATGATTGATTTGCAGATGTTGAACCAAAACTGCAGCCCAGGGATAAATCCCACTTGGTCATGGCGAATAATCCACTAATGTACTGTTGTATCCTATTGGCTAGTATTTTGGTGAGAATTTTTGCATCCATGTTCATCAAGGATATTGGTCTGTAATTCTCCTTTTTGATGGGGTCTTTGTCTGGTTTTGGGATCAAGGTAATGCTGGCCTCATAAAATGAGTTTGGAAGTTTCCCTTCCATTTCTATTTTTTGCAACAGTTTCAGAAGAATAGGTATTAATTCTTCTTTAAATGTTTGGTAGAATTACCCTGGGAAGCCATCTGGCCCTGGGCTTTTGTTTGTTGGGAGATTTGTGATGACTGCTTCAACTTCCTTAGTGGTTATAGGTCTGTTCAGGTTTTCTATTTCTTCCTGGTTCAGTTTTGGTAGTTGATACATCTCTAGGAATGCATCCATTTCTTCCAGGTTATCTAATTTGCTGGCACATACTTGTTCATAATGCGTTCTTACAATTGTTTGTATTTCTTGGGTGTTGGTTGTGATCTCTCCTCTTTCATTCATGATTTTGTTGATTCGGGTCATTTCTCTTTTCTTTTTGATAAGTCTGGCCAGGGGTTTATCAATCTTGTAAATTCTTTCAAAGAACCAGCTCCTAGTTTCGTTGATCTGTTCTACTGTTCTTTTGGTTTCAATTTCATTGATTTCTCTCTGATCTTTATTATTTCTCTTCTCCTGTTGGGTTTAGGCTTTATTTGCTGTTCTTTCTCCAGCTCCTTTAGGTGTAGGGTTAGGTTGTGTATTTGAGACCTTTCTTGTTTCTTGAGAAAGGCTTGTATTGCTATATACTTTCCTCTCAGGACTGCCTTTGCTGTATCCCAAAGATTTTGAACAGTTGTGTTTTCATTTTCATTGGTTTCCATGAATTTTTTTTAATTCTTCTTTACTTTCCTGGTTGACCCATTCATTCTTTAGTAGGATGCTCTTTAACCTCCATGTATTTGAGTTCTTTCTGAATTTCCTCTTCTGATTGAGTTCTAGTTTCAAACCTTTGTGGTCTGAAAATATGCAGGGAATGATCACAATATTTTGGTACTGGTTGAGACCTGATTTGTGACCTAGGATGTGATCAATTCTGGAGAATGTTCCATTGGCACTAGAGAAGAATGTGTATTCTGTTGCTTTGGGATGGAATGTTCTGAATATGTCTGTGAAGTCCATTTGATCCAGTGTGTCAATTAAAGTCTTTATTTCCTTTTGATCTTTTGCTTAGGTGATCTGTCCATTTCAGTGAGGGGACTGTATAAGTACCCCACTATTATTGTTTGTTGTCGATGTATTTCTTTGCTTTTGTTATTAATTGCCTTATATAATTGGCTGCTCCCATGCTAGGCGCATAGATATTTACAATTCTTAGATCTTCTTATTGGATAGACCCTTTAGTAGGACATAGTGTCCTTCCTCATCTCTTATTACAGTCTTTGGTTTAAAATCTAATTTGTCTGATTTAAGGATTGCCACCCCAGCTTTCTTTTGGTGTCCATTAGCATGGTAAATGGTTTTCCACCCCCTCACTTTCAATGTGGGGGTGTCTTTGGGTCTAAAATGAGTCTCTTGCAGACAGCATATTGATGGGTCTTGTTTTTTAATCCAGTCTGATAGCCTTTGTTTTGTTTGGGGCATTTAGCCCATTTACATTCAGGGTAACTATTGAAAGATATGAATTTAGTGCCATTGTATTGCCTGTAAGGTGACTGTTACTGTATATGGTCTGTGTTCCTTTCTGATCTATGCTGCTTTTAGGCTCTCTCTTTGCTTAGAGGACCCCTTTCAATATTTCTTGTAGGGCTGGTTTCGTGTTTGCAAATTCCTTTAGTTTTTGTTTGTCCTGGAAGCTTTTTTTTTTTTTTTAAAGATTTTATTTATTTATTTGAGAGAGAGAGAATGAGAGATAGAGAGCACGAGAGGGAAGAGGGTCAGAGGGAGAAGCAGACTCCCCGCCGAGCAGGGAGCCTGATGTGGGACTCGATCCCGGGACTCCAGGATCATGACCTGGGCCGAAAGCAGTTGCTTAACCAACTGAGCCACCCAGGCTCCCTTGTCCTGGAAGCTTTTTATCTCTCCTTCTATTTTCAATGAGAGCCCAGCTGGATATAGTATTCTTGGCTGCATATTTTCCTCGTTTAGTGCTCTGAAGATATCATGCCAGTCCTTTCTGGCCTGCCAGGTCTCTGTGGATAGGTCTGTTGCCAATTTAATGTTTCTACCATTGTAGGTTACATATCTCTTTCCCCGACCTGCTTTCTGGATTTTCTCTTTGTCTCGAGACTCGTAAATTTTACTATTAGATGTCGGGGTGTTGACCTATTTTTATTGATTCTGAGAGGGGTTCTCTGTGTCTCCTAGGTTTTGATGCCTGTTTCCTTCCCCAAATTAGGGAAGTTCTCTGCTATAATTTGCTCCAATATACCTTCTCCTCCTCTCTCTCTTTCTTCTTTTTCTGGGATCCCAATTATTCTAATGTTGTTTCATCTTATGGTATCACTTATCTCTCGAATTCTGCCCTCGTGATCCAGTAGTTGTTTATCTGTCTTTTTCTCAGCTTCTTTATTTTCCATCATTTGGTCTTCTATATCACTAATTCTCTCTTCTGCCTCATTTATCCTAGCAGTTAGAGCCTCCTTTTTTGATGCACCTCATTAATAGCCTTTTTGATTTCAACTTGGTTAGGTTTTAGTTCTTTTATTTCTCCAGAAAGGTTTCTCTAATAACTTCCATGCTTTTTTCAAGCCTAGCTAGTATCTTTAAAATCATGATTCTCAACTCTAGTTCCAACATCTTACTAATGTTCGTATTGATTAAGTCCCTGCCTGTTGGTACTGCCTCTTGTTCTTTTTGTTGATGTGATTTTTTTTCCATCTTGTCATTTTGTCCAGAGGAGAATAGATGAATGAGAGAACAAACTGCTTACAGGGTAACAATATCCCCAGAAAATATACACTAAACAAATCAGAAAAGACCTGAAACTGGGGGGGAAAAAAAGAAAAAAGAAAGAAAAAAGAAAAAGATAAAAACAAACAAAAACAAAACAAAACAGAATATGATCAAATATGATCAGGCTGGTGCATAGATCAGTGCCACACAGTAGATTTTGGACATATCTTGGCCTGTTAGAAGAAAGTGCCTCCCAAAATTTTAAAGAAAGAAAACCTTATATATGTACAAAAATAAGGGTTAATATGATGAAGGGATGGAATATGACTCTAAAGATGAAAATATAAAAGATTTTATAAAAGGAATTGATAAAAAGTTGGTTGAAAAAAGAAAGAATAGGATTTAAAAAAAAAAGAAGGGAGAGAATGTGATCAGGCAGGAGACTAGAACAAAGCCATACACTAGAGATTTAGGGTATATTTTGATCTGTTAGAAGAATCTCTATCTCAAAATTTTAAAGAGAGTACAACTTATATATATATGCCAAAAATAAGGGTAACTACTATGAAGGGATAGAATATGACTCTAAAAATGAAAAATAAAAAATATCTTTTAAACAAGGGATTGATAAGATGTTGGTTGAAAAAGGGAAAAAAAATTTAAAAAAAGACAGTTAAAAAAATTAACTTTGAAAGACTAAAGAATCATGGTAAAAAAATCATGAATTCTATGTGCAGTATTCCCCTAGTGCTGGAGTTCTGCCATTCTCATTGATCGGTAAACTTGGTCTTGGCTGGCTGTTCTTGCTGATCTTCTGAGGGAGGGGTCTGTTGCCATGGTTCCCAAATGTCTTTGCCGGAGGCGGAACTGCCCCACCCTTGCTGGGTCCGGGCTGAGTTATCTGCTCCGGTTTGCTCTCCGGAGCTTTTGTTCCCTGCAAGCTTTCCCTACAGCTTTGGAGGACGAGAGTGGAAATGGTGGCCTCCCAGTCTCCGCCCCAGAGGAGCCGAGAACTCAGGCCCAGCTCCTCAGTGTGCCCCCAGAGAAAAGCAGTCAATCACTCCCATCTCCCCGGTCTCTGGCTGCACTCCGTGCTCACCTGACCTGTGATCCAGCGTTTCTACATCTGGCACCCGACCCATGTGGAGTCTCTAAACCCAGCAGATCCCTGTGGTGTGCTTTTGTGGGGGAGGAAGGGGAGTCTCCCTGAATCTGCCACTTGTTGGGTCCCTGATGGAAGAGCAGTGGCCCGACTGTGCTATGGATCACAGTTTATGGCAACCCCGAGCTGAGAGCCCGCGCCTTGGCTTGGTCTCTGCAGCCGGCTTCCCTGCTCCGATACCTGGGAGGTCTGCCACACTCAGGCACCCCCGGTCTTTCTGTGACCCCAAGTGTCCTGAGACCACACTGTCCCGTGAGGGTTCCACTCCCTGCGTAGTCACTGGAGCGACGTCCCTCAGCGAAGCCAACTTCTAAATGTTCCGATTTTGTGCTCCATGGCTCTATCACTTGCCAGAAGTGGCCAATGGAGGCCCCCTCCCCTGCCATCTATCCTCCCGAATATTGCCTTGGATTCACTTCTCCGCATATCCTACCTTCCAGAAAGTGGTCGCTTTTCTGTTCAGAGAGTTGTTGCTTTTCTTTTCTTCGATCTCCTGTTGAGTTCGTAGGTGTTCAGAATGGTTTGATCCCTATCCAGCTGAATTCCTGGGACCAGAAAAAATACAGGTCTCCTCCTCCTCCACCATCTTGCTCCTACCCCTATTTATTTATTTGACAGAGAGAGAGCAAGAGCACCAGTGAGTTGGTAGGGGGAGGGAGATAAGCAGACTCTGTGTTAAGCACAGAGCCCAAGGCTGGTGATCCCAAGACCCTGAGATCATGACCTGAGCCAAAACTGAGAGTCAGACGCTTAACAGCCTGAGCCACCTGAGCTACCCAGGTGCCACAATTTGACATTTTCCATTCATCGGTGTGAATTTATCATTAAATCAAAGAGAAATTTTAAAGTCACTTGGTCTACTCCCACAATAATTTAACCTTTTTTCACTTTTCTCTTTAAGGTAACAAGTCACATATTAGAACCCTTATGTTAAAAGGGCTTCGCCCGTCTCGACTAACAAGAAATGGATTTACAGCCTTGCACTTAGCAGTTTACAAGGTACAATATTTTTGTTCCCATAATACTGTATTACAACTTAAGATGATGTGCATCTTCAGACTGCTGCTGCCCTTCTTCCTCCTCTCCTCCTCCTCCTCCTTCTTCTTCTTCTTTTTTCTTCCTTTGTGTGTGTGTGTGTGTGTGTGTGTGTGTGTGTGTGTGTGTGTGTGTGGCAAATTGGTAATCATGAAAAACATTCAGAGTGACCAGAGTATTACATTACTAGGCGAAGCTCTTTCTCTATATTGACCTGGTATCATCTATATACCAGACACACACTCTTTGTAACACTTTCCATGTTTAGCTCATTTAAGTCTCACAAGAAACCTGTAAGTGAATACTATTATTGTCCCCAAGATTACGTGGTTAGTCAGTGGGTTAGCCAGGATTTAGGAGCTGGCCGTCTGGTCCCCTTGCTAGAGCTTCTCACCAGGAGGCCAAGCTGCCTCTGTGCAGTAGAGGATGAGGTTGCGTTTGAGGATGAAAGAAGCACATTGAAGCTACATTTCTTTTTCTGCACATTTTCCTTAATTAAAAATATCTCTAGAGGCACCTGGGTGGCTCAATTGGTTAAGCATCTGACTCTCAATTTTGGCTCAGGTCATGATCTCAGGATCGTGAGAGCCAGCCCTGAGTACGGCGCCACACTGAGTATGGCTCCACACTGAGTATGGAGTCTGCTTACGATTCTCTCTCTTCCTCTCTCTCTGCCCCTCCCCCCCCACTACCCCACATGTGAGCACTCATGCAACATTCTCTCTCTCTCTCTCTCACATAAATAAATAAAATCTTTAAAAAATACCTCTAGAATTCCCTTTAGTTTCCTTTTATTTTTCCTACTTTTTCTTTAGTTTATTTCCTTGCATCAGTCCCTGTTTCCCAACTAATCTCAGTACCTGATCAGAAAGTAAATATAAAAGTGGGTTTGAAAAACTGGGATACTCACTATTGGGATAGATCCTTGAGATTGTCATAAATATAAATTTATACAATATATAAAATAAATATAAATTGTTCATTCTCTAATCATAATAAGTTTTTACTTGCTCTGTACTTCTGAGTTAAGTATTATACTAGGTTTTATATATATTATTTCTTTAACTATTAATGTAACTTAGTGAGATGCATAATAGAGTTTATTTTATAGAAAAGGAAACTGAAGGTTAAAGTTAGCTATTTAGTGAATGTCAGAATAGTGATTGGAATCAAGTGCAGTTGGCTCATACTCTCAGACTCTTATTGTTATATTGCATATTTTGTTCTTTCTCAGTTTCATGTGAATCTCTGACAGGATTTTATTTCAGTTTTGTATGTGCAGGACTTGGGAGTGGGGGCAGCTGTTGCTCAGATCAGGATCACTTCACACTACATTCCCTCTCCCAAACTTTAGAGTTTATCACGGTGAGAGGAAGAGAGCCATATTTTCCCACAATTCAGATTCACATATTCTTGTGATTCATAGTACAAATGCTCTAATAGTCATCCTTTTTTTGCGCCCAGCCAATTCCTAGTCAGTTTTATTTTGTTTTTGTTTTTTGTTTTTTCTGGGAGAAAGCGTCAGTTATGTGCTAAATTGTCCTAATCATCCTGTGAAACTTGAATTTAGGCTGAATTCAGGATGTGGGAAACTGTGTCTGATGCTGGCTTTTCTGCTGAATAGCAGGAGGTGAAAGTAGAAGAGCTCCAAGGAATAGGAAGCAAGATAAGGCAGTATGTGAAACTATGAATTCTGAATCTGACTGGGAGATTCCTTTCTATATTAGTTTTCCTAACACTTAGTATGACATAACCATAAAAATGCATTCTGAATGATTTAGTGCTACAATCTTTACAGAATTTCTTCTACTTCTGTTTATCAAAACTAAATTTCCATATTTAGAATTTCCTTTGCTTTATTTTCTGTTTTCATATATTTTACAGAAGGATATATGGACTAGCTTGTTTTTTAGCAAGTTTAAACAAATTTAGAGTCTTAGGACATAAGGTAGGCAAAAATTTTGAAAAGGCTATAATTGAGTGTATGATTATTCTACCTATTCCTTAACAAAGGCAAAAACAAATTAAATTTACAATTTCCTTTAAAACACAGAAAGAATATAAAGTAGCCATTCATACTACCATTGCATTAAATCTAGTTCTAATTATCCATTTCCTGACCTGCCTAAGAAAAAGAAAATCCATTTACATCATCACAATACAATGATCAAAATCAGAAAATTTAATATTGATGCAATACTATTATCTAATCTATAGTCCAAATTTGAATTTGGTTAGTTATATTATTAGTGTCATTTATGAAAAGCTGTTTATTTTTTTGTTGTTCAGGATTGATTCCAGAATCATTCATTTTTAGTTTTCTTGTCTCTGAATCTCTTTTATCTGAAAGAAATGTCCTTGCCTTTATTTCCTTTTCTTTTCTTTCCTCTCTTGATTTTAATATTTTGGTGCATACAGAACAGTTACTTATATATATTTATTTGGATATTTATAAATATTGCAAGTGAACTTTATTTTTTCTTACCACTCACAAAATGAATAATTTGATTTTCACATCTTTTTATTGGTCACATCAGCTGGTTAGCACTCCTCTTACTTGTTTTGTTTGTTATTGCTTTGTTTTTGCTCAGTTTTTTAAATAGGGGCTAGATTTATTGAGGTATAAATTGTGCACAATAAAATTCACAATTTTAAGTGGACAATTTGATGACTTTTAAAAATGTATAAGTCATTATACTATCATCACAGTCATGATATAGGACTTTTCTATCATATAAAAAAGTTCTCTCGTACCTTTTTTGCAGTCAATTTCCTCCTCTATCCCCCTGACCTCTGGAAACAACTATGTGTTTTCTATCAGTATAATTTTCCCCCTCTAGAATTTACCTAAATGCAATCCATTCAGTATGTTTTCTTTTATGTATGGTTACTATCACTTATCATAATACTATTGTTGTGTGTTCAGTAATTCATTTATTTTATTGTGGATCTATATTCCTTTCTATGGATATAATACCATTTGTTTAACAATATACTTGTTACGGACGTATGGGTTGTTTCCATATTTTTGCTGTTATAAATAAAGCTGCTATTAATATTCATGTACAGATCTTTGTTTGAACAGTTGTTTTTATTTCTCTTGGGCAATGCGTAGGAATGGAATTGATGGGTCATATCATAAGTGCATGTTTATTTTATAAGAAATGCCAAACTCTTTACCAAATTGGCTATATCATCTTCCATTTCCATCAGCAATGTATTTGTTTCTAGTGATTATGTTATATACTCTTGCCAACACTTGTCAATACTTTTTATTTTAGCCTTTTAATTGAATATATATTAATATTTCATGATTAATGTGCATATCTCTAGTGACTAATGAAGTTGAATCAATTTTCGTGTGCTTGTCATCTTTTTTTTTTTTTTGCTGTAGTGTCTGTTCAAATCTTTATCCCATTTTTAAATTCGGTTTATTGTTTTCTTGAATTATAAGAAAAGATCTCTATGTATTTGGATATGGGTCCTTTGTTGGATATATATTTTGAAAAATTTTCCCCAGTCTGTGGCTTGCCTTTTCATTTTCTTGTAGCAAAACTTGTATGCATTATTTGTTAACTGATTAGTGATTACACTATGGATCTTCAATAAACACATGCACTGACTATTAATATCAGTCTACTTCACTTTAAACGTAAGAACCATCCATAGTATAGTTCCACTTTATCTTCATTCTTTATACTATTGTTGCGATATACATTATATCTATACATGTTATAAATTCTAATATATGGTTAGAAATTTTCTAATAAACACTTCATATCTTTTAGAGAAAATATCTTTAATTTTCAGCAGATTGGTTATAATAAGCCTATGTATGATTTTCTCTGTTCAGTGATTTTTAGAGTCCGTTGAGCTTCTTAAATCTGTAAGTTTATGCTTTCATCAAGTTCAGAAATTTTGATCTTTATTTTTTTAAATATATATGTTAGAATGGTAATCTTTCACAGGTTACCAAGTCTCTGTTCATTTTCTTCTATCTTCTTTCTCTCTGTTCTTAAATATTGATTATTTCTAATTACTTGATTTCAAGTTCAAAAACGATTTCTCTGACATCTCCCATCTGATGATAATCTGCTAAGAGTTATTCATTTCAGATACTATACTTTTCAGTTCTAGGATTTCCCTTGATGTTAAAATATAATTTCAATTTCTCTTCTATGATTACCCATCTGTTCCTTTATTTTTCCATATTTTCCTTTAAATTCTTGATTCTATCATTAATGACTGTTTTAAATGCCTTATCTGTTGTTTCTAACATCTGGATTACCTCAGTGTTTATTTCTATTGAGTGTTTTTCTCTTGACTTCATATTACATTTTCCAGTTTTTTCACATTTTTATTAATTTTTTATCACATGTTAGACATTATGTATTATTTGTTACAATAAATCATCATGTCATCTTCCTTTAAAGGGTGTAGATTTTTTTTTTTTTTGGAAGGCAGTTACATTTCACCTAGTCAATCTTGATTTGATTTTTTGTTAGGGTGGGTCTATTTGAGTTTCAGACTTAGCCTAATAGCATACCTCTTACTCTAGGATGTGGTCCTTACTCCTGAATATGGTTCTTACTCCTAAGATGTGGACTTTTGATATCTTACCTGAATACCCAATCACTTAGTAAAGTCTCCATTCTGGTTTCTGGAACTCCAAAATTTCCTATTACTGCATGACCTCTTCCATCATTACTATATATTTTTCAGCCATAAGTTGGTGATCTTACCTACTACAGAGTCTTTCTCTGTTTCTGTGCAGCCCAACTCAAAAATCCTTAGTGAATCTCAATGCAGATATCTGCAGTCCTCTCTTTGTGCAGCTTCTTCTTCTGCCCCAGTTACCCTACTTGACAAATTATAATCATTTTATAATCCCAGAAATTTAATCTTGATTGTCAACTCATTATGATCGCCCTTTCACTTTCTCTTCTGTGACAGAGAAATATCTCGGGCAGAAAGTCAGAACAATCATGGAATATTGTGGAGGCTTACTTTGTGTCTTTCCCTTCTTCCAAAGATCACAGTCTCTTGTTCATGTTCTTCAATGACTTAGAACAGAAGAGTCATATATTTTGTTCCATTTTATGTATTTGACTTGTCAGTAAGGAAAATCTGTACAAGTTATCCAGTCATGCCCCCATCTATTCTTACGTTTTAGATTACTTCCAAACATATGAAATATCTAATAGACACAATCTAGGATTTGCACCTTAAGCACATGATTTTGGAAGTAATCTAAAAATAGATGGGGGCATGACTGGATAACTTACATAGATTTTCCTTACTGACAAGTCAAATACATAAAATGGAGCAAAATATATGACACTACTGTTCTAAGTCATTGAATTAAAGAGGGCATGTATTGAATGGAGCACTGGGTGTTATACACAAACAATGAATCATGGAACACTACATCAAAAACTAATGATGTAATGTATAGTGATTAACATAACATAATAAAATAACATTTAAAAAAAATACTGTTGTTATCCATTATCTGCATAATAAAATTCAAGCTCCTAAATAAGAGTTTCAAAATCCCTTAATTCACAATTTTGCTGGAATCACTTTTCAGACTCCTGCAGTCTCTGCTCTTCCAACTCACATGGTTTTCAAATTTAATATGCATAAGAATTATATGGTAACTACATGTTTAAAATGGATGTTTCTCTCCACATCTCACTTCAATCAAATTTGGTACATATAAAATATGCTGGGAATCTAAAATTTTAACAAACAGCCTAGGCAATTTTGATGTAAGCAGTCTAAGGCTAAATGATAAGGATCATTGTTCAAGTCTTGCAACTCAGATTGTGGTAAGAAGACCAGCAGCTCCTGCCTCAAATGAGAGAGTTTTAGAAATGCAGAACTTCATTCCCTATCCCATCCCTAACCAACTGTGTTTTGTTGTTGTTGTTGTTGTTGTTGTTGTTTTAATCCTAGCTGACAGGTTTACAGACTAAAGTTTGAAAAGAATTGTTCTAGATTATTTCATTCTTTAGGACAAGCATTTTTCACACTTCAGTGTTTTTATTCTTATTATTTCTTCTGCTTAAATATCTTTTTATTTCTTTTCCTAGTAGGAGATTATTACATATTTGAAACCAAGATAAATTGAGCTTCCTTGAGCTTTCTTGAACTCCCAAGCAGATTTTATTGTACTCTCTTTTGGGTTTCAATTACAAATTCACATTGTTTTATATTATAATATTTATAATTATTTATTTAGATATTTCATATGTTGTTCTGTGAACTTGTAGCATTGGGAGTCTTTTTCTTTAATTCCTCAGTGTATAAGGACCTATAAAATATTCTTGATAAATATTCTTGAGAAATTAATGAGTATCCAAACATTAGCACAAACAATACTTGACATTGATTGATATAATATACCTTCATAAAGACTGTCAGCTTAGAAGCTAGACTATTTGATTCCATATCTCAGTTCTGAGACTTACTAGCTGTGCATCTTTAAACAAATTACTCCCCTCTCAGTCTCTGAAATGGAGGAAATAGAATTACATATTTCATTGAGTGGTTTATAGTTTTAAAGAGGACAAACCATATGCAGTATGTAGCAAAATACCTAGCACATAGTAAGTACTCAATAAAAGTTAACTATCATTGTTGAACTTTCAAACATTTATTGAAGACCTAATGTTCAGCCATTTTTTTAAAAGATTTTATTTATTTATATTTATTTATTTATTTATTAAGAGAGAGAAAGAGTACACACACGTGCCAGCCCATGAGCAGGGGGTGGGGCACAGGGGTAGGGAGAGGGAGAGAGAGAATCTCAAGCAGACTCCATGCTGAGCACATAGGCCAACACGGGGCTTATCCCACAATCCTGATATCATGACCTGAGCCAAAACCAAGAGCCGGAAGCTTAACTGACTGAACCACCCAGGCACCCCTAATGTTCAACCATTCTATACAGAAAAACAAACAAAAAGGATTGTGTCTTCTGGATTATTACATTCTAAAGAGATGAGAGTATGAAATCCTAAAAACATTAAAGTAGTGAAGTCTACACTTAGATCAATGGATTCCAAATTTTTTATCATATGCCATATAAAATTAGCTCCCCCAAAGCATATTTGTTCATAAATTATAATTATGAACAAAATTATCAATAAATAGGTCTAGGCAAAAATACACTCTCTGGCAGACAGCGTTAAAATTTGTGGGTATAAATCCATATTTCATATGTCCTTTTTGATAATATCAAAATATTTTGACAAATTTGTTTTCAAATATGATTAAATTGTAATTAATTTTACTTGGAAATTTGGCTTACAAAAAGCTCAGATTACTAGAAAGAAAATTGCCAGCATTCTAGCTCTGCCATTTTCCTTCCCTTCTTCTTATATTAGTGATATACATTTCCTCTGTGATTTTTTCACAGGAATCTTTTAAAGATAATGTGCTGATTTTTTAGAGATAAATTCAGTTAAAATTAGATATTAAAATCTATAAATCCCCTGAATTTAGCTCACATAAGCTATAATGCATCCTTATATACTAAATGCTAAAGAAAAAAAAAGTGAGAAGCAACTCTCAACTTCTCTCCATTTGGAATTACAAGTTTTATTTATCATACTTTAGGTATTGTATATGACACATAACTAACTGATACATGAACTGAGACCACCAGTACAAATTTTCATGTTAACTATTAGTAAAATAAAATATATATAAAATATATAAAATAAAATAAAAAATAAAGATAAGTAGAATTTCTGATACTTTCTTTTTGCACCTTAATTAATTTTCTTACAAGATACCTGTCATATTGGCATTCTACTTTGGGGCATACTTCTTTAAATCATATCTAAATTGAACTCCTAAAATGAAACATAAGATTTTGAGGAAAAATTTGAGATTTCCATAATTTCAAACATCATAAGCAAGAATGTTAATGAACAAAAACATATCTGACTGTCTAATTAACCTCAGACATACTCTTCCTTCAATACACAGGCAAACCACTTGAAATTTCTCCAGTGAATGAAAAATTGCATTTGATTAGTCAACTTTTTTTTAAGCATTTCATGCTTTAAAAAAATGATAAAAGCAGGTGCTGAATGGTCATTTATTCCATCCTATAGACTTATAGCAAGATCTCATTCCAATCATTCAGAAGAAGTCATTTAAATATTTATTACATAGGGGAAGGGCATGGAAGGGGGGGAAATTTAATTCAACCTATGTCTTTTGGCTCACTAGACCTAGGTTCTTATTACCACACAACTATGCCTAACAGAAAGTTGTTTTCTATTCATGGTGATCCATAGCCTGGAAACTGTTGTATCTTTTTTTCTGATGTTTTTTCTTCCTTAACACGTGTATTTGATTGCAAAACTGATATTTTTTTCAACTATCCTAAAATCCAGGTCACAATGCATGTGTTTCATAGTTTCTGAATCCTTTACTTACATAGATTTTCTCTGCCTCAACACTACTGCTATTTTGGATTGGATTATTCCATGTTGTGGGGGCTGTCCTGTTCATTGTAAGATATTTAGCAGCATTCCTGGCCTCTACTTTCTAGATGCTGGTAGCCACTTCTCCCATCCCCAGTGTGACACCAGAAATGTCTACAGACATTGCCCCTTGAGGACAAAATCACCCCCTGCTGAAAACCATTAATTTAGAGGACAAAGTTGATTGATATCTTTTTAAAATCCAAGTTACCTTTTTATTTGAATAAATAAAGTTTCCTGATTAAAGAGAGCATTTTCTCCAAGTAGGAATTTGTCAAGATAATAATAACAAATTCTTGGAAAAAGAAACAAAATTCACACACACAAAAATAGAATCTTACTTTTTGTTTTTGTTTCTTTTTTTTTCTTTTTTGATACTTAACTAAATCTTCCAGTTAATTGCAACTTTTAAACACTGCTTAAAATTTTTAATTTAAGGAACCAGAAAACATTTATACCCACAAATTAGAGCAAACATTAAGATTTATTTTTATACATACATTTCTTTTTAGTAAACTAATATTTCATAATCTCTAAATTAACATGTTCTCAGTAAAAACTTGATAGGACGTTATTGAAAACACTAATTTATCCTTCTTGGAGAACCTTCCCTGACCCCTCCCAAGTCTGGATTAGGTGCTCCTCCAATGTACTCTCATAAACACCCTGTATATCTTCTTATACTGTGAATGATTCTCTTTCATTACATGGTTACTTCTCTACATCTTCCTCTAGACTAAGGGTCACAATCTTAAGTACATGTAGGAAAGATACAGGTAACATAAATGAATTAAGGTGTTAGATAATATGACAAAGTTAAATGGGGGCTAACACTTGGACTCAGTGTTTTTGAGACATAAGACATGGTGGAGACTGTGGCAAATTAGAGAACTTATGCTCCATGTAAAGGAGCAGTCAACATTCAGCTCCAGCTAATCATTGCCATGTAGGCAGGTAAGCCCAGTATTTCCCCAAATTTCAGAGAATCAGAAATTATGAAGTTTCCTGATATTTAATTTCCATTAATTCAAAATTTTAGTTTTAACTATTATGCAAGCCAAACCATATACATAGTTTCCCCTTTGTGACCTGTTTCTATGAGCACCACCAAGGCAGAGATTAGATCTAAATTTCTTATCATCTTAATCTAAGTGCATAGAATAATTCCTGGTGTATATTCATCAATAAATACATGTTGCATAAATAAATAAAGTAAGTTATAATTCTATGGTGAATAATTCTATTATTCAAAGGAGGAAGAATCATGTTGACATTGGACAAAATATGGTTCTATTTTGGCCATTAGATGTGGAAATTAGAAAATTGTCAGATATCTCCTTAAGGAATGTTTAGTAAATTTGTGGGAATAGAGAGTGTAAAAATGGATTGAAAATAAATGGAGTTGGGAAAATGTAGGCAATGAATAAAGATTGGGCAGTATCTTGAGGAGAGATAGGATCACAGAAAGATTCTACAATAGTGTGTTTCTCGATCTTTTTAAAGTTTTGCTTCTTTGGATAAACATAAACCTTCACTGTCTGTTTACATGTATTTTATTTTAAAATAAATAAAATTAAAGTGAAAACAAATTAAAGAAATTATATTACTCAATTTGCTTTTTCAAACAGCATGTATTTGCATTCTCCCAAATTCCCAGAGATTCTGATTAGCTCCTCCCTATTAAATCAACACTATATTATTGGAAGAGAGAACAAGTATATTCAAAGGCCAATTAGGAGCAGCCCACAGGACATGATTATTGAACACTAGGAAACAGAAGAGGAAGGGTCAGCAAAAGGGATGAGAAAAAAAAAGCAAAATTAGAGGCCTTACCTCGAGTACAGGTACTCAATCTACAAGTGTGTTCCTTCTCTCTTTTCTTTCCTTTTTTCAAAATTTCAAGCAAAGTCAAGTATTCCTGTCACACCAAAACCTTTAATAAGTGCTATCTTTTGCAGAGGTAAATTCAGAATTATTTCAACAAGAGGCATGTAGGTGTGAACTTTCATGAGCAGTTATTTTTATACTGATTAATGGATCCTTTCATTAGAGATGTCTATGATACATGAGGCAGCTCTAGTCCATTAAACTTTAATGCCTAGAGCTAAATATGTTTCATACTGAAGCTCTGTATGGTCCCTTGCCCTAAAAGAAACATTAATAGTCTTTGAAGACTAAAAAACTGCTTTTTTACTTTTTTTCCCTACTAGCATAAACACCAGGCTGTAATAATTACTGGGCTGGGTAAATTGGGTTGTAGAGAAAAGATACATAAGTAAGCACATTATTAAAATATTTACTTATATATCCCTGTTTTCACACTCAGAAACCCAGTCTTCTTTCCAAACCGAGTTCAGGTCTTCTTTGCAGCTTGATCTGACATTTCAGGGAATATTAGAATATTTGCGTTAGATAGGGTATTACAGAAAACAATTTAGTCTGACTCTGCATCTTGCAGGTGAAGATATTGAGGTGTTTCATGATTAAACATATTTGGGGATAAAGTGGACTGAGATTAAGATGTAAGGTGAATGTTCTCATAGGTCAATCTTGGGGGTGACATTTAATATTAGTATATGAATTTATACTTGTAAGAATCTTGAGTTTACAAACATTCCCACATACATTATATAATTTGATCCTGTTACAACCCTGTAAGATGGATACAGCAGGTATTAGATTCCCTTTTTACAGGTGAAGAACACATGGTCAGGTCTTACACATGAAAGGCAAAAAATTGAGAGTAGAATATTAGTTGGGGGTGGAGGGTAACATGTTGTATTGAAAAAAGCACAGCACTTAAATCAGAAGGTCTAAGTTCAAATCCCAGTTAAGCTTTGATTTAAATGTGCATTAAAGAAACATTTTATGATATGCTATGTCAGTTGAGTTCTTGAAAAGCAGGCTCTGAAAGGGATTTTGGAGTGCAAGAGATTTATTTGGACGTGACACCTGTGAAAGGCAAAGGAAGGCAGTGGAATTAGTCTGGGGAAGCTGTCAGACCACAGTGCAGACTTACTAAAATCTTTGCCAGCCCAATGGGAGCTCCAGAGCAAAAATTGCCTATTAGAGGAGTAATGCTTGAGTGGCAATGGCTAGGTCCTTTTACCACCAGCTTTCTCAGTCAATGACTGGGGGCCACCTTGAAAAGATCTCAACTCTACTGCTGCAGTGGATCCTGAAAGAGCTAGCTAAGGGAGATTGCCAGCTAACCACATTCCCAGCCCATTCTTCTTGAAGGGAGATCTGAGTGGTGTATCTCTACATCTGCCAAACAATGGGAAATACTCAGTATTTTATATTAAATGAAAAAGGGAGATTATTTATCTCTATATGTAGTATAGCTCAATTGTGTACATAATAATTAATAACAAAAATTATGTGTCAAGCTTTATGCAAAATGCATTACATCATTTGATTTAATCCTCACAACTCTGTGAGATTGACACTATTATGATCTCCATTGTATAGAAAAAAAAACCCATAGCTTAAGAATTTAGGGAACATGTCTCAAATGTAGGAAGTGGCCGTTAGAATGCAAACACAAGTACTTTGCGGTGCTAGTCTGTGCTCGTATCTAGTTTCATGAAGGTCCACACCTGAGAAAAAGAATGGAAGGAAATAAATGAATAATTGATAATAGTGATTATATGGTGGTACTACAGATTATAAATTGTTATTTATTCCTTTATTCTGTTTTCTACATTTTCTACTATGACATGTGCTAGTCATCTGTTAAAGCATAACGAATTACCCCAAACTTAGTCCTCTAATACGGCAGTCATTTTATTATTCTTAGGGATTTTCAGTTCAGAAATTCAGACAAGATGCAGCAGGGATGGCCTGATTCTGCTAGACTGTATTTAGGGCCTCAGCTGAGAAGACATAAATGACTAGGGTACTTCATCAACCAGGGAATTGGAATCCCCTGGAGGCTTCACATATCTGGTGCCTGGGCTGGAATGACTGTAAGTCTAGCTTTAGCTGGGTCATGTGAGGGGAAAGCTTGTATATGATATGCAGCTTCTCTGTGTGGCCTGGGATTCCTTACAGCCTGGCTGCCTCAAGTTAGTCAGACTTCTTACATGGTAGCTAATAGCTTCAAGAACAGGTTTTCCAGAAAATAGAAGGAAGATATGTGGCTTTTTATGACCTAGCCTTAGAGGAAACATAGTTTATTTCTACCACACTCTTTTGATCAGAACCCACCTGGATTCAAGGGGAAAGGCCACAAATTTCACATCTATATGGGAAGATTATAAATGAATTAGTGTTGTGTTTTAAAATCTCCAAAGGACATATTTCCATAATTAGAAGAAAGTAAATTTTAAACATTAAAAATTCCCAGTTTAGTTTTCGTTCTGAAATAGAATTAGCAAAAAACAACACAAAAAAGTGTGTGTGTGTGTGTGTGTGTGTGTGTGTGTGTGTGTGTGTATTTAATTATGAGCTTTGGTGGTAGAGAATCTAAGCTCCCTGACACTAATGGTTGCTTATCTTGGCTTTATCCATAGTAACAATCACAGAGCTAAGAATAGGCAAGATATTAGATTCTGTGTTACATTTTAATGCATAGTACAAAGTTGGAGTTGCTAACATTACAAGAAATTTTTCCCATTTACATAAATCTTTAGAAGTCTGTTGTATCTCAAATCCTGTTTTTTCAAGGATTTGCTGGACATATTTTTTATCCAAGCCTTACTCTACCACACACAGATTTTCTTTTGTTTAAAAATAAATAGCATACAGGGGCTCCTGGGTGGCACAGTTGATTAAGCATCAGACTCTTGGTTTCGGCTCAGGTCATGATCTCAGGGTCATGAAATCAAACCCCACCTCTGGCTCTGCACTGAGCACAGAGTCCGCTTAAGACTCTCCCTCTCCCTTGGCCCCTCGCCTCCCAACTCTTGCTCAATCTTTAAAATTAATTAATTAATTAGTATTGTACACATAATGCATAACAGAGGCTTATTTCCCCACACTTTAGAATGCTTCTGTGTAAAATCTTTTAAAAAATTTTTGCCTTTAGATACTTGTTATATATTATAGAGTGCAAACAATAAGATCAACTTTGTCATATTTAAAATTTACCCATGTTATTATTTTATATGAATGATTTTTCCCCCTGGGAGGTGTGTGTCATATTGCTGACTTTTAAAATAATTCCATTAGAACACAATACTTCTGTAGAGCAGGAAGAAAATATTTGGGACTCGTCAGTTAAATGCAACAAAATACAGCAAAAGTATATCCTCTCTTTGATATTGGAACTAAGGAAGGATCAGCTAAAGCACCATGGATCATCAAACATGAAGCATGGACTTTAGAGTCAAACACACCTGATTTTGTATCTAGCTACAACACTTACAAACTACTTAAGGTTCTACAAGTACTTTAAATTCTTTGAGTCTGAACTGCTATCAGCCATGATAGGGATAATAGTCTTTTTCTCACAGGTAAGTTGTAAGGCTTGAAGAGATGATGTCAATAAAACATTTTACATGGTATTTAGCCCATAGTAAGCAATTTTTAAGTAGCAATGATTGCTTTGTTACATTCTCTTTAGCATAGCTTGGGAATATAAAAGTTCTATCTTTATAGTATTTAGTAAAAAAAAAATTAGGTCAATCAGAGATCAACTTGAGAAATCTAACCAAGTTATGAAAGGATAATTGAGTACTTCAAACTGACCTCAACATTTGACTATTCTGAAGAAATCATGACACACTTTCTCTTACATTACACAAATTTTGACTAAATAAGAGAAAAAATAAAGATAGTTGAGAAAAGGATGGATGTGCATTTACTAGAATTTGCCTGATAAATATTTCATCTATTGCATTATTTTACATGTATTTTAATATAGCCTAGTACAGTGCTTGTCATAAGATAGACATTCACTAACAAATATTTGTCAAATTAAAGAGTATCCATCTTTCTATGGATTTGTACAAGTTCTTCATATATATACAAACCACTTGTCAGTGTTATATATTGTGAATATTTCTCCAATTTGTCATTTATCTTATTGTATTTTTAATACTTTTATTTGCTTAAGTTTATCATGTTTCCCTCTATTTTAAAAAGGGATTTTGTGCTTAAAAAGACTTTCTCCATTTCCCTGCATTTAAATGCCTATCCATCTGCAGGAGAAAATGTTTTAAGGTGATGTCTTTTTCATTTACCTCAGAGACTTTAGCCCTCACCATTTAAAAATAAAAGTTATTGATGAGGTTGGAGTGAACTCCTGTGAATTGTTTTTGTTTTGTTTTGTTTTGCTTTGTTTTTTTTCTGGAGGAAGCAGAACAGGTAGACATTTCCTGTTTCCAGTACTGCTTCAGAGTTTTCCTATGTTTTAATACTTTGATTCAGTGGGTAACTAATGAAGCAGAAGTAAAGTTGTAGGGAGGATGTAAGGGCAAAGGAGAAACAGGAGTTAGATTATGGAGTCAGTTCACTTTCTTATTTGGAAGTTTTCACTGAGGACCAAACTAAACCCCAGTCTTCTATGTCTGATGGCAGTAAGTTTATTGAGTATTATTTTGCCAGGTACCTTACAAATACTTTAAATGTATTATCACATCAGTTGTGAATGCACAGTTTGTATATGTATCACATCAGGACATACAGTTACTGTCCCCTTTATTTATAACCAAGGAACTTAGTATAAAGGGGTTATGTAACTTGCCCCAGCTGACAATCATTAGCAGAGCTGGTGTTCTAACTACAGAGTAATTCTAGTACCCGCAGTCTTAACCCTAAGGATCTCATGTAAGTATCTCAAACTTGACAGGTGAAAAAAAAAAATTTTATTTCTACCTCAAAAACTGCTTCTTCCTGATTCTTCCCTAGCTCTGTATCATGTCATTTTCCTGCTAGCTATTGCACTTGGAAAAAATTCAAACACCAAATACCATGGCCTACAAGACCCTATAAGATCAGGGGTCTTAGACCTCATCTTGAACATTACTTTTCCTTTTATTTTTAATTAACATATAATGTATTATTTGTTTCAGGGGTACAGGTCTGTGATTCCTCAGTCTTACACAATTCACAGCGCTCACCATAACACATACCCTCCCCAATGTCCATCACCCAGCCACCCCATCCCTCCTGCCTCCCTCCACTCCAGCAACCCTCAGTTTGTTTCCTGAGATTAAGAGTCTCTTATGGTTTGTCTCCCTCTCTGGTTTCGTCTTGTTTCTTTTTTTTTTTTTTAAGATTTTTTACTTTTTTATTTAACAGAGAGAGAGAGTACAAGCTGGCGGAGTGTCAGGCAAAGGGAGAGGGAGAAGCAGGCTCCCTGCTCAGCAGGGAGCCCGATGTGGGGCTCAATCCCAGGACCCCGGGATCATGAACTGAGCTGAAGGCAGACACTTAACTGTCTGAGCCACCCAGGCGCCCCTGGTTTCGTCTTGTTTCATTTTTCCCTGCCTTCCCCTATGATCCTCTGTCTTGTTTCTCAAATTCCTCATATCAGTGAGATCATATGATAATTGTCTTTCTCTGACTTGACTTATTTCGCTTAGCATAATACCCCGTAGTTCCATCCATGTTGTTGCAAATGGCAAGATTTCATTTTTGATGGCTGCATAATATTCATTCCATTGTGTGTGTGTGTGTGTGTGTGTGTGTGTGTGTGTGTGTGTGTGTGTGTATCCACCACATCTTCTTTATCCATTCATCTGTTGATGGACATCTAGGCTCTTTTCATAGTTTGGCTATAGTAGACATTGCTGCTATAAACATTGGGGTGCAGGTGCCCCTTCGGATCCCTACATTTGTATCTTTGGGGTAAATAACCAGTAGTGCAATTGCTGGGTCATAGGGTAGCTCTATTTCTAACGTCTTGAGAAACCTCCATACTGTTTTCCAGACTGGCTGCACCAGGTTGCATTCCCACCAACAGTGTAGGAGGGTTCCCCTTTCTCCACAGCCGACAGAGTGGGAAAAGATATTTGCAAATGACATATCAGATAAAGGGCTAGTATCCAAAATCTATAAAGAACTTATCAAACTCAACACCCAAAGAACAAATATTCCTTTCTTTATTTTTAACCTACTCAACACTGGCCTTCAAGCATACTAAGTTTATTTCCATCTTAAGAAATTATGTGTTTCACACTTAGCTGCTACCTGATCTTCAGTGGCCATCCTTGAAATTGTGACTTGGATTTCTCCTTTTTGGTATTTACTATTTATCTCAAAGTGTACCTTCTCAGAGAAGTGAAGCATTCCCTGACTACTCAGTTTAAAGTAGCCACTTTATCATTTGCTAGTTTTCCTTCATTGGTACTTTACGATACTGTATATAATATTTTTTATTTATTTTTATTTATTTATTTTTATTTATTTATTTTAGAGAGGAGAGAGCATGTGCATGGGGGGGAGGGGCAGAGGGAGAGGGACAGGAGAGAGAGAATCCCAAGCAGACTCCCCGTTGAACATGGAGCCTGATGGGGAGCTCAGTCCCAGGACCCTGAGATCATGACCTGAGCCAAAAGCAAGAGTTGGTTGCTCAACCTACTGAGCCACCGAGGTTCCCTTCTTATTTATTTTATGTCTCTCCTCTTACTGTGTATACAGTACAAATGTAAGCTCCATGAAAGCAGAATTTTAACTGTCTTACCCAATGCCATGTTCCCTCTGCTCAGAACAGTGTTTCACATACCATATATGCTATGTTTGTTAAGTATTTGAAAGTTTTATTGAAAAAGAGAATAATGTCATCAAAACTGTGTATAAGAATATTTATTTAGTAGCAGTATGGAGGCTGGACTGCGGTGGGAAAAGGCTTAATCACGGAGACTAGTGAGAAGACTGTAAAATGGAGGGTGATATTAGAAATAAGAAAAAATGTAGGAAGTACTAATGACTTAGATCCAACAGAATTCTGAAACTGATTGAGTTGAAGGACTCAAAGACATTTGAAACAAGAAAATGTCATTAATATGAATAAGAAATACTAGGCGATTTTATACTGGGGAAATTATGAATGGAATTTGCAAGAGCAATTTTGAATTTTGAATTTGAGATGCCATTGATAGGCAGGATGTATGGAATTTGGACTTAGAGGGATTTGGGCTAAAGATGAAGCTATCTGATTGTATAAGAATTGCCAAAGGTGGCATTTGGAATGAGAAAGTGGCTTGAAGCTAAACTCACTTTTTGAAGGCAGACAGAAGCAAAGAGGAGGCAAGAAGAAAGAGATCATCTGACTATAGACAGACAGGAAGAGAATTGACACTGGATTTGGTAAACAAGGTTACCTTCTGAAACTGAGGAGGTGATTTCAGGACCATGGTGAGTCCTTCTGTCTTAGGTGGAAGAAACTAGCATGGCAATTTCTCTTGATAATATAAGGCAAGCACAAAGGGAGAAGAGATGGTGTGAGAAAGAGCAAAATTCAATGTGTAAGGAGTATTGTGAACTCAGTTGGGATTTATGTAAGATTTGGGTATACATAGCTAGAGATTACTGAAGAAATGAGATCACAGCTGTCAGCAGTGAGTGTCAATAACTTTTTATGGAAACTTGGAAAATGAAGGCAAGGATAAAGATAAAATTAGCTTAGCTTTAGTGGAAAAAAAAAAGAATGGAGAAAATGCAGGTCTATATCTGAACAGAAGGAGCCAATGGAATAGTAGAGGAACACAAAATCTTTAACTTATTTAGTAGAACAGGTGTGCAGAGTAGAAAATTTGGAAACTATAACATTAATTTTGCTATTTAGAATTCTTTACCAAAGTTTTTTCACTTTTTTATAACTTCTTTTTTATAACCTTCAATTATGTGTAACAGGATTAAGAAATCAAACTTGTTTTTTTAAATGAGAGGATTTTCTTCACCAACAGTATTTGAAATAATATGTTTATGGATAAGTGCAATGACCTATCTCATGAAGACTTGACTTTCTTGCCACAGACTGTGTTTGAGTTGTTGGTGGGCCAAGTATTAAAGAAGTTATGGTTTGAATTCTTACTTTGAGAGAGAGGATCAAACATGAAGACTGTTCTTTGCATTCCCTTCCAATTGTGGGGTATTATGAATATGTGACCTTCCATATCACTCTTTTGAGTGTTCTGACTTACAAAATAAGGTATATAATAGTATTTTTTTCATAGGCAATTTAGAGAAATACTTATTTTTTATTTTATTTTTTTATTAAGCATTTTTAAAGTGCTACCATGTACCAGGTTTAAATAAGTTAATGCATATGAAAGGTTAATTACATAATAAAAATTCAGTGAATGTAAATTGCTCTTAGTATTGTGAAAAGTTCCCTGTCTTTCTAAGGACAGAGATACACTGCAAATAATAGTACAAGGAAAGTAAGGATCACTTTGGCCATTGCATAAATTATTCTAATTCAAAGGCCTAAATATTACTTCAAAACATTTTCACTGTTAAAATGAGTTAAGAAAGACACTACTGATTAATTATGTATAGGGCCATGACACTATGTGTCTTTAATGTGTACAGGAACCATGACACATATGTAGAGAAGAAGCAATTACTGAATTACCAGGAAATAGTCCACTGCAGTCAGTCCAATCATGCAGTTGCCAGGGAAAGCACATTTTTCGGAGTGACCTACACATAAGACTGAGTTGAGTTTGCAAGAGCCTCACCATAGGTAATGTCCTTTCTATCTTTTATGGTCAAGTGGTAGAGGATTGATTGAAACTGAATAGCCTTGTCATTTGTTCCTACGTTTCAAGCATTTGAGAGCTGCTCTCTGCTGTCTCATGTGCTCTTATACCAGAAATCACACTTAGGTTTTCTTTGAGCGCCTAAACTGGCTGACAGTCAGGGAATCAATATATCCTGTTGCACAGTGTCCAAACCTGCTATTAGTAGAAAAGTAACACTAAAGATGTGTTTCTTTACAGGACAGTGCAGAATTGATCACTTCTCTGCTTCACAGTGGAGCTGACATACAGCAGGTTGGGTATGGTGGCCTCACTGCCCTCCATATTGCTACAATAGCTGGTCACCTGGAGGTAAGTCTCACCTTGGTCACCTGTGAAAACAAACCTGGCTCTTTTGATTCTTGTTCTGAACTATTTTCAAAGGCTGGCTTTTCAGATTCTAGGAGTTGGCTTATTTTTTAGCTACTTGAATACATACATTTATTTTGAGGATCAAGTTAAGCTATATAAATGCTCTTTTGATAGTTAATGCAGGCTGTTTTGTAACAATATAATCAAACATCAATTAATATAAAGATGGCTGGATACACACGGGCTTTATAGAAGTGATTAAAAGCATAGATTTTGGAGTCAGGCAATCACTTACTGTGTTTACCTCAAACAAATTATTGTCATCTCTGTTTTCTTCATTTATGAAATAGAAATTATAATAGGTTTATTGTAATGATTAAATTAGATAATCCATATAAAGCACTTTGCAGATTGCCTCATGCAGATTAAGGACTCAGTGAAAGATCATTCTTTCATTCATTCGCTTGTGTATTATTTGATTTATTAAGCATCTGTTGTGCCACAGATAGTGTTCTAGTTCTGAGGTGAGAGTAGCAAAAAAATAGGCAAAACTCCATTTTCTTGGAATTTAGTTGTAGAGAATGAGATAGACAATAAAGAAAAGAAAACATAATGTCAGTTAGTAGTAAGTACTAGAAAAATAATAAAACACGTTAAAATGAAAAGAGTAGAGAAGTGGGCACCATTTAAAATAAACTATATAGTAAAACTGTATATAAAATATATGTGATAACACATGCAAAGACCCTGTGGCAGAAAAGAATTAGTTGTGTTTCAGGGACACAAGTAAACCAAAGTTATTAGTGTGGTGTGAGCTAGAGATAGAGTGATGGAGATGAGGTCGGGTGGCTGGTTACAAACAAGATCACAAAGTGCTTTTAAACACCAAGGGAAGGACTCTGGATCTTGTCTTAGATTTAATTACTAAAATATTAATTTTATACATACAAAGCATTTTGTATTATTTATTTAATCTACTCACAAATCCTCATGAAATAGTTTTTAATGTCACTGCCATTTGATAGATATAAAACCATGGCTCTTCTATAGTCATTGTCTTTAGATATTGCAAAGCCATTGAGAAAAAGAGCCATGTCTGGAATCCTGGTCAGTTTACTCAAAATCTCATGATTTTCACACTGTAGTATTAGTGATAAACACAATATCTTTATTATTAAATAGTTATCTAGTTCTCCCTTTTAGTCATGTTACAAGTTAAATTGTACTTTCTTTGCTAACACACACACACACACACACACACACACACACACACACGCCAACTGTGAGCAAGTAGAGCTGCATATAAAATCATATATAAAACCTATAAAATGGGTTTGATCCACTTCCCTTAACAGAGTCACTTTATTTTTTTTAAGATTTTTTTATTTATTTATTCATGAGAGACAGAGGGAGAGAGAGAGGGAGAAGGAGAGAGAGAGAGAGAGAGAGAGAGAGAGAAGCAGAGGGAGAAGCAGGCTCCCAAGGAGCAGAGAGCCCGATGCGGGACTTGATCCCAGAACTCTGGGATCATGACCTGAGCCGAAGGCAGACGCTTAACCATCTGAGCCACCCAGGTGCCCAACAGAGTCACTTTAAAGCGCTCTTACAGTCAATAAATATTAACATATCTCATTGAGAGCAAAATAGTTTCCTTCATGCTGACATTTCCACCCTTTACTATATCTTATTTCTCCCCCCAAAATAGATCTTTTGGTGAGATTCACTGTAAATATAAATGAATCTGTTATAAAGGGGAAATTTCATTAGAATCACCTAAATATCAGTGTTTTCCAAAAAAGAAAACAACTGAGGCCAGTGATAAAGTAAATGGAAGGTAAACATTAAGAAGTCTGCGTGGAAGAATTGGCAAGGTAGACGTTCAGTTCCAGCGAGATATGTTCAACCTCTTAATTCAGTGGTGGGGAGGGGAATGGCAGAATATGTTTTGCAAAACAAAATCCTTTTTGTCTACTGCTGAGCTGATTACATTTGTAAGGGATAGACTTACAAGTTTCAAAAGTAAGGTGGTGAAGAGCTTGGTCTCTTCATTTCCTATTCAAATACTCTTTTTTTGCTTTGTAAATCATAGTGTGGAAGGAAATATAATTCTACCAGCCTTAGGGCAAACTTTACCAAAATCATTCCAGATAGGTTTCTACTCTTGTCTTGCATTTCTTCATGGATTCTCCAACTTCCTTTATTAGCTGTTGTATAACATTTAGTGACTTTTATTGTCAATCACTGCTGGTGCATAAAACAGGTTTTATATACATTAACCTTTATTCTCTTCTTATCTAATGGACTAATTAAGGTACAAATCAGATAATAAAAGAAAATGATATTCAAAAAACCTACAAGCATCATATTCAAAATGCAAAATTATTTTCTTTGAATTATTTTTCCAAAGCTATTAATTGCAATACTCACTTTTAATATATTTTCTTCCCCCATACTCATTCATTCATTTAATAAATATTTTTGAACCTCTACTTTTTCCATAGCATAGTGCTAGAATATGGGAATGATATAAGAAAATATGACATACTTTTTTCTTCTAAAGACATTATAGTGTAGCTGGACACACAAAATTAATACACAGGAAAAATTATATAAACAATTCAAAAGTAAAATAGTACGGACGGAAGGGAAAAGAGTCAAAGATCAGAGTGACTTTGGTAACTAGGAACAATTAGAAACCTAGCAAGAAATAACAACACAAAGTGAGGAGTGTTAGGAATTCACTGGGAATAGAAATCAACGTGGACTGAAAGAGTTGGGGAAGGATTTATGAGAGAGGTTTTGAAATTGAGCTGAACTTTAAAGAGTAGTGAGAACTGGACAGAGAAGAGAGGAATCATGTCCAGATATGGTAAGAAGAATGAGCTGAACACATTTAGGGGAGAGTGAATATAATGCTAGATGAACAGATTGTGAAGAGTCCCTACAAGTAAATTTGGATGTTGGGAATGGACCAGACTAAGGAAACTGAGAATAAAAGTCCAAGGAGTTTAATTCAATTCAATAAGCAATTATTGTAGTTTATGATGTGTAACACACATGCCTAGATGGTGTGGTAGATAAAGAGATAAATAAAAGATGGAAATTCTTTTTTTAAATTTTATTATGTTATGTTAATCACCATATATTACATTATTAGTTTTTGAGGTAGTGTTCCATGATTCATTGTGTATACACCCAGTGCTCCATTCAGTACATGCCCTCTTTAATACCCATCACTAGGCTAACCCATCTCCCCAACCCCCTCCCCTCTAGAACCCTCAGTTTGTTTCTCAGAGTCCATAGTCTCTCATGGTTCATCTCCCCCTCCGATTTCCCCCCTTCATTTTTCCCTTCCTATTATCTTCTTCTTTTCTCTTTTTAACATATGATGTATTATTTGTTTCAGAGGTACAGGTCTGTGATTCAACAGTCTTACACAATTCACAGCGCTCACCATAGCACATACCCTCCCCAATGTCTATCACCCAGCCACCCCATCCCTCCCACCCCCCACCACTCTAGCAACCCTCAGTTTGTTTCCTGAGATTAAGAATTCCTCATATCAGTGAGATCATATGATACAAGTCTTTCTCTGATTGACTTATTTTGCTCAACATAATACCCTCCAGTTCCATCCATGTTGCAAATGGCAAGATTTCATTCCTTTTGATGGCTGCATAATATTCCATTGTATATATATATATATATATACCACATCTTTATCCATTCATCTGTCGATGGACATCTTGGCTCTTTCCACAGTTTGGCTATTGTGGACATTGCTGCTATAAACATTGGGGTGCACGTACCCCTTCAGATCCCTACATTTGTATCTTTGGGGTAAATACCCAGTAGTGCAATTGCTGGGTCATAGGGCAGCTCTATTTTCAACTTTTTGAGGAACCTCCATACTATTTTCCAGAGTGGCTGCACCAGGTTGCATTCTCACCAACAGTGTAGGAGGGTTCCCCTTTCTCCGCATCCCTGCCAACATCTGTCGTTTCTTCACTTGTTAATTTTAGCCATTCTGACTGGTGTGAGGTGGTATCTCATTGAGGTTTTGATTTGGATTTCCCTGATGCCAAACGATGTTGAGCACTTTTTCATGTGTCTGTTGGCCATTTGGATGTCTTCTTTGCAGAAATGTCTGTTCATGTCTTCTGCCCATTTCTTGATTGGATCATTTGTTCTTTGGGTGTTGAGTTTGATAAGTTCTTTATAGATTTTGGATACTAGCCCTTTATCTGATATGTCATTTGCAAATATCTTCTCCCATTCTGTTGGTTGTCTTTTGCTTTTGTTGACTGTTTCTTTTACTGTGCAAAAGCTTTTTATCTTGATGAAGTCCCAGTGGTTCATTTTTGCCCTTGCTTCCCTTGCGTTTGGTGATGTTTCTAGGAAGAAGTTGCTATAGCTAAGGTCAAAGAGGTAGCTGCCTGTGTTCTCCTTTAGGATTTTGATGGACTCCTGTTGCACATTTAGGTCTTTCAACCATTTGGAGTTTCTTTTTGTGTGTGGTGTAAGGAAATGGTCCAGTTTCATTCTTCTGCATGTGGCTGTCCAATTTTCCCAACACCATTTGTTGAAGAGACTAGAAGACAGAAATTCTTGCTTTTTAAAGACACAGCCAATAGGATTTTTTCCCAACAGGAGATGACAAGCCACTGAGACTTTTTAAACAAGATAATGCCTGGAGATTTGATAAATAATGTATTGAAGAGGATTTCTTTGAACAAAGTGTTTAGAATGGATTCCAGAGTGATGATATGATGATTAAACAGAGAGATAAAAAGATTGGGTAACGGCATCAATTTGGAGGAGAAATCAATTAGCTCCAACATGTTGATCTACTGACAACATCCAAATTTCAAGTGGCAATATTCATTAATCATTTAGAAATACACAACTACCAGTCAATGGAGAAGTTGAAAATTATACGTGAAGTTGAAAATTATATGTGAAGAGATGATATTTGAAACCAAGATAGCTGAAAGTTATAAATTGAGCCTAATAGATAGTGAGGCACAGAGCCCCTATCCATAGAGACTTGAGAAATTACTGAACAGCCATCGAGGGACAAAGAAGGATTGGTCACAGTGATGTGAGGAAAACAAGGAGATTGTACTATTACAATAATTAGGAGTATAGAGAATTTCAGTAGATAAAGGATCCTGGGTATCAAATGTTGTAGAAAGTACCATGAGTACAATGAGATAAAATACATACAGTTTTTACTTATTATACCAAAAATTTAGATGCTGATTTCTCTCCTATTTTTCACTCTTGGTTAGCAGAGATGGTGGCAGTGGATCAGTGGGAGTTCCCTTTCATTAGTAGTCACCTTCTTTTATTGCCCACCTTTCTGTGTGCAACGACAACTGATGCTAAGTCTGACAGCCCTCTTTGCACATATCAAATTCAGAACTGCCATTAGTGTCTCAAGTGTGTTTGTCCTCCCATAATTGTGAATTCTATTATCAATTTTACAATAAAATTTACATTGACTAGGCAGCTGTCTCTTTCAATAATAGAAGAGAACATGTGCTGTGGCTTCCTAGACATGCTGATTGCAATTTGAGACTCAGATTTAGGCTTACTGTGCTTTGAAAAGGAGGCTAATAGTGCTTGTCCCAAGTCTCACTACTTCTCCCTGATTTATCCATCAGTACATGTGCATATGCTGCTTTATACAAGGCCCAAGATCCTGTCAGCAAACTCCAAAAATGCATGAAACCCTCTTCTCCCCTCTGCATCCAGGAGGCACATGTGTCATGTGCTCCTGCAACCGTGGAAAATGAAAAATAGTAGCTCATATTTGGTAGTGCTTGATTATTCACATGCATTTGTCATTTGGCTCTCCTGTTAGATAGCTACCATTATGCTTAGTTTATCAATGAGGAAACTAATGATTGGAGAAGTTAAATGACTTCCACAGGACCATTCAGACAATAAATAAATGAGATGAGTAGAACTCAAACCTGGTTATCTACTTCAAATCTGTAGTCTTGTAAATAAAAGAACAATTGTTCCTTTTTGACTCTTGTATGTGTTGCTAAAATAGGCTTACACCCATAAGGCACAAAAAAACGTATTCAGAAAACAAAGCATAAACTGAATATCTTACTATCTAAAGCCCAGACATTGTTACATATACAATTTAAGCAACATTAATTGATTCAAGAATAACTTTATATGGTACTTAGTATATGGGCACCAAAACCCATGGATGTATAATGCATGTCTGTTAGCACACAACACACACATATATCACACACACACACATATCACACACACACACACACACACACACACACACACACACACACATCCCCCAAGTGTAAAACACTTTATGCTTCGTCAAATAACTCTTGTAAAAGATGTTACACTTTGGTGTTTCATGCAGTAGTTTCTAAAGTTATCAGGAGACAAATCAATTATCTGTAGCTGTAGACAACTGTTTGAATAGCAGACTGAAAAGCATGTCTGGGATGGCACAATATATAATGTATAAGGGTTGTGGAGTGTTTTATTTCCATAGAAAGTCACAGTTTCATATACACTTGGTGCAGGTGAGAGTATTATTTTAATAGTTGAATTTATTCTATCCTACCTTATCCTTTTTTCAGATTGTGAACACTTACCCAAACACTGCTTCAGAAATTCTTCCCAGTTATTTTGAAATTTATTTCTGATTTCAAGGAAATGCAATTGATGTTGTTCCAGTTCATTCTTAAGTAAATCATCTGTTTCAGGAGAGAGTTTTGTTTACCATGAAGCTTCTGACTCTCTCTAAGTTATTTCTTTTAAAATGGCTTTAG
The DNA here is from genome assembly GCF_009762305.2 of Zalophus californianus. NCBI lineage: Eukaryota > Metazoa > Chordata > Mammalia > Carnivora > Otariidae > Zalophus > Zalophus californianus. The sequence goes on from NC_045598.1 coordinate 61,569,532, forward strand.
TTTTCTCCCCAAAGGCACAAACAAGTGAATGCTTGGAATTATAAAATGTGCTCTCTCCCTCTTTCTTTTTCTCTCTCTCTCTTAAAGAGATAGAGTGCTCAGGAGTTTTATAACTAAAAAGTATCAGATCTGCCTCCAGTCTAATGAATAGGCAGTGGTCCCTAATGAACTCCATTCTGAATTAGAAAAAACAGAACCCTCTGTCATTTCACAGTGTGCGGCACCTTTGCCTTATCTCTGATGTCTCCCAAAATTTTGCAGGTGGAGAAATAAATCCTATATGAACATCATGGGCTACTACAATTCAGGTACAAAAAGCATAGCAAGGGCCAAAGATACCAATTAATGTACATTATTATAATTGTTCAAATATCACTCTAGTGAATGCCATTAATGATTGATAGGTATTCTAATTACCATTCATTTCTTTTAAGATCTTATTTAATTACTTCAGGCAGAGAGAGCGTGAGTGAGAGAGACCTTGAAGTGGGGGAGGGGGGCGGAGAGGCAGAGGGAGAAGCAGACTCCCCGCTGAACAGGGAGCTGACATGGGGCCAGATCCCAGGACCCTGGGATCATGACCTGAGCTGAAGACAGATGCTTAACAGACTGAGTCACCCAGGCGCCCCTCTAGTTATCATTCTTTGGCATGAACTCTAAACGTGGTCTGAATAGTCATTTGCAGATCTGTGATGCCAAAGTTTAATATACCTTCATATCAAATGGTTAAATCTGAAACTAAACCTTTATTATACGCATAGTCTTTGAGAACTGAGACCTGATTTAGAAACACCACATCTCCTGTGGCATTCAAAAGTGGTTTTCTCAGAAGTCGAAACTAAGAAGCTCTATGTCCTAATTACCAAATGTGCTCAGTATTACAGAATACTGTTTATTAAAGGCAAGGAGACAGTCTCCTACTGTCTAGGCTTTTGGTCTAGAGATTGAGACAGGATCATAGATTATATATCATAATCAGTCATTTTATGGTTTCAGAAGCAGTACCTTAACTGGTATCAATTGTAAGATTGATACAAGAGGACATTACCTTGAGTGTCACTTTTTTCGTACTCAAGTCTTTGCCATAGGTTCAATTAGCTATTATTAAACCTTAAGTACTGCTTTGGGGGTGAGGCAAAAGAGCATAAGCAGGAAAAGCTTTATAGGCTAATAAAAATGTAAATGAAGTGTTCATCAGCTTGCTACCATGGCAAATGATGAAAGAAACATTACCTAAGAAATTAGATTCAAAGATTATTGCTAATCAAATCAAACTGAATGAGAAATCCCTTTGTAAACATTCAGCGTTTTGTGTGAATTTGCCTCTCTATGCCAACCCTTCTGTGCACTGAATTTGATTCCAAGATCCTAGGTACTCCATACATTTTTTTTTAAAAAGGATGGATAGATAGAGATAAGATAGATATATAACATGATTTATATATATCATTTATATATATATATATATAAATAACCATATTTATATATAAATCATGCTATGCAAGGTATCAGCTAGGCAGAAATAATCTCTGGGCTAGATATCTGTGACAGTTGATAAGAAACAGCTATAGATTTTGATGCATGTGCACTTAACCTTCTTTTTCAATGCCATATTCCCTACCAGAAATTTGAAGGCTGAGTTATGAATCAAGGTTTCTACAGCTTCCTTAAGTCACATCCCCAGAATTTCAGAACCTCTAAGCCCCTTCTGTCCCAGGATGGCAGGAAATTGCTACTCTTTTTCCCCTCAATTAGGAATACATGCGAAGACCAAAATTTTCCACCTGTTCTTTAATTACAGTAATAAAGTAGATGGTGAGTCCTACCTACTTTCCCTCAGGGATGATCCATTCTGGGATGGTATTTAGGGAGTAGAGCCCTTTAAGTATTTTAACTTTTCTGAACATTGTGTAAGCTATTTTCCCTGTAAGTTCCCTTTGGTGGATCTCCAAAGAAACTTTAGAAAGTTTCTGAGGTTCTGGTAGTGGGAGTGAGAGGCTAGAGCCCCGACAAGTGGCTCTCAACAGCTGCCCTCTGTCATAGCATCTCTCTTCTGAGGTGTCCCTCAAAGGTACTCGGCACCTCTGCTTCTTATCACTTGTTCTTCCACAACTGAATATCAGACTAATATAGCCATTATAAAGCATGGAACTATTAAGGAAGTCACACAAAGGTTTCTGGAGTTGCTCTGAGATACAATTCAAGTGTAACTACTTGAAGTTATCTTTAACCTTTCTGCCTTTTACTTTTTTCTGTGCCCTGAAGCAGGCTACTAGCTCCCTCAGTTCTGGACTGAGCTGTCTTATAATTACTGTAGATTTCCACATCTGAGAAAGATCCTGGCAAGAATTGAAGAATCATTTTTATAATTCTCTCCTGAAAGGTATACATTGAGCTATCCAGAAGATTTGGGGAAAAATTCCAAATTAAATAAGAGAAAGGGCAATGGATGCAAATCTTTTGTCTGGAGCAATCAAAGATATTACTGGTAGTGGTCAGTATGTTCCTTCATTCTGTCATTCATACTGTCATTATCTTACTCTATATTCCTACCATCATTATCTTACCAGACTTCCTGCAATAGTATTCTGTCTTGTAAGGCCTGTCTTCCAGTCTTTTATAGTCTACTTTATCCTAAACACGCCTGAAATTTTGCCAGATTCTCTAACACATGGCTTTGGTAAAGTCATTCCTCTAACCAAGAAACTTGCTGACTCCAAAATACACCCAGCAGGGGATTAAGTGGTAGTGATCCAGTTCTCCTACCTTTTCAGCCATGGGTTTTCATGCTTTTCATTTACAACCCACACTCTAAATTAAATTAAGTGTTATGCATTTATATTCCCTATGCTTTTTATCACACTACAGTCTCTTTATAGTTTGCCTCTCCCATCCATCCTCAAAGTTCAGCTGAAATGCCACCTTCATGAAATTGCTGGGTTCCTCTAGCTTGAGGTGTTTTCATGTTTCTAACAACCAATTGTAATTTATCTATACCTTTCTTATAGCATTTGACACTGCTTGTTTTGGAAACATGGTTTTATTTTATTATTTTATTATATATTTTTCTTGAGCATAGGAACTGCATGTTTAAAACCTTTATAGCTCTTGCAGATTCCACTGTTGTGCTTTTGCATCTAGTAGGTTTTTAATAATTGTTCGATGAATGACTAAATTAATGATTATTCACGTGTTCTTTTACAAATCACACAGAATGAAGAAAATGATTTCTCCTCTCAGTAAATGCACAAGAGATTATAAAGATACCTTTAATAAGGAAAGTTTCTTACAAAATCACAAGCAATTTTCATGAATAGCTTCATAAAAATTACTCTTACAAAATCTATAAAATGAAGGATACAGCCTATATAAACAAAAATAATGACTTTTTGTTTTTAAAATTTTCTGTCTGCCCATGCAATATATCTTTTTTAAAGTTTTCATTTATTTATTTATTTTTACATGTTAACATTATCTTTATTATTTTAAGTTAAAACAAATTTTTAAAATAATCAAATAGAGTTTCATTTAAGCTAGAACTCTCATTTTTCTTCTCCTAACATCACCCTAACATTTGTGGAATTCTGTATGCTTTTATTTTTTAAAGTTTTTATTTATATTCCAGTTAACTAATACAATGTAATAATGGTTTCAGGTGTACAATTTAGTGATTCAACACTTCCATACAGTACCCAATGCTCATCACAATAAGTGCACTGCCATTTAAAATATAGAGGAGTTTGGACTCAATCTAATGAAGTTTGACCCCATCAAAAGAGAGTAACAGAGTTTAAATTATTCTACTCTACAGAAAAGAAGTCCAACATACCCATAAGGGAGCATCATTAGTCTTTTAGATCTGCATGTCTCTCTCTATGACTTGGCTGAATTTTCCTAATCTCCATTCTAATCAGTAATGTTGTCTCCAATCTCACGTGTGAATTGTGCTCTCTGGCATAAAATCAGTTACTGACTCACAGTCCTGTGCTATCACACAGCCTCAGTACTGATAGCTTGTGATTCATTTATGAACTGTCAAGATAAATGAAGATCTTCAGATTATTTATATCTGCTATTTTTCCCAGTAAACTTACACTTAGAGAATTACTATATGTCTAATCCCTCTCCAACTTGATTTTATATCTTTTAGCCTAATTGGTGGCCAAACTGAATATACAATTTTCACATTGATGATGCAAGAAGGGTGTAAATGTGTTGTTCCAATAAGGAACCTGTCCTGGTTTAGATGTTGGCACTCCCATCAGCAAGTGTGATAACGTAAATTGTTGAAAATAAGTTGTGGATTATTTGGGATTATTTTATTGATGTCTTATTGTTTCTATTAAGTAGTTGCTTCTAGCTTTTCTGGGTATCCCCAGGAAAGTGAAAATCTCCTGTGAATCAGGTGAATTTAGTAATTTTCAGCTAACTAAACACTCTTTAAGCACTCCCACATACGAAGATACTAGTATGGGGTTACAGAGATGTATAGGATGCATTCTTTTCTTGAGATACTTTGCCATTCTACACTTCCTTCTTTTTGGCAAGAGAACAAGTCTGACCCCACATTGGAACTTGTGGAATTGTTGAGATTATGTCTAATTTAGAAAACCAAATCTTTATTTATTTATTTTTAAAGATTTTATTTATTTATTTGTTTGTTTGTTTGTTTGTTTGTTTATCAGAGAGAGGGAGAGAGTGAGAGAAAGCCCAAGCAGGGGGAGCAGCAGGCAGAGGGAGAAGCAGGCTTTCCACTGAGCAATGAGCCCTATGTGGGACTAGATCCCGGGACCTTGGGATCATGGGTAACCAATTCTTTTAAATGAGATTTTGTTTTTCTGACATGGGCGTCTTTATTGTTTTTTTAATTTAAATTCAAATGAGAGTTTAAATAAAATTTGTAATTGAATAATATGAATAATAAATATACCTTTGGTGGGGTGCCTGGGTGGCTCAGTCGGTTGAATTTCCAGCTTGATTTCAGCTCAGGTCATGGTCTCAGGGTTGTGGGGTCAACACCCATGTTGGTCCCCATGCTCTGTGGGGATTCTGTCCCTCTCCCTCTGCTCCTCGCCCAGCGCACATGTGCACACATTCTCTCACTCTCTCTAAAATAAATAAATAAATAAATAATAAACAAACAAACAAACAAATAAATAAATAAATAAATAAATAAATTTACCTTTGGTGTACTGTTGTCAAAATTATGGTGAAAACTCTCTGTGTTTTAGGCCTTAAAATTTTGCCTATGTTATGACCCAGCAAATCACCTTCTAGAAATTGATTTTATGGAAATAATGGGAAATTGGATTGCAAGAATGCTCCTGTAAAACAAATAAGAAAAAAATCTAAATGTCCAGAAATATTGATTAAATCAACCTGATCCATGGGTACAGTGGGATACTATGTATTCATCAAATATGGCATTGCACAAGTTTATACAGTTACATGGGAAGAGACTCACGAGGACTAATGAAACAATGATGTTATTTAAGTTTCATTTTACATTTAAGGTTCTTTTTTTCTTTTTAGTTTATCTTATTAGTATGCTGAATACATTTTCTTAAAAATATAACTTTACAAAATTGACCACACAGTTAATGGCTACACACTTCACCCTCATTGCTACCCAAAGGGAAGGTAACTGCTATTCACATTTTGATGGATATTCTTCCAGAGTTTTTCATATATATTTTTTCTTCAAAAATATAATCACAATAAATGCTCCTAAAGCCTTTTCTTATTTAAAACCTACTTGGGACAGCTTTCCAACTGTGCAACACATTCTTTGATTCTTTTATAAAAGTATTTTTATTGAAAAAAGTATGTGTACAAAAGGATATACATAAACATATATGAACTTCCTCATAAGAGCTTCATGTGAACTTTTGTTACTCTAGATTTATGAAAACTATTCTCTTGCTTTCCTTGATATTTTGTATATGTATGTGTATCTTTTTAATATCATGAATTATATTGTTTTGTTCTTAACATTTTTATGTTCTTGAATATTATATATATGGAAATACATATTTGTTGTGACATGTTTCTTTTGCTCAACATTAAATATGTAAGATCCATGTTAATTTGTGTAGCTGTGATTCATTTTTTCTTCCACTATTTATCCAGTTTATTCTTGATGAACATTTGAGTGATTTTAAATATTTTGCTATTATAGATAATGTTGTATGATAATATGTATATGTATTTCCTGGCATATTACCACAAGATACTCTCTAGGATATAAACCTAAGATTAGAATTGCTAGGTTATAGAATATGGGAATGTTCAAGGGATTGATCTAGTTGACAATCCCACTCAGTGTATAATTGACTGTATGATTGTTTTCTTGCTTCGTATCCTCACCAACATTAGTATAGTAGACACGTTTTTTCTCTCCAGCTGATAGGTATGGAATAGTATCACATTTTGGTTTTAATTTGTATTTATCAGCTTACTTATGAGATTGAACATTTCTCACATGTATGTGGCTCTCAGAATTACCTTTTTTAATGAGGTGCCTTTCTGTGTTTTTCTATTGAATGGTTAGTCTATTTTGATTCACAAAAATTATTTTCAATGTATTATGAATAATAATTTTTTTAGAGGGAGGGAAATCGAAAGAGAGAGAGAGATGGGGAGGGGCAGGGGGAGAGGGAGAGAGAGAATCTTAAGCAGGTTCCATACGCAGTACAGAGCCCAATGCAGGGTTCAATCTCACAAACCTGAGATCATGCCCTGAGCTGAAATCAAAGTTAGACACTTAACCAACAGAGCCACCCAGGTGCCCCATGAACAATAATTAAAAAGTAATAATTATGCACTTATTAAAAGCTTATTATATGCCAGGAAATGTTCTGAGCACATTGCGTAAATTTTCTTGTTTTAGCTAGGGGATAAACATCATTATTAATTTTGTTTTACAGATTAGGAGATTGAGATACAGAGGTTAAATAACTTGTCAAAGGTTATTTGTAGATCACAAAGCTAGTAAGTAAGTGATATTCTATCCTAGGTGGTTATGATCTTAACCACTGTTACTAAACTATCTCTCTTTTCTCCTTTATAGTTATATATGCTACAAATATCTTCTAATTTATAGTTAATGATTTCATATATTGTTTAAGAATCCCTGGGATTTTGTGAAGTTATTTTCTTATATTATCTTTTTAAAGTTTGATGGTCGTCTTTAATATTAAGTGTTTTAACCATCTAAAATTGATTCCAGTTTATGGTGTGAGGTCTGGGTCCACCTTCATTTTTTTCTATATTCAATTGTTTTGGCAACTGTTGCTGAAAAGCCTATTTTTTCCTTACTGATCTACAATACCAACTCTGTTATATATCAAATATTTAATTGTGATTCTGTTTCTAAATCTTTATTCTATTCAGTTGATCTATTTGAATATTTAAGGAACATTACCAGAGTGTCTTAATTACTAGCTACAGAAAAAGTCTTAGTCTATCTAAATATTCACTTATCACACAATGTTGCTCACAATATCCTCTTAATATTTTTAATTTTCAATAAATCAATATTGGTATGTTCTTTTTCATTCCTGATACTGGTTATTTTGGTCTCTTTTTACTTGTTAGTGTTATCAGAAGTTTAGTAAAGTTGGTTTTGTTGATTTTGTTCTCTTTTTCATTGATTTTTTGCTCTTACCTTTTCAATTTATTTTTTATTTTTATTGACACATAATTGACACACAATATCCTATCGGTATGATCTGGCACAAAAACAGACAGATAGATCACTGGAATAAGAATGTATAAAGAACTTACAGTTATACATTTTGGGTATTAACCCCTTATTGGATGTATGATTTGCATGCATCTTCTCCCATTCAATAGTTTACCTTTTCATTTTGTTGATGGTTTCCTTCACTGTACCTTAATAAGTTTTTAGTTTGATGTAATTCCATTTGTTTATTTGAACTTTTATTCCACTTGTCTGAGAAAACTGGTCCAAAGAAATATTGCTAAGACCAATATTTCTTACTTACAGAGCTTACTGCCTACTTTTTTGTTCTAGGGGTTTTATGATTTCACATCTTACATTTAAGTCTAATCCATTTTGAATTGATTTTTATATATGGTGTAAGGTAGTGGTCCTATTTTATTCTTTCAAATGTAGCTGTCCAGTTTTTCCAATACCATTTTTTGAAGAGATTAATTGACCATATATTTGTAGGCTTTTTTCTGGGTTCTCTATCTTATTCCAGAGAGCTATATGTCTGTTTTTGTGCAACTATCATACTGTTTTGATTACTCTAGCTTTGTAGTATGTTTTGCAATCAGAGAGTGTGGTACCTCCAGCTTTGTTCTTCTTTCAAGATTGCTTTGCTCTTTGGGGTCTTTCGTGGTTCCATACAAATTTTAGAGTTCTTTCCTTTAGTTCTGTGAAAAATGTTGCTGGTATTTTGATAAGGATATCATTAAATCCATAGATCTATTTGGGTAGTATGGACATTTTAATAATGTTACTTCTTATCTGTGAACATGGAATATCTTTTCATTTATTTGTGTTGTCTTCAGTTTCTTTCATCAGTGCCTTATAGTTTTCAGAATACAAGTCCTTTACTTCCTTTTTTAAATTTACTCCTAGATATTTTATTCTTCTTGATGCAATTGTAAGTGGGATGGTTTTGTTTTGTTTTCTTTTTAAGATGTTATTTATTTATTTCAGAGAGAGAGAGAGAGCACAAACTGGGGGGAAAGGGAGAAGCAGGCTCCCATCTGAGCAGGGAGCCCGATATGGCGCTCCATCCCAGGAGCCTGGGATCATGACCTGAGCCAAAGGCGGATGCTTAACCAACTGAGCCACCCAGACACTCCAGGATTGTTTTCTTAATTTCTTTTTTTTTTTAAGATAGATTTATTTATTTATTTATTTATTTATTTGAGAGAGAGAGAGCATGCATGTGCAGTGGTGGGGAAGGTAGCAGAGGAAGAAGGAGAGAGAGAGAATCTTAAGCAGGCTTCACACCCAGCGCAGAGCTCAATGGGGGAACTCAATCTCACAACCCTGAAATCATGACCTGAGCCAAAATTAGGAGTTGGGCATTTAACTGACTGACCCACCCAGGCGCCCCAATTTCTTTTTCTGATAGCTTGTTATTAGTGTATAAGAAAGCAACTAATTTCTCCATGTTAGTTTTGTGTCTTGTGACTTTACTAAATTTGTTTGTAAGTTTCAGCAGTTTTTTTGATGGAGTCTTTACTGTTTTCTATATATGGTATCAAGTTGTCAGCAAATAGTGACTTTTACTTCTTCCTTTCCAGTTTGGATGCCTTTTATATCTTTTTCTTGCTTAATTGCTCTGGGTAGGATGTCTAATACTATTTTGAAAAAATGTGACAAAAGTAGGCATTCTTGTCTTTTTTTTTAGATTTTATTTATTTATTTGACAGAGAGATAGACAGAAGTGCACAAGCAGAGGGAATGGCAGAGGGAGAGGGAGAAGCAGGCTCTGCACTGAGCAGGGAGCCCGATGTGGGACTCTATCCCAGGACTCTGGGATCATGACCTGAGCTGAAGGCAGCCGCTGAACTGACTGAGCCACCCAGGCACCCAGCATTCTTGTCTTGTTTCTGGTCTCAGAGGAAAAGTTTTCAGCTTCTCACCATTGAGTATGATGTGAGGTGTGGGTTTGTCATATATGGCCTATATTATGTTGATGTATGTTCCGTCTATACTGACTTTTTTGAGAGTTTTCATCATAAATAAATGTTGAATTTTGTTAGATGATTTTTCTGCATTTGTTGAAATGAGCATATGATTTTTATCCTTCTTTTTTTGTGTTTTTTTATTATTATGTTATGTTAATCACCATACATTACATCATTAGTTTTTGACGTAGTGTTCCATGATTCATTGTTTGCATATAACACCCAGTGCTCCATGCAGTACATGCCCTCTTTATTACCCATCACCAGGCTAACCCATCCACCAAACCCCCTCCCTTCTAGAATCCTCAGTTTGTTTCTCAAGTCCATAGTCTCTCATGGTTCTTCTCCCTCTCCGATTTCTCCCCCTTCATTCTTCCCTTCCTGCTACCTTCTTCTTCTTCTTCTTCTTCTTCTTCTTTTTAACATATAATGTATTATTTGTTTCAGAAGTACAGATCTGTGATTCAACAGTCTTACACAATTCACAGCACTCACCATAGCACATACACTACCCAATGTCTATCACCCAACCACCCCATCCCTCCCACCCCCCCACCACTCCAGCAACCCTCAGTTTGTTTCCTGAGATTAAGAATTCCTCATATCAGTGAGATCCTATGATACATGTCTTTCTCTGATTGACTTATTTCGCTCAGCATAATACCCTCCAGTTCCATCGACATCATTGCAAATGGCAAGATTTCATTCCTTTTGATGGCTGCATAATATTCCATTGCCTATCTATACCACATCTTCTTTATCCATTCATCTGTCAATGGACATCTTGGCTCTTTCCACAGTTTGACTATTGTGGACATTGCTGCTATAAACATCAGGGTGCATGTACCCCTTCGGATCCCTACATTTGTATCTTTGGGGTAAATACCCAGTAGTGCAATTCCTGGGTATTACAGTAGCTCTATTTTCAACTTTTTGAGGAACCTCCATACTGTTTTCCAGAATGGCTGCACCAGGTTGCATTCCCACTAACAGTTGTAGGAGGATTCCCCTTTCTCTGCATCCCCACCAACATCTGTCGTTTCTTCGCTTGTTAATTTTAGCCATTCTGACTGGTGTGAGGTGGTATCTCATTGAGGTTTTGATTTGGATTTCCCTGATGCCAAACGATGTTGAGCACTTTTTCATGTGTCTGTTGGCCATTTGGATGTCTTCTTTGCAGAAATGTCTGTTCATGTCTTCTGCCCATTTCTTGATTGGATTATTTGTTCTTTGGGTGTTGAGTTTGATGAGTTCTTTATAGATTTTAGCCCTTTATCTGATATGTCATTTGCAAATATCTTCTCCCATTCTGTTGGTTGTCTTTTGCTTTTGTTGACTGTTTCTTTTACTGTGCAAAAGCTTTTTATCTTGATGAGGTACCAAAAGTTCATTTTTGCCCTTGCTTCCCTTGCCTTTGGTGATATTTCTAGGAAGAAGTTGCTGCGGCTGAGGTTGGAGAGGTTGCTGCCTGTGTTCTCCTTTAGGATTTTGATGGACTCCTGTCTCACATGTAGGTCTTTCAACCATTTGGAGTCTCTTTTTGTGTGGGTGTAAGGAAATGGTCCAGTTTCATTCTTCTGCATGTGGCTGTCCAGTTTTCCCAATACCATGTGTTGAAGAGACTGTCTTTTTTCCATTGGACACTCTTTCCTGCTTTGTCAAAGATTAGTTGTCCATAGAGTTGAGGGTCCATTTCTGGGCTCTCGATTCTGTTCCGTTGATCTATGTGTCTGTTTTTGTGCCAGTACCATACTGTCTTGATGATGACAGCTTTGTAATAGAGCTTGAAGTCCAGAATTGTGATGCCGCCAGCTTTGCTTTTCTTTTTCAACATTCCTCTGGCTATTCGGGGTCTTTTCTGGTTCCATACAAATTTTAGGATTGTTTGTTCCATTTCTTTGAAAAAAGTGGATGGTATTTTGATGGGGATTGCATTGAATGTGTAGATTCCCCCTGGCAGCATTGACATTGTCACAATATTTGTTCTTCCAGTCCATCAGCATGGAACGCTTTTCCATTTCTTTGTGTCTTCCTCAATTTCTTTCATGAGTATTTGATAGTTTTCTGAGTACAGATTCTTTGCCTCTTTGGTTAGATTTATTCCTAGGTATCTTAGGGTTTTGGATGCAGTTGTAAATGGGATCGACTCCTTAATTTCTCTTTCTTCTGTCTTGTTGTTGGTGTATAGGAATGCCACTGATTTCTGTGCATTGATTTTATATCCTCCCACTTTACTGAATTCCTGAATGAGTTCTAGCAGTTTTGAGGTGGAGTGTTTTGGGTTTTCCACATAAAGTCTCATATCATCTGCAAAGAGTGAGAGTTTGACTTCTTCTTTGCCGATTTGGATGCCTTTGATTTCTTTTTGTTGTCTGATTGCTGTGGCTAGGACTTCTAATACTATGTTGAATAGCAGTGGTGATAGTGGACATCCCTGTCATGTTCCTGACCTTAAGGGGAAAGCTCTCAGTTCTTCCCCATTGAGAATGATATTCACTGTGGTTGTTTCATAGATGGCTTTTATGATATTGAGATATGTACCCTCTATCCCTATACTCTGAAGAGTTTTGATCAAGAAAGATGCTGTACTTTGTCAGATGCTTTTTCTGCATCTATTGAGAGGATCATATGGTTCTTGTTCTTTCTTTTATTAATGTATTGTATCACATTGATTGATTTGCAGATGTTGAACCAACCTTGCAGCCCAGGGTTAAATCCACTTGGTCGTGGTGAATAATCCTTTTAATGTACTGTTGTATCCTATTGGCTAGTATTTTGGTGTGAATTTTTGCTTCCATGTTCAGAAAGGACTGGCATGATATACTCAGAGCACTAAATGAGAAAAATATGCAGCCAAGAATACTATATCCAGCTAGGCTGTCATTGAACTTAGAAGGAGAGATAAAAAGGTTCCAGGATAAACAAAAACTAAAAGAATTTGCAAACAGGAAACCAGCCCTACAAGAAACATTGAAAGGGGTCCTCTAAGCAAAGAGAGAGCCTAAAAGTAACAGACCAGAAGGGAATACAGACTATATACAGTAACAGTCACCTTACAGGCAATACAGTGGCACTAAATTCATATCTTTCAATAGTTACCTTGAATGTAAATGAGCTAAATGCCCCAATCAAAGACACAGGCTATCAGACTGGATAAAAAAACAAGACTCATCAGATTGCTCTCTGTAAGAGACTCATTTTAGACCCAAAGACACCCCCAGATTGAAAGTGAGGAGGTGGAAAATCATTTACCATGCTAATGGACACCAAAAGAAAGCTGGGGTGGCAATCCTTATATCAGACAAATTAGATTTTAAACTAAAGACTGTAATAAGAGATGAGGAAGGACACTATATCCTACTTAAAGGGTCTTTCCAACAAGAAGATCTAACAATTGTAAATATCTATGTCCCTAACATGGGAGCAGCCAATTATATAAGCCAATTAATAACAAAAGCAAAGAAACACATCAACAACAATACAATAATAGTGGGGGACTTTAACAGCCCCTGACTGAAATGGACAGATCATCTAAGCAAAAGATCAACAAGGAGGGTGCCTGGGTGGCTCAGTTGGTTAAGCGACTGCCTTCAGCTCAGGTCATGATCCTGGAGTCCCAGGATCGAGTCCCGCATCGGGCTCCCTGCTGAGCAGGGAATCTGCTTCTCCCTCTGACCCTCCCCCCTCTCATGCTCTCTCTATCTCATTCTCTCTCTCAAATAAATAAATAAAATATTTTTTAAAAAAAGATCAACAAGGAAATAAAGATTTTAAATGACACACTGGACCAAATGGACTACACAGACATATTCAGAACATTCCATCCCAAAGCAACAGAAGACACATTCTTCTCTAGTGCCCATGGAACATTCTCCAGAATAGATCACATCCTAGGTCATAAATCAGGTCTCAACAGGTACCAAAAGACTGGGATCATTCCCTGCATATTTTCAGACCACAGTGCTTTGAAACTAGAACTCAATCACACGAGGAAAGTCGGAAAGAACTCAAATACATGGAGGCTACAGAGCATCCTACTAAAGAATGAATGGGTCAACCAGGAAAGTAAAGAAGAATTAAAAAAATTCATGGAAACCAATGAAAATGAAAACACAACTGTTCAAAATCTTTGGGATACAGCAAAGGCAGTCCTAAGAGGAAAGTATATAGCAATACAAGCACAAATATAACATGATTATAACTTCCTGTGGGAATCAATCCTTTCATTACAACAAATTAACCTTCTTTATCTCCAGCAATGCTTTACTTTATCCATGAAGTCTAATTTTTCTCATGTAAATATAGCAGTATTAACCTCTCTTGCTTAGAATTTATTGGGCATATCTTTTTCTTTCCTTTTACTATAAGCCTTTATAAATGTTTTACTTTCGAGATGTCTCTTATAAATAGCATATAATTGAGTTTTATTTTATCCTACCCAGAAATTCATCATTTTAAATATTAATCCACTTGTATTGTATATTTAGAGTTAAATCTACCAACATATTTTGAACTTCCATTTGTTCTATCTTGCTTTATGCCAAAAATTAAGTGCCTGAATATGGATGGTCTATTTCTGGACACTTTATTCTATCCTACTGGTCTGTTTGTTTGTTATATGTGGAAAGCACTCTGCTTTCATTGCTGAAAATTTATAACGAGTTTTGATATCCAAGGGTATAAATGTGTTAATCTTTTTTAAATTACTATTTAAATTTTTCACAGCCATTTTTGGCCTTTTACATCCTTTAAACATTTTTAAACCAGATTGTCCATTTCTGTGATATTACAACTTTGGGTCTTTTTTTGTGCATTTATTTACTTTAATCCCATATTCAAAATAAGCCACATTCTATTCCCACATCATGCTCCAACTCCAGGATCTCATCAAATAAGTCAGGTTCAAGTGTGGATGAGAATTCTTGAGTTTGATGCTTCTACTATGATTTATCTCAGTTGGATTCACGTGAAATAAAGAGACAAGTTTTTTGCCTCCCACACACCCAGCATGCAGTGGTGAAGTAGGCATGGATAATCACAATAGATGTACCTATTCAAAAAGTAAAAAATGGGCACACACAGCAGATAATCTCATATTGGTGTCACAAAGACTCAAACACCACAATATGGTCAGGTAGTACAAATAGTAATGAATAATTGTAGTGAGTTGTAAAGGCTCTTGGTCATTTATACAATTTTGAAGGTAACCATTTTCAGGTAATAAACGGTCATATGTGTGTATGTTGCTTTTAAATATAAATGCACAACTGCAGTTTGATTATTATAAACTTTATCATGCTATATATTCTAATTTTTTTATCATTCCACTTTTTCTTAAATCATCTAAATTTTTAGAGGTACTACATATCTGGAATAGATCAGGTCCTAGGTATTTGGATAAAGCATCCTCTACTGTAGCTTTCTCTCCTTTTAAGTTCTCAAATGACATTATAGTTTTATACTGATCAAGTTTGGGCCATGAAAACTGAGGCTCTTCTCCCTTATACTGTACAGAATATGCTTCCCTATACCTTATATGGGGGACACATGAAGGAATAGTACTAAGATCAGCAAAATAGTAGACATCTCATGGCCAATAAAGTTCTATAAAATATTTTAGATGTTTTAATTTTAATTCTGAAGGTATCAGAAAGTGTCCATTTTGGCTTATAAAAGAACATCAGTATCTCTTCTAAAAGTGCCATAAATAAGACAGCAAGTGGCAGATTTATTGTTGATCTATGTTTAATTTAAACTTGTTTTTGGAATATAGGAAAAGTGGTGAAAGGAAACTGACAGCTTTAAAGAGATATATGGTCTAAAACTCTGTACTACATCACTCATTTTAAATTAAGACTCAGTTTTATTCTTTCTGAAAGATATCAGATGTGGAAAGAGACAGAGTGTGGTCCTGTTCTTTAGAGAGGCAAAACACAGAAATAAAGAACCTCTTAAATTACTGATTTTGTGAAATATGTCAAGTTATTTGTCACCATAAATGTAGCAGCCTCTAACCTGAGGTGTGCTGACTAGTGATGACCTTATGCGTTTGGATGCTTACTGGCTTTTGCACCTTTATGCCAGAACATTGAGGTTTATTTTCTGTTTAGATAATTTATCACTGTATATGTGTGTAATCCTGTTTATCTTGTTATTTTATCAGGTTGCTAGTGTGAGCCCAATATTTTACAGTTATATATCAAATAAGTAGGCTTTAGCAATTTCAAAAGTCATTTTTTGATATAGTAGATTTCTATACCAACAGTATGTCATTGGCTAAACTATTGGGAAGTAATATAACACAGATTAAGCTCCTTATTTGTGAAAACAACTTTTATTGAGTGTTTTCAATGTGCCAGTCATTTTCTAAACACTTTACATTGATTATCTCTTTATATTCTCATAATAACCCCACAAGATAGGTGATATTTCTATCCTCATTTAATAGGTGAGGAAACTAAGTCACCCTATTGGATATGGGAACATTCAGGGTGGGAGAAATAGTATAAGAAACATCATGGTATATGTGGGAAAATACAAGTTCTATCTAAACTTTGAAGTTTAAAATAAGGGGATTTGAAAAGATGCTGGAGAGGGAAGCTGTGGCTCTTTTATGGTGAGACTTGTATGTCATCTATGGAGTGGAAAGCCAATATTTTTTATATTGTATTAAATTGAGTTATTTGTTGATATTGACATATAAACATATTAAGTGAAAGATGTACCAAATGACATATAAAGAAAAATCTAGGGTACCTGGGTGTCTCAGTCAGTTAAGTGTCTGCCTTCGGCTCAGATCATGATCTCAGGGTCCTGGTATGGAGCCAGCATTGGGCTTTGTGCTCAATGGGGAGTCTGTTTCTCGCTTTTCCTCTACCCCTCTCCCAGGCTCATGTGCACATGTGCGCTTTCTCTCAAATAAATAAACTCTTTTAAAAAATCTAATTTTCTTCACATTCAGAAAGTTTTCCAAAATTTCTAACAGATTTTATAACTTGCAATTCTATATGTTTTCATTTTGAATTCACTCTTTGGCTTTAGAACTGTCTTCTTTGCCTTATCAATTCTGTGGACAGGATTAAATGAAATCTGTCATAATGTACAAGAAACAAAAACCTAAGTAACCCATTGGACATCTATGGACATGGTAAGAAAGAGAAACATTTCTGAAAAGACTTACTTGGCTAGAGATGCATTAAATCTAGACTGTGGACCAAAAGATTTGTTTTCTTGTGTGAAAAATTGACTTTAAAAGACCTAACACATTCACAAAGTCATATATTTCACAGTGTTCTAAATATCTATATCACATCTCAGCTTTATAGGGGTTTTCTTTAAACATAATTCATACTGATCTTCAGCCAGTGTTTGTTACTATTCCTGATAGAAACTCCTTGAGTGGGATTATAGAATTATCATTTCAGTATTAGACGTGAAGATTAAAGCACATAAATGATTTGCCAGAGGGCAAAGTGAAAGTTGGGAGAGTGCCTGGAGACGAACATAGAGCACTAAAATCTTAAACCCAAAGCTTTTGTGTTCTAGGTTTAGCAAAGACCCTACTTGTACTACGATGCTGGTGTAGAATTGAGGATGATTATTCATAATTTCTATTCCAGTTTCTAGCAAACACCAGTCATGAGGCAGTATACCTATTGATTAAAAGTATAAGTATGCTCTGGATGCAAGAAAATTTAGGTTTGAATCTCAATTTTGCTGTTTACTACTTAGTTGGCCTTGTGTGGGGGTGGGGTGATCATCTCTAACCCTAAATTTCTTTCTAACATAACCATAATAACTGGATTTACTTTTTATGTTGTTGTGAGGAATAAATGTAGCTGAAGATCCTAGTACCATGACTGGTATTGATATATGCAGGTTCTATGACATTTTTACATCATAAATACGCTAATAATGTGATTGTACATTTCTTTGGAAATGTATACAGGACTTCTGTTAAAAATATGACTATCTATAAAATCCATACACATTCCCTTTGTTTTGTCTTGTGTTTGGTAAGAATATTTAACATGAGATCTATCCTCTTAAAAAATTTTGAAGTGTACAATACTGTATTGTTAACTATAGGTAGTATGTTGTAAGCAGGTTTCTAGAATTTATTCAACTAGCATAATTTCTAGAATTTATTCAACTAGCATAACTGAAACTTTATACTCATTGAACAACTCCCTACTTTCCCCACCCAACAGCCCCCAGCAACCACTATTATATTCTCTGCTTATAAAAGTTTGACTATTTTAGATACTCACATAAAAGGAATCATGGAGTTACTTGTCCTTCTGTGATGCTTATTTCACTTAGCATGATGTCCTCCATGTTCATGAATGTTGTTGCAAATGGCGGAATTTTTTTAAGGCTAAATAATATTCTACTGTATTCATTACCACATGTTCTTTATCTATTCATTTCTCAATGGACTCGGGTTATTCCTCTATATTGGCTATTGTAAATAATGCTGCAATAAACATGGGAGTGCTAATATCTGTTTGAGATCCTGATTTCAATTGTTTTTAAACAATCAGAAGTGGTATTGCTGGATCATTTTGTATTTCCATTTTTAATGTTTTGAGGAATGTCTGTAGTGTTTTACATAACTGCTGTACCATTTTATATTTCTGCCAACAGTGTATAGGGTTTGTAATTTTTTCACAACCTCACCAACACTTCTTTTAATAATAACTATCCTAGCCAGGTGTGAGGTGACATCTCATTGTGAATTTAATTTGCATTTCCCTAATAATTAATGATATTGTGCATGTTTTGGCTATATGTATGTGTTCTCTGGAGAAATGTCTGTTCAAGTTCTTTGCCGAGTTTTTAATGGATTACTAGTTTTCCTTGCTGTTAAGTTATAGGAGTTCCTTACATATTTTTGGAAATTATGGGGTGCCTGGTTGGCTCAGTCTTAAGCTTCTGCCTTCGGCTCAGGTCCTGATCCCAGGGTCAGGGGGTTCTCTGCTTCTCTCTCCTTCTCCCACTCCCACTCCCCCTGCTTATGTTCCCTCTCTAACTCTCTCTCTGTCAAATAAATGAATAAATTTTTTTAAAAAAGGAAATTAGTCCCTTATCAGATATATGGTTTGCAAATATTTTCTCCCATTTTATAGGTTGCTTTTCATTCTGTTGATTGTTTCCTTTGCCATGAAAAAACTTTTTAGTTTGATGTAGTCCCACTTGTCTCTTTTTGCTTTTGCTGCCTTGCTTTTGGTGTCATATTTAGGAAACTTTGAGAAATGTTGGATAAGTCTATTACCTTGATTGTGGTGATGATACCATGTTATGTTTACATATGCCCAAATTCATCAAGTTGTGAACATTACGTATATGTTGTTCTTTGTATATAAATTATAAGAACATAAAAATCAATAACAGTCACATTAAATGCTCATATACAGAAAGGATCTAACAGAAGGAGAGTTCAAATTCATAGATCAGTTACAAGTCTCAGAAAAAGACTTGTATGCAGAAAATTTACCCATTGTGTCCTAGGAGATGAAACTTTTGAATGACCCTAGTGTGGCAGAGCTGCTCACCAAAATCTATATTCTTTTGTCCTTCCCGGATGTTTAGGAAGACTGCATTTCCCCGTCTTGCTTGCAGTTTGGTTTGGCTTCACAACTGAACATTCAATGGAAGTGAGGCACACTATTTTCAAGTGTGGCCTCCAAAAACCTCCATAGCTCTTCTTCCATAACTTTTCTTCTGTCCTGTTGAATGGAATAAAGCCAGCTCTTTGAGAAAACATTTGGTGAAAACAGCAGAAACTTCTAAACAACTGTGTGGAAGAAGGCTCCATACCATCTTGTTTACCTGGTGATTATTGGTAAATGAGCAAGACATGAACTTCTACTGGGTTTGAAACATAAATTTTGGGTCCATTTATTGCAGCAGCGACTATTACCATATTATAGCTATTAATTATAATGATATGGTATATTATATGAGATATAATGAAAATTATAGTATACTGAAATAGGATATCAGATATCCATTTTTGTGGGCTTTCACAGGAGAAGGAGGCATGGAAAGAGGATCGGGAAGTGGAAAAGAGAAAGAGGGGACTGTATCTCTGCATTGTTTTTAAGTCAGATCTTCAACTTTGACATTGATACTCGGGCTGATTGCTAGTGGTTAGATGCCTTTGAAAGCCAGATTAAAGTGAAAGCACTGTAGAAACCTATTGCAGGACTCACGGAAAGTCTACTCACATTGACCGTAGGCATCAGGATGTTTATTGGAGCATGCCCTCAGAATCAACACCAATAGGGAAGGGGAGGAAGCAGGACTGAGTGGGGGAGAAATTGGACTGTAATGCAGTCCCAATAAAAGCTCAGTCAGCCCCATAGAGAGCTCTGAAACTGAGATGACCTTTGAGAGTTTTCCAAATTGGAATGAGGAGGTTGGGCTTTTATACTGGCAAAATAACCAGTCATTAGATTCTAGTGGCAGGGCAGCTCTCATTAGCCAAGGGAAATCTCCAGAGAGGTAGAGAGCTGAGGGCTATGCTGTTAGCACAGCAGTATTCCTGGCAGCTTAGGTAATGCATTGTACAGACATTGGATAGCCCTCTTATCTTAAGTGATCAGGACCCAAATTTAATTGGTTAATTGAAAAAAACAACGGTAAAAGAGAGAACTCATGTTAAAAATACATACCATATTCGAATACTTTGTTCTAATTTCACATATAAATACACATTTATTCATCACACTTTAAAAGTTTTAAAGCTTTTCTTTAAATGCAAGTCGCCAGGTTGGTCTTCAGAAACCTCCTTCTTGCTTGTAATGGGTCAGATACAACTTACTGCTTTAGTTTCTTTTGAATAAAGTAAGAATTTACAGATACATGCAAAGTATTCTAAATATAGAATATTGATAAATTGTTTACTACTTTTTTCTACTTATATTTCATTAATTTTTATTGATATATAAATTATATACATAAAATAACAAGACAACTAACATTATCAGTTTGGGATGAAATATGATTGATTTTTAGAAAGCATGCTTTTAAATCAGAAGTGAAGTTCTGAAAAGGTACCTACCAGCTACAGATGTTTGAGCAATATGTCACCAAGTCTCTGTTTTGCTACATTAGAAGCAGTCAATTTGGGACAGGCTAAGTGAGCTCCCACTGCAGGTCCTGCTATGCAGGATTTTTTTTTTTTTCAGCTTTATTAAGGTATTATTGACAAATAAAAATTGTATATATTTAAGTAGCACAACATGATGTTTTGAATATACATATGCACATTGTTTAATGATTACCATAGTCAAGCTAATTAACATATTCATCACCTCACATAGTGGGGAAAACACTTGAGATCTCTTTTAGCAAATTTCAAGTGTATAATATATTATTATTAACTATAGTCATCATGTTATAACATTAGGTCTCCAGAACTTATTCATCCTCTAGCCGAGTTTTTATCCTCTGAACAACATCTTCGTATTTCTTCCAACCCGTCAGCCCCTGTAACCACCACTCCACTCTCTGTTACTTTGAGTTCGGTTGTTTTTTTTTTGAAGTCCATGTAAAAGTAAGATCATGCAGTATTTGTCTTTCTGTGCCTGACTTAATTCACTTAGTATAGTGTCTTCTAGGTATATCCATGTTGTCACAAACAGCAGGATTTCCTTTTTTTTAAAGACTGAATAATGTTTCATTACATATGTATATCATATTTCATATATCTGTTGATGAGCACTTAAGTTGCTTCTGTATCTTGGCTAATGTGAATAATGCTGCAGTGAACTGGGAGTGCGGATACCAGTTTGAGAGAGCGACTCTATTTCCTTTGGCTGTAAACCCATCTGTGAGATCGCTGGATCATATGATAGTTACAATTTTTAATTTTATGAGGAAATTCCATACTGTTTTCTGTAATTGCCATTCCAGTTTACATTCCCACCAATAGCATACAAGGGTTCCCTTTTCTCTATATCCTTGCCAACACTTACTTTTTTGATTTTTGGTAATAGCCATACTAACAGGCATGAAGTAACATCTCACTGTAATTTTGATTTGAGTTTTTCTTATTATTAGTGATGTTGAGCATCTTTTATGCACATGCTGGCTATTTGTGTGTCTTCTTTATAAAAATGTCTCTTCAGGTCTTTTGCCTATTTTTGTATTGACATATTTGGATATTTTGCTATTTAGTTGTATGAGATTTTTATGTATTTTAGATATTAATCTCTTATGAGATATATGTTTTGAAGATATTATCTCCCATTCCATAGCTCCCTTTCCATTTTGTTAATTTTTTCTTTTGTTATACAAAAACTTTTAAGTTTCATACAGTCCCCCTCATTTATTTTTGTTTTTGTTTTCTGTGCTTTTGGTGTCACATCCAAAAAGGGAAAAAAAATCATTGCCAAGAGCATTGTCAAGGTGGTTTTCCCCTATGTTTTCGTCTAGGAATTTTACGGTTTTTATGTCTTACATTTAAGTCTTTAATCCATTTTCAGTTGATTTTTGTGTGTAGTATAAAATAAACATCCATTTTTTTTCATGTGGATATCTAGTTTTCCCAACATCATTTATTGAAGAGGCTATCCTTTCCACATTGTATAGTCTTGGCAACGTTGTCAAAGATTAGTTGAATACATATGAATGGGTTTATTTCTGGGCTCTTTATTCTGTCCCAATGGTCTAAATATCTGTTTTTAAACTAGTACCATATGTTTTGATTTTTATCACTTTGTAATATAGTTTGAAATCAGTAAGTGTGATGCCTCCAACTTTGTTCTTCTTGCTGAAGATTGCTTTAGCTTCTGGGCTCTTTTTTTTTTTTTTTTTTTTAATTCCAGTATAGTTAACATATAGTGTTATATTAGTTTCAGGTGTACAATATAGTGATGCAATAATTAAAAATCTGAATGGCTTCACAAATTTGTATGTCATCCTTGCACAGGGACATGCTAATCTTCTCTGTATTGTTGTAATTTTAGTTTATGTGCTGCTAAAGTGAGTACTATCTGGGTTCTTTTGTGATTTCCATATAAGTTGTTTTTTTTTCTTTTCTATTTCTGTTGCTGTTGGAATTTTGATGGGGATTACACTGAATTTGTATACTTATTTGGGTAGTATGGACATTTTAAGAATTTTAATTCTTCCAATCCATGAACAGGGGATATCTTTGCATTTATTGTATCTTCAGATTTTTATACAACTGACTTTTGTATGTTCATTTTGTATGGAGCATCTTTATTGAATTATTAATTTTTTTCTAACAGATTTTGGTAGAGTTTTAGGGTTTTCTAGATAAGATCATGTCATCTACAAGCAGAGACAAATTTTACTTCTTTCTTTCTGATTTGGATGCCTTTTATTTATTTATTTTTCTTGCTGAATTTCTCTGGTGGCACTTCCACTATTATATTGAATAGAAATGACCATAGTAGGCATCCTTGTCTTGTTCCTGATCATACAGGAAAAGCTTTTAGCCCTTCACCATTGGTATGATATTAGGTGTAAACTTGTCATATATAGCCTTTATTATGTTGAGGTACATTCCCTCCCTACCTAAGTATTGAGAGCTTTTATAAGGAAGGGACACTAATTTTGTCAAATGCTTTTTCTACATATACTGATATGGTCATATGATTTTTGTCCTTTATTTTGTTAATGTGGTGTATCACATTCATGGATTTGTGTATGTTGAACATTCTTGCATCTAAGTCATAAATCCCACTTGATCATAGTATATGATTATTTTAACATGCTATTGAATTAGGTTTGCTAGTGTTTTGCTGAGGACATTTGCATGTATATACATCTGGGATATTGGACTGTAATTTTCTTTTCTTTTAATGTTCTTATCTGGTTTTGGTATCAGGGTAGTGCTGGCCTCAAAAAATTAGCTTGGAAATCTTCCTTCTTTTGTTTTTTGGAAGAATTTGAGAAGGACTGGTATTAATTCTTTGAATGTTCAGTAGAGTTCACTAGTGAAGCTTTCTGATCCTAGACTTTTGTTTATTGGGAGGCTTTAATTACTGATTCCATTTCCTTTCTCATTATTGGCCTGTTCTGATTTTCTATTTCTTCAATATTCAGTATTAGTAGATTGCATATTCTTAGGAATTTATCTATTTATCTAATTTGTTGGTATATAATTGTTCATAATAGTGTCTCATGATGTTTTATATTTCTATGGTATCAGTTGTAATGTTTCTTCTTTCATCGCTGACTTTATTTGGATCTTCAAGCTTTTTTTCATAATTAACCCAGCTAAAGATTTGCCAGTTTTGTTTATCTTTTTAAGAAGCCACCCTTAGTCTCATTAATGTGTATTGTTTTTCTAGTCTCTATTTCCTTTATTTCTGCTCTGACCTGTCTTACTGTCTTCCTTTTGCCAACTGTGGGCTTTGTTTATTGTTCTTTTTCTAGTTTCTTGAGGTATAAACTTAGAATTTTACTTGAGATCTTTCTTTTTTGTTAATGTAGACATTTTTGTATTAACTGTCCACTTAGAACTGCTTTTGTTGCATCCCATAAGTTTTGGTATGATGTAAATCCATTTTCATTGCTTTCAAGATATTTCCCTTTTGATTTCTTCTTTGACTCTTTGGCTGTTCAGGAATATGTCATTTTACTTCCATATGTTTTTAGTTTCATGAATTTTTTTTAGTCTTACTTCTGTTATTACTTTTTATTTTCAGACCATTGTGGTCAGAACAGATACATGATATGATTTCAGTCTTCTTAAAATTGTTAAGATTTATATTGTGACTTAACATATGAATTTTTTTGGAGAATGTTCCATGTGTGCTTGAGAAGAATGTGTTGTGCTGCTATTGGATGGAATGTTTTGTGCATGTCAGTTAGGTCCATTTGGTCTAAAATATATTTCAAGTACAGTATTTCCTTGTTGATTTTTGGTCTGGATGTTCCACTCATTGTTAAAAGTAGAGTATTAAAGTCCTTTATTATTATTGAATATCTGTCTATTTCTCCCTTAAGAGCTGTTAACATTTGCTTTATATATTTAGATGCTCCAATATTGGGTGCATATATATTTATAACCATTTTATCCTCTCAATGAATTAATACCTTTATCATTATATAATGATCTCCTTTTTTTCTTGTTACAGGTTTGACATGAAGTCTATTTTGTCTGATATAAGTATAGCTACCCTTCTTGCCTTTGCTGTCTATTTGCATGGGATACTTTTTCCCATCTCTTCACTTTCAGCCTATGTGTAAGTCTATTGTAGGCAGCATATACTTGGGTCTTGCTTATATTTTTTTTAATTAAGACTTAATTTTCTTAGAGCACTTTTGGGTTTACAACAAAGTTGAGAGAAAGGTACAGAGATTTCCTATACACCCTCTGCCCCTATGGATGCATATCCTCCCACATTATCAACATAGCTCATCAGACTGGTACACTTTTTACAAAGGATGAACCTACATTGACACATCATAATCACAAGGCTGTAGTTTACCTTAGAAGTCACTTGTGGTATTGTACATTCTGAGTTTGGACAAATGTTTAATGATATAGATCCATCTTTATATCATAGAGTATCTTCACTGACCTAAAAATCCTCTGTGTTCTGCCTATTTATCTCTTACCCACTTCCCACCCCTGACAATCATCAATACTTTTATTTTCTGTATAGCTTTGCCTTTTCCAGAATGTCATTTATTTGGAATTATACAGTATGTATTTTTTAGGATGGCTTCTTTCACTTAGTAATACGAATTTAAGGTTCCTCTTTGCCTTTTCAGAGCTTGATAGATCATTTTTATAGCAGTGAATGATAATGCCATTGTTGAAAAGACATTTTTGCTCCATACTATTGCCTTTGCCCCTTTGTCAAATATCAATTGACTTTATTTATGTCTGTCTGTTTCTGGTCTCCCTTTTATGTTCTGTTGATCTGTCTATTCTTTTGTTATTACCATAATATCTTGATTACTGTAGCTTTATAGAAAGGCTTGCAGTTTAGTAGCATTAGTATTACAACTTTGTTCTTCTTCAGTATTGTGTTGGCTCTTCTGGATCTTTTGCCTCTCTATATAAACTTTAAAATCAGTCTGTCAATATCCAAAAAAAAATTTGTTGGGATTTTGATGGGGATTGCATTATATCTTCAGAAAAAGTAAGGAAGAAATGTATCTTGATTATTGAAATGATATCTTCTTACATGAACATGAACTATTTCTCCACTAACTTAGTTCTTTGACTTTGTCTGTCAGCATTTTGTAGTTTTCCTCATATAGATCTTGTATATATTTTGTTAGATTTATACTTAAATATTTTTATGCTAATGTAAATGATACTGTTTTATTAATTTCAAATTTTACTTGTTTATTGTTGGTATATAGGAAAGCAACTGACTTTTGTGTACCCTGTACCTTGCAATCTTGAATAATTGCTTAATAGTTCTAGGAAATTTTTGTGGATCCTTTCAGAATTTCAACTTGGATGATTATGTTATCTGTGAACATAGCTTTACAGCTTTATAGCTTCCTTCTCTATCTATACACTTTTATTCCTTTTCTTGCCTTATTACATTAGCAAGAAGTTCTAGTAATGTGTTGAAAAGAATGGTGAGAGGGGATATTGTTACCTTGTAATTAATCTTAGAGGGAATGCTTTGATTTTCTCATCATTCATATGATGTTAGCTGTAGGTTTTTTGTGGATAGTCTTTATCAAGTTGAGAAAGTTTCCCTCTATTCCTAGTTTTCTAAGAGTTTTTGTCATGAATGAGTGCTGGATTTTGTCAAATGCTTTTTCTACATCTGTTGATATGATCAAGTGGTTTTTCTTTTTTATTCTGTTGATGGGATAGATTACAGTAATTGGTTTTCAAATTTTGAACCAGTCTTACATATCTAGAATAAATCCTACTTGGTAGTGGTGTATAATCTTTTTTGTTTTTTTTTATTCATTTTGCTATATTTTATTGAGGATTTTCATATCTATCAGAGATATTGGTTTGTAGTTTTCTTTTTTTGTAATGTGCTTGGTTTTAGTAGTAGGGTAACACTGGCCTCATAGAATAAGTTAGGATCTATTCCATTTCCCTCTATTGTTTGAAAGAAATTGTAGAGAATTGATATTATTTCTTCCTTAAATTTTGATAGAATGTAGCAGTGAACCCATCTGGCTCTGATACTTTCTGCTTGGGAAGGTTACTAATTTTGACTCAATTTCTTTAATAGATATAGGTCTAGTCAGATCATCTATTTCTTCTTGTTTGTGTTTGAGCAGATTGTGTTTTTTGAGCAATCGGTCTATTTCATCTTGATTATCAAATTTGTGGGCATAGAACTGGTCATAGTATTCCCTTACTGTTTTTAAATGTCCATGGGATCCGTAGTCATATCCCCTGTTTCATTTCTGATACTAGTAATTTGTGTCCTCTCTCTTTTTTTGTTAGTTAGCCTAGCTAAAGGTTTATGAAAATGATTGGTCTTTTCAAAGACCCAGCCTTTGTTTTCATTGACTTTCTCTATTGGTTTCCTGTTTTCAATTTTATTGATTTCTGCTCTTATTCTTACTATTTAATTTCTTCTGATTGCTTTGGATTTAATTTGCTCTTTTTCTAGTTTCCTGACATAGAGTCTTGTTTCTTTTAATCCATTCAGCCACTCGGTGTTTTTTGAGTGTAGAATTTAATCCACTTACATTAAACATAATTATGATACATAGGGACTTACTATTGCCATTTTATTCATTGTTCTCTGACTACTTTATAGTTCCTTGTTTTTTTTCTTCCTCTCTTGTTGTCTTCCTTTGTTATTTAATTATTTTCTGTAGTGCTATGCTTTAATTCCTTTATCTTATGTGTATCCACTATAGGTTTTTACTTCATGGTTACCATGGGGCTTACATAAAACATCTTACAGTTTTAACTGTCTATTTAAGGTAATAACAACTCTGGTTGCACACAAAAACTACTGTTTTACTCCCCTCTGCCTCACATTTTGTTTCTGGGATGGCACAATTTACTTTTTTTATATTGTGTATCCATTAGCAAATATTTGTAGGTGTAGTTATTTTTAATACTTTTATCTTTTGAACTTTATACTAAAGTTAAAATTGAATAACACACCAGCATTACAGTAAAAGAGTATTCTGAATTTGTCTGTATACTTACTGTTACTATTGAGGTTCTTTTCTTTCATATGTTTTCATATTGCTAGTTATTGTCCTTCCATTTCCACTTGAAGAACTCCTTTTAGCGATTATTTTCAGGTAAGTCTTGGTGATGAATTTTCTTAACTTTTGTTTGTCTGGAAAAGTATCTCTCTTTCATTTCTGAAGGACAGGCATGCTAGGTAAAGTATTCTTGGCTGACAGTTGTTTTTTTGTTTTGTTTTGTCTTTCTTTCAGCACTTTGAATATATCCTCCCACTGTCTCCTAGTCTGCAAGGTTTCTGCTGAAAAAAAATCACTGATAGTCTGATGGGGGTTCTCTTGTATGAGATGAGATGAGTTTCTTTTCTCTTGCTGCTTTCAGAATTCTCTTTGTGTTTGAGTTTTGACAGTTGTATTGTAATGTGTTTTTGTAAAGTCCTCTTTGTGTTGCATCTGTTTGAGGGCCACTGAGCTTCCTATACCTAGATATCAATATCTCTCCCCAGATTTGGGAAGTTTTCAGCCATTATTTCCTTTCAATAACCTTTCTGCCCTTTCTCTTACTCTCTCTCTCTCTTTTCCTTTGGGGGCTCCCATAATGTGTGCATTTTTCTCTGATGATGTTCCATAAATCCCATAGAATTTCTTAATTCTGTTTCATTCATTTATTTTTTTGTTTCTCTAATTTGGTAATTTCAAATAATTTTTTTTCATATTACAGATTCTTCTACTTGATTAAATCTGCTGTGGGTGCTATATATTGCATTTTTCATTTTATTCATTGTGTTCTCCAGCTCCAGAATGTCTGTTTGGTCCTTCTTTATAAATTCTATCTTTTTTTGGAACTTCTCCTTTTGTTCATGTATTGTTTTCCCAATTTTGTTGAATTGTCTATGTTCTCTTGTAGCTTGCTGAGGTCCTTAAAACAATTCTTTTTAATTCTTTGCCAATTCATAGATCTCTATATCTTTGTAGTCAGTTACTGGAAAATCACTGTATTCCTTTGATAGTGTCAAGTTTCCTTGATTTTTTTGTGTTTCTTATAGCCTTGCATTGATGTGTGCACACTTAATGGAGCAGTCACTTCTAGAATTTATTAACTGCTTTAGATGGAGAAAGATCTTCATCCACAGGTGAGCATGAGGGTGCCAGCTGGGTGTAGTGTGGCAGTTCCATCTCTAAGGAGGGCTTAACTGTATATTCTCCTTGTAGCTTTGTCAACTGAGGTCAGCATTGATGAAGATTGTAGGAGTTCTTAGCAGCCAAGTTTGTGGGTACCCACAGTGGCAGCAATGGCTGTTGGGTTCTTTGGTGCAAAGACTGCTGGGTTTCTCTTGATCTCTTTCTCTCCTGTGGGAAAATTTGTGGCCAAGGGCTCCCTCTTGGTATCAGGTCTGGCTCATCAGTGTACTCCTAGTTGTGGTGGCACCAGTATCTGATGCATAGGTACCTGAAAGGCAGTCACAGAGCTAGGGTCTAGAACTTGGAGTCCATGGAGTGGTGGTAGAGCTGAGGTCCAGAGCTCAGGCACACATGCAACTATAGTGGCTCCAGGATCTGTGTCATGGGCCTTCTCACTGTGGCAGTGGTTCTGCCATCCTAGGTAAGGGTGCTTGCCAAGTGCCTATGGAGCTTGAACTTAGAGAATGGGCATATGCCAAACAACCATGGCTCTGAGGTTTGAGGTGCAGACATGCTCACTGTGGCTGTGGCTCTGAAGTCTGAGGTACAGAGGCTTATGGTGCTGCAACAGGTCTGGAGAGCAGTCATGTATAGAGCAGCTGTTGCTCTGGAGTTCCGGACATGTCCAGGGTTGATGAAAGGGGCAGCTCCTGTGCCAGGGTGGTGCAACAGCAGTTCCTTCTGGTGTGCGGGTTGTGCAGAGCAACATCTCCTTCTCCAGGTGTCTTCAGTGACAGTGGCTGTTGGTTACCTTGGTGGCCAAACCTGCTAGTGTCCTTTGTGGAATGGCCACTGAAGTCCACACCAGCAAACATTATGGGTTCTCCACTGTGAAAGCCGTGGGAGTCTGCGGCTGCCCTCAGCTTCAGTGGCTGTTGAGATACTCAGAGCAAAGGCTACTGGGGTCCTCCGCAGTGCAGAACACTGGAGACCATGGTGGCATTCTCTGTATGGCTGATACTGATAGCCTTTGACCTTCTTTACTCCTAGCCATCTCTAGACATCTCAGCTATGCCAGTCTCCCCCAGCAATCCTATGTGTGTTGTTACTCTCCACTTTTCATCCCATTGTGTTGCTACAGGTTCTTAATTGAACCCTTGGGCCCTCCCAGGGCTATTTTCCTTCATAGATAACTCATTGGGTTTTGTGGGGTTTTTTTGTTTGTTTGTTTGTTTTTTGTTTTTTGGAGGGTGGGGAGGCAGGAGGACAAAGCCTGGTATCTCCTACTCTACCATCTTGACAATATCATTCCCAGATGCTCCTTCACTAAACAATTCTGAGTAGCTTCTAAGGAGATAGCATCGTGAAAAATCAACTCTCCTTTCTAGCCCACACATATCTGCCATGCCTCCTATTTGAATTTTGTGACATGATCCCTCTTATTCACTTAGCTTCAATGATGGAGCACCTTCTTCTGGCTGAGAGGATAAAAGGTAGCCAAGTGTAGAGTCTCTACCATCTTACTGTACTTTTATTGTTACTTACAAATGAAGTAGGGCTAACCTTTAGACAACTGTAAATCACTTGGTCCCCTGTTAAACATTGTATCTTTACAGGATAGAGATTTCAAATTATAGATTAGCTTGTTACTGGATGAATTCTTTTTTTTAATCTCAAGATGCAAGATTCATTGTCTTTGAATTATGTTATACAGTAAATTTAGAGCTGTTTGATACTTGAAAACATAACTTTTAATCATTGTTCTTCTTATACAAATGTGGAGCAATTTAGGAGTTAAACTGAATTATTCTATTAAGTTTTCAGTTCTCATAACCAGATAAATTAATTCAGAAGTTGTAGGCTTCTAGCTGTCAGTGAAAAAAATCTATCACACATGGTGAAGATTTCTTTTTTCTTTTCTTTTTTTTTAAATTATTACTTAATTAGTTTCCCTCATAAAAAAAAAGTCATTAGTCCAATTATAAGTCCCCTTGGTTCCAGTGACCTAGGATTAGATGTTACACCCCCTAGTTTTTCTATGAAAAATAGCTAAAAATATATTAACACAGAAGAATGTAATACCTAACACATGACAAAAGTAGATGCAAGCCCTTCTTTCCATAATAAACTCCCAGAGTACATTTTATGAAGTATCAAGGGCAATAAATTGTTTTTAATATAATTAGGAAATTTCTGTTATCTGGACCAAATTTGAAGTTTCTTTGTTCTTAGGATATTTCATCATGTAAATGGGAGTGAGTCTTGCCATGGATCTGAAAATGAAATTTTTGTCTCTTTGTTCAAGTGTCTCCTCTGAATACTGAAATTTTGTGCACAGAAAATTCTCTGCTTTTTACATAAAGGTCTTTGCTAAATGACAAATACAAAATATTTTGTGTAGGTGTGTGTTGTGAAGGAATTTACAAACTTCACAGCATTCTGGTCCACTCATGAATAACTGAAAGATAAATTATGAATCTTTGCCTCTCTAACTTTATGAAATTAACAGCCTTTGATAACCTCTGTGATTTCCATTTCATATTGTATATATTAAGATTGTATGAGTTTTCTGTTCCCTAGCTCTTTTAAAAGATGAACAGCTTTTCTGGGGATATATTATTATTATACTTCTTGTATTTGAAATTTACATATGTTTATTCATTCATTTATTTTTTTTAATTTATGAAGCATATGGCCATAAAAAGAAAGTCAGGAGGGAGATGTAAATACAGAGAACTTGTGGAACTTCTCTTTTATAGATTATTAAAAATAGGATAAATCGCCATCAATCTCACTTGTTGTAAGTAGTCACCTGCCTAAGAGACCAGAAGCTGGAGGTCCTTCTAGCTTCTCAGTGATCCTCTATCCTAAAATATACATGTCCTACAGTGTATGGCATTGTCTGGTTTGGGTCCAGCGAGACACATTTATGTAAGATACAAGGCTATCACAGAATTTTTTCACAGACTTGTAGTAGAGATGAGTTAAGAACAAATAAAACATAAGGAAAAAGAAACAAGGTGTCTCCTACTGAGGTTATTTATGGTCTTCCTGCCATTGCAGGTTTACTGAAAGATGGTGATGAGGTCTTATACATTTTTAATCCAAATAAACATAAGGAATTTAAATTATGTAATGAGGACAGATTAGAATAAGAGATCGATTTCTGATTATTCCTGACTGTTTTCTAATTGGCAAAGTATCTAAGCTAACCCTTACCAAATGGTATTTTTTGGCCATTTCTGTCTTCATCATCACCTTGATGGGAGGATTAGAAAAAAAAGGGGTGCCTGGGTGGCTCAGTCAGTTAAGTGTCTGCCTTAAGGTCAGGTCATGATCCTGGGGTCCTGGGATGGAGCCCTGCATTGGACTCCCTGCTCAGTGGGGAGCCTGCTTCTCCCTCTCCCTGCCCCCGGCTCATGCTGTCTCTAGCTCTCACTCTCTCCCTCTCAAATAAATTAATAAAATCTTTTAAAAAAAAGAAAAAGAAGAGACCATGATATTTAGCCATTTTACTAGTCACTGATTAGAAGTTTCAAATAGGAGAAATGGGGAATCTTAATGAAAATGAGAGTCAGGGATTATTTGTGTATTTCTCAGCTTTGCTACTGTCTCCTCTATTATTGTTCCTATTCTCCTTGCCTCAGTTTCTTAGCCTCTGCCTTCCTAGCTCATCCCATTGGACCACCTGAGCTCTCCAGAGAAGACTCAATTCTGCTTTAGGACTAACTAATCTGGACCTAAGCAGATAGTATTCAAACAGCCTCAGGCACATTTTACGTGGTCTCTTCCTATGAAATTGAGAATCTTTCTCTCTCCTGGACCCTAGAGCCCAGTATTTCTATAGCCTTTATATGTTTGGAACTTCCTTTGCCTTTCTCTTAGATAGCTCCTATATAGCCTTCTAAGCAATATTCAATATAGGCATTATCTCTTTGGAAAAGTCACTCCCCCAATTCAGTGCCTCATCTTTGCCCCATAACACCAGGTTTATCTCTAGCATACTTCTCTCACTATATTGATATCACATGTTTATCTGTCTCTCACCTTAGACAATAAATTCATTAAACCCAGGACCAGGCATCTGTGTTTGTCTCCTAAGCTTGGCATAGAGTAGACATTAGGTACTTGTAAAGGAATAACTGGCTGACTCAGTCTGGAAATTGCCCTGGAGTCCCAATTCCTCACACCAATTTTCAGGTCTAGCCTTCTGTTTAGGCTCCTCCTTTCCTATCTCCGTCTTGTCAGACTTCTTTCTAAGCCTTCAGTCCTGGCTTCTAAAGCCTCATTGAGGTTAACTGGTTGCCCAAGGGACCCTAGCCTTACCTTTAAATGTGGCACCAGGCATGATTTGCATGCCCTGCATCTCACTGCCTGCTCTATCTGGTAGGAAGCTACTCTCTCTACCCCGTTGATAGAGTTGATGCTCTAACCTGAGAGCCAAAGAAATGAATATTTATGAAGGATTTACTTTAGTCAGGTCTTTTGCTTATTTTTTTATTATGCCATTTAATTTAATCATCACATAGTTTTATTGAAGAAACTGAGGCTCAAAGAGATAAGTTAATTTGCACCAAATCACACAGCTATTAAGTGTCAGAGTCTAAATTCTTACCCAAACTGGCTGACTACAAAAACTGAGCTCTTAATCAATTTTCTGTATAGCCAATGAGAGGGGACCTATGGAAAGCTTCCTCAAAGAAGCTAACAGGAGAAAGTCTATTGTTTCTGTATATTCTTTAGTATTTCCACTTATATTCTTTAGTATTTCCACTTCTACCTTTGGCTTTCTTCTTATTTTTAAGGTTATGCCCAAGATTCCTCATCAACAAGACAATTTTTTTTGAGGGGCACCTGGGTGGCTCAGTTGTTAAGCATCTGCCTTCGGCTCAGGTCATGATCCCAGGGTCCTGGGATCGAGCTCTGCATTGGGCTCCCTGCTCCACGAGAAGCCTGCTTCTCCCTCTCCCACTCCCCGTGCTTGTGTTCCTGCTCTCTCTGTCAAATAAATAAAATCTTAAAAAAAAAAAAAGACATTTTTTTTGGAAATTACACTTTCCATTATGTTTTTCATCTGTCCTTGGTGAAAGGCTAGAGTGCTAAGGATGTATTTCAGAAGAACTATAAAAGCAAGAAAAACTTGTTTTTCAAAACTTTTCACGATAAATGTTTTCTTGATCAATTCTCATTAGAGCTTATTTTCTATAGCACTGAAAATATTTTTTTAACTCAGTACAAGAAAATTTTGTTAAAAATATTTACTATAATTTGTTTCTATCTTATTTGTTGCTATATCATTTGCTTCAGCTGCTATCTTAGGACATAAAGATTTCTGGTTCTACCTATTGCTTTCTTCTTTGTTCAGAAATTTTTATATTATCAGTTTGCTTAAAGGTTGGACTAGTTAATTTACTTGGATTAGCCGTCTTTACTGATTATACAATTTGCAGGTCTCAACAACAACAAAATATGGAGCCCCTTGTTAAAAAAAGAGGGATAACTTCAAGAGAGCAACAGCAGAGCATTAAAACAAGCATGGGGCCATTCTAAGTATGGGATATTCTGTGACTGTCTTGGTTGCACATCATGGTGTTTTCCCTAGTTCTCATACAATTTCATAACTATTACTGAAAATATTCTTCACAGGAAAATTATCAAAATCACAAATAAAATACTGAGAGGGAAAAATTCATATATATATATGTATATATATATATGAAATATTTTCCGTTTTCTCTAATTTGGTTAGAACTGAGAGTGGGGAGGAAAGTGTGTTTAATTAAATAATAATAATAATGACACCTCACAGCCTCTGAAGCTATAGGTAATTTGTTGCTAGAGCTTTGAAAAATTATGTTGTTCATAGTTTATACTTGAGAAATAGGTTAAAGAAATGAAAGCAATTTGAAATTTGTGTTTTAGGTCTCTACCTCATTGCTTGTCCAGTCATGAAAGAATTACAAGATGCCAGGCCCCTGGGTGGCTCAGTTGGTTAAGCGACTGCCTTCGGCTCAGGTCATGATCCTGGAGTCCCAGGATCGAGTCCCACATCAGGCTCCCTGCTCAGCAGGGAGTCTGCTTCTCCCTCTGACCCTCTTCCCTCTCGTGCTCTCTCTCATTCTCTCTCTCTCAAATAAATAAATAAAATCTTTAAAAAAAAAAAAAGAATTACAAGATGCCTTTTACTAAGCCTGCACTAATTGTGACCAAAACACAAGCATACTGAAGGATATTTCTGGAAAGGAGGCAAAGTCATTGGAATTTCTCTGTTGTATGAATGCTGTATATACTCCATGATTTGCATACAAATTGTTCATGGAAAGAAATTAAGTTCTGTTTCAACTTAGTAATGGAAATTTGACACATAGTGAAAGTGAGCCCATAACAGCAATTTTGCAAGTAAAGGTTTTTTTAGAGAAGAAAAAGTAATCAGAGATAGTGAAGACTCCATTATTGGCCTAGTTAAAATACTATTTCTGAGCGTCGTATTTTAAAACATTATATACTTTCAGCCCAGCAAAGAACCACTAGAGAATGAATAATGTATTTATTGTGTATTTAAAATTTATCAAGCATTCCCAAGCACAAAAAAAATGTATTATTATTGCATATTTCAGTCAGCCAATTAATGCCTACATTTATATATTACAGTTAGTAAACTGGACTGAGACTTGTGGTAAATACTGTAGCTTGGTTCTCTCAGTACATTTTTGACAAATATGACCGAGTTTTAGTTTAGTTTTTTTCTTATTTTAAATTGGATTTATAAGGAAACAAGATAACTTGCCCCATTATTATTGCTTTCCTAGAGGCAATTTTGCAACTATGATTATAAATAAACTTCTATTATCAAGTCTTATTTCCCAAAAGACAAGAAAAAAAATCCATCATTGGTTTTCCCTTGTGTGAGTTTCATAGTTTCTGGCAATATGCAGACCTTAAGAGTTCATGTTCCTTGTTTAGACTTTTTAAAGTTTATCCTGACTTTCAAAGTTTTCTTTTGTTCTTCTACAGGTTTTTCTTCAAGAGTATTTAAAGTGTAGAAGACATAAAATTTGACTAGGGAAGAGCAAATCAAGTTGGTCAATATTTATTGAGCATGTATAGGTTAGTTATGATAGAAATTGAAAAAAAGTATAAAATATAGCTTCAAATATCACCTGGGTGCTTACAACCTGTTAAAGAACTAAAAAATTGGAACATAATAATATACATTCATTCTTTCAGTCAACTATTCAACAAATATTTATTGAGGAACTAATAGGTTTCAAGATCTATGTTTGACACTGGTAATTTAATAGTGAGCAGAATTATATACGGCTCCTAGCCTCACAGGGTTTACAGTCTAGTGGAAAAGACAGGAAATCAAATAATCAGACAAACACATAAAATTGCCACTGTGATAAGAGCTATGAAGATCACCAATGGCGCCATGCCTAAAAGAGGGTAATTTGGTCTCCCTTCTACTGTTTTCCCCTCAACCTGTTCTGACAAGGCAGCCTGAGTGAATCTTTTAAAATGTGTATCAGATCATGTCACTCCTCTGATCTGCCCAAAAAGCCTCCCATATAATTCAGAGCAAAAATACTCATTTTCTACCCAACTGTAATCCCCACTTTATTCTTACTCATTTGTCATCAACCTTAAGTTCCTTGACCATACCAGGAATGCTCCTGCCTTGGGACACTTACACTGCTCTTCTCTCTGTCTACATTGCTCTTAGTAACTACCTTATTTTCTTATCCTAAGATCCTGGTTCAAATGTAATTTTATCAGTAAGTTCTTTCCAGATCATCCTATTTTTGAACTGAAACCTCACCTCTCTGATATTCTAATCTCTTCCCTCCTTTATTTTTTTCCAGCACTTATCACTATATAACAGCCTGCTGTTTATTTACTTTGCTTTACTGTCTGTTTTCTGTACGGAAATATCAGCTCAAAAAAGACAGATTTTGTTGTTGTTTTCTCTCCATTATCCTCTGTTCCTAACACAGGGCCTACCTGGCACATAGTAGACACACAATTAATATTTGTTGAATGAATATGTCAATAGTCATGGAAGTTGGGAGAGACTCTCTGAGGAACTAATAATTTGGCTTATAACTCAAGGACCTAAGTAGATGTTAATCGAGTAAAGAGAGGAGAGCTAAGATGGTGGCCGAGTAAGAGGACCCTAGGCTGATCTTGTCCACGGAACACAAGCAGATAACTATCAAATCATCCTAAATACCCCAGAAATCAGCCTGAAGACTGACAGAACAAACTCCACAACTAAAGGGAGAGAAGAAGACTCATCGAAGAGGCCAGGAAGGGCAGAGAAGTGGTTTGAGGGAGAAAGGGATCAGTACTGCTGTGGAGGAGAAGGAGCTGTGGTCACGGAAGCAAGAGAAAGAGGGAGAGAGAGACAGAGGAGCACAGAGGGGAACCCACAAGGAGAACACTTCCCCAAAGCCATTTGCTGGGAAAAAGAGAGGGGCTAAGTTTTGTGAGTTCTATCAGCCAGTGGGGCTTCAAGCCTCGAGTTTGAAAGGTCGGTGCATTTGGCTGGCCTAGAGTCCTCCGGGCTCTGCCCTGTTCCTGCAGAAAAGGCAGGGAAACACCCCAGTGGCAGACAGCATGGGAAAAGCCATCTGAAGAGTGCCTGTAGCACAAGGCAGGGATATGACTTGCCCTTCTTGGAGGAGTTGCAGAGAGGTAGTATTCCTGGAGACACCCTTCTGGGCACACAGGAGCCCACTGGTGACATTTCTCTCCTGGCCCCTCAGCAGAAACACAGATGTACCAGCAGGAGGCAGTCCTGGGCCTGCAGAGGCTGCCTCACTTGCTTCCACCAAACCCCACTTCCCCACACTCTGGTGAGACTATCTTTCCGGGTCAAGCATGCCTCAGTCCCAGAGTAGTGAGACCCTGGTCTTCTGGGTGACGAACAGCACAGGCCCCTGCCCACAACACGTCCCTAAAGCCTGGAGTTTGAAAAGTCAGCAGGCTTGGCTGGGGTAGAAGCCGCTCGTGGTGAGGAGGCAGGCCCACAAGCCAGGGGCAGACGTCCTGGAAACAGTGATCTGTAAGAGATCTGGGACACACCTGGGGGAGATGATTTGTTCTTCTCAGAGTGCTTTCCTGAAAGGCAGCAGACTCGGAGACTGCTCTCTGGAGACAAAGGAGGTGGTCAGTGCCATTTTCCTCCCCCTCCCCATCAGCATCAACACAGAGCAAACTGGGGTGGGCGGTAAGAACACAGGGAGGACACAGACTGCCTAACCTGCCCAGGCCAAGTCCCATGCCCTGGTGCTCTGGCGGTGCTGCCCTTCTCAGTCAAGCTTGCCTCAGTCCCAGAGTGGCCGGCCCCTTGCCCAGAAGATCAGCACGAGCCCCAGCACAGACCTCAGCCCCTGACTAGAGAGTTCTGCGGGGCTGCAGTTCAAGTACAGGTAGTGTCAGGTTCCCTTTCACAAGCAGAGCAGAGCACACCTAGTCCAAACTGGCCACATTTCCAGCCAGGGACCAAACACTCTCCATAGCAGGCCAGGGGAGTCTTTGCAGATGACCGACCTGAAGACTAGAGCAGCCAAACCACAGCAGAGGGCATGCAGCCCACACCAGAGACACTCACTCAAGTGCCAGACACTGGGTATTACATACCCACTTCTTCTTTATGAAAGTGGGAAACAGACTCATCCCAAATGAAAGAACAAGATCAAGTCATGGCCAGACATCTAAGTGAGACAGATAGAAGTAACATGACTGATGGAGAATTTAAAGCAACAAACCTAAGGATATTCACTGGGATTAAGAAAAGAATGGAGGACTTCAGGGAGACCCTTACCACAGAGATAAAAGAGTTAAAAAAAAATCAGTCAGAAATGAAAAATATAATAACTGAGATGGGAAACAGGCTTGAAGCAATGAACACAAGGATGGAAGGAGCAGATCTCTCCATAGACATTGGCAAGCCAGAAGGGAGTGTCATGATCTATTCAATGTGCTGAATGGGAAG
The DNA here is from genome assembly GCF_009762305.2 of Zalophus californianus. NCBI lineage: Eukaryota > Metazoa > Chordata > Mammalia > Carnivora > Otariidae > Zalophus > Zalophus californianus. Next base: position 61,608,440 of record NC_045598.1, read on the forward strand.
AAAACTCTGATCAGAAGTGGTAAGATTTCATTTTGATGGTTGAGTAATATTCTATTGTCTCTATATACCACATCTTCTTTGTCCATTCATCTGTCAATGGACATCTGGGCTCTTTCCATGGTTTGGCTATTATGGATGTTGCTGCTGTAGACAATGGGGTGCAGGTGCCCCTTCTGATCACTATGTTTGTATCCTTTGGGTCAATGCCTAGGGGTGCAGTTGCTGGCTCATAGGGTAGCTCAATATTTTACTTTTTGAGGAACCTCCATACTGTTCTCCAGACAAATGTGGAAATTAAGAAACAAAACAGAGATCATAGGGGAAGGGAGGGAAAAATAAAATAAGACAAAAACAGGAAGATAAACTGCAAGAGACTCTTAACTACAGGAAACCAACTGAGGGTTGCTGGAGGGGAGAAGGGTGGGGATAATTGAGTGATGGGCATTAAGAAGGGTATTTGATGGAATGAGCACTGGGTGTTATATGCACCTTGATGAATCACTAAACTTTACCTCTGAAACTAATAACACACTATATGTTAATTAATTGTATTTAAATTAAAGAAAAAAAAAAAGAATGGGAAAAAAACCTGCAGGCAAGAAGACTATCCAGGGAGGGCAACATTCAGAATCGAAGAGAGATCAAGAGTTTCCCAGACAAAAAAGCACTAAAGGAGTTTGTGACTACTAAACAAGATCTTATTAATTATTATTGTCAAATGGTGTTCTTGTGAGATGTCATTTCCCATTCTATTACTTTGCACACAGACTGCCTAACCTGCCCAGGCCAAGTCCCATGCCCTGGTGCTCTGGCGGTGCTGCCCTTCTCAGTCAAGCTTGCCTCAGGATGGTAATTATTACATAGAATGCCATCTTTTTTTGTTTTGTAGAATCCATTTATTTTTCTGTTACCTAATAAAATTTTTTCTCTATATACAAAAAAAGTAAAGAGAGGAAGAAGTAATAATAGTAGCAGTGATAGTAATAACAATTACCTTCAGTGCTGTGAACTAGTAGTTTACATATATTAACTCTGAATCCTTAAAATAACCCTCCAAAATATGTAAAATCATTATCTCTCATTCACAAATGAAAGGTTGAGACAGAGTTTTTCAGGCAGAGGAAATTGTATGTGTAAAAGCTTTCTGACTGTAGAAAATATGGCAAGGAGACAGTAAAAGAGTGTGTGTCTGGAACTAAGAGAGACCTAGGGGATATGGTGGGAAAAGAAGAAAAAGGTTAGGGGCCAGGTAACCAAGGGACTTATGTGTAGTGTGACAACATATTCCTGATGCCTCAGGAAAGTCCTGGTCTATGCCTGTTGGCTTGATGTAATTAAGTGTAATTAATTTTTATTCAGAATTTCCTTAGGTTGGATGATAAACTGAGTTAAGAAGATCTGTCTCCTAAGAGTAATGAGAAGCCATTAAGAAGTGGTAATGTGATCAGATTTACATTCTGAGAAAATAACTTTGGTTGAAAGGTTAAACATAAACTAAATGAGGGAGATGTATCAGTAGGCAATAATCTATAAGATTGCCTGATTGTGGGTGGTATTAGTAAAGATGGAGACAAGAACAGAGTTGCAAAATATTTAGAGTAAAATCAAATTATTTGGGTTATGGGTTACATATGAAGGGGGTTTAGGAGAAGATGGTGTGAACAAAAACTTCTAGGTTTCTAGTGTCAGCAACTGAATAAAGGATTTCCAGTTCATTACGATGGAGAACAATGGAAGACTATAGTGTGTAGATGTAGGCAGAATGGAAAGTGAAAGTTTGAAGATCAGTAATTTTAAAATGTTCATTTCATGATAAATTATCAAATAAGGTCTCCAGCCTGTGAGTAGTATTCTACTATTTGGATCTGCCACAGTGTTTATCTATCCACTCACTGATGGACATTTACATTTTTTCCAGTTTTTAGTGATTATAAGGAAATCTGCAATGACATGTATGAACATATACTTTTATTTATCTTGGGCAAACATCTAAGAGTCAAATAGCTGGATCATCTGATAGGTTAATATATAACTTTTTAAGAAATTAAAAAACTGTTTCCAAAGCGTTTGACCTTTAACAAACTGTAGTAATATTTTACATTCTTATCAGCAGTGTATGAGAGTTCCACTTTCTCCATATCTTCACCGACACTTAGAATATTCAGTCCTTTTTATTTTAACCATTATAATACGTGTGCAGTGATATTTTACTGTGCTTTTAATTTACATTTCCCTAGTAGCAAGAGATTTAAGAATGTTTCCATATGCTTATTTGACATTTATTTTGGTGTAGTTTTCTTTCTTATATTGAGTTTCTTGCATCTATGGGTTTGCGGTTTTCATTAACTTTGGAAGATTTTCTGCCATTATTTCTTTAAATTTTTTTTCTGTCTCCCCTCCAATTACATACACATTAGGCTGTTTGGTGCTGTCAGTGATGTTCTTTTCATTTTTCTTATATTCTCTTTTCTCTCCGTATTTTGTACGGTTTCTATTGTGATATTTTCAAGTTTAGTAATCTTTTCCTCTGTAATATCTAATATGCTGCTAATGCTGCTAATCCCATCTAGTGCATTTTTATCTCACATGTTATAACTTTCATCTCTAAGAAATTTGATTTTGGTCATTTTTGTATCTTTCATGCCTCTACTTAGCTTCCTTATGTGGAAGTTATATGGAATAGTTTCAAAAACTATTTTGTTCTTTTTTGAACATTGTAACATTTGTATCAATTTGGGGACAGTTTTGATTGATTATTGTCTCTTTTCATTTTAAGTCATATTTTCCTACCTCTTGACATTCCTGTTAATTTCTGATTGGATTCCAGATATTATGAATTTTATGCTGTTAGGTGGAAGATATTTTTGAATTTCTATATATAGTCATAAGACAACCTTTCCAATTATACTGGCATGCAGTTAACTTACTTGGAAATAATGTGGTCCCTTTAGGTCTAGCTTTTAAAATTGGTAGGACCAGAACAGTGCTCAGTGTGAGGCTAATAACCAACTTCAGAGAGAAGTCTCTCAGAGTATGTTACCCAGTGTCCCATGAATCATGAGGTTTTTAGTCTGGTTGGTAGGAATAAGCATTATCCCTGGACTTGCGTGAGCACTGAGAATTATTACCACTAATCTTTTTCTGTTGGTTATTTTTCCAGTCAGTAGTTTCCTCACGTGCACACACTGATCAGTGCTCAGCTTAATCCTCTAGGAGGGCTCTCTGCAGATCTTTGTACCTCTCTTTGTGTAGCTCTCTTGTCTTAGGTACTCTGCCTTTGAACTCTAGCCACCTTGGTTTCTCCAGACTAGTCTCTGTTACTGTATATTGGATGCAAGAGGAAGTCTCGAAGTAGCTTTTTTAAAGTGCATATTTATAGTATCAGTAATTTGGGGAAGATTATCTGTAATGAATTCTTTTTATGAGCCTCAGTGTAACTCTAAAGTTACCAGGATATTTAATCACATGTCTTGATAATTAGTTCAATGAGTCTAGAGGTGTAAGGAGATTTCATGAAGCAAGTAAACTTTGATACAGATTTTAAAGAAAGAGAATTTGGCAAGCATATGTTCTGTGCTAGGTACTATTGGATGATCAAATATGTTTGAGAGATGAATGAATGAACTGACTGATCTTCTCTTTTCTGTTTAGCAAACTCCTACTTCAAGTCCCAAGTCTACATTTTTCCTCTATAACTTTCTCTATCTTCCCCCAACTGAGTTCATAACTTATACCTTCTTTCTATTGTTATGATACCCCATACTTTATCTCCATTAAATCCATAATTACCTTATATCATAATTACTTCATTTTGTTTCTTTCACTAACCTACATATTGCTTTTGAGCAATTAATTTATCTTTGACCCCCAGAACCCAGCAGAGTGCTTAGAATGCCTAGGTGTTTAAAAATATTTGTTGATGTGAACTGTTGCTCATCTTTTGAAATTCACAAGTATAATGAATCACAGACCTGTACCCCTGAAACAAATAATACATTATATGTTAATAAAAAATAATAATAATAAAATTCACAAGTAGACAGTAATGTAGAAGTCAGTTCTGACCTGGATGTTTTCAGTGATGAACTGAGAGGCACAATAGTATATTAGCTAACTATTGCTATGTAAAAAATTATCCCAAAACTTTGTGGCTTAAAACAACAAACTTTTATTATTTTGCAGTTTCTGTAGTTCAGGAATTTCAGGGCACCTTAGCTGGCTCCCCTGACTTAGGGTCTTTCACAAGGTATCAGGTGGGGCTCTAATTATCTCAAGGACCAAAAGGAAGAGAATCCACTTTCATGCTCACTCGCATAGATGTTGGCAAGTTTAGATCCTTTCTGGCTGTTAGCCAGAAGCATCGGTGCCTTGCCATGTGATCCTATGCATAAGAAAGCTCACAGTAAGACATCTGGCTTCCATCAGAGAGCGTGATGGAGAAATCTAGAATAGGCAAATAAGATAAAGTCACAGTCTTTTTGTAACCTTATCTTGGAAGTGACATTCCATAAGTTTTGTTATATTCTTTTCATGAGAAGTGAGTCATTAGGTCAATCCCACACTCAAGGGAACTATTTGACCTCATGTATAGCCAATACCACTTATATTTTCTCCAAGACAATAACAAATAAATATAGAAATGGATTCATAGACGGTTATGTATTCTGTATGAAAGATATGGATTCTGTTAGCCCAGGAAATCTGGCATGATGCCAAGCTCATGTTCTTCGGCCCAGTTTTCCCCTCAGAGCAGAGGATCCAACAAGTAGATGTGATGGCAATTTTATTCCCCAAGAACTAGTAGCTCTTTTTTGCGGAACAATGATTTCCAGTATGCATTCTCTGGATGTCTAAGGTTCTAGTGGTACCTCAGAGGTCATATAGGGAGAGAGGGAGGAGTGCTAGGGCCATGCCCCCTACCACCAGGTGCCACCCAACCCAATTCTATCATGTTACTTATGCTGAATTCTCAGTTCATAAATACCAGTTTGAAAAAAGACTGTTTGAACTGTCTCAAAAACTGGGATCCTAGAGCAATGGTTTCTGGCTATAGCAGTGTAGTATAGTGTAGTGGTTAGGCCTGCAGGCTCTGAACCCGCCTGCCTGGGTTTTTTGTATCCAGATTCTGCCATTAGCTAGCCACGTGATGGGATTTAGAAAAGTCTGGGCTTGAGTCCTATCCACAGTTGTTTCTTGGCCCTTTCTGTTTCTGAAGCCAAAACTACTTGGGCAGACTTGATACTCTGCTTCTTTTTATTTTCACTGTAGCCTTCTATTATTAGCCTCCCTATATTTATCTTAGTTTAACATAACCAGTGGAATGGTTAATGCATTTACCATCATTATGCCTCCTGTTTTTGTCCTGATAATAGGTCTTTGACTAGATGATGTGTGTTCTTCGTTTTAATAAACTCCTTCTCTAGAAAGAAAATTATCTATAATTGATTTCTATACCTGTCAATGCTTAGGGTTTCATAATCAGTTAAAACATTTTCACAGCTGTGGGTTTACCAATTTCATTGTGTCACTTATTCTAAGTTATTGCAGATGAACATTTTCAATTATATGGTTAAATAAAGAGCCTGTAGGTTGCAATTAATTACCCACATCTGCTGTTCTAATATGAATTAAGGTAGTATCTTACAGTTCATCTAACAGTGAGTTTTCTGGATTAATTAATGAGGAAGCTCACAAAGGGGAGCTCTAAATATTTCATATATTGTGCTTGTAATAGGACTAACCCTTGAGCCTGAGACTTAACTGTTGATGTTGTCCTCTTTGTTTTTAAACTCCAGCTGCTAGAAATTAATCATTGATATAGTTTTTAAGAGGATTCTTATTACTTACTCTTCTCTAAGAGCCAAAATCTTTATGTGTTCCTTCTTATGTTCTATTAGTTGATTCCAACTTGCCTTCAAAGTGTAGTTTAGAAGTTGGTTTTTCAAGGGGCACCTCAGTGGTGCAGTTGTGTAAGCATCAGAACTCTTGGTTTCAGTTCAGGTCATGATCTCAGGATTGTGATCTCAAGGTCGGGATCTCAGGGTCATGACCTCAAGGTGCTGAGGTCAAGCCCCACCTCCAGCTTTGCACGGAGTCTGCTTAGAGTTTCTCTCTGCCTCTCCCTCTGCCTTTCCCCTCGACCCCACTCTCTATCTCTATCTCTCTCTCTCTCTCAAATAAATAAGTCTTTTAAAAAAAAAATAAGTTGATTTTTCAAGTGGAGGCAAATCACTTCTCTTCAAAATGCTTTGGCAGAGGAGCCAAAGATGGAGGAACAGGTGACTTGGGCTGGAGAACAAAAGTCATGAGAAAACCGGTTGTCAGGTGCTACTTGCCCCCCATGGTTCTGATGTCCAGGGTGTCTGCAGTGTGGGGAGGAATGTCAGTGAGAGGAAGCCTAACTGGTACTACAGTTTTCAAGTTTCTGCAGTCAGAATATAGTGACAAATGTTGGGCCTTTGGCAAGCTCTATAAGTAAATCTCATAAGAAAAAAAAGATTATGGCTTTTGAAATGCATAGAACATGATATATTCATAACATAGTAAATGTTGAAAGCTGTTTTCTCAGCCAGAGATTTTAAAATAAGGCCCTCACATAAAGAAATGTTGCAAAAAAAAAAAAAGTATATCTATAAAGAAGAAAATAGCACAGCAAGATGATGATTAGCTGGAAGGCTTAGAAAATGTTGTCCCTCTTTTCTTAAAACTATCTCTTCCACGGACTTCCTTAATAAGCATTCCTTTGTTATCTTTTTCTTTCTTAGATGACTTTTTTCTTTGCTGGCTCCCTTTCTTATCACTTTTTAGCAGTAAATATCCCATAAATGTCTCCTCTTACCTTACGGAAGTGATGTTATCTCCTGGCTTCAATTATTACTTTCATAAAATGATACACACCACTTGTATCTCCAGCCCTGACCTCGCTGCTTCTCATTACTCTTCTTCATTCATCAGCTTTTCTACTTATGTTCTCATCATTTCCTGAGAAGTGATACATTTATATAATTGATGAATTCTTTTTTTATATGTATATAAGTTAATATATCCTTCAGCTCTATTTCTACAACTTAAGAATATGGAGCTTCCTTTTAATTTCTTTGATAATATTATCTTGTGGAATCATTTTCTAAGTAATTTTCAGACCAAATTTAATTTTAACCTGAGATAATAAGAGAAAGATCACATAAGAGAACCTCATTTCTGTGACAGCCTGAAGAAACTATTTTCCAATAAGTTTTTGTACTCAAATATTTAATTAGAGGTATGTCAGGTAAAAAAAAAAGCCATTACAAAAATATTCAGTGAATGTTATTAGTGAAAAACTCTGTGACTACATGATAGAGAGTTCTAACCTAACATTTGTGGTGCATGTCAAGAAGTGAGTGTATATATTTAAAAATAGAAAATTTTGCAGAAAATAGAGCATAAAGTCAAAAGAAGTGCTTATTAAATCTAAAGCAAAAGCTACTATCTGAAATGTTTTCTAAGTAATACAAGCTTCAATACAAATGGACAAGCAATTATTGGTTTCTTTAATTAGCATAGTTTGTGGTAGTTGTTTGAATTTGAGAATTATGTTCGCATCTTGGTTGAAGGATTGGCCTCAATCAAAACAGCTTGTGGTGCTGGGTGAGAACAAAGTGAACTGCCAAGGGGAATTGGAAGAAACTGGCTATTATAAGTGTTTAATCTGGGAGGAGAAACTGTAGGTAATGTTCCCACTTCCTAAATTCATGAAGTGGACAAAGTTTTATCTTCACGCTCATCTCCCTTAAGAGGTTTCCTCTTTTAAAGTCATCACTTGTTCACAATTTCTCATCATCTCTCACTATGCCCTGTCCTCTTATATGCCAAGTCATATTACTCTACCATCTTCATTATGTCTGAGACCCCTTCTTCATTTCCAAGCCACTACTACTACCTCAGCTTATTTGATCCTTAGCTCTCTCTTTTTAACTTACTGTAGGCCCTTGCTGATTACCCTGCTTCCAGTCTTGCTCCCTCTTCAATCCATTTTATATACTATTACTAGAAGTGTCATTTTAAGATGCAAATCAGAACATACCTTACTACTACTTAAAATCTCTTGGTGAGTTCCTAAAAGGAAAAATTTTAAGAAAAATTCTAAACTTCCTTCCATAGTACATAAGATTCTTGAAGATCCCTAATAAAAACTCCTACTTAGAATAAATTTTACTTCATTTGTTTTTCAGTCAACTCTAAACAATTACATAGCCAGGAGCATTCTTTTTTTTTTTTTTTTTTTCGATTTGGGAAAACCTCTCTTTTTTTAAATTAACATATAATGTATTATTGGTTTCAGTGGTACAGGTCAGTGATTCATCAGTCTTATATAAAACCAGTGCTCATCACATCACATGCCCTCCTTAATGTCCATCACCCAGTTACCCCTTCCTCCTACTCCCCTTCCCTCTGGCAACCCTCATCTTGTTTGTTTCCTATGTTTCCTATGATTAAGAGTCTCGTATGGTTTGTCTCTCTCTGGTTTCATCTTATTTTATTTTTTCCTCTCTTCCCCTATGATCCTCTGTTTTGTTTCTTAAATTTCACATATGAGTGAGATCATATAATTGTCTTTCTCTGATTGACGTATTTAACTTAACATACCCTGTAGTTCCATCCACGTCATTGCGAATAGCAAGATTTCATATTTTTTTTTTTATGGCTGAGTAGTATTCCATTGTATATATATATACCACATCTTCTTTATCCATTCACCTGGGCTCTTTCCATCATTTGGCCATTGTGGACATTACTGTATAGCCAGGATCATTCTTACTGATATACTAGCTATATGAACATTTCTGAAAATCTTTGAAGAGTAACATCTATCAAGAGCTATATCTTCTGCACAACTGTATAAGATGGCAAGGAATTGCTAACTGGCCACAAATAATAACACACATCAGAAGTAAAACAACATGGAATAGCATGGTCTTTGGACTTCCAAAGACCTGAATTTAAACTTTGGTGTTTTCCTCACAAGCTGTATAATTCTGAATTCCATTATTCTTATTTTTAAGGTGAAGCTGTTAATAAAATTCCATGAGATTGCTATAAGCATTACCTGAAACAGATATTCTCATTTAGCTCATAGATATCCTCAATGTACACATTCAAGAACTATTAGTTCCCTTTGCCTTCTAATGCTTCATTCACATTAATAAGAATTAAAGTATAAGTGACAGAGATCAATGTAGGGGACTCTATCTTCCCAGGGAAAAAGCAGCGGGAAATAGAGTAGAAATACGTAACAGGACGAACAGTTGCCGAAGGAGGTAGATCTTGTGTTAGAGGAAGTCTGGAAAAAGCACATGCAACTGGAGAGGTGTGTGTGTGTAGTAGTGGTAGTAGTAGTAGTAGATGGAATCAACCAGAGACTGTACACTGCAAAAGAGCTAATAGCTGCCACTTATTGAATACTTACTGTTATATACCAAGTATTGTGCTAATTGTTTTGCATGTATTAACTTAATACAAAAGAATTAGAGCAGACAAAAGGAGAGCAAAAAGAAAAGCTAGGAAATACTTGTCAGTGGGAAAAAAGCAACACTTAAGAAACACTTAAGAGATGAACAGAGAGAGTCACCTCTATAGAGGAATAATAGTAAGTTGGCAGAGAGGTAGGGAGCAAACTCAAAGACTGCGATGTCAGTCAACCTAAGGGAGGATAGAAACTTAAGGAGCAGATAAATAGTAAAATAAACATTAAAATAAGGAAAAAAACTAAAAATTACCTGTTGGAATGGGCAATTAGGAGGTCTTTGATATCATTTTCCACCGAAATTTTACGAAGGTGGCGAGGTCTGAAGTCAGGTTGTAATGGGCTGAGGAATGAATGAATAGGAGGTGAGGAAATGTGGACAAAAGGTAGACTACTTTTTTAAAAAGAATACTGCTATAAACATAGAGGTGCATGTATCCTTTTGCATTAGTGTTTTTGTATTTTTAAGGTAAATATCTGGTCGTGCAATTACTGGATCATAGGGTATTTCTGTTTTTAACTTTTTGAGGAAACTTCATACTGTTTCCCACAGTGGCTATACCGGTTTGCATTCCTACCAACAGTGCAAGACATGGATGGCGCTAGAGAGTATAATGCTAAACAAAATAATCAGTCAGAGAAAGACAAATACCATATGATTTCTCTCACATGTGGAATTTAAGAAACAAAACAAATGAGCAAAGGGAAAGAGAGAGACAGAGAAACCAAGAAACAGACTCTTGACTAAAGAGAACAAACTGATGGTTACCAGAGGGGAGGTAGGTGGGTGGATGGGTTAAATAGGTGATGGGGATCTAGGAGTGCACTTGTGATGAACACTGAGTAATGTATAGGATTGTGGAATCACTATACTGTACACCTGAAACCAATATAGCACTGTATGTTAACTGAGATTAAAATAAAAACTTAAAACATTTTAATTAAAAAACTAAAAATTAAAAATAAAAAAATCATTTTCCTCTAAAGTTTCACTACTACAGATTTTCCAATAAATGGAAATGGATATTATCCTAGTATAGTCTCATGGTTCTTCTTTCTGTAAATCTTAGAAATAAAGGTTAGATGAAGGTATACAGAAGAGAAAATTGTGGCTTTAAATAAACGATGAATCCTGAGGAAAACATTAGTATAAGCATACATTTGAGTAAGACAATAAAGAAGTCATAGAAATTGAGATATCACTTAAAGCAAAGAATATCTTAATTTAAAAGTATAGGTATTTATTGAACATCTACTAGGTAGAAGACACTATATTTAATTTTGACAATTTCAACTGACATTGATTACCATTTTATTCCTTTCAGAATTTACTTTATTCTACTTCTCTCCCATGGGACATTTGGTTCCTCTTGATATGGCCTTTATTTTCTTCATTGCTATCAATGACTTTCATAATATGAAGAATACCGGGGGTGCGAAGTCAAATAAGTTAAAGTCATATTATAGGAAAGCATTCAGTAAGCAAGGACAGTAAGGGCCTTTGCTTTTAGAATCTCTGGAATTTTAAATGATAAGGTTTGACTATTTTAATTATGATTATGTTCAGTGAAAAATTATTTTTGTTGGAATTCCAAACTTCTTACACTTCACTGGCACAAGTTTAGTGCATGAAAAAAAAAGTTTACAATTTTGTATAATAGTGGTTTACCCACTATTGATGGAAAGATTAAGTTGTGAGGATAAATAGTATAAACATTCAGAGAAAGAAGTGATCAGTATGGTGAAGTATTTGTAGGAACTTCTCATGAAGAACATGAGCTTGACCTTGAGACTGGTTATTGGAAGGCAGAGAAAGAGAAGGGAGCCTTTCTAGGAAGAAAGAGCAGAATGTATAAATATATGTTTAAATACAACCAGAAAATTAAAGACACTCCACTTGGACCTTTTGATGAGTCAACTGGTAAATAAAAATATCCGTTAAGTGTAATATATATAGTAATTACTATTATCAATAAGGAACTCTGGTTCATTTTCTATGCTTATAAAACAACTACTTAATGGGAAAAACTTTTTGGTGCTTATCCTTCAGTCAGTAAAAGGTACCTAGTTACCAGACCATATTTGAACACCATTCCTTTAATCATAATAATAATACTGACATATATGTCAGGTATACTTATTAAACTAAGTTTAATACAGTTTATTTCCTTAAAGTTTTTTTTTTAATTTTTTTATTGTTATGTTAGTCACCATATATAACATCATTATTTCTTGATAGAGTGTTCCATGATTGTTTGTGTATAACACCCAGTGTTCAACGCAAAATGTGCCCTCATTAATACCCATCACCAGGCTGACCCATCCCCTGACCCCCCTCCCCTCGAGAACCCTCAGTTTGTTTTTCAGAGTCCATCGTCTCTCATGGTTCCTCTTCCCCCCCCGACTTACTCCCCTTCATTCTTCCCCTCCTGCTATCTTCTTCTTTTATTTTCTTAACATTTATTGCATTATTTGTTTCAGAAGTACAGATCTGTGATTCAACAGTCTTGCACAATTCCCAGCGCTCACCATAGCACATACCCTCCCCAATGTCTATCACCCAGCCACCCCATCCCTCCCACCCCCACCACACCAGCAACCCTCAGTTTGTTTCCTGAGATTAAGAATTCCTCATATCAGTGAGGTCATATGATACATGTCTTTCTCTGATTGACTTATTTCACTCAGCATAACACCCTCCAGTTCCATCCAAGTCGTTGCAAATGGTAAGATCTCATTCCTTTTGGTGGCTGCATAATATTCCATTGTGTATATGTACCACATCTTCTTTATGCATTCTTCTGTCAATGGACATCTTGGCTCTTTCCACAGTTTGGCTATTGTGGACATTCCTGCTATAAACATTGGGGTGCACATACCCCTTCAGATCCCTACATTTGTATCTTTGCAGTAAATACCAGGTAGTGCAATTGCTGGATCGTACGGTAGCTCTATTTTCAACTGTTTGAGGAACCTCCATACTGTTTTCCAGAGTGGTTGCATCAGCTTGCATTCCCACCAACAGTGTAGGAGGGTTCCCCTTTCTCCACATCCCCGCCAACATCTGTCATTTCCTGACTTAATTTTAGCCATTCTGACTGGTGTGAGGTGGTATCTCATTGAGGTTTTTTTGATTTGGATTTCCCTGATGCCAAGCGATGTTGAGCACTTTTTCAAGTGTCTGTTGGCCATTTGGATGTCTTCTTTGGAAAAATGTCTGTTCATGTCTTCAGCCCATTTCTTGATTGGATTATTTGTTCTTTGGGTGTTGAGTTTGATGAGTTCTTTATAGATTTTGGATCCTAGCCCTTTATCTGACATGTCATTTGCAAATATTTTCTCCCATTCTGTCGGCTGTCTTTTGGTTTTGTGGACTGTTTCTTTTGCTATGCAAAAGCTTTTTATCTTGATGAGGTACCAATAGTTCATTTTTTCCCTTGCTTCCCTTGCCTTTGGCAATGTTTCTAGGAAGAAGTTGCTGTGGCTGAGGTCGAAGAGGTTGCTACCTGTGTTCTCCTTTAGGATTTTGATGGACTCCTGTCTCACGTTTAGGTCTTTCAACCATTTGGAGTCTATTTTTGTGTGTGGCGTAAGGAAGTGTTCCAGTTTCATTCTTCTGCATGTGGCTGTCCAATTTTCCCAACACCATTTGTTGAAGAGATTGTCTTTTTTCCATTGGACATTCTTTCCTGCTTTGTCAAAGATTAGTTGACCATAGAGTTGAGGGTCCATTTCTGGGCTCTCAATTCTGTTCCATTGATCTATGTGTCTGTTTTTGTGCCAGTACCATACTGTCTTGATGATGACAGCTTTGTAATAGAGCTGGAAGTCCGGAATTGTGATGCCGCCAGCTTTGCTTTTCTTTTTCAAGATTCATCTGGCTATTCGGGGTCTCTTCTGGTTCCATACAAATTTTAGGATTATTTGTTTCCATTTCTTTGAAAAAAGTGGATGGTATTGTGATGGGGATTGCATTGAATGTGTAGATTGCTCTAGTTAGCATTGACATCTTCACAATGTTTGTTTTCCAATCCATGAGCATGGAAAATTTTTCCATTTCTTTGTGTCTTCTTCAATTTCTTTCACGAGTATTTTATAGTTTTCTGAGTACAGATCTTTTGCTTCTTTGGTTAAATTTATTCCTAGGTATCTTATGGTTTGGGGTGCAATTGTAAATGGGATCGACTCCTGGTTTTGTCTCTCTTCTGTCTTGTTGTTGGTGTATAGGAATGCCACTGATTTCTGTGCATTGATTTTATATCCTGCCTCTTTACTGAATTCCTGAATGAGTTCTAGCAGTTTTGGGGTGGAGTCTTTTGGGTTTTCCACATACAGTATCATATCATCTGCAAAGAATGAGAGTTTGACTTCCTCTTTGCCAATTTGGATGCCTTTGATTTCTTTTTGTTGTCTGATTGCTGTAGCTAGGACTTCTAATAGTATGTTGAATAGCAGTGGTGATAGTGGACATCCCTGCCGCGTTCCTGACCTTAGGGGGAAAGCTCTCAGCTTTTCCCCATTGAGAATGATATTCGCTGTAGGTTGTTCATAGATGGCTTTTATGATATTGAGGTATGTACCCTCTATCCCTATACTCTGAAGAGTTTTGATCAAGAAAGGATGCTGTACTTTGTCAAATGCTTTTTCTGCATCTATTGAGAGGATCATGTGATTCTTGTTCTTTCTTTTGTTAATGTATTGTATCACGTTGATTGATTTGTGGATGTTGAACCAACCTTGCAGGCAAGGGATAAATCCCACTTGGTCATGGTGAATAATCCTTCTAATGTACTGTTGTATCCTATTGGCTAGTGTTTTGGTGAGAACTTTTGCATCCATGTTCATCAAGGATTTGGTCTGTAATTCTCCTTTTTGTTGGGGTCTTTGTCTGGTTTTGGGATCAAGGTAATGGGGGCCTCATAAAATGAGTTTGGAAGTTTTCCTTCCATTTCTATTTTTTGGAACAGTTTCAGGAAAATAGGTATTAATTCTTCATTAAATGTCTGATTGAATTCCCCTGGGAAGCCATCTGGCCATGGGCTTTTGTTTGTTGGGAGATTTTTGATGACTGCTTCAATTTCCTTAGTGGTTATAGGTCTGTTCAGGTTTTCTATTTCTTCCTGGTTCAAATTTGATAGTTGATACATCTCTAGGAATGCACCCATTTCTTCCAGGTTATCTAATTTGCTGGCATAGAGTTGCTCATAATATGTTCTTATAATTGTTTGTATTTCTTTGGTGTTGGTTGTGATCTCTCCTCTTTCATTCATGATTTTGTTGATTTGGGTCATTTCTCTTTTCTTTTTAATAAGTCTGGCCAGGGGTTTATCAATCTTGTTAATTCTTTCAAAGAACCAGCTCCTAGTTTCGTTGATCTGTTCTACTGTTCTTTTGGTTTCTAGTTCATTGATTTCTGCTCTGATCTTTATTATTTCTCTTCTCCTACTGGGTTTAGGCTTTATTTGCTGTTCTTTCTCCAGCTCCTTTAGGTGTAGGGTTAGGTTGTGTGTTTGAGACCTTTCTTGTTTCTTGAGAAAGGCTTGTATTGCTATATACTTTCCTCTCAGGACTGCCTTTGCTGTATCCCAAAGATTTTGGACAGTTGTGTTTTCATTTTCATTGGTTTCCATGAATTTTTTTAATTCTTCTTTCATTTTCTGGTTGATCCATTCATTCTTTATAGGATGCTCTTTAGCCTCCATGTATTTGAGTTCTTTCTGACTTTCCTCTTGTGATTGAGTTCTAGTTTCAAAGCATTGTGGTCTGAAAATATGCAGGGAATAATCCCAATCTCTTGGTACTGGCTGAGACCTGATTTGTGACCTAGGATGTGATCAATTCTGGAGAATGTTCCATGGGCACTAGAGAAGAATGTGTATTCCGTTGCTTTGGGATGGAATGTTCTGAATATGTCTGTGAAGTCCACTTGGTCCAGTGTGTCATGTAAAGTCTTTATTTCCTTGTTGATCTTTTGCTTAGATGATTTGTCCATTTCAGTCAGGGGGTGTTAAAGTCCCCCACTATTATTGTATTGTTGTCAATGTGTTTCTTTGCTTTTGTTATTAATTGCCTTATATAATTGGCTGCTCCCATGTTACGAGCATAGATATTTATAATCGTTAGATCTTCTTGTTCTATAGACACTTTAAGTACGATATAGTGTCCTTCTTCATCTCTTATTACAGTCTTTGTTTTAAAATCTAAGTTGTCTGATATAAGGATTGCCACCCCAGCTTTCTTTTGGTGTCCATTAGCATCGTAAGTGGTTTTCCACCCCCTCACTTTCAATGTGTGGGTGTCTTTGGGTCTAAAATGAGTCTCTTGCAGACAGCATATGATGGGTCTTGTTTTTTAATCCAATCTGATAGCCTGTGTCTTTTGATTGGGGCATTGAGCCCATTTACATTCAGGGTAACTATTGAAAGATATGAATTTAATGCCATTGTATTGCCTGTAAGGTGACTGTTACTGTATATTGTCTGTGTTCCTTTCTTATCTATGCTGCTTTTAGGCTCTCTCTTTGCTTAGAGGACCCCTTTCAATATTTCTTGGAGGGCTGGTTTCGTGTTTGCAAATTCCTTTAGTTTTTGTTTGTCCTGGAAGCTTTTTATCTCTCCTTCTATTTTCAATGAGAGCCCAGCTGGATATAGTATTCTTGGCTGCATATTTTTCTCATTTAGTGCTCTGAAGATATCATGCCAGTCCTTTCTGGCCTGCCAGGTCTCTGTGGATAGGTCTGTTGCCAATTTAATGTTTCTACCATTGTAGGTTACATATCTCTTCTCCGGAGCTGCTTTCAGGATATTCTCTTTATCTCTGAGACTCGTAAGTTTTACTATTAGATGTCGGGGTGTTGACCTATTTTTATTGATTTTGAGGGGGTTCTCTGTGCCTCCTGGATTTTGATGCCTGTTTCCTTCCCCACATTAGGGAAGTTCTCTGCTATAATTTGCTCCAATATACCTTCTGCCCCTCTCTCTCTTTCTTCTTCTTCTGGGACCCCAATTATTCTAATGTTGTTTTGTCTTATCGTATCGCTTATCTCTCGAATTCTGCCCTCGTGATCCAGTAGTTGTTTATTTCTCTTTTTCTCAGCCTCTTTATTTTCCATCATTTGGTCTTCTATATCGCTGATTCTGTCTTCTGCCTCATTTATCCTAGCAGTTAGTGCCCCCATTTTTGATTGCACCTCATTAATAGCCTTTTTGATTTCGACTTGGTTAGATTTTAGTTCTTTATTTCTCCAGAAAGTGTTTCTCTAATAACTTCCACACTTTTTTCAAGCAGAACTAGTATCTTTAAAGTCATGATTCTGAACTCTAGGTCCGACATAGTACTAATGTCCGTATTGAGTAGGTCCCTGGCTGAGGGTACTACCTCTTGTTCTTTTTGCTGAAGTGATTTTTTTTTGTCTTGTCATTTTGTCCAGAGGAGAATAGATGAATGAGAGAACAAAATGCTAACAGGTTAACAACATCCCCAGCAAATATACTCTATACAAATCAGAAAAGACCTGAAACCAGGGGAAAAGAAAGAGAAAGAAAGAAAAAAGAAAGAGAAAAAAAAAGAAAGAAAGAGATAAAAACAAAAACAGAACAAAACAAAAAAAATATGATCAAACGTGATCAGGCTAGTGCATAGATCAGTGCCACACACTAGATTTTTGGGCTTATTTTGGTCTGTTAGAAGAAAGTGCCTCCTAAAATTTTAAAAGGAAGAAAGACTTATATATGTACAAAATAAGGGTTGATACAATAAAGGGATGGCTAATGACTATAAAGATGAAAATTATAAAAGATTTTATAAAAGGAATTGATAAGTTGTTTGAAAAAAGAAGATTTAAAAAAAAAGAAAAGAAAAGAAAGAGAGAGAATGTGATCAGGCAGGAGACTAGAACAAAGTCGTTTACTAGTGATTTAGGGTATATTTTGATCCATTAGAAGAAACTGTATCTCAGAATTTTAAAGAGAGGACAACTTATATTTATATGCCAATAATAAGGGTAACTACAATGAAGGGATAAAGTATGACTCTAAAAATGAAAAATAAAAAATATTTTTTTTAAAAAAGGGATTGATAAGATGTTGGTTGAAAAAGGGAAAAAGAAAAATTAAAAAAAAAACAGCTAAAAAATATTAACTTTGAAAAACTAATGAATTATGGTAAAAAAGCCATGAATTCTATGTGCAGTATTCCCCTAGCGCTGGAGTTCTCCTGTTCTCCTTGATCGGTAAACTTGGTCTTGGCTTGCTGGCTGTTCGTGCTGATCTTCTGGGGGAGGGGCCTGTTGCCGTGGTTCCCAAATGTCTTTGCTGGAGGTAGAATTGCCCCGCCCTTGTTTGTCCCGGCTAAGCAAGCTGCTCGGGTTTGCTCTCGGGAGCTTTTGTTCCCTGCCAGCTTTCCGTACAGCTTTGGAGGACTAGAGTGAAAATGGTGGCCTCCCAATCTCTGCCCGGAGGAGCCGAGAACTCGGGGCCCCACTCCTCAGTGCACCCCCAGAGAAAAGCAGTCAGTCACTCCCATGTCCGCCGTCTCTGGCCGCACTCTGTGCTCACCTGGGCTGTGACCGAGTGTTTCTATCTCTGGCCCCCAACCCCGTGTGGAGTCTCCAAACCCAGCAGATCCCTGCAGTGCGCTTCCGCGCCGCTCCTCCCCGGGAAGGAAGGGGAGTCTCCCTAGCTCTGCCGCTTGTTGGGTCCCTGCTGGAGGAGCAGTGGCCCGACTGGGCCGCGGATCACAGTTTATGGCAACCCCGAGCTGAGAGCCCGCACCTCGGCTCCGTCTCTGCAGCCGGCTTCCCTGTTCCGATACCTGGGAGCTCTGACGCATTCAGGCACCCCCGGTCTTTCTGTGACCCCGAGGGTCCTGAGACCACACTGTCCCGCGAGGGTTCCACCCTCAGCTTGGCCACTGGAGCAACGTCTCTCAGCGGAGCCGACTTCTAAAAGTTCCGATTTTGTGCTCCGTGGCTCTTTCCCTTGCCGGAAGCGGCCGACGGAGGCCCCCTCCCCTGCCATCTATCCTCCCGAATATCGCCTCGGATTCACTTCTCCGCACGTCCTACCTTCCAGTAAGTGGTCGCTTTTCTGTTCAGAGAGTTGTTGCTATTCTTCTCTTTGATCTCCTGTTGAGTTCGTAGGTGTTCAAAATGGTTTGATCCCTATTCAGCTGAATTCCTGAGACCAGACGAAATCCAGGTCTCCCACTCCTCCACCATCTTGCTCCACCCCTCTATTTCCTTAAAGAGTTTAAAGATTATAAATATATCCTTTCTGTGATAACCTTTTTTCTACTTTTCAATTTCACTAGTAGTTTTGTTAATATTTTCAAGGGAAAAAGATCAAAACTATGTATTTTATCAAAAAATCTTAAGACAACAGATTTTATGTCCTGCAAAAATCCTAATGAGATAATGTATACATGTAAAACTCTAATTTCAGTTCCCGGCATGGAGCAGGCACTGAGGTTTGCTAAAGGTTAATTTAATATATGCAACCGATGGATTGTTGAACACTATGTCTGAAACTAATGATGTACTATTTGTGGGCTAATTGAATTTAAAAAATAAAAGATAGCTTTGCACAGTGGCAGTATCGTAGCCAATGAGGTTTATCCGAGGCACGATTATTGCTAATTGAAAAAAAAAGATAAATAAAAATAAAATAAGTTATCAATAAATGTTTGTTGAATTGAATTATTTAAAATTTCTATCACATAATTGGGTCCTAATTGTCAATGCTTAAATTCACTTGTAACTGATGGTGTGTGTGTATATAATTTTTGCTAGAAACACAGCCCAATTCAACAATTACTTAGATGCCTACCATATACTTTGCAAAGTGGCAAATAATTCAGGCTGTGACTTTATGCGGCTTCATGTAGTAGAAAGAATGTGAAATTGCTTTACCAACTTTTTCAGGTTCTGGGGAAGGGAAACATGGATAAAATAATAGATATATGTCCCACCTAAATGTTAATACAAGTATATTTGTCTTAGCGACATGATAGTCTTATTTGTACATCACAATACATTATATTCCCATAGATTGCTAAGAGATACCCTCTCCATGGTGACTCCAAAAGTAATAAAAATCAATAAATGCATTCTACTCATATAAATAACATATGACATTATTCAGATAATTCCAATGTACATTGCTCTCAATGGTTAAATACTTCATTGAATTTTAAAACGAACTAAATAAAGCCTACCGTTCAATAATGACTCTGTGTGGTTTCATTAAGACTTACATTTTGACAGTTTCTCAGAAGGCCAACAGTTCATAATTAATGAATGTTCAGCCAAAAGATTGACCTTCTGAATGACTGGGTAAGTGCAAATTTAGGAAAAAAGTTTGCTTTGGACCATTTATTGAAGCCTAAGAGCCATTATCTTTTAGGATCAAAGTAAGTTCTGGAACCATGCCTAAGAAATTGGCTCTATATGTTAACATTTGAGAGTCCCTATTACAGTAAAAATACATGCTGTCTACTTTACTCTATGCTATATTTAAAATAAGAGAAATTCTAAAAAGCTTCATTTACTTGATCATTTGTGACCTTCTATAAAGGTTCCTAAGATTGAACTTCCAGGCATGTGAAGTCTAAGATACCAAGCACTGTATAAATGGCTCTGATATTCATTTCCAAGGTGAATCTACAGAGCTTCTACTGAAAGTTTCCTCTTACCTGAGTTTGAGTCAGTTAGTTCATTTACTTAAAGATTAGTGTTAATGAGATCAAGGACACACAAGGGGCCTAATGGAAAACATTTGAAGTCAAAGGGAACTAGATTTGAGTTCCAGTTCTGCCTTTACTACCTGTAGGAACTTGAACAATTTCTCTAGCCTCCTTGAGGCTCAGTTTCTTCACTTTTAAAATGGAAGAGTAGCACCTATCTTTCTGTGTTTTGGGGTGAAACAGGACATTCCAGTTACCATTTATGCACTTAGTACAGGGTCTGACACATAATATGCCCTCAATAAATGTTAATTGTGTTAATCGTGTTTTTAATTTTTTGTTAGAAAAACAACTCACTATACACATTATGTATTCTATGGATCATTAGTTAGCAATACCAAAATATCAGCAAGAGTATTGTTCTGAGAGTGTACAGAAGCCTATACAGCTGTTTATATATATATATGTATATATATATATACTCATATATATACACACCTGTTTATATATATTATATATATTTATTTATTTTAGAGAGAGAGAGCACGTGCATGAGCACATGGCAGGGGGCAGGGGCAGAGGGAGAAAGAGAGAGAGAATCTCAAGCAGACTCCCTGCTGAGTGCGGAGCCAGACCTAAGGGCTTGATTTCACAACCCTGAGATCATGACCTGACCCCAAATCAAGAGCCAGACGTTTAACCGACTGAGCCACTGAGGTGCCCCAACACCTGTTTGTATTTTTGAAACCACCAGAAATTTCAGATGTCCTAACAAGAATTCCTTATCTTTTTTAATCATAGATTCTACTCCTGAAATTAATATTGTACTATATGTTAACTAACTTGAATTTAAAGAAAATCTTGGAGAAAAAAATTTAAAAAATTAGAAACAAAAAATTTTTTAAAAATACTAAGTGTATCTTTGACAGAAAGAACATATCCAGCTGCTTTCAATCAATCTAATGAAAATTCACAATCCTTTGATCTTGTAAATGACCTTCTTGGATAGCTAGAAAATGTAAATGAGCAAAGGAGTAGCTATGCCCAAACTTATTGAAAAGCCTGTAACATTAAACTCAGTCATTCTGTTATCTATAACATATTGTCACTGATTGTATTTTACCTTCTGATTTTTGTTCAATATTAATCATCAAACCCATCAAAAACATAACTTTGATTATTTTTTCCTGTTTTATGTATATGGAGTTTCTTTGGTAAGAATTTCAAATATCTTGGAACTATAGATGTTGCTTTGTTAGTAGAAGTTTTTTCTCAAAACCATCAAAACTCAGCTTTATTGTGGCTCCAATATCAAAAGTGTGTCTAGCTTTAAATCACAGCTTTATTCATAAGCTCTAAAATGTCCCCTATTTTATGGCTCCTCCTGGGTAGTGTAACTATTTATTTAGAACAGTGATTTCATTAGAAAGACAAGAATAAAAATATGAATGAAGTCACTTGTCCAAAATACTAAAATTTGGTATTTCTTATTAATTTTTGTTTCAAAATGGAAGATATTTTCCTGGTAATATGAATCATGGTAAAAATTGTGAAACAGAAAAATTTGAAGTTCCCTTGTAATCTCACCTTTTTAGCTATTTACTATTAATGTTTTGGTATATTTCCTTCCATCCTTTAAAATTATTTTATATATGTACATATGTATATATATTCATAACCATACATAATATATATAAGAATGCATGTGCTTATTTAACTTAAAGGTATTTCATGGACCCCTTTCCAATTTAATAAAAAAGTGATAACATTTTTGGAGCGTAAGTCCTTTGAGCTTTTAGATTCCATCTTCCTGTTTTCTTTTCTAAGTCTAACAAACTTTTGAAAAATCTTCCCAAATGTATATTATTTGACCACATGAATAACAGACAATGCATTAAAATCCACAATAAAAATGAAAAATGAGCACATCTGAAGGAAATGATTCCAATCAGTTTTCCAGAGAAGAGACTTAGAAATAGGTCTTTGGGAGGAGAAGAAATTTGAAGGGTTAGCAGATTTGTTACAATCTGTAATTTTCCATGAAGACAGTTGGCCTACAGCTCCTTATGTTTTTCAATTGCTCATTCATACATTCATTCATTCACTCATCCATTCATTCATTCAACAAATGCTTATAGAATGATTACTATTTGCATGGCAACAGGCCAGGGCAGGATTATAAAGATGAACCTGATGTACTTGCCCTTAAAGGATTTGCTCTTTAGTACAGATGAAAAGGCATGCATATAATTTTTTAAATGTTCTATATGGCATGAAAGAAAGTTATATGAAATTTATAAAGAAGGAAGACAATTGGGGTGCCTGGGTGGCTCAGTTGGTTAAGCAACTGCCTTCAGCTCAGGTCATGATCCTGGAGTCCTGGGATCGAGTCCCACATCGGGCTCCTTGCTCAGCGGGGAGTCTGCTTCTCCCTCTGACCCTCTTCCCTCTCGTGCTCTCTATCTCTCATTCTCTCTCTCTCAAATAAATAAATAAAATCTTTAAAAAAAAAAAAAGAAGGAAGACAATTTCAGCAAGTCAGTTGATAGTGAAGGTAGGAAAATCAAAGAAATCTTGGAGGAGAAGGTATTTAGCTTGGGTTTAAATATCTGTAGATTGGGCAAGAGATAATTCCTGGCTGAGGAGATGATGTGAACAAAGACTCAAAGGAGCAGGAAATGGGATACAGTTTTACTACATAATTGAGTTTATGAAAGAGAGTAATGGGAGATTCATTTAAAAAGAATACTGTCAGATTGGGAAGACATTTGAAACCCATGCTAAGGGGTTTGGTCTTCATTTTTGAGACAAAAACAAGCCATCAGAGGTTTCAGAGAAGGGAGTTGGAAGAAAACTGTTTCAGGATAGTGATTTCTGAAGAAGCATTGTGCATGGTGGTTGTAAAATGTATTTTGATAGGCAGATGCCCCAAATCAAGGTCTTAACTGAGCTCTCTTTCTTGTCCAGGCTGCTGATGTCCTGCTGCAACATGGAGCTAATGTCAATGTTCAAGATGCAGTTTTTTTCACTCCATTGCACATTGCAGCATACTATGGACATGAACAGGTAAGTCTGACAGGAGTATTTCCAAAGGCTGGGGGACCTTTCCAGGCTTTTGTTGAACTATCTGTCCTAGCCTCAAAGAAAGAATATTTAAGATATCTTTTGAATTATTTTTGCCATATTCTCATCAGCTCCACCCTTGAGGAGCCTGTAGATCCATAGAAATCCTGCATCTGTCAAGTTACTCATTTTTACTGACTGTCTTAGTACCCAAGGGAGGCAGCAGAGTAAGTACACAATCCCAGGAATCAGTCAGTCTGAATCTGAAAAATTCCTAGCTTTGTGACCATATGTAGGTTATATCACCTCCCTGATCTTCAGTTTCTTCATCTGCAAAATAGAGAAAATATTGATAATACCTACCTCATAGGGTTGTTGATATGATGAGATATTAAAGTGTTTGGCAAGTGCTCAATTACTATGATGATGCTAGTGACAGTAACAATAAAACAAATCATGAACACTGTCCCAGCAGGTAAAAAAAAAAAAAAAGTGTCTTTCAGAAACTGGGTTTCTTCTTTTCTACTGTCTTTGGATGTGGTAGACTGCAAGTATGTTCATGTTTTCATTTTTGGAACCTGTGTATATCCTAAAAGGGACTTTGCAGATGTGATCAAGTTGAGGATCTTGAGTTGGAGAGATTATCCTGGAATTACCTGGGTGGACCTGATGTAATCACAAGGGTCCTTACAATAGGGAGCAGGAAACAGATGTGATAGTAGAAGCAAGAAGTTTAAGTCATACAAGAAGGGGTCACAAGCTAAAGAATGCAGGCAATCTATAGAAGCTGAAAAAGTGAGGAAATGAAAGCCTCCAAAGGGAATGCAATCTGCCAACACCTTGATTTTAGTTTTCTAACCTCCAGAACTTTAAGAAAATAATCTGTGCTGTTTTAATCCAATAATTCTGTGGCAATTTGCAACAGTGGGTAACTAATACATGGAATAACCTAGATAATTTTTTTAAAAATCACCATATGTGCTTTAAATATAATTTGATTTAAATACATAATTATATAACAGGTAATTATTTATAAAATTTGATATTCTGTAATAAAGTAATAATATATATAAGATGTTTTAATGTTTACAGTGTGCCTTCATTCAATGAATAGTTTTATTTGACCTTCATGAAAACCTGATGAACTTTTTTTTTTTTTTTAACCTGATGAACTTAATAAGAATTACCATGTAAGTGATCTCATACTCTGGAACAAACATTTTATGTGGATTTTTTTTTTTTTTTTGTAATTTTTCCACAATCCTAAAATTAGTTGTTATTTGCATCTTCTTGTCAATGATATACATCTCAATGATATATATGAGCTCACTTAGGTCAGGTACCATGCCAGAGTCACACAGCTGGTTAGAGCTGAAATATGTATTCAGGCCTGTCTGATCCCAAAGCCCAAAGTTATTCTGTTGTACCTAGGAGCCACTTCTTCTATCAGTGAAACAAATCAGAAAGTCCAGGAAATTTGCTTAAATGGTGGGCTGGTTATTCAAGCCCAGGTGCTCTAACTCCAAAGTCCATTGATTTTTTAAATTTGTAACAAAGTTTATTGAGATAAATTTAAATTGTACAACTCAGTGGTTTTTAGTATATTCAGAGTTGTACAACCATAAAGACAATTAATTGAACAAAGTCATTACCCCCAGAAGCAACCTTGCACACAGTAGCACTTCCAACTTCTTCCCAACCCCTTTCTTCCAGTCTGAGGAAAATACTAATATACTTTCTTTTTCTATAGATTTACGTATTCTGGAGACCTCCTATAAGAAGAGGCATGCAACCTGTGGTCTTTTGTGACTGACTTCTTTCACTTAGCACAGTGTTTTTAAGTTTCATCAACTTTATAGCATGTATCAGTACTTCCTTGCTTTTGAGTGTGGAATACTACTTTGTTGTATGGCTATGCCAGATTTTACTTATTCATTCATCAGTTGATGGATGTTGGATTTTTTCCTCACTTTTTTGGCTATTATGAATAATGCTGCTCTGAACATTCAAGTTTGTTTTTTATTCAAGTATAATTAACATACACTGTTATGTTACCTTCAGGTGTATGATATAATGACTCAACAATTCTATACATTTCTCAGTGCTCATCACGATAAGTGGACTCCAAATCCCCTTTATCTGTTTCAACGCCCCCATGTACAAGTTTTGATATAGACATCTGTTTGCATATCTCTTGGGTACATCTAGGGGTGGAATTGATGGCTTATATGGTAACACAATGTTTAACATCTTATGGAATGGTCAAACTTTTCCAAAGAGGTAGGTGCCTAATGAGTTAAAAACCACATTGTCTACAGAAAAGAAAGCCTATGTGATGTACCTCCTAGGACAAACTAAGTCCATTGATTTTTAACCTTAACATATTGAAAGACAAAATTTTTATGTGCTACTTTCAAACATCGCCATTTAGCTACTCTTAAGAAACCAAATAGAACCAAATAAAACAGAAATATACATGTAATTGGATAATCAAAACTTAACTGTTCTTTTGACATCCTGTTTTCACTCTTCCTCACTTTGTATCTCTAGACCTCTAGTCTTACTCAATAAGGAGTAAAATTATACCTTTTTGTCTTCGTAGAGGTCATGCCATTGTCCTGCCTGAGGATTCCAAGTTAAAAATCAAACTTACTTGTGTCTATGTGCTCTTCTAGTCATTGTGCCTTTATTTCTTTGCTGGCTAGCATATGCTTGGACACTCTCAGACCCATGAAGCGTGACCTATAGCTAGGAAAGATTTCTCATTTCATTTGATGTGCTGCTCAGAGTGCACTGGAGTGTACTGGAGAGCTGGGCACTGAAAATCCTTCAGAAAGTACAGGGTCTAAAAGCCCAGATGATGAAAAAATTCCATACTTCTGACTTTAGGCACAGACCAGATGTACACAATGCATGTTATTCGTAGAGTCACCCTCTTTGGTGATTAACCTCCTTACCCCACAGAAACATAAAAAGCTTCTATGCATGTTGGGTGGAGAGCTAAATTTGTTTACTTTCCCTGAATATATAGCCACAGTCTTATAAAATTATGCTAAAATGTGGATGGCCTTTTTATGATAAGGGACTCACTTTCAGTGTGCAAAGACAGCACATAAGTAATTTATGGATGCTATTGTCATTTGCTAAAATATGCTGACAGGAGAATGGTACGTTCGATATATAAATGTGCCTAATGTTCCATGTTCCTTGCCATTTGTTTATTTACTTATTTTTAAGTGGAAGAGTAGATGTTTTGTACCAAGAGCAATATTTCCTAGCTATATAATAATAGTGCTTAATAAACAATCGATTTCAAAGATAGTTTAAAGCTGTCCATTATAAAGTCACATAACCAGAATTTATGGAGTCTTTGTAAGTGGAAATATCTGCTTAGGCATGCACAGTTCTTGAGACTAACTTTTAGTGTTCCAATTTCTTCTGAATTAAGTATTGGTCTGCCCATTAGCCAACAAATAAATGGATAAGATACACATGTTCCACATTGGTGCTACCACTTCTGCTAACATTTATTGAG
Organism: Zalophus californianus; assembly: GCF_009762305.2. Taxonomy (NCBI): domain Eukaryota; kingdom Metazoa; phylum Chordata; class Mammalia; order Carnivora; family Otariidae; genus Zalophus; species Zalophus californianus. Next base: position 61,635,223 of record NC_045598.1, read on the forward strand.
TGCCAGGCACTTTTCTAAGTGTTTTACATATAATAACTCATTTAATCCTTGTTAACAACTCTTTGAAGTGGAGCTATTGTGATTCCCATCTTAATAATGAAGAAACTGAAATTTTGAAAGGTCAAATAATTTATTAAAGGTGATAAAGCCTAACTTCAGAGCCCTTATTCTTTACCTACTACACTCAATAGGAAGTTTCCCCACATCCCACACTGCTAAATTTTGCCTAGAATTTCTATCAAATATGTACCATATTCTTGAGATATTTATTTGCTACCACATAGAAAGCCAAAATAAATTTAGGGTTTGAATTCACTTTTATGCTAACACCTCAGTGGTCAGGTCAGTTGAGGGTTCCTCCCATAACTGTTATTTTGATGGCACAGATTCATTCTAACTTACCTCTTGGGATCATTGTATTGACTTCTGAAATGGCCAGAGGAGACAATGTCAGATTTAGAGAAATTATTTGGAAGGTTATAAGTGAATAGGTAAATAGTTTAAAGAAATCTTATAAATTACCTGAAACAATCCCTGGAAGACTCCTAAATTGTTTAATACTTCATCTCTCTCTCTCCCTTTGAATGTGGAATCTCAGCTAACTGAGGAAGTTGCTGAGATCGAGTGCAGCTATCTCCCATTTACTCACAAATCCAGAAAAGAACCCAGAACTCCAGTAGTAAGATGACCATCAGTGACGCATTATGCATGGAGTTGCTGTGAAAATCAAGAATCAAGTAAACACTGCTGGCTCTGGCCAGAAGAAGACTTTGGAAAAGATGGTTTAGGGAAAATTATGGGTGACTTTAGGGAGGATTATTTATGTACAATGAAGAACTAACCCTGAAATTTCTCCAGTTTTAGACTTCTTCTTAAGTGATATAATAATAAATTCCTTATTGTTTAAGCCAATTGAGTTAGGGTTTTCTGTTATTTTCAGGTAAAAATAATCTAGGAGAACACTTTAATGATATGTCTTCTTCCATATTTTTGAAAGCTTTGCATTATTGTTTGACTTATGGTACTAATTTCAAATGAATGGATTCTTTAGGTAACCCGCCTTCTTTTGAAATTTGGTGCTGATGTAAATGTAAGTGGTGAAGTTGGAGATAGGCCCCTCCACCTAGCATCTGCAAAAGGATTCTTTAATATTGCAAAACTCTTGATGGAAGAAGGCAGCAAAGCAGATGGTAAGATTATATATTTAGAAGACATTTGCTTTTTTTTTACTTTATGTGTATTTTTTATTTGCACTTTCTTTTTTACTAGAGAATAATCTTGAAGCTGATTAATTGCATATGCTAATTTGCTCCACAAATTATAATTTATTATTTTAATGTAATAAATCTATATGTTAATCATTTTATATACATTTTAGTTCAACTCTTAATATATTAGATGCTTCCATAAAAGTAAGGGTTTTTCTTAGATAAATTGTTCTCATTTTGTTATTTTTCACTAATCTTTTTTTAATTGAGGTAAAATTTGCATAAAGCAAAATTCTCAAATCTAAAGTAAATGTTGACTTAAGTGAATATTTACTATCCATGCAAAACCACCTAGATCAAGATATAGAATATTTTCATATGGAAAGTTGAACTCTGGAAAGTTCCCTTGTTCCCTCTTCTCAGTAAATAGCTTTAACCACAAAAGGTAATCAATATTCTGGCTTCTATTGCCATAGGTTAATTTTTTCTGTTCTTGGAGTTCAGTATAATTTGGGACTGCCTTCTTTTGATTGACAGTATTATTTTAACTTTTATCCATGTTGTTGCATGAATCATAGTTTATCTTTTTTATTGTTAAAGTATGATTATTCCACAATTTGTTTATCCATTATCCTCCTAATGGATGCTTGAATGTTCCTAGTTTGGCCTTTATGAATGTAGATGCTGGAAACATTTGTATTCAATTCTTTTTTGTGAACATGTATATTTATCTCCCTTAGGGAGATATGTATGCGTGTGTGTGTGTGTGTGTGTGTGTGTGTGTCTGTGTGTGTAGATTTGCTGTATGCATACGTTTAACTTTTTAGGAAATGAGAAACAGTTTTTCTAAGTGTTTGTACTATTTTTACTCCCACAACAATATATAAGAGTTCCAGTTCCTCCCCGTATCCTCCCCAATAGTTGATATTACTATTATTTTTAGTGAAACAGCATTACAGTGTGATCAGGCTGGGGGAAAAAATCTTTAGCACATACAGAAAGATTTTAGGATATGGCTAATAGAATAGAATTTCCCACAACTTTTAATTTTCTTAATTATAAGATGAATTTTGGAAAATTGATTAAAAGTAGAATGTTGAAAAAAGTTCTTTTTCCTTTTCTCTTCCTTACAAACTTTATTTTCTGACACAAATTCCCTCAGAGTTACATCTTGTCATTAAATTCTCTCAGGCACATCCAACATTCTTCCATTGACCCCCAAGAGACCTAATTAAAAGCCCAGCTATAAGAGCTGCTTGCTTTTGCAGCAGAAACTATGTGCATTTACAAAAGGACAAGGTTGTCAAAACTCTCAGACTGTCAGTGCCTTGGTCCAAAATTGAAATCAATATTCAGTTAATAAAGCTAATGTTTTCATCTACACATAAGGAAAACATAAAGGTTTCCAGAGACACATATGGGAAGAGGCTAGGGCAGTTTCCAGTTTCCATGTTGGAAAGAGGGCCATTTTATTTTCTAAAGTTTGAGAAACATAGTTGGTGTCATTTTCTATGAGCCAGTATGCAATAACTGAGATATTTTTTCTATAGCATTATCATAAATAACCTGTGTTGTCAGGATACAAGGAAATGCTGTTCCTTAGACCTTGTTTAAACAGTCTTTTTGATTTTGTTGGTTTAGAATAGGCAAAAATACACCTGTATGAACCACTGAACACATAATTGTGTTTTTGAAACTGCTTCGCTCTTCCAAAGGGTCAGGAACAGCTCACTTTTTTCCTTTTATTACCGATGCCAACCTCAGCTTTTTATTCTCTGTGCAACTCCAAAGCTCAGTGGTGTCAAAATGAGTATCATTGATCAGCATGTCTCCAGGATCAAAGTTCTCTTCTACAAAAGGCATTGAAATGTATACTGCACTGTATTCCCCCTACATGCCAGCATCATATGATATAATTTTCAACCCTTTCTTTCTGATTCACACAAGCACTACATGCTTTCTACTCAATCATTTAAAATCTCAAGAGACAGCATGACTCAGATTTTTATGTATTTTTATTTCCTTCTAATACACACTTGATATTTAAGTCCCTTTTGTATTTCAACCAATTGCAAAGAATAAACCAGAAGATCTGTTGTGCTACTGGACACCGTACTAAATTTAGTATCAGCTAGTTCATTTATTCCAAAGTGTAGCTAAGCCTCCAGATGATTTATTTTAGATCTGGCCCTTGCTTGTGGTAAATGGACATAAGAGGAAGAGTGAATTAATGACCTCAAAAGGGGCACAATTTGAAATCTGGTATTTACAGTATGTTTCCATGGTAACAGAATGTCACAAATGAAAATAAATTCAGCCTACAAAATTAGCCACAATGTAATTCTGAAAGCAACCTCTTCAGTTCAGCATGTTTGGGAGGTTGACCTATTCAGTCACATAGGTTTCAAAACTCTAGTCTTCTTTGTACCACATAGGAAAATGAAAAAGGAGAAATGTAATGCTTATTGAATGAGATTGAAAAGGTCAAAATAATCCTGGACTCCATAAGAAGAAAGTAGTGATCGAGCCTTCATAACTTATCATTTTAATAAAGTTAAAAATGGAAAATTTTAAATTCAGAATTTATTAATTTTTTGTCATCTGACTATTAAATGCTACAGTTCCTTTCACACAGAACTGGATATTATATAAAGTCACAAAAATTTCTGAGGCTTGGCCAGGAAGAGGAAGTATTTTATTTCTAAAATGATACCTTGTCAGAGCTATTACACAGATTTGTTACTTAAAATGTATTTAAGACACACTTGGGAGTTGTTTTAGAAAGCTAATCGGAAGTGCTTGCCTTGCTGGGTTACTATGGGAATTTTTACTTTATCTTTAAGATTAATGAGCAGAGATAAGCAAGGAGTAGTATCCATCCACCCACGCATTCACTCAAGCTTTCTTTCAAAAGACACTACTAAATGGGGTGGCTCAGTCCTTAAGCGTCTGCCTTCGGCTCAGGTCATGATCCCAGGGTCCTGGAATCGAGCCCAGCATCAGGCTCCCTCCTCTGCGGGAAGCCGGCTGCTCCCTCTCCCAGTCCCCCTGCTTGTGTTCCCTCTCTCCCTCTGTCTCTATCAAATAAATTAATAAAATCTTAAAAAAATAAAAGACATTACTGAACACATATGCTCTTCAAAGTAGAGGACTAGGCACTAAATAATTTCCTAATAATGATTTACATCTATTTCTTTGCTTGAAATTCCTTTTTTTTTTTTTTAAGATTTTATTTATCTATTTGACAGAGAGAGACACAGCAAGAGAGGGAACACAAGCAAGGGGAGTGGGAGAGGGAGAAGCAAGCTTCCTGCTGACCAGAGAGCCCGATGTGGGGCTCGATCCCAGGACCCTGGGATCCTGACCTGAGCCGAAGGCAGACGCTTAACAACTGAGCCACCCAGGCGCCCCTGCTTGAAATTCTTCTTTATTTAACTCCAATAAAATGTGAAATTAGAGCAAATAGAATACCATTCTTACATTCAGTTTCCCTCAGATAATATATAATAACATATACATTTTTTTGTCACTGCAAATTGATCCAAGACAAAACTAAGTAGATCACAATGGCTGAAGCAGAAATATAGATGTGTATATATAAACTCTGTCTGATCCAGATCTCTCCTGGCTTGTCCCTTCGGTTGCTATTTATATCTTCTTTGATAAGAAGAACCTCTAGGCCACTGAAGGTAATTCACCAAGTAGATAACCTACTTTGAAGTTTACTGACTCAACTAGAGAGGAATAATGCTGGGTGGGGCCAGGGATGGCCAAAGGCAAACTATGAATTAATGGAAGATTGTGCTGCATTCTGCTTTACAATGTCCCCTCTGGACCTCAAGAGCTCTTATGTGACCTCCAGTTGCCCTGGACTCCCTACTGTTCTAAAGCATTGACTCATGGTATTGACTTTCCCTGGTTTCCAACAGAATGTGAACAAAGGAGAAGTATCATAAAAAGAAAGGTAATCAAAATAACCAGGAACATTCTTCTGAAGGAAGGATGTCCTTCTGAGCCACTCATTAATAAAAAAAGATTCAAAGATTTATTTTTCAATAATGGCCTTGGGAGGAGAAGTTCAGTGACTTTGTTAAAGATTTCCCTTTGGCTTAGATCTTACAGGACAATAAAATAAGAATCATTGTCTACAAATATAACAGCTACAAGGCCTATGTTCATTAAATGTTAAATGATGATTGTAACAACAGTAGTAATAAACCACTTGCACATTTTTTAAATTAACTATTACCTTCCCTTTCTTTTCCTTCCTATATATCCTTTACTTTTTTTTCTTCAATTCTTTTGATTCTATGGATAATTTTTATTATAGATACATATAAGAATGATAAGAGGGCTTCTTAAGGACTGTTATTTTCTATTTTGAATAAAACACCTTGTACAGATTAACAAAGTAATCAAATACAATAAATAGCTATGGAGCAGATGATTCAGTTATTTTAGTTTTAAAAAAAAATTGTGCTAAAGCAGATCCAGAATTGAGCAGCTTGGTGTTCTGTTATCATTACTTTTGGCCTGAAATTATTGAATATTCAACTAGATTGCAGGTTATTTGAGGATATAGATTCTATACATTTACAGCATATTGGCCTTAGTACTTAGCGGATTTCTAGGAGGGAAATTAGTGAAAAAGGAGAATAGACACTTTCATTAAATGTCTAATATGTGGCAGGCATCATGCTAGATACTTTCTGGTCATGATCTCCTTTAACCTTTTCAGCATCCCTACAACAGTACTGTTATTATATCCATTGTTACTAATAATAAATCAGTATCTCCAACACTGAGCAAAGTTCTTGGCACACAGTGATCATTTTATACTTGTTGAGGAATGAGTATGTATCAATCGGGTGTTCTTATCTGCAAGCATTGGAAACTCACTCTTGCTAATTTAAACAGAAAAGGAATATATTAAAGGATATCAGAGCACAGAATATTCCCCAGGACAAGATGGAAAGCCAGGTTTGGAATTCTCACAGTGAGGAACAATGTCCACAATCACAACCCAAAAGTAGTCATTTGGAGACACATTGCTACCGCTAGGTACACATGCCAACACTTGTGCTTCTGGCACCAACCACGTAGGGCACTGAGTCTGTGACTAGAATCATTACCACTGGAAATTGGATGGAGCTACGCTATTATTGCTACACTGCCAAGATAGATTAGGTTCTGCTTTTTTGTGTCATCAGCTCTGATGTCAGAGTCTGACATAATGTGTTGTTTGGAGGAACCCATAGATAAGTATCCCAACCAGGGCGCTGTTGAGAGTGAAAGGGTCCCTATTAAAAACTATGCTAGGGTAAAGCCTAAACCAGGACGTATGGTCACTCTCTCCTAATCCTGTGCCCTCACTGCAAAGGAAGCTTGGAGAGCATTTTTTTCAGCTCCTATGATTAAACATGGTCTTAGCCTCCAGTCAGTAGTCTCAGTATAGGGAATTCCCCAAATGTCCAAAGGGGTTATGAGGCTGGCTGAGCAAAGAGAGGACAGATGCCCACTACTGAGTGAACAGCTGGATGTTAAATAACTGTCTAAGGAAATATAATTAATGAGGTCTGCCTCACTCTAAGGCTTGTCTTTTCATTATGCCATGCTGTGTACACTATAGTATGATAATTCTCAGTTAAGGGTACATCAGAACCTCCTAAATAGTGTCGTAAACATACACAGTGCTAGGCTCCACTCTAACCTATTGAACCAAAATCTCTGGGAATGATGCTTTAGCCAGGATCTGTAATTTTTAACATCTTATAGAGGAAAAAAATCAATTTAGAAGGAGATACTTGTGGAAATAAGGCCATGAGGATCTTTTGGAGGCTTATAAGTTTCCTAAACTATTCCATTGTGCAAGGTAGATTTGATTAGATGCATTCCATAGAATTTATGGAAGCTAGAAGAAAGCCTTTTAATGTAGTAATGGGCAATAGAACAGAATTATAACTTTTTAAATTGGTTGCACTTAATTTCCTTTATATTTATCATTAATTGGCAATTTCCAGGAAAGAGTCTCTCAGGCACTTAGAAAAGTTCCTGACACTACACATGAGAAGGCTGAGACACAAAAGATTCCAGATAACATACTTTTCCTTTCTTGTTGATGACAGTGAATGCTCAGGACAATGAAGACCATGTCCCACTCCATTTCTGTTCTCGCTTTGGACACCATGATATAGTGAAGTACCTGCTCCAGAGTGATAGTGAAGTTCAGCCGCATGTTGTTAATATCTATGGAGATACCCCTTTGCACCTGTGAGTAATATGTATGGTTCCATGTGTGCTCCAGGTAAACCACATGTACCTTCTTACTATTATCAAAATACTTTCTTTAACTCTAGGGCATGCTACAATGGCAAATTTGATGTCGCCAAGGAAATCATTCAAATATCAGGAACCGAAAGCCTGACTAAAGAAAACATCTTCAGTGAAACAGCTTTTCACAGGTAAAAGAATGTTTAGGTTCAATAGCCACTGAGAGTAGCTGATACCCTTCGGCACCTGAAGTTGTGTACATAAAGCAAGAACGGATAGTGGCAGATGTTGAAATCAGAGAGCAAGAGCAGAGGGTGGTGGGCAGAGGACAAGGAGCCCAAGCTAGATGCACAGAAGAAAAGGTAGAGGCAGATGCTGCAGCCAGTACAACAGATGGGACCATAGCCAGATGCTGCTTTCCTGGCAGCAGCCGCAAAGACAGGGACTGATGTTGCCAAGGCAACAGGCATATCAACATCTGTAAGCATATTGCTTCTATTCCACTTCACTCTGCAGAAAGCTGCCAAAAGGGGCAGTGCCCATAATCCTCCTCCGACAAGAATCTCATTACCAGAATTCATCAGCATCAAATGTGACACTTTTTTCCTTACCACTTAAACCTTATGTGCAAATGTATCTACCTATCTAAGACATCCATCTGTCAGCCTGTAAAAACCCAGTCAGGGTGGCCACTGAGATACCTAAGAAGGCATTAACTCCTTTCTAGGAATGCATGAGAGTCCTTTACAGTGTGCTCTAGAAAAGGAGGGAAAAGGTTGCTAAAAATTCAGAGCCATAGCTCTCTAAAATACCCAAAAGATAGGCAGATGTTTTATAAAATTTGAAACCCTCATTTTTAACAAATGAGTTACTATTTTGCTATAAAAATAAAAACATAGTACTTTGAATTTAGTAAACCTTGAATATAAGATCATTTACCTACACATTACAGATTTCTTGGCTAGTTTGCAACTTCTAAAAAATGTATTTGAGACTGATATGTTATTTACATAGTGTTTGTATTGCACTAGTGACTAATAGAAATGAGGAGACTTTTTCTTCATACTGATTTAATATTAAGCTTGTGCTTCCTGATAAGGCATCAATCTGTCCAATATTGCTTGGATGCTCAGATTTTTCTTACCAGAAAAAAGATCAGCCAAAAAGGAGTTAAAGAAAGCTACCATTTATGGAGTAGTGAATATATGCCAGATGATTTGCATCCATCTCATTTAATCCTTATAACCATTTTATGAAGTGGGGTTTATTATTCTCTTTTACAGATGAGAAAACTGAGGCTCAGAGAAGCTAAATAACTTGCCAAAGAGTCTTATGACTAGGAAATCATGTATTAAATACCTGCCTGATTCCAAATTCTGCGCTTTTTATATATCTTCATGTTCTAGTACCAAAATATTATGTCTGTGTTCTACATGCTCTGTAGCAGAACAGATGCAAGAACTCTTTAGATCATGCTTTCAGTCAAAATGGGTCAGTGGAATTTCTCCCCAAAAGGAAAATTGGCAGAACTGATACATATGGTTACTGGTGTCCTCTTTCCCCATTAGGTCATGCTTGTTAAGGCTGACACCTCAGGCTAGCTTTCAAATCATTTTGCTACTCTGTGCACATTAATTGGAACCAACTATAATCAAACGAGGCTTGTCACCTTCAGAAGAGTCTATATGACAAGTTTAGTGAAGTGAGTTAAAAGTATGTATCCAATCGTTTTATTTTGTATAAGCCTATGGCTACTAGGAATAACATATTAATATTTTTATTCTATTCATTTTAAGCACATATTTATAAAAGAAACTCCTTTTACATGAGTTCACTCTGGTTCTGAAATTTTTTTATGTAAAAGTCACAGTGCCTTGCACTCAATAGAAAGCACTCGATACGTTTCTGTTATTGTTTTCATATGTATATATACACGTACACATATATACACACATATGTACACACATGCATATATATATATATTCAGAACTCATCAATTCCTGTAAATGGTTGCTTTGAAAAGAATCGATGAGGCAGTTCAGCCAATGGAACATTAAGAGTGTAGTGCTATGGGTCCTACTTACAATGCAAATAATTAATGGCGATATGATCTTTTGCACTGAGTGGTGGCTTTCTATTCACTCAATTATTCAAGAATGACTTATTAAGGACTTGCCTTGTGTTGGCAGTGGTAGGAACATTAAGATGACACCATCCCTTCCCTCCTTACAGGAACTCTGTTGTAAGGTATCAGGGTAATCAGAGATGTATCCATTATCATAACACAATATGATAAGTGCCGTAAGTCTGAAATGACAAAGAAAGAGTAGAGATAGCAGTGAACTCAGCCTTTGGTCCATAAGACTTCATAGATGGAATAACAGTTCAACTAGATGAATAATATTTCTTTAAGGAAAATAATGACATTTCATTAAAGAAAAAGGATTGGCAAGGTCATCCCAGAAAGTGGAAATATTAAGACCCAACGAACCAAGTTTGGAAAGAAAAACACACTGTTTTTATGTACTGTTCTACAAAATTCAATACTTCACTTCTGAAACACATGACACCAGTCATGTGTGAATCTTTCCCATACCAAACAATTCTCCAATTTTCTGCAGACACCAAGTATGTGTCCTACAATTCAATTCAATTCTGATACCATCTACGTGGAGTTAATGTTAGATCCCACAGGCTAAGGGCTCAGTCCCACAGGACTGCCCCCTGCCACTTCAGATGCCAATCACAAGTCCAGGTTCTCACCTAAGTCTCTCAGGACCCTTCTGGGTTCCCGCATTCAATTGTCCTGCAGAATGCCTAGGTCTTGTAGCTAAAAATGCATGAAAGTCTTGCAATATTTTTCCTCCTTTTATGAAAAAGAATATCATGGGAAATATTTAATAATAAAATACTAGAAATTTTATACAACTTCTTATCTTGAAAGCCCAGATTTGGGAATTTCAGGATTATATTGCTCTATGTGCTTGTTTTTTATCACTTCCTTCTCCTCTCTCATTTCCTCCTTCTCCCTTCTTTGTCTTTTTAGCGCTCTCATAGACACAGTAGCATCTGGAATAGCCTGGATGAATCAGAGCTGTATTTTTAGGGTTGCCATAACAAAATACAACAGACTGGGTGGCTTGAACACCAGAAATTTGTTTTCTCACAGTTCTGGAGACTGAAAGTCCAAGATCTTGATGTCAGCAGATTTGGTTTCTTCTGAGGCCTCTCTCCTGGGCTTGTCAGTAGCCACATTTTCCTTGTGTCTTCACATGATTGTCCCTCTGTCTGTGTCATCTGTGTACTCATCTTCCCTTTTTATAAGAAGAGTAGTCATACTGGAATAAGGCCATCCTAATGATTCCAGTTTAATTTAAATACCTCTTTAAATTGTACCCCTTTAAATACGGTCATATTGTGAAGTTATAAAAGGGCTTCAACATATTAATTTGTGGGGCACACAATTCAACTCATAACAGAAGTCTTTTCCTTTTGTTGTGTTTTTGCAGTGCTTGTACCTATGGTAAGAGCATTGACCTGGTTAAATTCCTTCTTGATCAAAATGTCATAAGCATCAACCACCAAGGAAGGGATGGGCACACAGGTGAGACTTTGGTGAAACATCACCAGTTTCTGATGTATATCAATGCCCAAGAACAGTGGTGTGCTCAGAGGGAAGGGAAAAGAGGGCGTGGTAAACCCTAATGAGGAGGGATAGTTTATCAATGACATCGTTTAGAACTGATGGTGCATGGTGACAATAAAAAGCAGACTGACTCTCGGTCAGTTTCATTGTTGTGGTAAATTATCTATAGTTGATGCATCTGTTATGGCCCATATCAGGTACAGACTGACAACACTGCCCTGTCCTTGGTCTGCTGCTAAAGAAAAACACTTGTTTGGGGTCTTTGTTCTTGTACAAAGATGCCAACATTTATTCTTGGTAATTTCAGTGCATGTAGAAGTACTGAAAATTGAGCTAAACATAAGGCAATCTACCTAGAAGATCAACTAGAATAGGATACTTCTTTTGTTTAAAATATGTTGTGTTTGCTCAATAATAGAATTAATTCTTTATCAAAGAAATCTATCTTTGCTTTGTATCTCTGGCAACAATGCTAGATATGGTGATAACTGTCTTGAAAATTGGGGTTCAGTTTTCCTCTTTTCTCCTTTCATACTTTCATTCTGTTATAGGATTGCACTCTGCTTGCTACCATGGTCACATTCGCCTGGTTCAGTTCTTACTGGATAATGGAGCTGATATGAATCTGGTAGCTTGTGATCCCAGCAGGTCTAGTGGTGAAAAAGACGAGCAGACATGTTTGATGTGGGCTTATGAAAAAGGTATATTTTTCATCATTGCCTCTCTATAGTGATGCATTTAACTGTGTGCATAGATTATGTCAATGCATCAATAATTCCTTTACTTGTATGACTTGTACACTCCCATTTCCTCTGTAGATTATATTTGAGTCTTTGGGAACTTGATCAAAGAGTCCAATAGACCATCACTAGGGAAGGCAACTCCGGGGCTGCAGATGAGCTAAAGGCATTCTTGATACTGGCACTTTGAAAAGAGAATGAGCTATAATAGTCTTAGGTATTAGAGAAACAAAATTGTGATATGTAATAATAGCTACTTTCTTAGAGTAGACATAGAGTTAGACTTTATCTCTTATATAGGGGAATTTTTATGTGGATTCAAATTATTTTAATGAAATAAATACAAAGAAAGGGAATATCTGTTACATCTAACCCTGCTAACAATGCCTGAACTAGAAAAAGTAAGGGAACCAATGATCAGTGCATATGTGTAAACTTACTTGAGCTCAAAATGATGAAACTTTGGGCTTTGATATGAGAACACCTGGGTTTAAATCAAGCTGTGTTCTTTGATCTTTGATCATCTATCCTTGCTGAATTTCAGTTTCTTCTGAAAGAATGAGAATAATCACAACTCCTACTTACAAAATTGTAAAGATTAAATGAGATAATATATGCACATTGATTACAACACTGGCTGGCACATAGTAAGTGCTCATAATTGGTAGTTCAGTACTGATAACAGTGGTAATAGTAGTAGTTCAGAAATGAAGATGATCAATAATGAGCTCTACATTTTAAGGGAGAGGAAACTAGAAATAATCAAAGGTGAAATAGAACCTTCATCATTGTTTTAAGATATAGTGTACCTCACCAGCGAGCTCTGCATATGTGCATAAGCTCCTATGAAGTTTAAATTTTTAGGTGAAATGGAATAGTATACATTGTCATTGAAATCAGAGGGTTACAACTAAATACTGTAAAATATATCAAACTTTGCTGCCTGTCTTTTGCTCTCTTATTAGGATGTTTTAAGTACATAAAGAAATGTTCTGTTTAAATGCTAGAATCTTAGATGTCCATACTAAAAAAGTGTGGATAGGCTACCAATTTGATCTAAAAGGTTTTCTGCCTGACGTGGGACATGAAATTCTGTCAATTAAAAAAGAGATGGAATTTGATAGCTAGAAATGGGGAGTTATAAACACGTAGAGAGAAAGAAAAATATAGATCTGAAGACAGTGAATAAATGATTATAGGACTTACTTTGAGACACGTGAACAGACATGGTAAAGTAAAGAATGAGTTAGATGTAGCCCTATTATGTTTTATGCTTTTCTTTGAGTATTGTGTAAATACACATGTGCTTGCACACACGTTTGCACATTATAGCTCGATGAATTGTCACAAACTGAACTCACATCCAACATCTAGTTCCAATGAAGAAATTGAATATGGCTAGCACCCGAAAGCCTCACTTACATTCTCTTCCAGTCATTCCCCAGAGACGGTACCACTGCCTTCTTGGAGTACAAATTAGCTTTGCCTCTCTCCGTATTTTATACAAGTGGAATGTTATGGTATATACATTTTTGAGTCTGGCTTCTTTTGACCAACAATTTGTGAGATTCACTCATATTATTTCAGGTAGTTGTATATTATTCATTCTTGTATAGCATAATGTTTTGTTATTATATCACTATTCATTCTACTGTTTAGGGGCATTTGGATAATTTTCAACTGGGGACTATTAAGAATACTTTTGCTATTAACATTAACGTACATGACTTTTTTAAAGATTTATTTTTTTTTTATTTGAGAGAGAGAGAATGAGAGATAGAGAGCATGAGAGGGAAGAGGTTCAGGGGGAGAAGCAGACTCCCCACTGAGCAGGGAGCCCGATGCGGGACTCGATCCCGGGACTCCAGGATCGTGACCTGAGCCGAAGGCAGTCGCTTAACCAACTGAGCCACCCAGGCGCCCTAACGTACATGACTTTTGATGAATATCTGGATGCATTTCTGTTAGGTATAAGGACCTTCCAATCTGTATAAAATAATTTCCAGGTAGTTCTGTATTTGAGCAGCAGTTGAAGAATCTTACATATTCTGAAGCCTCAGGAGGGCTTACTAAGTTCTACTTACTCATCAAATTGCATTTATTCAAGTGATTCTCAGACAGTGTCTCTCAAGAAACTTGAGTCTCAGGGAAAGACTGTTTACAAAGCATTGGTCTTCCGGAAGACAGCTCAGATACAGTGCTGTAGCTAGCTCTTCACAGGGGTTGGCTTTGCTTGTTTTTAGTTGACTGAGAGTGATAGTTTAAAACTGGCTTTAGTTTTATTTTTTGTGGAATTCCACACTTTAAGAAACAATGAATCATTGTGTAAGTTCCTAAGGTTTCCTATCAAACAACAACAACAAAAATCTTTTAGCTTAGAGGATTTACCCACTGGTCTCTGCAACATCTGCCATACTTGTCACCCTTATTTGTTCAACTAATGTGTTAGGCATCAGTGTTGTATTTCGTTATTACTATGAATTTTAACAAATTGAATGTTCATACTCAAGAGACAGATGGATGCTTTGCATATGTTCTAGAGCAGAACAAGTCAAAACCAATAAAATGAAATTGTTGCTCTTTTCTCTTGCTAGAAAAATGTTGCATTGTTTTCTTGTGTTCGGGAGAGATTGAAATGGCCTCGTTAAAATATTGTCAACAGTGCACTGTCCCTGTTTTCTTTGAATAAAGAAATGCTTTCCTTTCTCCCTCAGAGAGGGAATCCCCAAATTAACTGATGTGGCATACTAAGCATTTTCCTGAGCAACTTGGAGATGGAGTTGAGGAAACACTTCATTTGAAGTTCCTTCTTTATAGGATGGAGATGTTGTAGAAATGGTCCCATCATGGTTTACCCCATACCTTGTTCTCTCCTTGGGGAGATAAACCAGAAGGGAGCTTCATAGCCGGAGTCTGTCTGTTTAAAAAGGACTACTTTTGGGTGTGCCAAATTTAAATAGCTCATCCTAGTCTACCAGCTTGCTTGCTTGCTTGCTTGCTTGCTTTTTTTGTTTACCCTCTTAATAGAAAACTGGGAGTTTTTCTCAATAGCACCCGCCTCTGTTCTTTTTTTTTTTAAGATTTTATTTATTTATTTGAGAGAAAGAGAATGAGAGATAGAGAGCACGAGAGGGAAGAGGGTCAGAGGGAGAAGCAGACTCCCTGCTGAGCAGGGAGCCCGATGTGGGACTCGATCCCGGGACTCCAGGATCATGACCTGAGCTGAAGGCAGTCGCTTAACCAACTGAGCCACCCAGGCACCCATTGCCTCTGTTCTTCTAAGACAAATTTTTCACCTGACACAAACAGTTTTTAGCTTACCCTCTACTATTCTGATATAGCACATTCAGTTCAGGGGTGCTTTAGAGTTTTGTAAGAGTTACCAACTTCCTTTTGGAAACTCAGAAAAGAGTTTACTCACCATGGCTCCTTGCAGGATCAGATATGAAGAACAGTTTCCATTTACATAGCCTTTTTAACCTAAAGATATCAAAATCAATCTTGGAAATAATTTTCCTTGTGACCTTGATTCTACACAGAAACCTACAGGTTAAGTTTCAATATTTCCCTGCTAGACTACTCAGAGCTCTAATTTTACAGTATTTAGAGTATTTCCCCTCCTCTAGTCAGCTACCCCACCACCACCGCCTTGTTTTCTAGTATTCCATCTGAGAGTAGAGATAGCTGTCTCACTCACTTGGATTTGTTCTGCCCTTTCCCTGGGGTATGAAGGACTTGTATGAATCAATTTAAATTGGCCAGAAGAAATAGCCAGCAGCCTGCTTATGTTCAAATCCTCTGCCCTAATCACCAGTATGGAAAACCCACTGAAAAGACCTACATATAATCTTACGTCCATTGCATTAAAGATGAAACTGCCGAATTGAAAAGATCTCAGCCAATTAGAATTGAACACATAGCTCAATAGTGTGTCTGGCAGTTAGATTTGAAAATGCTGCCTTTCACAAAGAAAAGCACTTCTTTATGTCAGGCTGTTTAGGGTCAGAAAATAACCCAAACTAGAAACAGAACTAAAAACTTCTTATTTGCTTCAGTACTGACACCAGTTAAAGTAATTTGCAGAGGCTCCTATACTGATATCTAATTATGCAGAATACAATATTTGTATACATCAAAACAACTGTAATTCACAGTGACAGGGAGCTGCAGTTGGAGAATTAGTAAGGGAGCAAAAACAATAAAAATCAAGGCTCCTGTACCATGATATATACTTTGTTCATTCCTTTTGACAAGTGTAGTATGGTGTGAATTATTTATAGTAAACGTACTATAGTGTATTCTCTAAAAGTAATAAAGTCTTACAGTTGTGAGTTTCTACAGTTTTCAACCAGTAAAAAATAACTAAAAGATAAGAGTGGGGGAGGAGTTGAAGGAAGAAGAGGTGGATTCGTTAAATTTTTTGATAAATCTTCATCAATGGATTATAAATTCCCAAACTTCTTCTATATTGAATTCTTACCTATTGGGAGTTTAGTTACTTAGTTTAGTGAACCTTAGTTTAGTGTGCTAGCATGAATTAGGTCTGGGGCAGAAGAAGGAATAAATGAAAGATTTAGATGGTATTTCAAAATCTATGTGCAATTTTGTGTGTACTGGTTACGTTCTACATGTTTAGTTTCCCTTTTAAAAAATAAATAGAATAGCACAAACTCTCATTAGAATGATCAGAACTTTCATTTTTATAGGGGAGTAACACATTTACACACAGTAAATATTTTTGAAACTTAATAACTGTAAAAAGCCACACACACTGAATTCTACTCCTAAAACCAATATTGCACTGTATGTTAACTAACTAGAATTTAAATAAAAATTTGAAACTAAAAAAAAACAAAAGCCACATACATTAAAATGGATAGTAGAAGAGAACTTGCATTCATTACATGCCTATTACACATGCATATATGTGTATATATAATTAAATTATCAAGCTAACCCTTTAAAGCAGTATTACCTCTCTATTACAGATTAAAAGTTTGAGACTTCAATCTGCCAAGTCACACTGGTCCCAAATTGCACAGCTCTTAAGTGGAGAGCTGGTACCAAACAGAGTTCTGTCTTACTGCAGAGTTCGCGCTCTTACCACCTCACTTGAGAATCAGATCTTAGTTCAGTTTCCATCCTTATTATATACTGACTTTGGGCAAGTTATTTAACCTCTCTAAGCCTTAATCTTCAGATTTAAAATGAGTAAATTAATAACCACTTTATAGAATTCTGCTGAAGGTTTGGGATAAGATCTAAATGTCTGGAACATAACAGATTCTCAGTAAAAATAATGGTATCTGTTATTAACTGCATAGCAAAGTTTCAGTCAAGCTTCACATAAGTCCCAAATTTTAGTCTTTCCTAATTTACATGTTTTAGTGTGGAATAAGAAATGTGACATATTGACATATTAGAATGATGGACATCCTCTATAAGCTCTCTAGTGAAGAATTTGTATCCCTGCCAAACACCACCAGACAAACCTGGAATATATAAAACCATGTGTTGTTATGGGGCGCCTGGGTGGCTCAGTCGGTTAAGCATCCGACTCTTGGTTTTGGCTCAGGTCCTGATCTCGTGGATCATGAGATCGAGCCTTATGTCAGGCTCCACGCTCAGTGGGAGTTCCTTTGCCCCTTCCCCTGCTCATTCTCTCTCTCTCTCTCTCTCTCAAATAAATAAATATTTAAAACAAAACAAAAAATGTGTTGTTTTGTTGTATTTATATTTCTTATTTATGAATCAAGTAATACCATTTATTTTAAAACCTCAGGACTGAAGCAAGATTAAGGAGGTTTTGAAAATCACTAATCAAAATATTTAAAAAGTAATTTAAAACCATTTTCTAATTTGCATAGTAGGATGCAAATATGTAAAACAATATCTTAAAACTTAGCACAAATTTGCAAGTCTCTTTACTATAGCAGGGTTTTCCCCCTCAGTCATGGACAAGTGTCGGAATTTGTGACCATGTTCTCAAATCACCACACCAACTGACATGCTGGATCTTTTTATTTTGATATCTGAGGAGTATGTAAAACTCAACAAGTCTAAAATTGAACTTAATGTCTTTTTTGTCCTCATCAGTCAGTTTCTCCTACCATATCTCTTATTCATTCTGTCATTTAATGGCATTACCATCCACTTAGTCGCTGAAGTCAGAGATCTGGATTGATGCTTGGTGACTTTTTCTCCCTCAATCTCTCTTTCCCCATATCCATTCAATCAAAAGTTCTCATGATTTTACCTTACAGGTACATTTAATCGATCCTTTTTTTTTTATTTTTACTGTCACTGTTTTAGTTCATAACCTTATCTTTCTCCTGATCCATTTTAATAGCTTCATAACTACTCTCTCTTCTCTTTCTTTTTTTTTTTTTTTTTTGGTCTTTAACTTCTTTGATTCCATTTTCTAGCTGTGGTTTCGAAGAAGTATTCAAGGTGTAAATAGGAATTCATAGCATTCCCCAGCTTAACATCTTTCACTGGTACACAATTACCTATTTAAAAAGTTCCAGTGTGTCATCATGGCATAACCTGTGCCCATGCCCTGTGCCCTTCCTACCTCTCAGACCTCATATCCAGTCACTCCTGTCATGTGAATGACCCCACATGCTACAATCATCATTACATCCACTACATCACTAACATTCAGTGGGGGTTCACTCGGTGCCAGGCATATTCTAAATACTTCATATGCATTCACTTATCATATGTGCACAATTACCCTGTGAGACAGTATCTATTCACATGATAGTAATACAAAGATACTCATTCTTCCCCATGTATATCATGTTATTCCATGTTTCCAAGCCTTCCCTTATACAGTCCTCTCTATCTCTACACCTCCCATTCTCCCTAACCCACTCCACTCTCAATGTCTGATTGCTACTTAGCTTTCAAAACTCAGTTTACAGATCCTCTCTTCCTGAAAGTCTTCCCTGATGTTCCAGGCTAGCATACATGTCCTTTCTTATGTTTTATTATACCATATGTGCATCTCTATCTCTGTATTTACCACTGCATATTGAAACACTGCCCCTTATCAGATTATAAACTTTTTGAGAACAAACATTTGAGCTATTAATTTTTTGTCTTCCAAAAAGCTAATTCAATGACTGATTCCTAGTAGGTGCTCAGTATGTGTTTGTTGAAGTGAATTAAAGAATGAGCAGATATCTCAGTCATAACATTCAATTTCATGTCTCACTAAATGGCATCTAGTTTGTCATAATATAGTAGATGTTCTCAAGAATACCACTCACCACTATTCTGTTGTCTCTGTAGATACTTCTTTAAATATTGTGGGTTTCTGATTAACTGCACAGTACTAATATTTAAATTTTAATAGGCAGATGATTTTAAAGTATGTTCTAAATAAAATTCCTCTTTCTATGCATTGGAACTATGAAATATTTCCCTCTGGCTCTTATGCTCCCTTTTTGCTTAATCAACTCATATTCATCTTTCAAGTTCAGCTTAAAAGACAGTTCCTTAAGAAACTCTTTCCTGACCCCTCTAGCCTACTGTAAAATAGCACCGTTATGCTCATTCACAGCATCCTCCACCTTTTCCTTCCTAGAACTTGGCTAAATAAAATTTGAGCATTTGTATCATTATTTTTTTCTTTTATTCTAGAAAGCATTCATTACAAGATTAAGGACATTTATATCTCAACATTATATCTCTCATACCTGGTTCCAGTCATTCATTCAAAAAAATTTATTACAAACCTAATATGTAATAGACACTGTGCTAGGAACTGAAGTAAAACAGTGAGTTAGATCCTGTTTTTAGGAAGTTTGTGTTTCTAGCAGAAGAAATAGGTCATGAGCAAGAAAACAAATAGAAACTATCAGAAAATTAAAAAAAAGGAAACACAACACTGAGTAAAAAGTTAAAGGATACTATTTAAAATCAAAAAGTCATGGAGGGCTTCCTTGGGAAGATGTTTCTTGAGCTGATCTCTAATGGGTGCTCAATATATATTTGTAGAAGGGAAAAGAAAGCCAAATGGGAAGGAGAGAAAAGAAGGAAAGAATGCTTAATAACTTGGTTTGTATAGAGTTCTTTTGGCAAAAGCATTCATGATTGTGGGTTCTTATCTCAAGGTGAAGAAGGACTGGTGACATTCTTGTTTGGGCCTGGTGATTTGGTGATTAATGGACAAGAATATGGGGGAAGAGGGACATGTGTACCCTTTCTTGTGAAAGTATCTTTCAGATTTAAGTGATGAGAAGATAGAGCAAGTACTGAATTTTTCTTGCCTTAAATATACTATTTAAATGATAGTATATGGGCCAGGATTGGCAGGAGGAAGAACAAACATCAGGAGCCATCCTTGATCCCACTTTTCAGTGCTTTTGGAAAATGAGTTTTTCCTACCTGATGATGAGATTTTAACATGATGCGAAGGGGAGATAGCAAAATATTGAGTAAAGTCTCGTCTGTGTCATTGCTGTGAAAGTTTCCTCCATTAGGTATGACAAAGAAAGGCTGAAACTGCTCCTTTGATCACCTGGGCATTTTGAACATGTGAGGTCAATAGGAATTCCTTGGCTTATGTAATCAAGACCTAATCCCTATATTCTCTACCTTAGACCCAGAGGACCTCAGAGTCACAACGTCAGGGAGAAGATCTTAGTACTAGTGTCATTTACCATTAATCTTCAGACCTAGTACTTAAAATAATTTTCATAGCAAGTTTTCTTCTGTTATCAAAATAATTTTTCATAGCAGTAAACAGCATTCATTGTTCTTAAGACAAAATGGTGGGGTTGAAGAGATATCCTTTTTAGGGTTATAGTAAAATGTGTCCTTTTCCTTCTTGAATAATTATGAACCTTCTGTTGTATACATGAACCTGATATACATACTAAACTGTCTTTGTAACAGCCCTTCAGATGGACTTGTAGCCTTAAAAAACAATCTAGATTATAAAATAAAGATATGCAGAAAGTTGAAAGCAAAGAGGTTTGGGGTTGGAAGGAATCACCCCCAAGTATAAGGAAAGGAACAGAAGAAGAAGATGAATTAAAGGGAAAGCATGGGATTTGAGTAATACAGACAGACTTGCAGAGTGGGATGCAGGAAATGAAAGACACTCCAAACTGGCAAAACCTCCATGGGCTCCAATCAGTAATCTTCTGAAAGTGCAAAGCATTATTATAACAGCATTAGGCTAATAACATAGCAACCTCCTGTTTTGGGTAAAATACTTGGATGTAGATAGTAAATTCTTAGATATGGGAAAACATTTTATTTAATTAGTGAAAGTTTGATTATCTCTGGACATGTTCCATTAGTGTGCCTTGGTTATCTGGGTATATCCATTATCAGGAGTTTGCCTTAGCAAGTCCATTTAGTGAGTTCCACCAAGACAGTTTTCTGCTTAACTCCTTGTGACCAAGTATCAGGGAGCTGGGCCCTAGTGATTTTCAGGTTTCTTTGCATACACTTTGGTAGTTTGTCAGAGAAGTGACAGCAGTGAAGAATTTCCCATACGTGTGTGCCTTGGCCCACAGTTAGCAGGAGGTGGGAAATCAGGCGGAGATGCCTTCCAGAGCCGAGGGGCCTCTTGGCATTTCCCTGGCAGCCTCCTGCTTATCATCAGCCAGAACCCAGGCACTCATTAGGCTCCTGATGAAAAGCATCCCAAAGAAAATGCCAGCAAATTGTGCCACTGTGCTGGCAGGAAATTAAAGCTGCTCAGAGCAAATGGAGCCAGGAGAGCTGTTGAAATGAAAGGTAACATCAAGGGTGTGATCACTGACTTACACACACAGTCAGGATTCAAGACGCGGCTTTCTGCTTCACTAGCGAAAGCAGGAGGCCCACTCCACTGTCAGCCACAGTCAGTCCAACAGAGAGGCTGAGACAGGCAGGGAGGTAGACTTTGTGATTTAAGTAAGCTTTGTTATGCCTGGCAAATCCTTGGGGTTTAAGTTGTTTTATTTTTCCCAAAGGAGAAAGAGAAATAAGAAAATTTGTTTTGTTTTGTTTTTCCTGGTCCCAAACACTTAAAGACCAAATTAAGTAAAAGAACAACTAAAAGCACCACAGTTCCTATTAAACTGAGGGGGCAGACAATGTAGTGAGGAGCAGACAAACCTCAGAACCTTTGAATCTAGCAGCAGGACAGATGAAGGGGTATTTTAATTTCAGAGAACTTTTTGTTGGTGGTGCTACTTTTATCCTGAGACTAAAATGGCCATCAGCAATGGGGAAGAAAGGGAGGCTACTCAATGGGAGGCAGCACCAACATGCCAACAGAGCACACTGAAATTTTCATCACACTGGGGGTGGTAGGCAGAGTAATGGCCCCCCCAAAGATGTCCAGGTCCAATTTCCAGCAACTTATGAGTATGCCGCCTTACATGGGAAAGGGGAATTAAGGCTGCTAATTAGATGACTTTTTGAGAAAGATTATCCTGGATTATGCCAGTGGGCCCAATGTAATAGCAGGGGTCCTTAAATGTGGAAGAGGGAGGCAGAAGCAGAGGTCAAAGTGAAATGGTTTGGGAAGGATTCAGCCAGCTATTGATAGTTTTGAAAATATAAAAAGGGGCCACAGCCAAGGAATGTCTGTGGCCTTTCGAGGCTGGAAAAAGCAAGGAAATTGATGTTCCTCCAGAGCCTCTAGAAAGGAATGAAGCTCTGCCAACACCTTGATTTTAGCCCATTGAGAACTATGTTGGACTTCTGACTTCTAGAACTATAAGATAATAAAGTTGTTTATGCCACTAAGTTTGCAGTAATTAACCACAGCAGCAATAGAAATGGAATATATTGGTGTTTAGAAAATTTATGTGAAGTTCCATAAAAGAGTTTCCAAGTTCATTTAAAATTCTTGGGGCAAAATAGTAAGGCAAGAAAGCAGTGAGAAGATCTGAAAGGCCTATTTACATGTTAGAATTGTAGGCACATGCGCTATCTCACTTAATCTTTACAACAACCTTAGAAGGACATATCATAGCTCTAATCTGTAAATAAGGATCTTCTTTAAAAGTAAAACAAATTGCGTCCTTCAACTAATTAAAGTGGTCCTCTATCTCACCTACAATAAAATCCAAATTTCTTGTCTTAAACTCCAAAGCTCCACATCCAAAGTATCAAAGTGTGGACTCCTAATCAGCATCACCTGAGGCTTTGTTAGAAAAGCAACTCTCAGGTCCCGATATAGACCTTTCAGTCAGAATCCCTGGGGGTAGGGCTCAGGAATCTGTGGTTTAACATGCGCTCCATCAACAAAACTAGGAGCTAGTTCTTTGAAAGTATTAACAAAATTGATAAACCCCTAGGCAGAATTATCAGAGAGAGAGAGAAAGAGAGAGAGAGATAGGGAAAGGACCCAAATAAATAAAATCATGAATGAAAGAGGAGAGATCACAACCAACACTGAAGAAATACAAACAATTATAAGAGAATATTATGAGCAATCATAATGCCAACAAATTAGGTAATCTGGAAGAAATGGATAAATTTCTGGAAACACATAAATTACCAAAAGGAAGAAATAGAAAAATCTGAACAGACCCATAACCCCAAGGACATTGAATCAGTGATCAAAAATTTCCCAACAAAAGTTCAGGGCTGGATGGCTTCCCAGGGATATTCTACCAAACAATTAAAGAAAAAGTAATACCTATCCTTCTGAAACTGTTCCAAAAAAGTAGAAATGGAAGGAAAACTTCTAAACTCATTCTATGAGACCAGCATTACCTTGATTCCAAAACCAGAAAAAGACTCCACTGAAAAAGAATTATAGATCAATATGCCTGATGAATAAGGATTCAAAATTCCTCAACAAGATTCTAGCCGAATGAATCCAACAGTACATTGAAAGGATTATTTACCACAACCAAGTGGGATTTATTCCCGGGCTGTAGGGGTGGTTCAACATCCCCAAATCAATCAGTGTGATACACCACATTAATAAAAGAAAGGATAAGAAACATATGTTCCTCTCGATAGATGCAGAAAAAGCTTTTGACAAAATACAGCATCCTTTCTTGATAAAAACCCTCAACAAAGGAATAGAGGGAACATATCTCAACATCATAAATGCCATACACAAAAGGCCCATAGCTAATAATCTCCTCAGTGGGGAAAAACTGAGAACTTTTCCCCTACAGTCAGGAAGAAGACAAGGATGTCCACCCTCACCACTGTTGTTCAACATAGGACTGGAAGTCCTAGCCTCAGCAACCAGACAACAAAAAGAAATAAAGTCATACAGATTGGCCTTACAGGAAGAGGTCAAACTTTCACTCTTTGCAGATGACATGATATTCTATGTGGAAAACCTGAAAGACTCCACCAAAAAATTGCTAGAATTGATACAGGAATTCAGCAAAGCCACAGGATATAAAATCAATGCCCAGAAGTCTGTTGCATTTCTATACACCAATAATGAAGCAGCAGAAAGAGAAATAAAGGAATCAATCCCATTTACAATTGCACTAAAAATCATAAGATAGGAATAAACTTAACAAAAGAGGAAAAAATCTGTACTCTGAAAACTATAAAACACTGATGAAAGAAATGGAGGAAGACACAAAGAAATGGAAAAGCATTCCAAGCTCATGAGTTGGAAGAACAAATTCTGTTAAAATGTCTATACTACCCAAGACATTCTACACACTTAATGCAATCCCTATCAAAATAACACCAGCATTTTCCACAGAGCTAGAACAAAGAATTCTAAAATTTGTATGGAACCAGAAAAAACCCCGAAGAGCCAAAGGAATGTTGAAAAAGAAAACCAAACTAGAGGCATCACAATCCCAGACTTCAAGCTGTATTACAAAGCTGTAATCATCAGGACAGTGTGATAATGGCACAAAAACAGACTCATAGATCAATGGAACAAAATAGAGAACCCAGAAATGGACACACAACTATATGGTCAACTAATTTTCAGCAAAGCAGGAAAAAATATCCAATGGAAAAAAGACAGTGTCTTCAACAAATGGTGTTGGGAAAACTGGGCAGCCACATGCAGACCAATGAGACTGGGCCACTTTCTTACACCACACACAAAAATAAATTCCAATGGATGAAAGACCTAAGTGTGAGACAGGAATCCTAGAGGATAACACAGGCAGCAATCTCTTTGACCTTGGCTGCAGCAACTTCTTACTGGACACATCTCTAGAGGCAAGGGAAACAAAAACAAAAATGAACTATTGGGACTTCATCAGGATAAAAAGCTCTGCACAGCAAAGCAAAAGAAACAATCAACAAAACTAAAAGGCAGCCAAGAGAAGGGGAGAAGATATTTGTAAATAACATATTGGATAAAGGGTTAGTATCCAAAATATATAAAGAACTTATCAAACTCAACACCCAAAAAATAAAAAATCCAGTCAAGAAATAGGCAGAATACATGAACAGACATTGCTCAGAAGAAGACATACAAATGGCTAGCAGACACATGAAAAAATGCTCAACATCACCTATCATCAGAGAAATACAAATCAAAAGCACTATGATGTATCACCTCACAACGGTCAGAATGGTTCAAATTAACAATTCAGGAAAAAACAGATGTTGGTGAGGATGCGGAGAAAGGGGAACCCTCTTACCCTGTTGGTAGGAATGCAAACTGGTCCGGCCACTCTGGGAAACAGTATGGAGGTTCCTCAGAAAGTTAAAAATAGAACTACCATATGATCCAGCAATTGCTGGATAGGTAGTTATGTGCATGTGCCCCTTCAAATCACTATTTTTGTGTCATTTGGATATGATACAAAAATAGTGATTTGAAGGGGCACATGCACATTGATATTTATAGCAGCATTATCAACAATAGCCAAATTATATAAGGAGCCCAGATATCTAACCACTGATGAATGGATAAAGAAGATGTGGTATATATATATATATATACACACAATGGAAAATTACTCATCCATCAAAAAGAATGAAATCTTGACATTTGCAATGGTGTGGTTGGAACTAGAGGGTATTTTGCTAAGTGAAATAAGTCAGTCAGAGAAAGACAAATACCATCTGATTTTACTCATATGTGGAATTTAAGAAACAAAACAGATGAACATAGGGGAGGGGCAGGAAAAATAAAAGAAGATAAAAACAGAGAGGGAGCCAAACCATAAAACACTCTTAACTATAGGGAACAAACTGAGGTTTGCTGGAGGGGAGGGGAGGTGTGTGGGAGGATGGGCTAAATGGGTGATGGGCATTAAGGAGGGCACTTGTGATGAGCACTGGGTGTTATAAGTAAGTGATGAATCACTAAATTCTACCTCTGAAACCAATATTACACTATATGTTAACTAACTTGAACTTGAATAAAATCTTTAAAGAAAGTAAATAATATATGCTCCCTGTGATTCTTATACACACTACAAAGTTGTGAAGCACTTCTGCACATGATCTGTGCTTATCTATTTCTCCACCCAAGTCTGGAACCACTCTCACCCTTGCTTGTGATTTTCCAGCCACACTGGCCGCCTTTCATTTCTGCAGCTGTCATATTTCCTCCCATCTTGGAACCTTTACATTATTTGTTTCTTCTGCCTATTAGGCTCTTTTTTAATTTTAATTTTTTTTATTATTTATTTGACAGAGAGAGAGAGACAGCACAAGCAGGGGGAGCGGCAGGCAGAGGGAGAAGGAGAAGCAGGCTCCCCGCTGAGCAGGGAGCCTGATGTGGGACTCGATTCCAGGACTCCCAGATCATGACCTGAGCCGAAGGCAGATGCTTAACCAACTGATCCATCCAGGCGCCCCGTATTAGGCTCTTTAGAAATGTGCCTGTTGGCTCATGCCATTGGGGTCTGGAGTTTTCCCTGATTGTGAGCACAGGAAGAAAAGAAAAAATGCTAATAGGACAGGCTCCTCATTATTTCATCATAACCTATGCCTATGATTTGAGAAAATTACAGATCAACCAGTCGTGAATTGAAATCTATGGATAAGAAAATGGGCACTAGTTGTTAACTCTGTAGATTTAAGTTTTGCTACAAATTTAACAATTGTTATCATAATGTTGTTTTCTTGAAGAAACTGGTGTTGGGATATTACATTTGGAAAAGTTTTTAATCTAGTTAGTATCTTAATTACCCCATCTCATGATCTGCATGCTCTATTAATTTTAATTCTTTTTTTTGAAGGGGGGATTTGATAAACAGGCATAACTCTCAGCATATACTCTCTACATTAACTAAGTGTATTCTGAACAAGTGTTATCTGTGACCCCTCCAGGATGGATAAGGGCGTATGATTTTTCAATTCCTAAATCTTGCCATTTTTACAATGAGTTCTGTTGCATTTCACAAGTCTCTTGGCAGGGTCTTTAAGGCTGACTTTGTTTTTCTCTTGTATAAAGTAGCTTCAGTAGATTATTTTTATAGTTAAACCATAAAATCGTATCAAAAAGTTTAGTTCTATTGAAAATCATGGGTCTACTCAGAAGAGCATTTAGCATTTTTTATCTTTCACAATATGTTATCTATTGCAGTTAATAAATCTCCTAATTTGGGTGGTGTTATATAATAGAAATTTATTTATCAGTTGTATAGAAGTCCAGTGTGGGCATTTCTGGTCAATGGATGGCTTTTTCCCATCCCTTAGGGCCTCAGAACCTTCTGCATCCAGCCAGCAGAAGGGAAGAGTAGAGAAGGCTGAGCTTTTCTCTTAAAGCTCAGAGTTGGAAGTGGCATGGCTTTTGCTCATGTTCCGTTGGTGAGAATTTGTCACAAGGCCACATCTGGATGCAAGGGCGATAGGGAACTGTTGTCCCTGAGTGGACAGCCATTCCGAGTGACGAAATCACCCCATGAATGGGAAGTACAAATATTTATAGGCAGACAGACAGCTGTCTCCTGCCACAAAAACCTATGTCAATTATCTTAGTGCCATGTTATGCTGCAGTTGCCAACCGAATGTAATCTTCAATCAAAGCAAACCCTCTCTCCTGGTTACCATCCGTGCTTTTTACCCTTGTAATGGTGACCTTAGCACCTCATATTTCTTCATTTAGAAATTCTCATTTATATTCAACTACACTAAGCTTCTTTGTATCCCTACTACCCAATATAGTGCTTAACATAGTGCTTCACATGTAGTAGGGTCTCAATGAATTATTTTGAATGAATGAATGGGTAGGTGAAAGTACTAAATTCCTATTGCAATATATTATCTCTTTTTTTTTAAAGATTTTATTTATTTATTTGAGAGAGAGAATGAGAGATAGAGAGCACAAGAGGCAAGAGGGTCGGAGGGAGAAGCAGACTCCCTGCTGAGCAGGGAGCCCAATGTGGGACTCTATCCCGGGACTCCAGGATCATGACCTGAGCCGAAGGCAGTCGCTTAACCAACTGAGACACCCAGGCGCCCGCAATATATTATCTCTTAAGATATATCCCATGTTTCAAGCTACCTCTAGTCACTTTTGAGTTGTATGATGAGCTGAATAAATCAAACAAAAATTAAGACCCTTTGTCCTTTTTGTCTTTCCATGAAGGACATGATGCAATTGTCACACTCCTGAAGCATTATAAGAGACCACAGGATGAATTGCCCTGTAATGAATATTCTCAGCCTGGAGGAGGTATCCCTTTCTTAATAAGTTTTTGTTGTTAGTACAATATTGTGTCTAACAGTAAACCTTTATTTCTATTACTATTTTTCTGGGGTTAGGGATGAGGGCATGTCAGATTGGCTTTATTTTAAGAGAACTTATGTCTGGGTAAGGCTGAAAATAAAGAAGCCTTCACTTAAGCAGTTTTCTAACTCACTAATCTGCAGTTCCTTCAGGTTTAGCATTCCCTGGACTGGATGTTTATGAGGCTTATGCATGACCAGGAAGGCCGGGGTGAGCTGAGAGCAGTCATTTTCCGTTTCAGTTATCTATTAAGGCAGGCCAGAGAATACTCATACCCAGATGCAAATTAAATCTGCCAGAGGCTACTAGACCTTGGTTTTTTGTTTTTAATCTTTTTATGTACTCTCTAAATAAACACTTGCTATACAGTTTCAGTATCCAGAAAAAGACCTGGGTTAAAACTATATTCTCAGTTGGTTTTCTTAGCAAATTTCTTTTGTCACCTGCTTCTTTTTATAATGTTTAATGTTTATGTAGAAAAATGCTACTTTCAACTCTATAATATAATTTGATTTCTAGATGGCTCCTATGTGTCTCTTCCGTCCCCCTTGGGGAAGATTAAAAGCATGACGAAAGGTATTTTAATATGAGACAATTGTTATATTTTATTACTAAGGATAACTATTGCCTCAAATATGACAACTTTCTGTTTTGCTTTACATATTATAAATGATGACTAGTTTGCCTGCATAAACAATATTAGCAACAAACAATTCTCTCCATAATTAACCTTGGCCGCCGTACTATTTTGCATATGCTATCTAGACTCATGAAGGTATAGCAGTGAAAATTTCCCAAGTATTAAAGAAAGATCAAATTCTTATAGATGTTTGTAGTTTTAATGAAGTCTAAATTACAAATATTAATATCTCTAAGGAGAATTGGGAATAGGTTTGCCATAGGAAAATAAATTTTAAAAAATAAGTTATTTTCCAAAGGATCCCAAATAAGTAATACCTCGGGAAATTTTTGAATGTGTGCTGCACATAGAAATTAATACCATTGAATCAGGAAAATTAATATATATATACATATTTATATGATTCAACTATAAATTTATATTTAACTATTTAGAATTTGAAGTTTTTAAAAACGATTTTGGGTTTGAGACGTTTCCTCTGAATGATTCATGTACTTATTTTTTGACATCTAATTGGCATCCCTCTGAGGTTTAGCTTATGGATATTTGTCTAAGCCCATTGTGATAGGTTGCAGGGATCGACCAGATAAAACTCCTTATCATGATGTGATATGAACTGTACTCCAGGGTTGCCGTGTCATGCAGACGAGCTAGTTATTGATCAAATTAGGAATAAACACTTTAGCCCTGATAACAAAGGTCTGGGAACAGAGACAGAAAACAATGTTTTTAATGCAGAGGGTTAGGGATCATTTGTGATAAGGTTTTAGTATCTCCAAGTAGTCAATTGTATTTGGAAAATTAAATGTTACTAGGGAATGACATTTTTGGCTAAGTAAAGTATATATGTGCATCATGTGTACACATCCATGTGTGTTTTTTGTCTTTAAAAATAAAATAATAATTCCTGTTTGCAGAAAAGGCAGATGTTCTCCTCCTAAGGGCTGGATTGCCTTCACATTTCCATCTTCAGCTCTCAGAAATTGAGTTCCATGAAATTATCGGCTCAGGTAACCTAAGAAAAGACTAGTCTGCTTTAGTTTCATGAGCTCAAGATAATATGTGTTTATTCATTTCTCTTAAACAATTTCAGGTTCTTTTGGGAAAGTATATAAAGGACGATGCAGAAATAAAATAGTGGCTATAAAACGGTAAGCAAACATGAGAAAATTTAGCATCAGACTGGAGTTGTGAACTTTAAGAAGCATATGCATGGCAAGCCCCTTGTTTTGATCCATCTGTTGACTGAGGATTTCCTGTTGCTGCCATTTCCAGTTATCGAGCCAACACCTACTGCTCCAAATCAGATGTGGATATGTTTTGCCGAGAGGTGTCCATTCTCTGCCGGCTCAATCATCCCTGTGTAATTCAGTTTGTGGGTGCTTGCTTGAACGATCCCAGCCAGTTTGCCATCGTCACTCAGTACATTTCAGGGGGTTCTCTGTTCTCCCTCCTTCATGAACAGAAGAGGTATGGGTCTCTTGTTCTGACTTAATCATTTTCCATGTCATTGAGGCTTTCCGCTTGGATGCACCTTTACCTTCTGAAATCTCTGAGTGCTAGGAAATGTGGCATTTTAAAGATGGCAAATAATTTATGCCCAATAATTATGTTTTAGTGAATAGAAATACTTCTGTGCTTTCTTAACAAGAATTCAGTTGGAGATAACAAATTCAAGGAATTTAAATTAGCAACCAAAGCTTATAATAATTAGGCTAAATAGATATACTAATAAAGCAGATATATGTAAGCTGAGAATAAAATAATTACCAGGGGTCACAGCATTTATTTTTTAACGTTTTAAAAAAGAATAGCCTTGCACAAATCTAATTTTAATTCACTTCCTAGATATGTGCATACAATAATTAGAGTGTGGTTTCCCTCAATTATTAGAGTAGAATCCATCTTATGTTATTATAAAAAAATTAAGTATAGCATTATAAGTATTATAAAATCAAGTGGAATATTTTAAATATGAGGGGTTGGTATCTGAATTGATTTATAATTAAGTATGATCTGATGTAGAAAAGCTATTTTTCCAGATTTTTTGAATATTTAGCTTAATCTTCAATAAAGCAAAAAAGGCTGAAAGATATACAGAATAACAAATCACGTACTCCATTGATATTTTTTAGAAAGATGTGCTATTGGCTTTGACCATTTCATCCTCACTAAATCTATTTTTAAATTCTAGGATTCTTGATTTGCAGTCTAAATTAATTATTGCAGTAGATGTTGCCAAAGGTATGGAGTACCTTCACAACCTGACACAGCCAATTATACACCGTGACTTAAACAGGTATTTTTTTCCCCCTAAATAATGAACATAGAATTGTGTAACTGAAGAGGAGTCTAAGAGAGATTTCAGTGTATCTTCACTGAAGATACAGTGTAACTTCACTTAGATATATTGCAAATCAGGGTTTTCTACTGTGTGAATTAGGCGATAGGCTACTTTAAAGCTAAGCTATAGAAAGTTTTGTCATTGTCTTTTACAGAAATAGAAAGCTATATAACTGCCTCTCGGAGATCTTTCAAGAGAGTGATGTCTGTAAGATTCATCAGCTAGGGGTGCCTGGGTGGCTCAGTCATTAAGCATCTGCCTTTGGCTCAGGTCGTGATCCCAGGGTCCTGGTATCAAACCCCGCATTGGGCTCCCTGCTCCGCAGGAAGCCTGCTTCTCCCTCTCCCACTCCCCCTGCTTGTGTTCCCTCTCTTGCTGTGTCTCTCTCTGTCAAATAAATAAAAAATCTTAATAAAAAAAAAAAAAGATTCACCAGCTAGCTAGTTCTCAAGTCAATAAAGTCAGATCAAAAATTTAGATCAAGGACTATTGTAACATGTCAGGTCTCATACAAAGTTAGGTATTATAGGAGGTCCTGATTTAAATTACCTGAAACACCATTTTTGTGCTACCGTTTTGGTAGTTTTCTAATAGTAAATTCAGCCAAAACACAGCAGCTCGTTTACCTAGTTTTCATGTGAAGGTGTTCTCATGTAGATTAGAGACTTGAAACAAATAATTTATAGTGTGCCAGGGGTGAAAACCCAAGGGATTAAAAAAAGAAATTTAAATAGTGAAAGCTTTCTCTAAGTAAAGTCTTACAAGAAGGCCAATATACAAAATGTAGCAGCTTTAGTTGAAGGCAGAATGTAGGGTGCAGAAATATGTTCACTTACCATTTTCTACTGCCAAGGAGGGAGATCCCCAGGCCACCTCTTTGGAATCCCAAAGGTGTTATAGAGAATAGCTGGACAACCACTGATCTAGTTTATGAAACAAGTCAGATTATTGAAATTTAATAACTTTCATTTCATGATTATCAATAACATTCATATAGATCCCATATATAATCTTCTGTATAAAGTCCACAATTCTGAGACTACTAAAAAGTAATTACTCCAGCCTTTTGTTCAACAACAATTTGGTTATCTACTATGTTTAAAGCCTTTATACTTGGCATATTAGAGCTTACAAGGTGAAGCTGCCATAGACTCCATTCCCAAGGAGCTTTCGTAGTTCTAGTAGGGGAGAAAAATACTTACTTAAGTATGTGGTAGGTATAAAAAGATAAGTTTTATAAGAGAGATGTTAAAAATTCTATAAAATTTTAGAAAGAAGAATATTAATTACTTCTGAGGAATTTAGAAACATCTTCATGGAAGAAGGAACATTTGAGCTTGGCACGAAAGGATGGATAGAATTGGGAAGGGTATCCTAAGCTTAGGGAAGACATTAAGAAAATAGAGATTAGAAAGTTAAAGGGATGAAGTGTATATGAATGTACATAGTATTTGTAATGTAGGAAGCAGAGGATTGGGAAAGAAATTCAGAAAGATAAATTGGAATAAGAGCACAGAAATCAGTGAATCCTAGACTTAAGGTAGTTTAGGCTTTGTTCTGTAAGAAAGTGGGCACTGTGGTGGGGGAGCTAGGAATCACAAATTCAGAACTGTAGTATGGAATGATTAATCCAGCATCTTTGTAAAAGATCGACTTGATGGGGAAGTCAAGAAACTGGTGAAGCAGTTGTTGCAGTAATCTAAATGAGAAGTAATAAAAAGCAGAATTTCACTAGTGGCAGTGGAAATGAAAGAGAGAGACAGATATGAAAGATAGGAGAGATAAAATAAAATAAATTAGATTATGAGAGTGGTTGAATCTTAGATACTGGAAGTAAATATATGTGGGATTCAATCCATTTAAAATTATTAGTTTTCACACAAAAGTCATTTCTTTGCTGTTATTAGGGTTTTTTTCTTACCTCTCTTTTAAAAGCATTTATGTTAATAGACATATTTTCTTTGAGTTTCAGTAACAGTATTCAGGAAGTAGATTTAGGTGATAAATTAGCATAATATAAACTGATGATTTGTGAGTTTTAGGAGTGTCGTCATCCCAACCATTTTGCGTGTGGTATTAAAACAAATGAGTGGTCATTGAAGGTTTTTTTCTAGCTGTAACTCCTCAATTATGGGGCAAATGAATGTGTATTCTGTTGCCCTTTAAATGCAAGTTGTTACAGGGCCAAATATATAAATGTTGATTAAAAGTGGAAAGAGAACATTTACTGTATAACAGATATGTTTACATTTGCCTTTTTTTCTGTTTCTAATCTAACCCAAATGCTTTAAATTATACCAAAACATCTTCAAATTTTATAAAACATGGCTTCATGGGTGTCCTCAATGTAATAGAGTCCCAAACAATTGCATATATTATTTATGAACTATTTTTTACTAATCTTTAATTTGGCAACAATAAAACATTCAGTTTTTCAGATTAATGTGGATATAACATCACATATTACTCAAGAGTGTAAGCCCTTCTGGGCTTACTATACTGTTTGGGTACGCAGAGCATATACCAGGAAACAATTTATTTCCCATGTAAGGTAGAAAATGACTAAGGACCAAAATGATTAAGCAGCAGTTTTCAAAGGATTTCAAGTAAGTCAAAGATCAAAGTAGAATGGAAAGCTTCCTGGAGGATGTAAAGCTAAAGCTAGACCTTGAAGAACAGGTATGAGTCTTCCCTCAGTATTTTCACAGCAGACCCACCCTTGCATGCTTACAATGCTTATGGAGCCCCACTGAAAAACGGGAAAGGGAAAGATGCACATAAGAGTGAGGAACTCAGACATGTTTACTTTTGCATTGAAATGACCTGTTTACATCTTTCTTTCTCCCACTAATCTGGGCATGTCAGAGCTTCAAGAGCAGAGGTCCTGTTCTCTTCATCTCAGAGATGTTCAATCAATGCATTTTTTTTAATATTTTATTTATTTATTTGAGAGAGAGAGAGAATGAGAGATAGAAAGCATGAGAGGGAAGAGGGTCAGAGGGAGAAGCAGACTCCCCGCTGAGCAGGAAGCCCGATGTGGGACTCGATCCTGGGACTCCAGGATCATGACCTGAGCCGAAGGCAGTCGCTTAACCAACTGAGCCACCCAGGCACCCAATCAATGCATTTTTAACTGAACCAAATCCCTGGGGTGTTTCTGTGAATATCACTTCAGAAAGCAACGGCCTAGTTGGTACAAGTATGGCTGCTTTTAGGTAGAGCCTGACTAACTTTGCCCAATACCTGTTATGGTTTAAAGGAAAGGGGCTGTTTGAGCTTATTGATCAGCTTACAGATGAGGGGATGCTCTCTTTGGTTTTGTGGTAGTTGATTTATATGAGTGAGAGGAAAAAACTCTCCGCCTTTCCCTTGGCAGGCTTCTTACCATACAGGTCTGAAAGTTAGTTTTGATCTTTAAGTATTTACTAAGGAGAAGTTGAAGGGCTGAGTAAGGAAGTGGCTCTTTCCAATGATGATGAGGAGAATGATGATAATACCCACCATTTATTTACCACTCACAAGATGAAAGGAGCTAAGCCCTTGTCATGTATGCTTTTATTTAATCTCACAACAATTCTATAATACAGTTATCATTATCTCCATTTTACTGATAAGGAAACTAAGTCCAAGGTCACATCCTTAACTTATAGTATTCTTAACATTTTATTATGCTGTCCCAACAACAACAACAACAAAACCAAGTCAGAACAGAGAGATAAAGAGGCTGATGATACTGGATGAGCATCAGCCATTTACCAACTTTGTTCTTTGTGCTTCAGTCCTTAGGCTTAATTCCTGTGACCGAATTCATTTCTCATATGATCTCCTTGTGTTTCTGTGTTCCTGCTTTATTTCCTCTTTTATAACCCATGTTCTGCTAATGTGGAATAGAAATTGCTTATGAGGCACACAGATATGTTTCTTTTGGTCTGCAGTGTTTAAATATTTTTTAAACATTTTTTAAAAGATTTATTTATTTATTTGGGAGGGTTCAGAGGGAGAGAGAGAAAATCTCAAGCAGACTCCCGGCTAGGTGTGGAGCCCAACATGGGGCTCAATCCCAGGACCCTGAAAAAATGACCTGAACCAAAATCAAGAGTCAGCTGCTTAACCAACTGAGCCACCCAGGTGCCCCTAAATATTTTGTTGTTGTTGTGGAAATTTTTAATGCCATGAACTAGACATTACTGATCCTATTCCTTTTATTTTCTAGTTTTTCTTTTATATCAGAAATAGATAATATAAGCATGTACAAACTTCTATGTAGTTTTTGTTTGCTTTTTTTATTTGTTTTTTATTGTTATGTTAATCACCATACATTACATCATTAGTTTTTGATGTAGTGTTCCATGATTCATTGTTTGTGCATAACACCCAGTGCTCCACGCAGAACGTGCCCTCTTTAATACCCATCACCAGGCTAACCCATCCCCCCACCCCGCTCCCCTCTAGAACCCTCAGTTTGTTTTTCAGAGTCCATCGTCTCTCATGGTTCGTCTCCCCCTCCGACTTACTCCCCTTCATTCTTCCCCTCCTGCTATCTTCTTCTTCTTTTCTTTTCTTAACATATGTTGCATTATTTGTTTCAGAGGTACGGATCTGTGATTCAACAGTCTTGTACAATTCACAGCGCTCACCATAGCACATACCCTCCCCAATGTCTATCACCCAGCTACCCCATCCCTCCCACCCCCACCCCTCCACCCCTAAATATTTTTTAAATATATATAGCTTTATACAGGAATGCACTTTCCAATTTGTTGTAGACCTCACTACCTACCAACTTACCAACTTACCCTTGGCCCAATGTATATATTCATTTTGCAGTATTGGAACTTGCAAAGCATGGTTTACAACTAAAGGCTTTAAAGCTTGTTACTGGATATAAGCAGCTCTCTGTTGTTCCCTCGGAAAAGTACATTTTCCAAATTGTTTGACATTGAAACCAAAACATCATTGCAAACATACATGGATCAAATGAATGCTCTTTTCCCTGTATAAGTATATAGAAGAACAATACTGTATGCAATGAAATTAGTGATACTTCCATCATAGAATGGCCATTGCACTCCCATGAGATATGTATATGAAAGCATTTTGTAAACTGTGAAGCACTAGACAAATGACATTTGTTATCATTATTAATCCCTCACTTGTTCTCTTATATGTCAAGGATGTAAAAATAATCCACGATATTTTCATACTATCAATATTTCTTTTTATATAACTTTATATTACTTTTTAAGTAATTAATTGGGGGTCTAGATCTACATCTGAGAAAGATTACTATTGGTTTTTGAGTGTCAGCTTATTTGGGTGACAATAAAGGAAAATAATTAGTGACAGTTTAAAACAGCCAACTTACTGAGGAGAAATAACAAATATCATAAACTGACAAAGTTGGTAAGAGCTGGAAGAATTTTAATTTTGAAGATGACATTTAACTAAATCAGTGAAGATTTCAAAAAGTATCAAAGAAAAAATTATTCATAAAAAATGTTAATAATTGTTTTAAGTTGATGTATGTGTTTGCCTTTCAACTGACTATAAATATAAATAAAAGTCTGGTGAGGGGTGGGAGCAATGGGGTGGCTGGGTGATAGACATTAGGGAGGGTATGTGCTACGGTGAGCGCTGTGAATTGTGTAAGACTGATGAATCACATACTTGTACCTCTGAAACAAATAATATATTATATGTTTAAAAAAAAAGATAGGAAGGGAAAAATGAAGGGAGGGGAATCGGAGGGGGAGATGAACCATGAGACACTATGGACTCTGAGAAACAAATTGAGGGTTCTAGAGGGGAGGGGGCTGGAGGGATGGGTTAAGCCTGGTGATGGGTATTAAAGAGGGCATGTATTGAATGGAGCACTGGGTGTTATATGCAAACAATGAATCATGGAACACTACATAAAAAAAATAAAAATAAAAAAATAAAATAAAATAAGTCAAATACAAATAAACAAATTAGTAAGTTTTTTCTAATTACTGAACTATTAGGTACAGTTGTATTCCTCAGTTCTCATAAATTAAAGAGTCCGCTCTCAGCTGTTCCTTTCACTTGTGACTTTTCCAATAAGTGGTTATACAGAGAGAGTTTAATATTTACTGGCAAATACCACGTTGCAAAGAATTCTGAATATCAAGTGCAAACCAGTTGATTACAATTCAATAATTATTGTAGGTCTTGAAAGAACACACTGAAACTCATGAAATCCTTCATAACGCTACTTTTGTAAATCTCTAGTATTAAGCTAGTCACACGTGGCATTTTAAATTTTGTCAAATTTTTCTCATCCATTTCCACTTTAAGAGTAAATGAATTAATGAATAATATAAATACTTGAGTGCTTGATATGAGCCAGAGTCTGTGCTATGCCTGGGGATACAGCTGAGAATGATAGCCATAACACTTTGTCTAGAAGAGCTTGGAGTTTAATGAAGTATTTTCCCAAATTTCCCAATCATAAGCGTCATCTGGGGGCCCTCATTAAAAAACCAAAAACATATTGTTCCCTCGGAAAAGTACATTTTCCAAATTGTTTTGGAATTTGGAAACAAAGACTGAGAATGTCTTAAATTGGGCCTAAAAATCCATACTTTTAAACAAGATTGCCAGTTAATTCTTATGACCAAACAAGAAGAGGAAATATTGTTCTAGCACAGTTTTCTCAACCCTGGCTGCACATTAGAAACTATGGGAGACCTTAAAAAAAAAAAAAAACAACCCTGATGCTGGGGCGCCTGAGAGGCTCAGATGGTTAAGCGTCTGCCTTAGGCTCAGGTCATGAACTCTCCAGGTCCTGGGATCCAGCCCCATGGCATGCTCCCAGCTCAGCCGGGAGTCTGCTTCTCCCTCTCCCTCTGCCTCTCCACGTGCTTGTGCTCTCTTTGCCTCTCTCTCAAATGAATAAATTAAATCTTTTAAATAAATAAATAAAAATTAAAAATTAAAAAAAAAAACCCTGATGCTACTTACCTCAGAATTTAAAGGGGTGGGGCCCAGGTATCATATTTTTAGAGAGCACTCCTGGTGATTCCAATAGGCAGGCTGCACTGAGAACAACCTTCAAGTGTTAATGCCAATTACTCTAACCATTTGTCATACAATCTCATACTTCTCTGCTGCCAGAGAGGAGTGGGAATATTGAAGAATTAATTCATAGTAGAATTATACGTGTTTTGAGAATCATTGCCCAAAATACAATATTCATTCATTCATTCATTCATTCATCCATTCAATAATGAATGCAAAAGACTGAGATCCACAGGTCCATGATACCTGCAGCATAGAGTATGTCCCAAGATCCATATTTTCCATGGGAGTTGCTGTGTATACTTAAGGCACTCTGGAACATCTAATTTATAATTCATGATTGATACTAGAAAGTTCCCAGCAGTGTAGGATCTTTACAGGCAGCCAAAATAAAAGTACAAGTTTCAATATTGGACAATGGCAGTGCGCACAGGTCATATGGGTATTCAAGACTATAAACTCTGGAAGAATACATAA
Source organism: Zalophus californianus (assembly GCF_009762305.2). Taxonomy (NCBI): domain Eukaryota; kingdom Metazoa; phylum Chordata; class Mammalia; order Carnivora; family Otariidae; genus Zalophus; species Zalophus californianus. The sequence goes on from NC_045598.1 coordinate 61,674,225, forward strand.
CACATATAATGAATCAATATACATATAGAAGGATAAAGACATATAAACTATATATGTGTATTATATATCAATTTACATATAAGCCTACACATTTCCGTGTTTTTGTGATGCTTCCAGCCTTTCTCAACTGTACTTCTGAAGGAATTAAGTCCTATGGAAAATGATTTGAGGGACAATTTTCTTAATTCCCCAAGGATAAGACATAGCTATACCCTTTGGGATGCGTAAAAAAGAAGTTTATTCATTACCTACAATGGAAGCCTTAGGACTTAGGGCCTTCAGGTTTAAGGGGTGCTTGTAGTTCTGAAATGTTTTTGTCTAAAACTGTAATGTGGCTTCAGATTTCCAAATTAATTTTTTAAAGCGTTCTCTGTGAATTTCATTACTGCTTTGAGTAATGGGGGCGGGGGGAACTAAGATATTCAGTTTTCCAAGATGAAATCTGAATTTCTTAAGGTAGGTTACCTGCTACAATAATAGACCCAAAAATGGATAATGGTCCAAAAACAATAGAGGTTTGTATCTTGACTATGTGAATAAACAGGTTGTTGGTGTGGCCCTTATCCATGAAGTTACTCAAGACCCATTTTAAACATGGGCTTCCAAGGTCTCTTTGGGGGTCATCTCCATTCAAAGGAGCATAAATGGGACAAGAATATGTAAGATATGCATGAAGTGTTTAATAGGCTGGGCATGAGAATTTCATGCATCACTTTGAGTCACATCTCGTTGGCTAGAGCTCACTCATATGGCCATGCCCCCTACTGCAGTAGGTAGTGAGTAATACAGTCTTAGCTGTGTGCCCAGAAGAGGAAACGAGTTTTCCTGGGCAGCCAACAGTCTGTGCTACATTCACCCTATTTATGCTAGTGATAACAGTTACTAGGGTAAAGATGATAACTGAGAAGTCTCGTCTACATATGCTTGAATCAATTGCACTAAAATAATGTTAATCTCATACTAAATATTTTTTACATATACATGTTCACAATTTATAAACTAATACCACTAATTGGGAAATGCAGTGAAAGCTATTTAATAAAGCATATTATATGTGAATTAATTTTGAAACAATTACTTTTATTTACTATTGTTGATTACATTAAAGATATGAAAATAGCTTTGGGAGTATGAAGACATATGTCACTGAATCAAAACATGGTTCAAGAGCAAAACGTGTGCTGTAATGAGATACAAGAGTATGAAATAGACTATATAAATTCAAAACTTAAGTCATAGTTCTATGTGCTCTGTGTCAATTAAAACACACACGTATACACACATTTTTCTTTAAGGGTGAAAAGTAAAACACAGGACTATGATCACTCTAGTCAGAGAAACTTGTTGTACCATATCCAGCAGAAGGCATTCCTCAACCATTTGGTTCTACAAATTACTGTAATCATATTTATGAGTTCCGTTCAGGTGTTGATGTTCAGTCATAATTTCCATTTCCATTTCTGACACGCTTGATCTCCACTTTAAGTCAGTCTGTCGATACTCAACTCCCTAAACTTCCAGATGAAGCAGGGAGTTCCCTCTGACTCTCAAGTTCCAGCCTATTATTTAAATAGAAATTCACCACCCACCTTGTCCTCAACTTTTCTGAATGTAGCTTCATCCCTGCCTCTCACCTGATTCTCACAGTTCCCAGAGACAATGTCCCAAACATTCCCATCACATTTCATTTTGGTTCAGGTTGCTCATCCTGCATTAAAATAGCAGGTCCTTCCCTCTCCCCTGCTCCACTACCCGAATGTCCTTTAGTCCTGAGTTGTCCTCTCTTTGTACGCCAACAGAAATAGCTAAAGTTTCCTCCCAGGGCCAGTTAAAATGTTCCTTTCTCAGCTGCCTCCGTTAGAATGTCTCATTTAATTTTGGCTGCATCCACAAATTCTAAAAATAGTGCTCTTACTTAACACCCCGTTAAGTAAATCCCCTTAGACACATATTCCCTTTAAATTTAAAACAGGTATATTTAAGTCAGAGGAAAACTCGTTCATTCTGCTCACACTATCACATTGTTCACACAAACCTGGTCAAACCTGCATCTCTTGCTCAATGGTCCCAGTTAGATAAATCCCTGAATCCTTTATTTTAGAAGTGGGTTCTAAGCCACCATATGCCATTTGAAACACTACACAAGATCATGGGTGTGTGTGCAAAATAAATGTATCTGTGTGTATAAGAGCACGGGAAGTCAGGGTTGACTGAAAACAGGAATGCTGTGATTCCAGAATTCACTTTTGAATCAACGTAAAAATACTACTACTCCACCCTAGAGCCTGGCCTCAGGGTTTCTTATTCCAGAGCATTTTGTGACAAAGTCATTCGTTGTCTAATACAACACAGCCACACCCAGAGAATTCCCAAAGCCAGGGAGACAGCTGTGCTTTTCCTATAACCGTGTCACCTTCTCTCATCCCAGGGCTGAACTTGGAAGAGTAGTGGCGATGCCCCCTCTTGATCCTCTAAAACCTTTCAAAAGCTTCCCTGTGACTGGGGGTGAACTTATTGGCCTACAATTTTCTAGTGTTACTGGTTCCTTATACTGCCATTTTCCATTCTTGAGGGATACGGCTTGTATAAAGTCAGCTTTGGAAAATGTCAACAAAGGCTTTGCTGTGTTCAGCCTCCTTTCTTCTCTGCTCTCATTTCCTGGAAGGCACTGTGAGTGCCCTCTTGGCACCTTGTCGATTTCCTGACCAGCTAACCTTTCAATAATGATATTAATGCTGCCTTGTGGTTATCTGTGCATTTCTCAGTTCATCATTTTCAACCCTTGCTTGCTGAGATTCATTTACGTTCTTGTGTTCTTAAGATCCTGGAATTTAATTGAGTGCAACCTGACTAGGGACCCAGAGCCAGAATTTCTAGCTAATAAGAGAGAAACAGTCTTAATAGGTGGGTATTTCTTTGGCCATTCACTGAATTTCCAATAGCTACCCCCTTGACTCTGGTCTAGGAAAAGAGATACAGATAATTGTGAATTTTCTTCTCTTGTCTAACATTTTTTATTTCAAAATTCTCCCTATCACTCTTGGGAGGAAGCAGCTTTTCAGATAAGGTCAGTATTCTCCCGAGATTGCAACACGGACAGCTCTGGGAATCTGTGTTGGTGTGGTCTGCCACCCTACTGGAAGGCTGCGGGATGAACCAATTGAGAGCAGAGGCTATGGAGCCAGACCATGCAGGTGCAGATACCACTTCTGTCACACCTTACCTGTGTCCTTGGGCAATTTGTTTAAAAACCAGTTTTCTCATGTATAAGGTGATAATGTTACCCATTTTATTGGGTTTAAATGAGAAAATACATTAGCTATTATTGTCATTTTTCTTCTTTATTTTTCTGAAAGCTTATTTGCACTATTTAATATTCTTAATGCTGTTACTGAATTGAATGTTTCTAAGGGCCTGTCTCTCCTTTTGATTGTATTACTACAAACTTTGCTTATAATATCTCAGATGGCTAATTTCTTCTTGTCATAAAGATCTAGGATAAGTGGATTGTTTGACTGTGGATCTCTCACTATATATACAGAAGGGCCAGGGAATTCTAATCCTATATCACTGCCTTCACTGAGACCTCTCTATCTCTTCATGGTTCTAACTTGCAACAGGGATTCTGTCTGACACTTCAATTAGGTAGATGCAGATTGGAAACAATATGGATAAAAACACAGCTGAGGATTGGGCAGGATTATTTAATTATCCAAGATCCTTCTTGGTGATTCTTCTTCCTATAGTTCGTTCATAAAGCTTAAGCATACAATTTAAACACCAGCCATTCAATCACTCAACAGTCATTTGTTTGTGAATATAATAGCAGAGAAGGGGAACCCTCATTGGAGGCGCATCCCAGAGATCATGCCAGACAAAAAAAAAGTCAAGTAGGAGAAGCCCTGGACCTGTAGAGGATTTGTGGAGCATCCATATAGTTAGGTAGCTTTTCTTCTCTATGCCCAATGAGCTCAGCCAGTGACTCAATTCAGCAATTGTCCTTGTTACTATAAAGAGCAGGGAGGGGATGTTTTCAAAATTAGCAGTAAAAATGTTGCCCCTGCCCTTCCTTCAATAGAGAAAAGGAAATCATCCCATCACATCCTTTTTGCTTTCTTGTTTCACAGGAGAAAATCGTTTTTCTCATTTCTATTCCCATTCTTTTTGTGACGCTGTTGTTATGTCACTTGACTTCTTTCTGCCTCAGGTTTCTCATTTGCAAGTGGAGATAATGGTGTCTAATATCTACCTGTTTACAGAGATATCCTTGCAATTAATAGAAGTGTCAGGACAATGTTACATGGAGAACACTAGAGAAAGATTCTACAAGAGAAATCCGTGTATCATTTTTATTAATCACATGAAACTGAGTTGCCAGAAATCTTAGAGTAAGATTCATTTTGTGTCCAGCTGCTGGATCTGTACACTTTGTAGGGTAGTCTGGATTATCTTCTTCCAACTGAAGTTGAAAAGTGTCGTGGTTCCTAAATGGCGTGGAGAACAACATACTCCTTTTCCGAAAGGCTTAATATTACCTTGACCAGCAAGAAGAAAAGAGCATGCAAGCCCCAAAGAATGATTAGAACTCTTTAATCCTGGAGGGATGGTCTTTGTATCAATTATATTTTAAGCCTTGTATGTGATGAACTGTATTCTCAGTCACTAAGCCCTCATTTAATGGCTTTAACAACCTGCAGAAAGTTCGTGAAAAGCAATGCCTGGTACCATAGATGAAAGTGTTAGAGCATTGATGATGTCTGACTTCTTTTCTTCCAGGAGGGAAATCCCCTTCTAAATTCTTAAAATAGCAGTTGGCTTTCATTAAGTCTATTCAGAGTTAAGGGTCTGAGGATCTTGAGTGACCCTTTCTTTGGGAATGGGGCACATTTTAATAGGCTTTTTCCTGTCTGTGGTCCCTGAAAGATTTAGCCACTGGCAGTCTCCTGAATTGCTGGGATTTGTAAAGGAAAGGATTGATTACATGCTTCTAATTCTTTCTCCTTCTTTAATTTTTTTTCCCATTTCATACAAAGAGTGAGAAAGATATTCTGAGTCTCCCTCTATTGAGATATAGTTGGCCTTAAGGGCAGATATTTTAGCACTGAACTTTTATTAACCTCTTCTGGGTTTGACAAAGTTTCTCCTTTTTTGTTTCCTAAATATGAGGCTAAAGAGCTGTTATTTGCCGTTTGTTCCCTAACACTGTAAGCAGTAGACAGAAAACAAAGTTTGCATTTTTTTCCTTTTTTTTTTTTTTTTGTCTTTCTCAGTTGAATTGCATCTGTAGTCTCTATCTGAAAAGGTAAATTTAATATAGGCCTTAACACATGCTGTTCACTCTGATGGAAACATCTACCCCTACCCTACACCTCCTTCCCATCTTCCCCTCATTGTTCCTTCTCCCCCTTCCTCCAGTATCACTTTTCTCCTGGCTAATTTATAGTCCATCCACCAGGAAGCCCTTTATACGAGAATACCCTACTCTTGCTTATCTCAGGGTAGATAGCACTCTATGAAAATTGGTAATGTATTTGCATGTATTCCCTGCTACACATTAAGCTTAATCAGGACAGGGACTGTGTATTTTGTACCATTTTATCCCCAAATACTTAGCACAGTGACTGGGTCCTAATAAAAGTTCAATTAATATTGGGCAAATGTATGAATTAATTAATAACATTTGAAGGAATATAAAAGTATCATTAGTGTTTCTTTGTGCCAGGCATTGAGCTCAATGCTTCATAGACATTAGCTTATTAAATACTCATAACTCTATATGATGTCTTTTTTAAACAGATAAAGACAAAAGGGCTTAAAGAGACTAAACAATTGTGATACAGATGGTAAGTGACAGATTAAGGTTATTACCCATACTATATACTTACCTGTATCCGTAGTTACCCAAACATAGGGATGTATAGTCATTTAGTCCCACAGACCAGGAGCAGCTCTGATTAAATAGCAAAGCAGTATTTGTTAGATTGCCTTACCAAGGAAGTATAGATTATAGAATTCATCGCAGAAATTAAAAGGTAATTTTCACTTAATATTGAACAATTCAGTGGCATTTAATAATATGAAAGCTATTTTTTTTTTTGCTCAATTAAGACTGCGGTTCCACAAGTCGCTTACCTAGCTGTTTTGTGCTATAATTATTTGTATGCTAGTCACTAAAGCCTGTCCAAAAAGACAGTGAAGACAGTGAGAAAAAAAGATATGATCAGTTGTTTGCACTGATTTTCTAATTTACTCAGGTGAAAAGTTAGCCAAACAAACTGATTTTGCAATGTAGACATAGCCCAAGACTATCTGATGATTCTTTAGGAAAAAAATATAATCCCCTGAAATTCTAGTGATTTCCAGTCCCTACTGACTATGTAGATTTGAACCAATACCTGCTTTTTCTGAACTGATTGATTTTCCTTCTCACAGGCAACATTTTTATTTTCTAACCTGCAACATTTCTATGCCTGACTAGAATATTTTTGCATTTGATTAATGTTTTCATTTGACTTTCAATGAGGTCTCAAAACAGTTTGGCTTGTCACGGTCAAATTATTTAAATATCCTCTGAAAAGAGTATGTGGGAACTAAAATCAGATTCATGTGAACCTGAAAAACCAGTGGCGACATTTCCTGAACTTGTTATATTTTTATGTCTAAATTAATCATTTCACAATTTTGCTTTATGTTGATGCTCAGCTTCTTAGATACAGTGATTATTCAATGCCTTCATGGAAAAGTTTTAATTTTTAGCTGACCCAGAAGTTACTCTCTGTCAAGGATTTATGTTTTTGTTTTTGTTTTTGTTTTTTTAAATATCCTTTGTGGTTTCAACAGCACAAATATACTATGCCTTTTATTTATATATATTTTCTCAAAGTTTCTTTGGTTTCTTTAATACAAATACCTAAGCCATCCTTTTCACTTCTCGGCTACTTTTCACTCTCATTGACTGGAATTATCCCAACCATGTTTTCAAATATGGTCAGCATTCTCTGTTGACGTTCAGCTTATGCCATCTGAAAGAAAGCACACATAAAATACTATCTACCATAAGATCTCATTTATATACATTTTTAGAAAATGCAGATTAATCTCTAGCATCAAAATGCAGATTAGTGGTTTCCTAGGGCTGGGCTAAGAGAGGGATGAACTGCAAGGGGAGTAAGGAATCCTGTTGGGGTGACAAATATTTTGTATCTTGATTGAGGCAGTGGTTCCACAGAAGAATATGTCTGTTAAAACTCATCGAACTCTCATCTTTAAATAGTTGACTCCTTTCTTCTAATATGGATGCAAGTAAATTGTCTAATATAAGTGGTAACTACAAAAAGTGAAATCTTTAAAAAGAAGTATGTAAAGTAATATGATTTGGCACCTTTCTAATCATAAACGAAAGGTATTGTCCTTTTGAAACCTTAAAAAGGAGAAGTAATCATTTGATAATTAATCTCACTGAAGATATCAAAACCAATTCCAGCTAATGGAGAAGAATCAACATAACTGACTTGGAAGAAAAAGGTTTACTCAGATGCCATCACCGAATACAAATCTATATCATACTGAGGTCAAGTTAGCTGTCTGCAAATGTTAGCATTTAGTCAAAGGACCCTAGACACTGACAGGAAAGGAGATGAGAGAGAATCTCTGAGACTCTGCACTTACCCTCTATTCACTCTTGCTGGTTCTGGTCTGATGCAAACAGTATTCAGTACTGGGATCTACTCCTCAGCCAGATGTGGAAGTGCATACATTGAATGGCAAAGAAAAGGCCCAGATTGTTGATATATCATCAGAAAACTGGTGGGTTGGAGACATTAGATATCAAAAATTTCCAAAACTTCAAACACAACCTCTGAAACAAAAAAAGCTACTCTAGTATCACTAAGTTGATTGAAAGCAGTGTGCTGCTATAGATATGTAGCATGAAACTGTGGGTCATGAGGATGAAGCTAGAATGGCTTTTTCCATCTTCCAAATGTCATTCACAGGAGGAAATCTATGGAATCTAAGGAACACTGATGCTGTGACTCAGAAAAGTACACTGAATTAATTAATTTACAATCAAGATCACAGAACAACATAACTCATGTGCAAGAAATATAAAATTAGATTCCCTCTTCAAAATGAGACTTATAGAGCATCTCTATATACGTCTCAACAGATGAAAAAGTGTATGTCAGATAACTGGTCTGTGGAAAATGTTCCCATTGCACTCTGATCTAAGGTCAGTTTAGCCCAAATTCAGAAAATTGGATTAGACAATCCAAATTTAGTTGGCAGAAGGAAATGTGTAATGTTCAGCCTCACAGTAAAAGTATTTGTGATAAATTGAATTTTTTTCTTGATTAGTAAAAATGATTCAGGTATAGATCAGATGGTTTTCATTTGAGTAGTGGCTTATTTTTCTAAATTTAGCTGGATACTAAGCATTTCTATTCATTGTCAGGGCAAGGCAGATTTAGCCATTTCAGAGAGCCACTTGTTTACCTATAAATGTTAAAATTCCTATAGAAAAGCTATCTAGTATGTGTCATCTATATGTATTCTTTTAATTTAGCAGATATATTTAACAAATAGCAAATGTTTTTGCTACAAAAACAAACAAGCACTGAAGAAAGCTGGATTCTCTGGTTCAATAATCTTACTTCCTTTGTTCAAATGTCTCAACAATTGGAGATTACAAATACTTTATATTTTTTTTCTATTTTGCTTCATATTTTTCAGAACATTTTAAGGAAAAGTATGTTTGTTCTCACAGTAGTGAGAACTAAGGAGAGTATACGCTAGGTGAAAGAAACCAAAAAAATAAAAGAGCAAATAAATAAATTTAAATTTTTATTTTGTGCATTTGATCAATGAAGTGCTGTTAAAGTCATAGATTGATCAAATGCTTGTATAATCAGCAAGTTTCCAAAACTTTATACACAAGAAGTTTCCACTTTGGAGGTGAAACTGGAATTTGTTACAAAAAAGAAAACCTTTGAGACTTCTAGGAGGAAGCTCTTCTCCTAAAAGTTTGCCTTGGCTTGCCCACACTAATTTTCAGTATCATTTCTTATAAAAGAAGTTTCTCTAGGCTTTGGCCAGCAATACAGTAACTAAGAATTGCTATAGCAGTTTTAAGAGCAGTGGTAGTATCAAAGAGAATGCATCCCAGGAGTGGCAAAAAGACTGTGTACTTTCAAGTCAGAAATATTAAGGCTTAATCCAAGCTCTGCCACTCCCTAATGCTGTAATGGTTGGCAAGTTATTTCTTTTTTTTTTTTAAGATTTTTTATTTATTTATTTGAGAGAGAGAGAGAGAGAGAGCACATGAGAAGGGGGAGGCTCAGAGGAAGAAGCAGACTCCCTGCTGAGCAGGGGGCCTGATGCGGGACTCGATCCTGGGACTCCAGGATCATGACCTGAGCCGAAGGCAGTCGCTTAACCAGCTGAGCCACCCAGGCGCCCGGCAAGTTATTTCTAAACATCATTTTCTTCATTTATAAAATAGGAATGGTATCTACCTCATAGCAGTGTCTGGCACATGGTAGACATTCAATAAATGTTAGCTCTTGGTCCCTTCACCTAAATGGTTCCAGAGCCATTTGAAACTAGTCGCATGTATATGATCAAAGTTCCAACTCTCATACCTTTGCTGCAAATGAGGGTTGCAAAGAATATTTCTAAGGAAGAATGCTTAGTAATTATTTCTGTCTTCCCATTCTCCCACTCAACAAAAAGTCTTCCTCCTGGTGATAATAATGTGCTTTAACTCCACTAATTATCCTGAGAAAGAAAAAGTGAGAAAGAGAGAAAAAGAGGAAAAGAAGGAAGAGGAGAAAGAAAACATGCAGAGGGAATGGCACTGCAAAGAAAGTAATAGCCCAAAGGTCAATATTAAAATCATACCTTCTAACAGTCAAACCCTCTCAAATAATCTCCCTCTCTTCTCCTCTTCTGAAATGTAAGACCTTGTCTTAACTTAGCCACCTGAGATCTGGTTAGGTAAAAAGGAAATAATGGATCACTGAAAATAATTTATACAGAGATAATTGAAAATTGACACTATTCTACTTGTGTCAATTTTTTTTAAATCATTGCTTAGTTCTTCTGACTTATCTGGAAAAAGAAAGAATGAGGGAAATGGTTCTCATATTTCAGGGTATTTTATTTATTTATTATTTTATTACTTTATTTTAACTCTTGGAAAATCTACCATCATATCATAGGCACAGAATCCCATTCTAAACTTCCGCATTGCCCCGAGACGCATGTCTCAGGGATGCCTCTCCATCTCCAGTCTTTCAAATGGGATTAACCACTGGGAATCCAGGACAGTGCAAGAGCTACCATTCTTGCTAGGAATTCTTGTTTACTATCTATGATATCTGCATGCTACCTGCAGCAGGCAGCTAATGCAAACTTTAACTTTCCTCAAAGCACCCAAGCCTCTGTGAGTACATTGTTGGTTGGAGAGAGCGTGCCCTATCCCATTGTTAGCTAACAGGCAAAGGGATAGACTACAGACTCGGGATATCATTAGACAAAGTAAAAAAAAAAAAAAAAAAAAACCTTTTGGCAATGTTATAGAGAGTGACTTAGTACAGGAACATTTGCCGTAAGTTAGGAGAAAGTTAAAATAGCTCAGGCCAGAAGTAATAAGGGTGTGAACTGAGACAGTAGCAATGAGAAAGCAACAGAATGTAAGGATTATAGACTCCGGTAGTGGCAAAATTGACTGGATCTGGTAACTAGTCCAAATTGAAGGGAAGGAGGAAAAAGGGATTAAAAAATATTAAGATTTCAGCTTGGATATCAGGGTAAATGGTTATACACACAGCAAAATGCAAAGATTGAAACTGACCTCAACCATATGTGTTTGAAACGCTAGTGAAGTAGTCATCCTTACTTTATGGGAAATTGTGAGGAGTATGGTATAGGGCATTTGGAAAATTGCATGAATGTTACTTTCCTTTGGACACCTTCTCTAATCCACCTGTCCTCTCAGATCGGGCTAGGTTTCTTCCGTTCTGTGCTCCAAAGGCACTTGTTTCCTTCCTTACACTTACTTCTCTTTCATAGGAATTGCCTTTTTCATTTTGTCACCTCAGACTACAGTGAGGGCAAGGCTTATGACCATTCTACTCACCTTAGTACCATTACACTAAGCACAGATCTTAATACATAATAAATGCTCAAAAGCTGGTTTTGTTTTTTTTTTAATGACTAGTAGTGCCCTGGAATCTTTGGAAGTTGTGAAGCGTTAATTATATATTTCAAAGAGGTGAGAGCAATGGCTCTGGGATTAATTGACTTTACTCTATGTAAAGAGTCCAAATAGAAACAGCAGTGGGAGGAACAGCTGATACAAGGTGAGAAGCTTTTAGAAAAGGGAAAAAGGAATAGTCACAGGGATAAACGAAAAAGAGTGGAATTTTAGGAATAAGATGTCAGAAATGTCAGGTACCTCAAAAAGCCCAGAATGTCTAGGGAGAGAACAACGATACCAGTAGAGATCTTTGAAAGGTGTTGGACAGTGGAGAGCATTGGCAGAGCAAAAATAAAGGACGTCCCTGATTATTTCAAAACTAAAAAGAACAAGTTTAAGAAGAATGAGGAGGGCCTTGTAATGATCCCTATAATCACTGGATTCTTTAATTCAGTGTTTCCCTAAAAGGATATTTTTCAGAATTCTAGTACCTCCCACTTTTAAAGATGCAGAAAATAATGATTGTTCAATTTCAACAAAGTATTTCACCACCTTCTTTGACAATTTACAACTTACTTATTAACATTCCAAGGGAAGTTATATTCCCTGGAATACATTTTGAGATAGGCTGCTCTGATTGTGTGAGTACAAACACATTTATATGCTCTAATTTTAAAGGTATAATAGTGGGTACTGTCACTGTTTGTCAGAAATCTTCCTGATTCAGATGACGGTGAAAGTGATGTGTCTTTTGAGTTCCATTGAACTGCATCTTGTAAATAGTGAGAACATTGTACAGTGACATTTCTTTATTCGGCCAACACTTACTGTATACCTACTGTGTACAGGTACTGTGCTCGGGGCTGACAATACAAGATTAAACAAGATGGCAAAGTTTCCTCCTGCTCTCATGAAGCATACAGATTAGATGTGGGTAAGGGGTAGGTGGAGATAAGACAACAAAATAAACAAGCAAAATAATTTTGGATATATAAAAATGTGCTATAAAATGTGTAGATGTGATAGAAATTTATTGGGGGTGGAGGGACTAATTTTGATTGTTGGTTTTGGAAGACTTCCGTGAGAAGGTTATATATGGGGCTGAGATCTGAATACTACAAAGGAGCTAGCCTGGTGAAGATATGAATGGGATATGATTCCAGAGAAATAACAAGTGAGAAAGTGAAAAATCCCTAAATTGGAATGAAAAAGATATATATATCATACACACACACATACACAGAGAGAGAGAGAGAGAAAGAAGACCAGGGTGACTGAAGCATACTGGATAATAGAGCGATACAAGATAAAATCTCAGTTTAACAAGAACCGGTTCATATATGGTGCATGGACCATTTGGGTGTTCAAATTTTATTTTGAATGTGATAGTAAGCCACTGAGATGTTCAAGCAGGAGAGAAACATGATCTGATTTATTTATTTATTCATTCAACAAATATTTATAGAGCATATACTATATGCCAGTTCCTAGGCATTGGGGATACTGCAGTTACCAAAACAGATCCTGCCTTTATGAAGATTACATCTTAGTAAGTTAATGTTTTTAACATAGACTATTCTAAATGTATTGTGGAGAATGGGCTAATATGGGGCAAGAGTGGAAGCAGAGAGAGCAGTCAGGAGTCTATGGTGGGTTCCAGGAGAGGAATGAAAGTGAACCGGGCTAGAATGTTTACAGTGGAGATGGAGAGAAGTCAATAGATCTGGGTTTTTTTTTTTATAGGTAGAGCCTGCTAGGTTGTTGCTGGATATATTTGGAAGATGAGGGAAAAAGAAAACCTCGATAGACACAGGTGCCATTTTTTTTTTTTTTTTTTGAGATGTTATTTGAAAAACAGCTTTCAGGAAACAGAAATCAAGAGCTCTTTTGTGGGGGTGCCTGGGTGGCTCAGTCAGTTAAGTGTCTGCCTTCGGCTCAGGTCATGATCCCAGGGTCCTGGGATGGAGCCCCACATCGGGCTTCCTGCTCAGCAGAGAGCCTGTTTCTCTGTCTCCCTCTGCTGCCGTTCTGCCTACTTGTGCTCTTCTCTCTCTCTCTGTCAAATAAAGAAATAAAATCTTTAAAAAAAGAGAGAGAGAGAGATCTTTTGTGGCCATTTTAAATGTCAGCAGCCTATTTAAGAAAAGACCTTAAGAAATCAGTTGCATGTGATGTGATGAGCACTGGGTGTTATACACAACTAATAAATCATTAAATGCTACATCTGAAACTAATGATGTACTATATGTTGGCTAATTGAATTTAAATAAAAAAAGAAGTTGCAAACGAAAAATCTAAAGCTCAGGAAGAGGTCAGTAGAACTATGAATTTGATGCAGTTTTTATTCCATTTTACTGTTAAGGAAATTGCACAGAGACATCAAATAGCTAGCCTCAGAGTTACTCACAGTGCTGGAATTTGAACCTAGACAGAATAAAGGTTGACTCCAGGATTGAGTCTTTAACTACTTCACTGCACTACTTTTCTAAAACCTTGGGGGTAAGGGGATATGAGAGGCAGGGGAGTGGAAATAAATTTTTCAAGAAGTTTTGAAGAGGAAAACTGAGAAACTGGACTGTAACTAGAGGGGTTTGTGGGCCAGGGAGGGTTTTTAAAGATGGATGCTACTAGGGCATGTGTGCATGCTGATGGAATAATCTGGTAAGAGGAAAAAATTGATGTTGTAGGATAGAAGCATCTAATTGTGTGAACAAAGTCCTTGTACTCAGCTCAGGGCCTAGCAGCAGTCAGAACTCAGTATGAGTCTGCTGAATTACAATAAGTTCCTTAAACCTGGCAACTAACAGAAGTAGGATTTAACCCCAATCTCTGAATCCTCTGCACTTCTCAGGCCACTAGACCGTGTGGTCTCATAGCCCTTAGTCTAGTCTACTTCTCATCTAAAAAGTCATTTCCCTCTGGTTCTATGACTAGCCCCACTCTTTTAGATGCAGAAGCCCCTGATTCAATTTCTTGCTGGAATGGATTCTCCACAAATAAGGATAATCCTCCATTTCATGTTTACTCACTTGGTTGACTTCCTCTATTCCACACTCTTTCCACAACAGGCTTTGCAGTTTGTTTTCTGAGACATTCAAATAAATGTGAGTTGGTATTACAGCCAAGTACTTCCTGAAATGCATAATTTTCCCCTTTTATCATTTTTGAAACAAATGGATACATTGCAAAGGAGCTACATTAATGAGATGTTTAATTTGAGGTTTTAATTTTGCAAATGTTGGGAAGCATAATTAAGATTCAGGCAGTACATAAGGGTCTTCAGGAATACAAAACAAACTATATTTTGCATCTAGAATTTTGGGAACACTTTCTGCTTAAACACAAACCTCTTATAAGCTGTGTTCCTTTGTTCCACAAGCACCCTGGGCACAGGGGTGGCAAATAAATAATCAGCATGGCTGTTATTGTGACAATTAGCAGAAAACAATGTGCTGGGGAGGGGTTGAGGTGAAGGTGAAAGGGAGTAGGCACTGGTTTTATATTTCGTTTATTCTCAGAATTGCAGGGCAAGTTTCATTTTCATTCCAGATGATATCTCAGATATCACAGTGAGGAGAAAAAGTAATAATGAATTAGAAGGGAATACAGATAGGATGGTAAAGATTTCTGGGAAAAGGTAAGCAGGAAAGGATTTGAAAGCCTAAGATAAAAAATATTTACAAGCATTTCCCTAGAGTAACATATCACATAATTATTTAAAACAAAAAACAAAAACAAAACCTTACACAGCCACAGTTTATCTATCAAAATGGAAGAAGAAAAGAAAGTGAGTTTAAATGGTAGAGAAGGAACTACTGGTTTTCAAATATCTGAAATGGCTATTTCACACCTAGAAATGGAAATTAATTTCCCAGATGATTTCTATCTCTTAGGCTATGTCTAAACACATAAGTCAGTTTGAACAAAAAAGTAAGGTGAGTCAGGTAACCAATACTCATAAAATTGCTATTTCTACTTCTGTTGGAATAATATTGTACTGTACAGGGTAAAAACAGTAAAAATACATTGATAGATTTGTGAATTCATTTCACTATTAGGTTGAACCATATGAAATTGTCCTTTTTGGCTAAAAATGGTTGCAAATCAACAATATCATATGATTTAAGTTAGTACTATCATTAAGCTAATGGAGAAAATTTATATTTGATCAATCAATCAAAATATATTTACCAAACATGGGGTATAGATTCAGGACTGGAGCAGATGCTGCAAATCAGTGAGAACAAAGATTCTGAATATGACAGTTTTTTTAGTATTAAAATTTAGGCAGACCTCAAGGGATGCTATTAGACCTTTAGAGTCTATCAAGTGAGAGAATGCATAACCAAGCTGGCCTAAAGTCAGTAACACTTTATGCACAATTTTTTATGTATTTTATTTATTACAGTAGTGTTGCATATATTTGAAAAATAACAGCATATATATACACACATATATATACACATACAAATATATACATACAACTGTGTGTGTGTAATACATATATATATTTAATCTCTAGACAAAGCTTAGTGCAAATTTGGATTGTTAAAACTATATTAGACAGGACTTTTTAAGTTGCAAATGGCAGAAAAATCACTCAAACTTGTCCAAGGAAAACAGAAAAAGATTTTCACTTACATAACTGAAAAGTCCAGCAGATTGTGTTTTAAAACACAGCTAGGCCTAGTATTCCAAATGATATCGTCAAAGTTTGTTCTTTCTCCACCTCTAGGTTTTTCTCTTTTTAATTTTATTATTGTTCACTTGATTTTTATTCTCCACCTGGTGGCCACTTTTGCAGTGTAAGGAGGTCTTCTAGTTTCACTTTACCAACACTGACCTAGAATTGTATATCAAGATTCCTGAGCTAATCACTATAGATCAGAGAATGTGATGTTCTGATTGGTTAGATAATTCATAAATCACTCCTAGAATCTTAAATCTACATGAACCTCATGAACTAAAAGTGAGGAGGGGGACTGCCCATGGAAAATAAAGAAGTATGAGTATATGCTGAACCAGCCAAAGTAAGTTTCCCAACTGTGTAATCCCCATGAAATAACCATTGCCATCCCAGGGACCATGTCACATGGGTTTGATATCACTGTTGTAAAGATTATACAATGAAAGATGTGTATCCCTGCCTTGTTCTTACAGCTTATTATTGGCTTATTCATTTATTCAGCAGGAATTGAGTGTCTACTGTGTATGATTTTTTTGTACTAAGGGATTCAAATTAACCAAGACATTGTTTCTGCCCCCCAGGATTCCAAACCTAGTGGGAAAACAAAATTGTTGAGTGATAAACCAAGTACTATGAAAGTACAGAGGAAAATGTAACCAACTGTACAAAGAATGTTAAAGAGATCACAGGAACAGTGATACTTGAACAAGGACTTAAATGAATAAGAATTTTCAGCCAGAATGAAAAAATAAAAACAGCAATGACTAAAATACCTAAATAATTACTGCTGTATGATAGAGGAAGCTCAT
Source organism: Zalophus californianus (assembly GCF_009762305.2). Classification (NCBI taxonomy): domain Eukaryota; kingdom Metazoa; phylum Chordata; class Mammalia; order Carnivora; family Otariidae; genus Zalophus; species Zalophus californianus. Next base: position 61,690,918 of record NC_045598.1, read on the forward strand.
GAAGGTCAGGAGGGAAAACTCTGAGTACTCACAGATACCACAGCCATAAACACCAATGCGGTGAGGGGGTCAGGCCCAGTTTAAAGTATTATGGGGATTTAGAGAAAAATCCTATACAACATTTCAGAGCACTGTTTGATAGTGCAACTTTTCTCAAGAGCTGTTTAGCAAGAGATAAGACAATTAAAAAAGGAAGAAAAAAAGAGTCCACCAATGACTTGGTGAGAGAGAGAGAGGAATGGGAAGAAATTCAGATTATTGCAGTGATGTTTTTGGGAGCAGAGAACTGAAACATTTCCATCTCTTGGCTTATAAGGAAAAAGAAGACATCAGAAAAATTTTGTGTGATTCTTATAATCCAAAAGAGACCTAACATTAGTGGCACCTAGAAATAGGATGTCAAGAATATTAAATAAGTTTTAAAGTTTTAAATTCAAGATTCATTTTCTTACTTTTCAAAATTAACAATGAGCCTTATTCTAAAAGGCAGTTTTTAAGTAGCTATTTATGTACTGGCAAAGGGGTGAGTGAGCATAGGCTCTATAGGGTTTTCTTCTATATAGATAATAGCTTTGATAAAGACATAGATGTATTTCTTTCTATAACTCATTCAAATCCATATATATACATACATATTACACACTGAATGTCATATTTGGATGATTTTCCAGGTCACAGCAATTTTAATACTTTATACATTTCTTTGTGATGAGCTAAAGAAAGGGTCTTTTTAATGCATTCACAGTGGGAAGAAAGACTTTTTAAAAACTTTATCAATTTTGGTACTTAACTATATAATTCAGTCCTTTGTTATTCACAAGAGGTATTGAATCTTTAATAACACTATCAATGAAAAGGCATGAACCTGTCTGCATTTTGTAACAAAAAGGAAAATATATAAATAGCTTGCCATTGTTTGGTAAATTTTGCTGCTCAGTTATGGGGAAGCTAAATAATCCATAGTCCATGTGAACAAGTTAGAAAAGAGCCTTTAATGAGCTACAGAGGGAAGTATTTTCAGAGTACTATACTCATTTTCATAAATGTTGCTGGAGAGGCAATTGCTCAAATATAATTCTCCCATTAGGAGGTTAAGAGAGATAATAACAGCTTAACACAGAAGGAAATAACAAAAGAACTAAGATGTCAAATATGATCAGATCTGTCTTTGCCATATAAATTCAAACAATAAAATTGCTATGTAATTATTTCAAAACTCTGCTTATTTTATTTTTCAATATTAAATTCTTCAAGCAAGGGTCTATCAGTTCATCTGGGCTTCGGATCACCCATAGTATTTGCATCAGGAGGGGAGCTCATTAAGAGGGAAAAGGCAATTTCAGATCTATGCTTATTATTGCCATCCTAAATGATATTCATAGAAATGATACAAAGTTTAGAGTTGTATATGTGGAACATTGAATGAAAAACTCAATTTGGAATAATATGAGTATTCTTATCCTTCATATTTTTAAAATTTATTTCTCTGTTTCTTAATAGCTAACTTTTGTTCCATCATAAAGCTATCCAAGTGTAGATAAATGAAAGTAGCATTCAGTAAAATGACCTGACGGCTTACATCAACTCTTGACAGTAATTATGTGACTCTTGGAAGTGATGGAATGGTGCAGTAATAAGATGATATTTCAGTAGGCAACCCAGGAGGCCTAAAGCCTGCCTTGATAGTGATTATACTGCTCTTCCTTTAGAAGTCCCTGAGGAAAATTAATGTACAGAGAACTATGAAAAAGTAAGGCATAGTAAGGAATTATTCACTCAGAATTTGGACCCAAAACCCATTGAAAAATTGGTTTCTGTTCTGTACCTTATGGAAAAGTCATTTTTTTTTTACCTTATTCTAGAGATACACTAGAGTCTTGACCAATGGCAGGTAAGATGCAAAGTCAGACCTCTAATCATTACCCTTTCCCTGCTCCTCATGTAGAATACCATGGATTAGTCTTGCCTGTTTTTTTAATTTTATGTATGTAGATTCATAGGCAATGTTTTATATCTGGCTTTTTATGCTCAACATCTTTTTGTGAATCTATCCATTTAAAACACTCTATAGTATTCTGTTCAGCAAATATATTTATTTTTCCATTTTACTATTGATGGATATTTGAGCTATTTCCATAGTAAGGATATCCTCCTCTGAACATTCCTTACATGTCTTTTGGTCGTCAAATACATGCACTTCTGTTGCTTATTTATTTAGAGATGGCACAGGAAGATTCACAAAGGGGGAAATTGACTCCCCAGTTTGGGGCTCATATTGGTGGGTTTTCTTCTCCTCCTGATCTTAGTTCCTTAATTCTGCACTGTTTTTAGCTGTTTTGTGCCTTAAAATAGATTTTATTTTTTAACATTTTCTATAGTTTCTCAAAGAATGAGGTTCAATTTGCCATTACCAAAAGTGGAACTCTCGAGGCACATCCTCTTTACTGATTTTAACTTGTCAACATCAAGTTTCAGGTTCAATTCTGCATGGCAAATAGGATTGTATTTTGTTCCTAATCTCCTTAGTTCAGAAGTAATATTTATTTTTCTCCTCTTCTGTATTACTATCAAAATTTGGGTACTACACTGCTAATTTAATTAGGCATGGCTGAACATAGAGTGGGATTCAATAAACATTTGATCAATAGATGCAAAACAACACCAAGTTACCAGAAGGAAAAAAGAATATATTACTGGCTATAGCTACCAAAACATGTACATGAAAAGTGAAAAGAAATCAGTGGCTTTGTTTATACAATGCTAAATGTTTAGATTTGGGGAGTTTCCCAAATAATCTACTGGGTTTTTATTCTTATATGAATCTTTGGCATCGTGTACACAACCACATGGCAATTGTGTTCCTTGTTAAGAATTTCTCTACATAGTTAATGAGGAACATAGTTGGAAGTCTTGGCTGAAGTCCATGCTAATCACATTACCATGGATAATGAAGAGTAAGCGGAATGTTTGTTTTTAAAGTTCTACTTCTTGTGTTTCATTTTGCCTACATCCTGTTCACATTACCATCACTTGAGTGAAGAACTGAAACTGCTCAGTCTTCTTTATGTGTTATCTGCTTAGAAATGTATGTCAGTTAATTACTTGCTCCCCACCCTGATGTCCTACTATTTGAGCTAGATTGGTTACTTCCTACCTATGCTTAAAAGTCAGTTCTGGCTCTAAGTCAGAATATTTGGATGAGGATTATAATAAAATAATGCATCTCACTTAGGAACAAGAGATAATACATATCAGAATCACCTGGAAAGACTTTATTAAATAAGAATTCTCATTCCCATTTCTTTCATCATTCCTAGGGATGTATCAGAATCTACACCTCCCATTATCCACTAGCCTATTGAGACTTACCACCTCAGGAAACACTGGTTCAATAGTACAATCTTATTTGCTTTTGTTACCTATAACTACTGTTCTATCTCTCTATGCCTGTTCAATTCCATCTGGATTCATAGCTTAACTTTTCATATCCAGTGTCTCTTAACTTTGTACCTCCTTCCGAGCAACTTGATCTCTTAGATATTTGACACTGCTGGCTAAAATCTAAGTTTCCCATCTAATTCGCTTGGCCTATGCCAGTAGTTCTCAGACTACCATCTGGAGGGTTTATTAAAGCATTGATTTCTGGACTCCCTTCCCAGAGTTTCTGATATAATAAGTCTGGGTTAGGCTCAAAACTTTGTGGTTCTAACAAGTTCCTAGGTGAAACTGATGCTTCTGGTTTGGGAATCATACATTGAGAACCACTAGCTGATGTTGATCCCCCAGACTTTGAATTCATTCTAAGTTCAATTTCCTATGGTTCATCCCCTATATGAATCTCCAATGTTATTAGTTCTAATTCTTACCTGTATTTATAGCCTACTCTTCCCCTACTAACTGAATTCCTGGTTCTGACTCTGGTTTTTTCAAACCCTAAAGAACAACCAGAGTTCTGTTAACTGATTTGATTGATTGATTGATTGATTGAATGAATGATTAATTGGTTTATTTATTCATCCCATCATTCATTACATATTTAATGCCTTGTATGTGATAGACATTGTCTATGCAAAGTGAAAAAAGTATATTCTGTATTTTTTAAATTTTATTTTATTATGTTATGTTAATCACCATACATTACATCATTAGTTTTTGATGTAGTGTTCCATGATTCATTGTTTGTGTATGACACCCAGGGCTCCATTCAATACGTGCCCTCTTTAATACCCATCACCAGGCTAACCCATCCCCCCACACCCCTCCCCTCTAGAACCCTCAGTTTGTTTCTCGGAGTCCATAGCCTCTCATGGATTAAGGAGCTTATAGTTTAAGAAAGAGAGATCATTGAGTAAGCTGATAATGACAATACAATAACACTAAGTTTTATGATAGTGTTAAGCGTTGGGTTCTATAAAAACACAAAGATAAGAGATCTAACCCTGACTACATGGGAGCAGAGAAGTCTTCTAGAAAGAGATGGTGCCTAAATTGAGCCCTGAATTACCAGTTGGGTTATCCAGCTGATGAATTAAAGACAAGGCACTTGGAGAAGTTGGAGCATACACAAATAGCTGTGAAGAACTTAAGAATCTCAGTGTGGTTGACCAAAGGTGAAGAAATACAAGTCTTTAAAGAATATGAGACTGAAGAATTAAGCAAGACCAAAATATACAGGATTATTTAGGCCAACCAAATGAGTATGGAGCTCTGAGGAATCACTGAAAGATTTTAAGCAAATGATCTGGGATCCTCTCTCTATTTTTAGAACTGGAAAGTGGTGAACATCTGCACAGTGTTCCTATACAAAACAAATGAAGATATGTTTCTAAAATACCTTCCATACTGCCAGATGTGTAGCAGATATATACGAAATATTAGTTTTCTTTTGTTAATTCTCCCTTTGTTGTTTTTGTCAGGTTTGCATTCTTATTTTCTCAGTCATTCATTCTCTCTGGCCAATCTACATCCATGTGACACATTTTATCCTCCCACAGATCAAGGTCAGAAAAGATAGACACCCTAATTTTGGATTCTCTACTAATCAAGTTAACTCAAGTTAGTCACAAGTCATAGGCCTACAAGGTTAAATCTTTCTTTTTAATATGTCGTGATAAACAAGTCGAAAGTCAGTGATTCAAATCCAAATGCAACATGGTGTTATATTTTTGAAGTCCTTCAGACTAAGGTATAGTTTGACATTCAACTTGACAGCTTCATAACCGAAGTCTGTACAAGACAGTTTGTGGTATTGTAGTTTTTGTAGAAAACTTGTTTCAACTCATCACACATACCCCTTAATTAAAAAATCTCTCTCTTCATTATATAGAAATGTAGAAGACTTCAAGAAAGATGACACTTACCTAATGCCTCCATATAGCCAAAAGAATAGATTGTCCTCTTAGTACCAGAATTAGCTACTACTCCATCAAAGAAAATTACATTGGCATAGCACTTTGCAATATATAAATACTTTTCCATCCATTACTCATTTGATCTTCTCAAAGGTTTATAAGACAGTCAGAAAAGACACATTTATCAACAACTTGCATATGAGGAAATTGAGGCTAAGAGATGTTATGTTGCTTACCCAAGATCATGTAACTAATCCAGAAGCCAGTGTTCAAAGCCAAGCCTGACTAAGGACAGAGCCCAGGCTCCTCACCATTATGACCAGGAGACACCCAAATCTCCTTATTCAAAATGCGGTGCTCTTTGCTCTAATCTGTGTTGCATTTTTTGGTCATTATTTTTAAGTATGAGGAAGAGTTCTTTATTGTTTGTTTTACTTGAGGTTCTATGCATAATACTTTGAACTATGTATTCTGTAATATGTAAACTATTTCATATTTCTGCTTACATTTGTGTAGATTTTGCAAATTTTTTATTATTCTTTTGTTATTGGCAAATAGATAAGTTAGTGACTTTATTCTGAAAGCCAGTGGATGATGAATGTACCAACATTCCAATTGAGTCAGTGATTCCTAGATACTCCAGGAAACACAGGTTGTATGGAAATACCTCAACCTCTGACTTGCACTAAAGATGCCTATGCAAAAAGGTACTTGAGTAGGAGTAATTTATTTTTATTGACTTTTATTTATTTTTTATTTCTTCCAAGTTTTTATTTAAATTCCAGTTAGTCAAGGGTGCCTGGGTGGCTCAGTTGGTTAGGCATCCAACTTGATTTTGGCTCAGGTCACGATCTCAGGGTCCTGAGATCAAGCCCCACGTCGGGCTCCACCCTCAGGGCAGAGTCAGCTTGGAATTTTCTCTCTTTCTCCTTCTTCCTCTTCCCCCACATGCTCACTTTCTCTCTTTCTGTCTTTCTCAAATAAATAAATAAATAAAGTCTTAAATATATACCTTTGTATATATATTTAAATTCCACTTGCTCAAAGAGGTTGCTGCCTGCATTTTCTTCTAGGATTTTGATGGTTTCCTGTCTCACATTTAGGTCTTTCATCCATTTGGAATTTATTTTTGTGTATGGTGTAAGAAAGTGGTCCAGTTTCATTAGTCTGCATGTGGCTATCCAGTTTTCCCAACACCATTTGTTGAAAACACTGTCTTTTTTCCATTGGATATTCTTTTTTTTTTTTTTAATTTTTTTATTGTTATGTTAATCACCATATATTACATCATTAGTTTTTGGTGCAGTGTTCCATGATTCATTGTTTGTTCATAACACCCAGTGCTCCATGCAGAACGTGCCCTCCTCAATACCCATCACCAGGCTAACCCATCCCCCTACCCCCCTCCCCTCTAGAACCCTCAGTTTGTTTTTCAGAGTCCATCATCTCTCATGGTTCGTCTCCCCCTCTGACATACTCCCCTTTTCTTCCTCTCCTGTTATCTTCTTCTTTTTCTTTTTTCTTAAAATATGTTGCGTTATTTGTTTCAGAAGTACAGATCTGTGATTCAACAGTCTTGCACAATTCACAGCGCTCACCGTAGCACATACCCTCCCCAATATCTATCACCCAGCCACCCCATCCCTCCCACCCCCAACCACTCCAGTAACACTCAGTTTCTTTCCTGAGATTAAGAATTCCTCATATCAGTGAGGTCATGTGATACATGTCTTTCTCTGATTGACTTATTTCACTCAGCATAACACCCTCCAGTTCCATCCACGTCGTTGCAAATGGCAAGATCTCATTCCTTTTGATGGCTGCATAATATTCCATTGTGTATATATACCACATCTTCTTTATCCAGTCATCTGTCGATGGGCATCTTGGCTCTTTCCACAGTTTGGCTATGGTGGACATTGCTGCTATAAACATTGGGGTACACGTACCCCTTCGGGTCCCTACATTTGTATCTTTGTGGTAAATACCCAGTAGTGCAATTGCTGGATCGAACGGTAGCTCTAATTTCAACTGTTTGAGGAACCTCCATACTGTTTTCCAGAGGGGTTGCACCAGCTTGTATTCCCACCAACAGTGTAGGAGGGTTCCCCTTTCTCCACATCCCCGCCAACATCTGTCGTTCCCTGACTTGTTAATTTTAGCCATTCTGACGGGTGTGAGGTGGTATCTCATTGAGGTTTTGATTTGGATTTCCCTGATGCCAAGCGATGTTGAGCACTTTTTCATGTGCCTGTTGGCCATTTGGATGTCTTCTTTGGAGAAATGTCTGTTCATGTCTTCTGCCCATTTCTTGATTGGATTATTTGTTCTTTGGGTGTTGAGTTTGATAAGTTCTTTATAGATTTTGGATACTAGCCCTTTATCTGATATGTCATTTGCAAATATTTTCTCCCATTCTGTCGGTTGTCTTTTGGTTTTGTGGACTGTTTCTTTTGCTGTGCAGAAGCTTTTTATCTTGATGAAATCCCAAGAGTTCATTTTTGCCCTGGCTTCCCGTGCCTTTGGCGATGTTTCTAGGAAGAAGTTGCTGCAGCTAAGGTCAAAAAGGTTGCTACCTGTGTTCTCCTTTAGGATTTGGATGGACTCCTGTCTCACGTTTAGGTCTTTCAACCATTTGGAGTCTATTTTTGTGTGTGGTGTAAGGAAATGGTCCAGTTTCATTCTTCTGCATGTGGCTGTCCAATTTTCCCAACACCATTTGTTGAAGAGACTGTCTTTTTGCCATTGGACATTCTTTCCTGCTTTGTCAAAAATAAGTTGACCATAGAGTTGAGGGTCCATTTCTGGGCTCTCTATTCTGTTCCATTGATCTATGAGTCTGTTTTTGTGCCATTACCACACTGTCCTGATGATTACAGCTTTGTAATACAGCTTGAAGTCTGGGATTGTGATGCCTCTAGTTTGGTTTTCTTTTTCAACATTCCTTTGGCTCTTCAGGGTCTTTTCTGGTTCCATACAAATTTTAGGATTGTTTGTTCTAGCTCTGTGAAAAATGCTGGTGGTATTTTGATAGGGAGTGCATTAAATGTGTAGATTGCTTGGGTAGTATAGACATTTTAACAGAATTTATTCTTCCAATCCATGAGCATGGGATGTTTTTCCATTTCTTTGTGTCCTCTTCAGTTTCTTTCATAAGTGTTCTATAGTTTTCAGAGTACAGATCTTTTACCTCTTTGGTTAGGCTTATTCCTTGGTATCTTATGGTTTTGGGTGTAATTGTAAAAGGGGTAGATTCCTTGATTTCTCTTTCTGCTGCTTTGTTATTGGTATAGGGGTAATTTAAAGCTTAAATGAAAGAACAATTTTGTTTTAAAAGAATTCTTGCTTGATGAAGACACTAATGGGATTCTACATGATTAATTCTGATAAAATATATTAGAGAACCTAGACTACTAATCACATCAATAAAGGCTGTTTCTTCTTTTCAGTTGTATGTTTCCATTTATAGAAACTTACCTTAAAATATAAAATTAAAATAACTATTAACTCCAATTTCTTATTTTTTAAATGTAGAACTTAAGGCTTCCCAGAGATTATATTAATTTCCCCCAAAATCATACAGCTAGTTAATGGTAAAAGGATATTAGAACTCTGTGTAACTCTGTCTCTTAATCTAGTATTCTTTCCACTACTACAGATTCCCTTAATATTTGAATCTCCAATATTTCCTGAGAAAATAAAAGTTGTGTCTCTAACAGAATGAGAAATTTGTATTTTTATCTGCATTTTACAATTTACTTCAAGTTATACTATAGTTCTTTCAGGATCCTGGTTTCAGACCTTGTCCTATATTTCTCTTAAGAGCTTACCACTTGTAAAATTAAGCCATGAAAGACCAGAAATAAACTTGACATCTAAGGCGAGAAAGGAAAAAAAAAAAAGCCTAGCATTCCTTCCAAGACACGGTAGTGTAATAGCCAAGATGATGAGATAACTGTCAGAAGCCAATAGGGATCTTAAATTGCGATTTATTCTTTGAAGTCCTGAATATACTCTTATGGTGCTCTCAAAATCAGTAGTGTCTTATGAGTTATCACAGCCTGAGACTTGCTTTGAATGATCTCACCAAGACTTTCAAACAGACTGATTTCTTTCAGTGCTCACTCATGTCCTATGGCGATTAAGAGATTATTGAAAAGAAAAGGTTTCTCTCCTTGACAAATGGTTGGTTATTGAGAAAGGAGTTTTTTTTGTCTTTGTGTAGTTATACCTTAGAGCATACATTGCATGCTAAGTTTCAGGGCTGAAAAAGTACTAATGGTCTTCCACATTTCAATTTTATACCATAAAATTGAAGTTGCTAACAAAATGCATAGCATCACTAACTCTATCAGCTCCTAGGCTTTTATGATATCTATATTCTGTAGGTTTTTATATTTGAAGATTTCTCAATGAAGGATAATAGTGTGACCATTCCATTAAATAATAAGCATGGCTGTAAGGCCCCTGAATAGGTAAGGTTCTATTTAAATGCTAATTATCATCATTATAAACCATTTGGGATGCAACTAAGTGTGGATACCCTGAGATAAAATCTTTTTATCTAAAACAGAGGATAATAACCATGGGTAAAACTTACTGGCTCTTGTAGGTATCAACCTGAGAAAACCCTCAATTAGAAATTCTCTTCTTACAAATGCAGCAGAAAGGGGTATAATGAGTAGGTCAAATAGGTAACGAACTATGTGGTATGCATTGAATAAGGATCTCCTCTCACCATATCTACGCACATGCACACCTCTTGTCCAGAAATAATGGCTTTAAAGAACTGTGACTGCTGCCTGACATTCTGCCAATGCATGTATTCACTGAATCTTTCTAGATCGCCTGTTGTGTATCTTGCAGTGAAGGGATAGAAAAATAAATAAAAAATAAGCACTGCTCTCAAGAAGATAGGGTAGATAAAAATGAGATATTCAAAAGGAAGAAGAGAAAAACATAAGAGATACAGATAAAGTAGAGAAATGTTAACATCTAACTGTTGGAGGAGTGGACATGGGAGAAGATAAATTGGAGAAGGTATATTTGAATCTGCCCTTAAAGGATGGACAGTATCTGGACACACAGAAATGTGGAGAACAGGCATTCCAGGATAAAGAAATTAGGTAAATTAGAAAGTTGTTTCCTAATAATGTCCAAATACCTCTTGAATGTGTACCTATTAATTGATGGCAGGTCACTAAGATTAATTTACTAGATTCAACAATAAGATACGTAGATGAGTCAAGGAGGGCTGGTGCCTTCAACAGGTATCACAGGTAAGCTTTTGGCAAAAGTTGGAGACACTGAGCTGTTTCTTCTTTGATTCCCTATGCTATCCTCATCAGTCTGAGTTTCTACCTTGATTAGCCCATTGCAATGGTTTTTTCAAGGTGATCCTCTGACTTTAATTATGATCCCAAATCCTTATCTTTGGCACAGACCTCTCCTGTACTCTAGACCTAAATATCCAAATACCTATTTGGCTTTCTCACTTGGATAACTAAAGGAGTCTCCAACTCAAAATATCCAGCACCGAATTAGCAATCATATCATTGTTCTCATCCAATATTTCTCTTCTCAGAAGTGGTACCACCATTTACCCAGATTCACACTTTAGGGTCAGCTATTTAATTCCTAATCTCTCACTCCTATATCCAATTATACCAAGTCTTTCTATTGTAACTCATAAATACCTTCCAAATTTACCCACCATCCTCTACCCCATTTCTATCCTTTTAGTTTGAGCTACCAATACTCTCCCTTAGTTGTGGAAATAGTCTCTGTACAGATCTCCCCAAATTTTGTTTTTTTCCCATCTAATCAGTTTTCTACTTTGCTTCTGGGGTGATTGTCCCAGAATATACAATCAATTATGTTACTCTCTGGTGTATTATTGTATTAATCCCACCCTACCCCATGAATCATGCCTCTTGGGTATCCATAAACCTAGGTAGTTTGCTCCTACCCCAGTTTGGGGTTTGGACAGGTAACTAAATTTGGCCAAAGAGAAATCAACTAATATGACACAAATGGAGGTTTGGAAAGTACTTGTTCATTTAGACCTGCCCTCTGGAGCACTGTCATGTGAAGAAGCCCAAGATAGAGTAGGGGGAAAGAGATAGATGCAGTCAGTGTATGAATATTTGGGTTATTCAAGATCCTTACTAAATATTGTCTCACCTTGACTCAATAACAGCAGGCCATATAATTTTGTAACGTTTCTTGGTCATACTCAATTTCAATTCTCTGTTCCTCAAATATAGGACATGACTTTTCAGTGAGCCAGATAAGGAAATGTAGGTAATTCAGTAAAAGACAGCCATTATGACTAGAAAAACAATTCAATACAAGTATTACAACAATGATGTCAGATTAATGATGACACCTTTATTGATTGATTGGCTAACTCATTCATTCATCTGTTTATTTCATTCATATAGTAACCATTTATTTAACCATTTATTAAATGCTTACCATGTGTCAGGCATTGTAGGAGCAGAGAAAAGAAATCAGACAGACTTTTCTAAAAAGTATATATGTAACAAGTAGATAGATTGGTTACATTCATGGTTGTATTGGACACAGGAAAATCCTAGATCTTAATATAAAATAATTACTATAAGGTGTGATTTATTTAACTTTTCTAGCTTTTTCCCAATATAGTAACACAATACATTCCACTATATAAAGTATATATCATACCTCTTCATAAACAATTCCAAGCTATATTAAGAAAGTTATAGTTTCTAAAATAGTGGTAATCAATTATGAAGAAGTGGTCACAGGAAAGCCACATATTCTTCCTAAATTTCAAGAGTATTGTAAAGTCCGATGTGTTAGTGTTCAAGAAATTAGCTGATCTCCTCTGATGAAATTTCTTTAATGCAAACTACATGTGTCATTACTTTTACTGTAACTAAAAAAAAAAAAATTCAACTTTCACAGAAGTTAATTGCAGGCTCTCTAAGTCCTATATGAAGAACATTGAGAGTTCTGTCTAATTTGAATGCAAGGAAGTGCCAAAAAAGTTATGTTTATAGTAGGGTACTACATTACACTTGGTGGTGTAGTGCGTATCCAAGTTATTATATCTTTTAGTTTTATTTCCTAATATTACTCAAGATGCCTTTCTTCCAAAGGAAATAGGAAAGAAATGTAAAGTTAAAACAATATATAGATTTCACTAAAAAGATTTGCAATCAGTTCTTTCAACTACATTGATGGTAGGGGACTTAAGGTTGGAATATTTATTTTGCATTTAGAATGCTGTAAGCTACATGTTGTGTGTTGGATTTCATAACAGTGAGTACATCCTTTTCAATGGCTCTTTGCTATGTGGTAGTAGTGTAGGAGTGTTATGCAAGTTTTAGCTTTGTCAAAACCTACTGTAAAAACATTGAATGAATGGATCATTGAGTGCATTGAGAGTAGGTTTTAGAATTGAGCTGTCATATTTATTACTATCCCACTTATAGCATCTGAATTAACCACGTATTAAAAGTCCCTTGAAGTTTTTACTTAAAAATGTTCTAACCATACATAATAATCTATGCTGGTTATTTTATAACAACTTTAATTTTATGGTTCCAAATGTATTATGCCTTTTTTTCTAAAATTTATATTTTGACATTATGATGTAAGAATCTAGTAGCAGATTCATTTTAAAGAATAAAATATTCAGGGGCGCCTGGGTGGCTCAGTCCCTAAGCATCTGCCTTTGGCTCAGGTCATGATCCCATGGTCCTGGGATCCAGCCCCGCATCAGACTACTTGCTCAGCGGGAAGCCTGCTTCTCCCTCTCCCACTCCCCCTGCTTGTGTTCCCTCTCTCGCTGTGTCTCTCTCTGTCAAATAAATAAATAAAATCTTTAAAAAAATTTTTTTTTAAAAAGGAATAAAATATGCATGGAGTTTTGCATGAAAAAATTATAACAGTGAAAGAAATATATGCCCACTTGATCTAGCATATTAATTTTAACCTTTCTTCCAGTTGTATTTAGATTGTTATTCCGCTAGTGAACTTACGTCAAGTAATGGGTGGATAAATTCTGAATGATGTTGAGGGCATTTTACATTGTTCTGTGTCTATTACTATTCCACAGTGCCCATTTTTAAATATCTGTATATAGAAATTAAATTTAGTCTAAAAATATTGATTGCTTGTTATAGGGCAAATACTATGTTAGTGCAAAGGATCTAAGTTGAATAATACATTTGTTCTGTTATTATGAAATTCTTAGCCTTGTAAGGAAGATAAACAAGCAAATCAACAGCTTCAAAAGGCATCTAACTAGTCAGGAAATTCAGTCAGCTGTTTCCTGAATATATATATGTTCAGAAGTGGACCATTTCTCACTATATGCACCACTACCATCCTGATCCCAATTACTCTTCTCTCTCACCTGGACCATCACAATACAGCTCTAATTCATCTTTTTCTTTCCATTCTTGCTCCCCTTAACCTTTCATTCTGTTTTCAACAAAGCAACAAAAGTCATTTTTTTAAAAAAAGCTGATTGTGTTACTCCTATTCTCAAAATGTTCCAGGGGTTCCCTAGCTCAATTGCAATAAAAGTCAAAACACAGTCACTTAAAAGGCCGTACTTCAGCTGATCCCTGACAACACTCTGACATGAACTCCTATTAGTCTCCTGGTTTACTCTGTTCCAGTCACAATGGCCTCCTTGCTGTTCCTTTAACACTCCAAGTCTGCTCAACTTCAGACCTTTGCACTTGCTGTTCCTTTGCCTGGAACATTCTTCCCCCACCTATCCACATGGCTGTCATCCTCACTCCATCCATTCTCACATCAGTGAGGCCTTTCCTGACCATCTTAGAGCTTCTCCTGTTTTCTTTACTCTGCTATATTTTCTACACTTCCCTTCTCACTCTCTGACAAACCACTTATTCAAATAGTTTGTTAATGTTAACTGTCTTGGCCTACTGTATGTATATTAATAAGTGCATATTGCTTAATACAGTGTATTTTTTTTTAATTTTTATTATCCCTTCTTTCACTAATTTTGCTTGTTATATTTATTTGGTAAAACTTTCCTTTAAAAAAAATCTTTCTGGGGGTGCCTGGATGGCTCAGTCTGTTAAGAGTCTGCTTTTTGCTTCTCCCTCTCCCTCTGCCCTTCCCCCTTCTCATGCTCTCTCTCAAATAAGTAAAATCTTTTAAAAAACCTTTCTGTAAAAATCTCTCTTTTAATACTGGTCTTAACTACAGTCACATTTATTATCATACTTATATTAGATTTTACTACTTTCTGGTTTCTATAGTCTTTCTACTTCACTGATTTTTTTTTCTATTTCCTTGTATCTTTTGTATATAGACTAAACATTCTTTATTTTTTCTTCAGTGATTTGAGCAATATACATTCTGTTCTTGGCTCTGGATTATGGTCATCTTTACATTTTTATAAACCATTATTGAACCTTTTTTCTCTGCTTATTATGAGGGAAGCAGGATCCCAGACTTTGACCAAGCTATGACTACTGATGTGTAGCCATCTCCAGTTTTCTTTGCAAGAGAAACTATGCTTTAGGTGGTTGGCATAAGGAGTTCTGTGGACAGAGGAACACAAAAAATCATCCATGTGGAAAGAGGAAAACTTTTAGCATAGCCTAGGCTCAGCCTAGTCCCAGACTCCTCCTAGGAGTCTCAGTTCTGAAAACTTTGGCAGAAGCGGCTGTGCATTAGAGTCACAGTTATTCTTTATACAGCAGCATGTCTGGTTCTCGAATGTTCAAATATGGCACATAATTGAGGAGAGGGAATTTTTCCTGCTTTGACGCGAAGCAAAGCACAACACTGGAATTTGAAGACCAGAGGAATTCAGAGAGCTGAGTCAGTTCTTCAGTTCATGGATGTGCAGCGACCTCTGGTGATAATCACCTTGGATGTCATGGTGGGTACTCCCAAAATAGACCTGGTGTGGTGTCTTGTAAGGCCTGTGCTAATGAGAGAGTAATGAGCAGAACGGAAACAAAGACTGTTGAACTGCCATAGAGCAACTGAAAAGAAGTATTTGTGAGTGTGTGTGATATAGTAGTTCTGAGCATCCTAGAAATTATTGGAGTAGGTTTTTCCAGGAGATAGAGGCCTTAAATTAGTAGGCACGGTTGTGGAAAGATAACTTATATAGTTCAATCCAAGAACCATATCAACACTTTGGACTCCCCTGACTGAAAGCAAGGACTTTAATATGCTTTTATTTCCCACTCCTTAATATTTTCTAATATGATCTGGAATTAGATACATGGATTTTTATTAATACATTTTTCTTATTCTTATTAAAGATCTTGTCTTTCAAGAATAATTTTCACTCTTGCAATTTAATTTTGCTGTATCACCACTCTGATTTGAAAGACACCTATACATTTTGCTGGTAGTAATGTTCTCTGTAGTTCTATTATACTACAATTTCTTGGTTTCTGTCTTTTTATTTTCCATTCATTTCTTCTAGAGTGTATCTTTGTGTAAGAGCCCATGATGTGTGTGTAATTTGAGCCTCTGACTATCTTGATAATTTCCTCTCATTACTTTTAGATATTAATAAAAGCTTGGCTTGGTGGTCTCTAACTTTTTTACTCTCCACTGAACCTCAGAAGCTTACAGCTAACTGCCTACTGGTTATCTCCACTTGAATGTTTAAAAGATATCTCAGGTTAGATAATATAACTGCGTCAGTGTGAAATTTCAGGGCCATAAAAATGACATTGTGGCTATACAGGAGAATATTTTAGTCCTTGGGAGATATATAATTCTAGTTCTTAGGAGATACATAAAAGATGGAGGGCCATCTTTCCTTTGTGATATCAGATACAATGTTAGACGTTGTGGCAGTTATGAAAATGTGCCCCCCAGATCTGTTCTGAAGAACATAACTGACTGCCCCAGTTGCTGCTCTTCTTGATCCATCCCCATGTTCAAGACAGGGACACATTTCCCATCGGCTTCTCCCAGCCATGACTCTGCACAATCAGGGTATTAATGCAAGCCCATTCCTACAAGGAGTGAACTTTTTTAACAGGTAACTTTGGCTCAAGGACTTCCCACTAGCCAACACTTTCTTAGAACTATGCTGCCTTTTGGGACTCTTCCTCCCCAATCCTCCTTCCTTCTCCTTCTCCTTCTCCTTCACAGGAGTCTCAGGCTCACCCTCCCTTCCCTTGCTTCTTGCTTCGTCCACTTTTATCTTTCAAAGTTCTCCCTTCTGGCTGGCCCACAGACAGTTGCTTTTAAAGCCCCCAAGCACACTCCTGCCTCAGAGCCTTGCACCTTACAACTCCTCCTCTCTAGGACACTGTCAGATATCATTCCGGCTCACTCTTGGACTTTCTTCAAGCTCTGCTCAAAGATCGTCTTTTCAGAGAGGGCTTCTTGAGTCACTTATGAAACCTAGAACCCCCATCTCCATATTCCCTTTCCACCTTACTGTGTTTTGTGTCTTTTCCTGATATTTATCACTATATGATATATATGTATTTGTTTGTTGTGTATCTTTTCCCTCTTGAATGTAAGTCTCATGAGAGGAACAAGTTTTTTTTCTGCTTTGCCTACTGCTGTATCCTCAGTGACTCTAACAGGGCTTAGCATATAATACCCTCTCAATAAATAATTGTTCAGTAAATAAGTGGGAGCACAATGGTTTAGTTAAAACCCTATCCTCCCAAAATGCTACAGACTGTTATTCTATTGCCTTCTGTCATGCAAAGTCACCAAGGAAAAACCTAGAGTAAACATGATTTTTATCTCTTTTGTTTAACTTAGTTTCTTTCTGGGATGCTTGTAGGATATCTTCAATCATTAAAAATTTTTATAATTTCCCAAGGAATGTTTAGATGTGGCTGAATGGTCCCACATAATAGGTAAGTGTTATTCATGAAGGAAAATTTGAGAGCCTTCTTCTAGTTCCTCCTTGGTTTCTGGTGTTGCTCTATTTCAAAGTTCTGTGTTTGAGTTAACAGAGAATTATTTTCCTATCTAATCCATCTATATTAGTTTCCTATGGCTGCCATGACAAATTGTCACAAATATGGTGGCTTCACACAACAGGAATTGAGTCCCTCACGGTTCTGGAGGCTAGAAGTACAAAATTAAGGTGTCAGCAGAGTTTCATTCTCTCTAGAGGCTCTAGGGGAAATTCTGTGCTTGGCTTCTTCTACTCCTGGTGGTTCTCAGCCACATCACTCCAATTTCTGCCTCTGTCTTTGTATCACCTTCTCCTGTGTATCTCTGTCTCCTCCATTTGCCATTGGATTAAAGTCCCACCCAGATCATCCAGAATGATGTCATCTTGAGATTCTTAATCACATTTACAAAACCCTTATATTCCAAATAAAATAATATTCACAGGATCTGAAGATTAGAAGATGGACATATCTTTTTGAGGCCACCATTCAAACCACTGTGTTATCCATGCTGCAATTAAGGTCGTTTCCTTCAAAAGATTAGCAAATCACACATACACACACACACACACACACACACACACACAAAAGATTAGCAAATCACTGATTTGTGCTATTGTATATTGTGTACATATTTCAGTGCTCCTGTAAATTTGTGAGTATATATATTTGTGATGTGTGTGTAAAAATGTGTATGTGTGTTTTGTGGTTTTTGTGGATTTTTTTTTTTTGATATTTCAAAAGGAAACTCAAAAGTACCCAACAACCTGTGTCTTCCAATTTAGATATTCAGGATGTGTATTAAATGATACAGCCAATTGTTTTTGAGGCAAAATTTCTCCCTAGTTTTCTGCTATCAGCTAGAAAATTTTGATATAATAATTTTATATATTTTAATATGCTGTATGGAATATTATCAAAGTAGCATAACAAATATAAATGGATGGCAAAAGCTAAGTATTATTTTTTTAAAGATTTTATTTATTTATTTGACACACAGAGCAAGAGAGAGATCACAAGCAGGGGGGCAGAGGGAGAGGGAGAAGCAGGCTCCCAGCCGAGCAGGCAGCCTGATATGGGGCTTGATTCCAGGGTCCCGGGATCATGACCTGAGGTAAAGGCAGACACTTAACCGACTAAGCCACCCAGGTGTCCCCAAAAGCTAAGTATTATTTAGTTTATTCATTAAATACACATTTCTGGAATGACTGCCAAATGCCAGGCACCATGCTAAGTATAGAGATAAGTAAGACATATATTGTACTCAAAGATTTTGCAATATTTTAGAAGGGTATAGCATAACATAAATGGCTATACATCAAAAGAGAAAACACTCAGTATCCAAAGAAAGAATGAAATCAAGTGGCATATGAGTCAGGAAGAAAGACAAAAGACAAAAATTTTGGGAGAGATGTGCATTAAAAAAAATTAATAGACTTTTTTTATTTTTTTATTTTTTTAAAGATTTTATTTATTCATGAGAGACAGAGGGAGAGACAGAGGGAGAGAGAGAGAGAGAGAAGCAGAGGGAGAAGCAGGCTCCCAAGGAGCAGGGAGACCAATGCGGGACTCGATCCCAGGACCCTGGGATCGTGACCTGAGCTGAAGGCAGACGCTTAACCATCTGAGCCACCCAGGTGCCCTAGACGTTTTTTTAAAGAGCAGTTTTAGGGTCAGAGAAAATTTGAGAGGAAGGTACAGAGATTTTCCGTACACCTCCTCTTTCCCAAAACATGCATAGCCCCCCACACATATTGTCAACATTCCCCCCCTCCCGAGTGGTATATTTACAAAGTTGATGAACCTATATTACATGTCATATCACCCAGAGTCCATAGTTTACTTAATGATTCACTCTTGATATTATACGTTCTATGGGGTTGAACAAATTTATCATAGCATGTGTCTATCATTATAGCATCGTACAGGGTGGTTTTACTGCCCTAAAAATTCTCTAAGCTCTATCTATTCCTCCCTTTCTTCTCCCCACCAACCCTGGCAATCACTGATCTTTTTACTGTTTCCATAGTTTTGCCTTTTCCAGAATGTCATATGGTTGGACTTACACAGTATGCAGTCTTTTCAGATTGGCTTATTTCATTTAGTAATATGCAATAAGTTCCCTCCATGTCATTTTATGGCTTGATAGCTCATTTCCTTTTGGCACTGAAATTATTCCTTTGTCTGGATGCACCAAAGTTTATTTATCCATGCAACTACTGAAGAGTATCTTGGTTGCTTCCAAGTTTGAGAAATTGTGAATAAACTTCTATAAACACTCATGTGCAGATTTTTGTGAGGAAATATTTTCAACTCCTTGGGTAAAGACTAAGGAGCACGATTGCTGGATCTTTTGGTAAGAGTCATGTTTCTTTTTGTAAGAAACTGCCAAAGTGGCAGTTTCCAAAGTGGCTGTCCCATTTTGCATTCTCACCAGCAATGAAGGTGACTTCCCATTGCTCCACATCTCACTAGCATTTGGTGTTGAGATGTTCATTTTGGTCCGTTACCACATATGTATGAAATGATTGAATAAATAGATTTGCATGAATTTTCATGCATGTGTAACTACCAGAGGTAGAAATCTCTGTAAGTATAAGCCAGAAATTATGTGGAAGAAATCCTAACATATTTGGAGGAGTAAAACTGCAAGTAAACATTTGCTAGATGTTTTCTATGTTTAAATTTATACATTAAAAACTGCTGTTTGAAAATAAGCATTTCAGATTTCACATGATCCATTCTATGCATCCAATTGCTCAAACAAAAGGAGAAAAGAAAAAGAAAAATTCTAGCAAGACCGCCAGGGGCAGGTGCTGGGATTTGCTTCCATGAAGTGTCTTTCTTTACTTTCACTTTGTTTTTGAGGATAGACACAGGGCTTGAGAAATAC
Organism: Zalophus californianus; assembly: GCF_009762305.2. Classification (NCBI taxonomy): domain Eukaryota; kingdom Metazoa; phylum Chordata; class Mammalia; order Carnivora; family Otariidae; genus Zalophus; species Zalophus californianus. The sequence goes on from NC_045598.1 coordinate 61,711,080, forward strand.
TTCAAAGTTTTCTGGCCAGCTATGCTTTGCCAAGCTGTCGTAGCTTTCTCAAAGCTTTCAAAATTATCAAATACCAACACACATCTCCCACACTATTACTTTATCAGGAAAGGACACTGCAAACAGCATCACAACTTTCAGAATTCTTTATCATGTCATAAAGCAGCTGCAGTCAAACTACAGTGCCTCCACTCAAGCTGTAACAAGGCAATGTCGGCATTAAGATGTAACGTTCCACAGATGCCAGTTTTAGCAATAGCTGTAATAAGTGTCAGAGGAAACATTATCACATGGTACCTCTTTCAAGTCAGGAATGTGACTTTTATCAATCTTTGAAAGTAATGATTTGACTTCGAATTTCATGCCACCTTAAAAGGGAAAAAATGGCTCGTTCTTACTTGTACTGTCCAGAATTTTGATGAGTTTTGCTCTTTTCTTATCTTTTGCATATTTTACCTCCATCCATAGTCATCATCAGATACCCATTGGCTTCCAGGTGGAGAGAAATTACTGGGATTTTCTTAAGAGTTCCTATGACATTTAAATGTTCTTCCTGATATTTGAGAACCCCTTACAACACTACCAGCATGGATAATATCTATTGAATATACAGTGCATAAAAAACAAAAACAAAAACAAAAAAGCCACCAACTTCTAATCCCTGAAGATTCAAATACATGAAAAGGATGGTTCATGCTTTTAAGGTGCTTGCAGCTGAGTGGAGGATCCAAAAGTACATATAAGTGATGAAGAGTTAACATTTAATAGTGTTTTGCAAATCACTAAGGTCTTATAGACTTCCTGTTTAATCCTTACCATCACCTGACAAGACAATTCTATTTTTTTTAAACAGATGGGTTTTTTTTTTAAGATTTTATTTATTTGAGAGAGAGAATGAGAGAGAGAGAGAGAGCACATGAGAGGGGGAAGGGTCAGAGGCAGAAGCAGACTGTCCACCGAGCAGGGAGCCCGATGCGGGACTCGACCCCAGGACTCCAGGATCGTGACCTGAGTCGAAGGCAGTCGCTTAACCAACTGAGCCACCCAGGCGCCCCTGACAAGACAATTCTTAAAGAGAATTTAAGGCATCATATTAAGAAATAATTTGAGTAATTTTTTTAAAAGTCTCTAGGCAGAGCTGGACTAGAGTCTAAGTTTTGTTTCTCTATATCCACTGTTCATTCTACTATATTACAGCTGTAAGAGTTTAAACTAGAAAGGAAGATGGTTGTAAAATGAGGAAATTGGTAGAGACTTCACTAGGAGAGGCTACTTAATCTGATTGCTAAGGATAAGAGGACTGACATAACCTGAAAAGCTGGCAAGAGTAAGGACCTAAGTCACGTCATAGCAGTGGGCATTTACTGGATCTTGTCTGGTCCGCTGTGTGGAAGACTACTGCAGGTACTCTTACATGGAACATCCTCCTGGTCACAAAACTCTCTGTGTAGGAACCTTCTGAAAGTTTTCCCAGTTGGGCAAAATCTGAAAAACTAAGAGTAACATGCAAGTCAGGGAAGAAACAAAAGCCCTGGATTGCTTTGCTTTTTAATTTTTTCAGTGTAATGGCTTCTTCTTAGGAAGCTACTCCTCCTAAGAAATGGCTTTTAAATTTGAGGACTAAATTAACCATTTTGAAATATGTAATCATTTATAATCTTTGGAAACATAAAGGGTTAACACATCTTCTAGAAGACCTAATGCCTTAAGGTGATTTCTACCTAAGGTTATTTGTTCTTTTGCTCAATATTTAAAATTGTTCACACATCCCCATTTATGTGTCATAAAGTGAAGATATATATGTATTTATTATTATTTATTATTATGAGGAATATATCATTTGAGCTGTCATCCTCAGTCTTTTGAGAAATCAACTAATTAATTCTCTGATGCTGGCATTTCATTTCCTTTATTTATTTCTCTATTGAGAAAACACTATGTATCAGATGTATGCCACATGAATTTTTTTCACAAGTATTAGTTCATTTAATTTTTATTTTAAAAACTCACAATCCTGGGGCGGGCGGAGCAAGATGGCGGAGGAGTAGGAGACCTGGATTTCGTCTGGTCTCAGGAATTCAGCTGAACAGGGATCAAACCATTCTGAACACCTATGAACTCAACAGGAGACCAAAGAAGAGAGTAGCAACAACTCTCTGAACAGAGAAGCGACCACTTTCTGGAAGGTAGGACGTGCGGAGAAGTGAATCCGAGGCGATATTAGGGAGGATACACGGCGGGGGAGGGGGCCTCCGTCGGCCGCTTTTGGCAAGGGATAGAGCCGCGGAGCACAAAATCGGACCTTTTAGAAGTCGGCTCTGCTGAGGGACGTCGCTGCAGTGACTAAGCGGGGGGTGGAACCCTTGCGGGACAGTGTGGTCTAAGGACCCTGGGGTCACAGAAAGACCGGGGGTGCCTGAGTGCGACAGAGCTCCCAGGTATCGGAGCAGGGAAGCCGGCTGCAGAGACGGAGCCGAGGCGCGGGCTCTCAGCTCGGGGTTGCCATAAACTGTGATCCGCAGCCCAGTCGGGCCACTGCTCTTCCAGCAGGGACCCAACAAGCAGTAGAGCCGGGGAGACTCCCCTTCCTCCCCAGGGAGGAGCGGCGCGGAAGCGCACCGCAGGGATCTGCTGGGTTTGGAGACTCCACACGGGGTCGAGTGCCAGGCATAGAAACGCTCGGTCACAGGCCAGGTGAACATGGAGTGCGGCTGGAGACCGGGGAGACGGGAGTGACTGCTTTTCTCTGGGGGCGCACTGAGGGGCAGGGCCCCGACTTCTCAGCTCCTCCAAGTGGAGATTGGGAGGCCACCATTTTCGCCCTGGTTCTCCAGAGCTGTACCGAGAGCTTGCAGGGAACAAAAGCTCCCGAGAGCAAACCCGAGCAACTTGCTTAGCCCGGACCGACAAGGGCGGGGCAATTCAGCCTCCGGCAAAGACATTTGGGAACCACGGCAACAGGCCCCTCCCCCAGAAGATCAGCACAAACAGCCAGCAAGCCAAGACCAAGTTTACCAATCAAGGAGAACGGGAGAACTCCAGCGCTAGGGGAATACTGCACATAGAATTCATGGCTTTTTTTACCATGATTCATTAGTTTTTCAAAGTTAATATTTTTCATTGTTTTTTTAATTTTTCTTTTTCCCTTTTTCAACCAACATCTTATCAATCCTTTTTTTTTAAAAAAAACATTTTTTATTTTTCATTTTTAGAGTCATATTTTGTCCCTTCATAGTAGTTACCCTTATTTTTGGCATATATATATAAGTTGTTCTCTCTTTAAAATTCTGAGATACAGTTTCTTCTAACAGATCAAAATATACCCTAAATCACTAGTGTATGGCTTTGTTCTAGTCTCCTGCCTGATCACAATCTCTCCCTTTTTTTCTTCCTTTTTTTTTAAATCTTCTTTCTTTTTTCAAACAACTTCTTATCTTATCAATTCCTTTTATAAAATCTTTTATAATTTTCATCTTTACAGTCATCTTCCATCCCTTCATTGTATCAACCCTTATTTTGTAAATATATAAGTCTTTCATCCTTTAAATTTTAGGAGGCACTTTTTTCTAACAGACCAAAATACACCCAAAATCTAGTGTGTGGCACTGATCTATGCACCAGTCTGATCATATTTGATCATACTCTGCTTTTTTTTGTATTGTTCTGTTTTTGTTTTTATCTTTTTGTTTTTTTTTTCTTTTTCTTTCTTTTCTCTTTCTTTTTTCTTTCTTTCCCTTTCTTTTCACCTGGTTTCAGGTCTTTTCTGATTTGTATAGAGTATATTTGCTGGGGATGTTGTTAACCTGTTAGCATTTTGTTCTCTCATTCATCTATTCTCCGCTGGACAAAATGACAAGATGAAAAAAATCACCTCAGCAAAAAGAACAAGAGATAGTACCGTCAGCCAGGGACCTACTCAATACGGACATTAGTGTGATGTCGGACCTAGAGTTCAGAATCATGACTTTAAAGATACTAGCTGGGCTTGAAAAAAGCATGGAAGTTATTAGAGAAACCTTTCTGGAGAAATAAAAGAACTAAAATCTAACCAAGTCGATATCAAAAAGGCTATTAATGAGGTACAATCAAAAATGGAGGCACTAACTGCTAGGATAAATGAGGCAGAAGAGAGAATCAGCGATATAGAAGACCAAATGATGGAAAATAAAGAAGCTGAGAAAAAGAGAGAGAAACAACTACAGGATCACGAGGGCAGAATTCGAGAGATAAGCGATACAATAAGACGAAACAACATTAGAATAATTGGGATCCCAGAAGAAGAAGAAAGAGAGAGAGCGGCAGAAGGTATATTGGAGCAAATAATAGCAGAGAACTTCCCTAATGTGAGGAAAGAAACAGGCATCAAAATCCAGGAGGCACAGAGAACCCCTCTCAAAATCAATAAAAATAGGTCAACACCCCGACATCTAATAGTAAAACTTACGAGTCTCAGAGACAAAGAGAAAACCCTGAAAGCAGCTCAGGAGAAGAGATATGTAACCTACAATGGTAGAAATATTAGATTGGCAACAGACCTATTCACAGAGACAAGGCAGGCCAGAAAGGACTGGCATGATATCTTCAGAGCACTAAACGAGAAAAATATGCAGCCAAGAATACTATATCCAGCTAGGCTCTCATTGAAAATGAAGGAGAGATAAAAAGCTTCCAGGACAAACAAAAACTAAAGGAATGTGCAAACACGAAACCAACCCTCCAAGAAATATTGAAAGGGGTCCTCTAAGCAAAGAGAGAGCCTAAAAGCAGCATAGATCAGAAAGGAACAGAGACAATATACAGTCACAGTCATCTTACAGGCAATACAATGGCACTAAATTCATATCTTTCAATAGTTACCCTGAATGTAATGGGCTGAATACCCCAATCAAAAGACACAGGCTATCGATTGGATTAAAAAACAAGACCCATCAATATGCTGTCTGCAAGAGACTCATTTTAGACCCAAAGACACCCACACATTGAAAGTGAGGGGGTGGAAAACCATTTACCATGCTAATGGAAACAAAAAGAAAGCTGGGGGGGCAATCCTTATATCAGACAAATTAGATTTTAAAACAAAGACTGTAATAGGAGATGAAGAAGGACACTATATCCTACTTAAAGGGTCTATCCAACAAGAAGATCTAACAATTGTAAATATCTATGCCCCTAGCATGGGAGCAGCCAATTATATAAGGCAATTAATAACAAAAGTGAAAAAACACATTGACAACAATACAAAAATAGTGGGGAACTTGAACAACCCCCTGACTGAAATGGACAGATCATCTAAGCAAAAGATCAACAAGGAAATAAAGACGTTACATGACACACTGGACCAAGTGGACTTCACAGACATATTCAGAACATTCCATCCCAAAGCAACGGAATACACATTCTTCTCTAGTGCCCATGGAACATTCTCCAGAATTGATCACATCCTAGGTCACAAATCAGGTCTCAACCGGTACCAAAAGATTGGGATTATTCCCTGCATATTTTCAGACCACAATGCTTTGAAACTAGAACTCAATCACAAGAGGAAAGTCGGAAAGAACTCAAATACGTGGAGGCTAAAGAGCATCCTACTAAAGAATGAATGGGTCAACCAGGAAATAAGAATTTAAAAAATTCATAGAAACCAATGAAAATGAAAACACTACAGTTCAAAATCTTTGGAATACAGCAAAGGCAGTCCTGAGAGGAAAGTATATAGCAATACAAGCCTTTCTCAAGAAACAAGAAAGGTCTCAAATACAGAACCTAACCCTACACCTAAAGGAGCTGGAGAAAGAACAGCAAATAAAGCCTAAACCCAGCAGGAGAAGAGCAATCATAAAGATCAGAGCAGAAATCAATGAACTAGAAACCAAAAGAACAGTAGAACAGACCAACGAAACTAGGAGCTGGTTCTTTGAAAGAATGAACAAGATTGATAAACCCCTGGCCAGACTTATCAAAAAGAAAAGAGAAATGACTCGAATCAACAAAATCCTGAATGAAAGAGGAGAGATCACAACCAACACCAAAGAAATACAAACAATTCTAAGAACATATTATGAGCAACTCTATGCCAGCAAATTAGATACCCTGGAAGAAATGGGTGCATTCCTAGAGATGTATCAACTACCAAAATTGAACCAGGAAGAAATAGAAAACCTGAACAGACCTATAACCATGAAGGAAATTGAAGCAGTCATCAAAAATCTCCCAAGAAACAAAAGCCCAGGGCCAGATGGCTTCCCAGGGGAATTCTATCAGACATTTAAAGAAGAATTAATACCTATTCTCCTGAAACTATTCCAAAAAATAGATATGGAAGGAAAACTCCCAAACTCATTTTATGGGGCCAGCATTACTTTGATCCCAAAACCAGACAAAGACCCCATCGAAAAGGAGAATTACAGACCAGTATCCTTGATGAACATGGATGTAAAAATTCTCACCAAAATACTAGCCAATAGGATCCAACAGTATATTAAAAGGATTATTCACCACAACCAAGTGGGATTTATCCCTGGGCTGCAAGGCTGGTGGTTCAACATCTGCAAATCAATCAACGTGATACAATACATTAACAAAAGAAAGAACAAGAATCATATGATCCTCTCAATAGATGCAGAAAAAGCATTTGACAAAGCAGAGCATCCTTTCTTGATCAAAACTCTTCAGAGTATAGGGATAGAGGGTACATACCTCAATATCATAAAAGCCATCTATGAAAAACCTACAGCGAATATCATTCTCAATGGGGAAAAACTGAGAGCTTTTCCCCTAAGGTCAGGAACGCGGCAGGGATGTCCACTATCACCACTGCTATTCGACATAGTATTAGAAGTCCTAGCCACAGCAATCAGACAACAAAAAGAAATCAAAGGCATCCAACTCGGCAAAGAGGAAGTCAAAGTCTCGCTCTTTCCAGATGATATGATACTTTATGTGGAAAACCCAAAAGACTCCACCCCAAAACTGCTAGAACTCATACAGGAATTCAGTAAAGTGGCAGGATATAAAATCAATGCACAGAAATCAGTGGCATTCCTATACACCAACAACAAGACAGAAGAGAGACAAATCCAGGAGTCGATCCCATTTACAATTGCACCCAAAACCATAAGATACCTAGGAATAAATTTAACCAAAGAGGCAAAGGATCTGTACTCAGAAAACTATAAAATACTCATGAAAGAAATTGAAGAAGACACAAAGAAATGGAAAAACGTTCCATGCTCATGGATTGGAAGAACAAACATTGTGAAGATGTCAGTGCTACCTAGAGCAATCTACACATTCAATGCAATCCCCATCACAATACCATCCACTTTTTTCAAAGAAATGGAAACAAATAATCCTAAAATTTGTATGGAACCAGAAGAGACCCCGAATAGCCAGAGGAATCTTGAAAAAGAAAAGCAAAGCTGGCGGCATCACAATTCCGGACTTCCAGCCCTATTACAAAGCTGTCATCATCAAGACAGTATGGTACTGCCACAAAAACAGACACATAGAACAATGGAACAGAATCGAGAGCCCAGAAATGGACCCTCAACTCTATGGTCAACTAATCTTTGACAAAGCAGGAAAGAATGTCCAATGGAAAAAAGACAATCTCTTCAACAAATGGTGTTGGGAAAATTGGACAGCCACATGCAGAAGAATGAAACTGGAACACTTCCTTATGCCACACACAAAAATAGACTCCAAATGGTTGAAAGACCTAAAAGTGAGACAGGAGTCCATCAAAATCCTAAAGGAGAACACAGGTAGCAACCTCTTCGACCTCAGCCACAGCAACTTCTTCCTAGAAACACTGCCAAAGGCAAGGGAAGCAAGGGCAAAAATGAACTATTGGGATTTCATCAAGATAAAAAGCTTTTGCACAGCAAAAGAAACAGTCCACAAAACCAAAAGACAACTGACAGAATGGGAGAAAATATTTGCAAATGACATATCAGATAAAGGGCTAGGATCCAAAATCTATAAAGAACTTATCAAACTCAACACCCAAAGAACAAATAATCCAATCAAGAAATGGGCTGAAGACATGAACAGACATTTTTCCAAAGAAGACATCCAAATGGCCAACAGACACATGAAAAAGTGCTCAACATCGCTTGGCATCAGGGAAATCCAAATCAAAACCTCAATGAGATACCACCTCACACCCGTCAGAATGGCTAAAATTAAAAGTCAGGAAATGACAGATGTTGGCGGGGATGTGGAGAAAGGGGAACCCTCCTACACTGTTGGTGGGAATGCAAGCTGGTGCAACCACTCTGGAAAACAGTATGGAGGTTCCTCAAACAGTTGAAAATAGAGCTACCGTATGATCCAGCAATTGCACTACCTGGTATTTACCCCAAAGATACAAATGTAGGGATCCGAAGGGGTACGTGCACCCCAATGTGTATAGCAGCAATGTCCACAATAGCCAAACTGTGGAAAGAGCCAAGATGTCCATTGACAGCTGAATAGATAAAGAAGAAGTGGTATATATACACAATGGAATATTATGCAGCCATCAAAAGGAATGAGATCTTGCCATTTGCAAACGACGTGGATGGAACTGGAGGGTGTTATGCTGAGTGAAATAAGTCAATCAGAGAAAGACATGTATCATATGACCTCACTGATATGAGGAATTCTTAATCTCAGGAAACACACTGAGGGTTGCTGGATTGGTGGGGGGTGGGAGGCTTGGGGTGGCTGAGTGATAGACATTGGGGAAGGTATGTGCTCTGGTGAGCACTGTGAATTGTGCAAGACTGTTGAATCACAGACCTGTACCTCTGAAACAAATAATGCAACATATGTTAAGAAAAAAGAAAAAGAAGAAGATAGCAGGAGGGGAAGAATGAAGGGGAGTAAGTCGGACGGGGAGACGAACCATGAGAGACAATGGACTCTGAAAAACAAACTGAGGGTTCTAGAGGGGAGGAGGGTGGGGGGTTGGGTTAGCCTGGTGTTGGGTATTAAAGAGGGCACATTCTGCGTGGAGCACTGGGTGTTATGCACAAACAATGAATCATGGAACACTACATCAAGAAGTAATGATGTAATGTATGGTGATTAACATAACAATAAAAAAATTTTAAAAAAACCTCACAATCCTGAATAAGAGAAATTTGAAGTTCAGTAAATGAATTTCTTCCCCCAAAGTCACTCAGTAGGCTTAATAGCAGAACTGATATTTGAACCTAAGTGCTCTGATTCCCAGTCCTATATTCTTTCCACATTCCACCCACACTCTTTAACCAACTTTCATCACCTTCGAGACACCAGACACTCAAATTGATGTTTGCATTTGTTTCTTTGACTATACAGGGGGTGTGGGTAACATTTACAACTGTTGTTTCCATCATCATAGAGTTAAGTAGAACTACACACAAATCAAAACCAAACTCCTGCCCAAAAAAATCAAAAACCAAAAAAACAAAGCATACTAAATTCTTTAGGAACAAAATGTTCTGCTGTATTGGGTAAGTGCAGAATACAAAGTATCCACAACTTGTTGGATAGCTTATAGACTTCTTTAGAATACTAATCATCTGTCATTTCCATGCTGCACGCAAAGTCTGGGTAGCGATTGGTAAGCATGAACAAAATCACCCAGTATCTTTGGTTTTGTTTCAGCTGGTAGATTCCTGAGTAACCTAGTCACATAAAGCCAACATCATGAAATATGGATGTTGTTGAACTATTTAGTCACATATCACATTTTCTCTTAACACATTCTCATTAGATGTTCTAAACACCATGGAGGCAATTCATGCTTCAGCTTAGCTCCTCCTTCAGCTCCCATAGGTCCTGTCCACCACCACCCCCACTCCCCCACCCTTTTTGTCTCCTTCCTTTGGTCCTGTTTTCTCTTTCCTCTCTGTGTTCAGACTTTTCTCCTTGGTCACTATTTTTTGTGCTTTGTTATACTTACTTTCTTTTAACTTATAGACTTCACTATTTTAACACTCATCCTCTTTGCTTCCATTAAAAACAATATTCAAAACAAATGTTCCCAAATTAATGCAACAGATGAGAAATTCAGTCCATACTTTCCAATTTAACTTTTCTTAAATCACTCTGTGTGGCAACTTCAAAGCATGTGTGGAGGACAGTAAATGAATTTTGAAGCCAACTAGTTGTGGATTCTAATCATAACTCTGACACTTTTACCAAATGGGTGGCCTTAGGAAAATTATTTTAAGCTTCTCAGCCTTAAATACTTAGGTGTAAGATGAAATATTAATATCACCATATAAGGCTACAGTGGAGAGTAAATGAGTTGAGGAATTCAAAGTACCTAGCTGTGTTACCTTAGGGAAGTTACTGAACCTTGCTGCAATTCCATTTATATTCAAAATGATATAATAATTATATCTACTTCATGGGGTTGTGTGATATTGTTAACCATAATTGGTTAACCCACATTGCTTAGAACCATGCCGAGTACATGGTGTGTATAAGTGTTAATTATTATTATTACCTAATGCCTAATACCATGACTAGCAAAGAAGATCTCCTATAGGTAATACTTTCTACAAATGGGATACAAACAAACTTGTTTTTGGATTACTGACTTGTCAAAAGTGGATAAGGGCTCAATGCATAGAAAGCATAACTGGACAGATGCAGAACATACTAGAAAAACAGAATCAATAGGACATGGTGACTGATTTTATGGAGGGGTTAAAGAACAGGGAGGAATCAAGGAAGATTCCCTGGTCCTTATTTGGGTAACTGGATTCATGGTGATAGCCTGCACTTTGGTCAGGAAGAAGTGCTCAGGATTAGATAGTTCAAGGACTAAAGAGTCTATGGCATTGAGCAGCACAGATGTTCATGTTGGAAAAAGGATTTATTGGAGTGGAAGGAAAAAAAGATGAGACTAGTAGATTGAAGAGGAGTTGGTCAGTAAAGAAGTAGAAGAAGTGAGTGTAAGAAAAGCCTTCAAGAACATTGACTATGAAGGGGAGGAGAACAACAGAATGTTGCCCAGAGGATTACTGTGAAAAAAGCAGGATGTTGTATCAGTAGCTATACTGATTATTCACAATCATGATGTTCCTTGAGCTGCTATAATTTGCCAAGTCCTAGAGAGCAAAGGATAAAAAACTCACTTAAGAATAGTTTTGCTCTATCTGGGGAAATAGATATGTGGAAAAAGAAAAAAAAATAACAGAGTGTGAACCAAGTACCAAATGTATGGAACTGAAAATTGTGTTATTGGCATTTAGTCTCAGATTTATTGGTGTGTGCTAGAATATTTGGCTAAGATTTCAAAAAGGAGGCAAGATTTCAACTTGTTCTTGAAGCAAGGCTAGGATTTAGGAGGTCAGGAAAAGCATGGGGGAAGTGAGTAAATGGGGTGAATAGAGCTTCAGACTTATGCATGGCAGTCAGTGATTAGAGGGGTAGAGTGAGAAGTGTTTATTTAGCTCATTTCCTTATCTTTACTGGAAAGGTGGGTTTGTTCTAAAGCTTTTTCTGTGTCCTGCATAATATCTAGCAGTGTGGTGGATGCCAAATAAATATTACCCAGATATTTGTTGGGTAAATGCTGATTATATAGGTAGCTGACAGATAAGAATTTGCCTGGAGTAAGAATAAAATGGGAAAATTAAGGTATTAAGTCTCAGAGAATATATTCAGAGTCACAAATTTGGACCTTTATTAGGAAACATGAAACAACAATTTGACCTGAGTAAATACAGAATTCATTCTATGGAATTTAGGAAAAGTTACAGCTGAATATAATCTCCCCATAAAATCCCCCCCATTGTTCCCAGTTTTTCTTGCCATTTATTCCTCCAGTATCAGGAAGAAATTTTAATTCAATAAGAGTTTATTGATCACCGATTATTTCCCTGGTTCATGGGTCTTACTCCTATGGAATTTATAATCTTATTGGAGACAAGCACTGCGAAAGCCTGGCTAAGAAGAAATCACTGAACAGGATGTTGAAAAATGGGGATATTTATTTAGAGGAAATTGGAAGTGGATTCAAACTTGGAGAAGACAGGATGAACAAAGGGGAGGCAGGAGCTGAGGGTATTGTGGGGACAGTCACAGAGCATTGACAAAGGGTTAGAACTAGAGTAGCCCTAAACCGTCATGGTTGTTAACTTATATTTCTGTGACTAATATTTCTATCCCACGGGGATAGACTATCTAGTGTCTTGAAAAAAACCTACAGCTCCTCTTCTCAGCAACTGAAGAGAAGCTGAATGGTTCAGTGAGTTTTTAAAAAATAGACCCGTTCGTTTCTTTTGAATTTTCAAAGCGTCCTTGATGGAAGGCATGTGGGACTAAGTACATTTTTAACCTGGCCTTTTGCACAAATATGGGCATTTAGTCTCCCTGTGCTAAGAAGAGATAAAGATACCACCGTAAAAGCCATAGCTTCAGATTAGTTCAATAGGTAAACGGTTCCTTTCCTGAGTTACCTACAAATCCCTGCCTCCCAAAGGGCTGCAAACACATTCCCCTGAAACCATGCTTTTTATTTTTTTTAATTTTTTATTGTTATGTTAGTCACCATACATTACATCATTAGTTTTTGATGTAGTGTTCCATGATTCATTGTTTGTGCATAACACCCAGTGCTCCATGCAGAACGTGCCCTCTTTAATACCCATCACCAGGCTAACCCATCCTCCCACCTACCTCCCCTCTAGAACCCTCAGTTTGCTTTTCAGAGTCCATCGTCTCTCATGGTTCGTCTCCCCCTTTGATTTCCCCCCCTTCATTCTTCCCCTCCTGCTAGCTTCTTCTTCTTTTTTTTTTCTTAACATGTATTGCATTATTTGTTTCAGAGATACAGATCTGTGATTCAACAGTCTTGCACAATTCACAGCGTTCACTATAGCACATACCCTCCCCAATGTCTATCACCCAGCCACCCCAAATGGAAGGAAAACTTCCAAACTCGTTTTATGAGGCCACCATTACCTTGATCCCAAAACCAGACAAAGACCCCATCAAAAAGGAGAATTACAGACCAATAACCTTGATAAACATGGATGCAAAAATTCTCACCAAAAAACTAGCCAGTAGGATCCAATAGTACATTAAAAGGATTATTCACCACAGCCAAGTGGGATTTATCCCTGGGCTGCAAGTTTGGTTCAACATCCGCAAATCAATCAACGTGATACAATGCATTAACAAAAGAAAGAACAAGAACCATATGTCCTCTCAATAGATGCAGAAAAAGCATTTGACAAAGTACAGCATCCTTTCTTGATCAAAACTCTTCAGAGTGTAGGGATAGGGGATACATACCTCAATATCATAAAAGCCATCTATGAAAAACCTACAGCGAATATCATTCTCAATGAGGAAAAACTGAGAGTTTTCCCCTTAAGGTCAGGAACACGGCAGGAATGTCCACTATCACTACTGCTATTCAACATAGTATTAGAAGTCCTAGCCTCAGCATCAGACAACAAAAAGAAATAAAAGGCATCCAGATTGGCAAAGAAGTCAAACTCTCATTGTTTGCAGATGATATGATACTTTAGGTGGAAAACCCAAAAGACTCCACCCCAAAGCCATACTTTTTAAACACTCATTGGTGGCTCAGGTTAGAAGGAGACACTCCCTTAGAGGTCGAGCCCTGCAGGAGCATAGCCTCTTCTTGTCAGAGATAGAGCTGCCTCGCCTGCTCTCGCGGAGTTGCCCAGGTCCGAAGCTGCTCTACTTAAGTCACGAAACCTTCTTTGCTGATAAAGCCCAGCTCTCCTCTCAACTGTTATTTTTAAGCTCAGCCCTCCACTGCTCAACACATGTACACCTACTTCAGGGTCTTTAAACAGGAAACTTGGCACACAAAATATCAATTGTGCCTGCCACGCCAAACTCAAAAGATTTTTGTTCTCTTACGTGTTTTTATATATTTGTGTTCTTAATCTCTCCTCTCTCTGGCCTTGTTTCTTTGTCCCCATTAGCATCCAGGATTTAATTTTATCCTGCAGAGATAAAGGGTTAAAACAGACCTTATGTGTTTGACTGTTTATGTTCAGAAGGCACGTTGCCAAAGAAATCAGTTTTGGATCTGGATTCTTAAACATGGGTAGGAAGAGTCCTAGCACACTTTTCGGTAGGAGTCATTGGGGCCCTTAGCATCTATATAACACACTTAACAAAGGCTGGAGACATGCTTAGATCCTCAGAGATCAGGGAAAAGAAGTAGGTGAGGCAGGAAAAATAACAATTAGTCAGGGGCTCAATCAGGTAACCTTGGCAAAAAAACAGTAACAACAACAACAAAAAAGCTCTTCAAATTCTTCCTTTATAGAGTTCAGATTTTGCAGTTTGCATACCTAAGATGCCTCATCATCATACGATTATACCCTGGACATAAGCAAAACTGTAGCCATACCTAGAAACAGCAATTATACTTGCTTGTTGATTCTAGGACACTAACTCGTAGAAACCTCACAATCAATAGCCTGAGTGTGTGTCGTTCGATTTATTCAGTCACTATCACTCTTCCACTTGCATTTCATGGTGTTGAGCAAATAATAAGTGAAGAGTATGGTGTTTTCTTCACCTTACTCTCAATAAATGGGTTTAACCACAATACAAATCTTATAATCCATCTCTTCAATCCCACTGGCAATGGGACAAATCCAATAGCTTTAGAGGTAAGCCTTCAAATACACTTCTACTGACAGAGTGAAGTTTGTTTTAGAAAAAGTCAAGGTTCTACAATCCTTTGCATTCATTGGAGTGTTCTGTTTCCATGGTTTCCGAGAGTTCACTGAAATTAGGCTTTCAGTGTTTAGAAGTTAATGATATGGGGCTTTGGTAAATTCCTTCTCTTACCTATATTATGTTCAAGATCTGTATATTGCTATTCCTGAATGAGTTTGGGGATCTATTTTGCTGTCAATGTGGGTTTTCCCTGACATGCTTTTCTTAAGAACCAATGGTAGATACAAGCTATCTTAAATCAGTATGTATGAAGCCAAATAGGGTTGCTTTCTGGTAGCATGAAAAATAAAATTACAGTTTTCATTTTTAGTGAAGAACTAGCTTCACAGGGATTAATAGGGAAACCTAGGCTTGGGATTCTCTGGCCGTTGTCAAGGAGGGGTACCCTGATGAAATAAAATCCAAAAAAAATAGAGTTCCAGTGGCCTCACTTTTCCGGCAGAAACAACAACAACAAAATCTTCTGATTATGGCAAGAGCCCTGGAACAGTTTATGTTGGGCCCAAAGGTACAAAGATGTCCAGAATATTAGGTGGAGGCTTTATTAGGCTATGAAGCAAACAAAGTACCTGATTTCCTATGTAACCCTACAATTGTTAACCAGGTTTCTGTGTGCAGCCCAAATTGTGAGGGGCCTTCAAGTGGTTGCCGAGGGTACAATCACCACACAACGTACATAATAAGGAAATAACAAATATCTCTGAACCTAAATGTGTTGTCTCCATTGCCTGAGGCTCAAACACAGGATCCCCAGCAGTCACCCCTCATGAAGATACTGAGTTTTTATTTGCTTTTGTTCCCTATGATGTAAGAAGCAGAGATAGAAAGATAAAATCAGAGGAAGAAAAATGTCAAAAAAAAAAAAAAAAAAGAGCACGCGAGAATACATCTGTGACCGCAAGGAGATGATCTACATGACTTGGAAGTATTTTTTTAGGAAAGGGCACAGAGCTCCAAAGTGAGGAGAGTTGAGCTGTGCTGCATTTCAAGGATCTAGGAAGCACTTTATACTTGAAACAAACTGGAAGCAGATGAGGGTACGGGGGTTACATATTGAGAGGTACAGAGCCACATTTAGTTTGGTAGTGGCAAAGGTTGAGAAAGGGTTTTTAAGGGGAGCTTAATAGTAGAGAACAGTGTATTGCCTCGGCTGAAAGTCAAGAAGGTGGTAACTCCCCAGAGGGAGGTCTGGAGCCGAAAAAGAATTCTGGGCCATCAAGTAGTACCACCAGCAAAATGTGGCAGCTGGCAGATCCGGGACTCCTCAGCATCAGGTTTGAATGATTGCTTGTCAGGCAGATCTGTTTGTAAACTAATGACTTTCACAGTGTGATGAGATTCAAAATGAAGCCTAATTGCTTCCACTGATTTAACCCTTGGAATGCTTCCAGGCATGCCAATAGCCATGTGTCTTTAATCATGTAAGTTAATCACCTTCAGGCATTTATCAGAAAACAGTGGCTTATAGCAAGTCTGGGGAGCATTGCTGTTGCGTTATTCGGTTTACACTTCTGAGGCTGTCATCTCTTCAAATAGGACACTGAGAGGTTGGCCATGGTGCCCTTAAACTAGTGTTTGTTAGTAGCAACTGACACAAACAATTACATGGTTCTATAATTCAGAAAAAAATGAATTATTATTTATGTTTCTTTTTTAAGTGACTTAAAAAAAGTCTTAATGGTAGCAGAGTGAGAGTAGCAAGTCACCTTGAACCTTCTAAGGCCATCATGAACTTCAGTCTGGCTCTGGAAGAAAGTCAGAATTGGAAAATGGTCTAATAATCAGGCCAGTCTGATTAATAGTGACAATTAGTATTGGACTATAGTGCATAACCAACTGATTATGAATCATCTGAGCACTTTAGGTAAATTTTCAATATAGGCAATTAAAATGAAAAGACTCATGATGCTTACATAATGACTTCATTAAATTAACTCAGTTCTGAGGTTGGAGTAAAAAAAAAATGTCATAAAGAAAAAGAACCAGCAGAATTTAACTTCCACTCACTTTTGTTTAAAAGAAAACTGGAGAAAATACTTAAAAGATATAAATACACACACACACACACACACACACACACACACCACATTGAAAACAGCTTATTCATTTCTGAAAGTGAACTGTGTTACTCTGGAAGAAAGAACTGAAGGTCCGAGCATGGACTGTGTTCACATTGGATGAAGTAAATCTTGCCTTCAGTTTTATTTTGTATTCTGCTAAGTGCATGCATTGTTAGGGTTAAAAGAACTTTATTGTGGAGTCATCTGTAAGGGACAGACATTTCAAAGAGATAAATAGTTCTGTTACGTAAACAATTGACCCAAATCACGATAAAAGACAAAGCTGGAGGCAACTCCAAACACTGTGGTATCAATGCGGTCAGGAGAACAAAGATTCCTTTAGGTGAAATGCGGTCATTCAATCAAAGCAGCAATAGTTTTATAGAATTGGACAATGGGAGGGGCGCCTGGGTGGCTCAGTTGGTTAAGCGACTGCCTTCGGCTCAGGTCATGATTCTGGAGTCCCAGGATCGAGTCCCGCATCAGGCTCCCTGCTCAGTGGGGAGCCTGCTTCTCCCTCTGACTTCCCCCCCTCATGTGCTCTCTCTCTCTCATTCTCTCTCAAATAAATAAATAAAATCTTAAAAAAAAAAAAAAGAATTAGACAATGGGAATGGAAGGAGAAGAGACTATTTGGGCTAAGAATAAGTTGAAATACTCCATAGTGAAGTCAGTTTCTCCTGTGGGTTTTGATCCAGAAAGTCACATTGCTTCCAAGACTCATCACTTGATACCTACCAAGTACACGGCTTTATCATTTACAAAGGGCATTGTTTGTAAGTTGTACAAACACTCTGTAAGCTAGGTCCTCCATGTATTAATAACAACCAATACCTATTTAGCAGTTCAGAATTTACAAAATTCCATGTATGATTTTTTTTTTAAGACTGTGTTTATTTATTTGAGAGAGAGTGAGCCAGAGAGAGAAGGAGCTGAGGGGGAGGGAGAAGCAGACTCCCCGCTGAGCAGGGTGCCCAACATGCAGCTCCATCCCAGACTCCAGGGTCATGACCTGAGCAGAAGGCAGACGTGTAACTGACTGAACCAACCAGGTGCCCCTCTGTGTATGATCTCTTAACGTTCTTCATTCCTCTCAAAAGTTTTAAAGATGAGAAAGGAAGATTCAAAAAGTTAAAATTATTATTTGTCCAAATTTATGGGACTACTAACAGCAAAAACCAGGTGTTCTGACTCCGGGTCCTTTTCCTACACACTACCTTCTCTTCAACCTATTTCTTAAGATCTTCTCTTCTATTTTAACGATCTTTTCCAGAATTAATTCTCACAGTCACTATATTCTTTTCTAGGTCTCTGACAGTAAAAGCTACTTTACATTCTAGCTTATGTATGATAATGTCTCTTCCTGTCAGTTTGCATTTCATTCCCAATCAGATTGTCATCTCTTTGAAAGCAGGCACTGTGGTTTCTACCTCAGAATGAGGCCTTCACAGCAGGGAGGGTAAACCTGTGCAGATAACCACTGCCATTCCAGCATACCGTTTCTCCTGTAAGGCATGATCACCAAAGACGGCAATAAAGCCCTTTGAGCTACTGATGCTGCAAGGTTGACCTTGGCATACTCATCAGCTAAGCTACTTGCTTTGGAGCTTGAGCCTCACTCAACACAACTAAATTACAAGTCCGCAAATAGTGCGGACTATTAAAACCACACTCATTTGGATGAAAACAACATGTTAAATCCAGAAAAGACAAAAATTACTGTAAAAATGAAGGGCTTGTTGATGTTTATCTCTTGAACTTTCTTGTCTGGCTACAAAACCTACTGCTATCTGGAGAGCATTCCTCAGGAGCATGTCACCCTTAAAGATGTTTCCACACAGCAAATGTGTGTGTGTGTGTACTGCTTATGTGTACATGTGTGTATATTACAACATCTGTTCACCATTGCCCTCCTTCCTTCCTCTGTAACCTAACTCTTCTCATCTCCTGCCCCTTATTTCTCAATCCCTTCCCCCCAGATGGTAGGACTTGTGCTAAAGTGCTAGTTCAATCAATTACTGACAGGTTTGTTCGTCTATCAAATTCAAATCCAAAGGGCCTGACTCACAGGGCTATTTCCACCAAATGTTATATCCATGAAGATGCTCTGTAAAGCGTCATGTGTAACAGAAAACTGCCTCCCCCCAGAATTTTATATAAAAGCAGACAGATAAAAATGAACCTCCTGGGTGGTCTCCTAAGGAAGAAAAAGTCTTAGAATTCCCATCACCTTGTTTCCATTCACTCTTCTGATCCTGATGACACTCTTTGTGTTCCTAGCTGGATTCCCAGGTCAGATTGCAAGTTTCCTGTTCGCAGGGACTGTGCTTCGTTCATCTACATATGACCTATTTAACCAAACCCAGAAGGGAAGAAGGTTAGTGTTTGCCTGCTGTGTCTTTGTGGATCAGAGGTGTATTAGATTTATTTCCATGTAGCTTGTTGACTTCATTCTCATTACCTTATAGTCATACATTGAACACAGAACTTTTTAGCACTAGCTGGCCAGTCTTCCTTCACTCAAGCAGATTTTCTGGAATTTCTGTCTAGACATCAAGCTGGAAGAGTCCTGGCTCCTCAGGGCCTATCTGGGTGATGTGGAAGTCAGCTTCTAAAAAGGGCAAATTTTGGAGCCTGAGAATTGAATGCTGCCTCCACCGCTTACTAGCTGTGATACTGGCCATCTTATGCAACCACTGTGATCCTCAGTTATCCATCCATAGGGTGCATAGGCTAATACCAACCATATAGTGGATCCATGAGGAGTGGAAAAATCAGTGCTTGCCCAAAGGAGGCTCTCATCCAGTATTTACTCCCTTTTTTCTTGACTGCTACCCTCGCTGTTACTGCCCCACAATTTTCACTACTCTCATTCCTCTCAAAACTTGCCATTCAGAACAAATCTCAGTAATAAACTCTTGAAGTTATCACTAATAATAATTGTACCACTTCTGTTGTCTTAACTGACTTCAGCTCTAAGCTCATCCCCTTCCCTAGGTATCCTCAACCCCGATGCTGATGACTCTCTGACCCACCACAAGGGCCACCACAAAGCCTTAGTGCTGTCACTGATTAGCACAGCTTCTCTCAGCTTCACCCCTGCCTATCTCTATTTATTTCACTCCAGATAGGAACTATCACTCAGCACTAACTAAAAAATGAATGGCTGAATCTTAGAGGTAGTTCTAAAAATTAGTTTCCATTGTTACTGAGTGGTTAGAGAAGGAGTGGACAAATCCAAAAGACTACCTTGAAGTAAATAGAAAATTTCATTTTGTTCCAGCCCTTCCTGAAGTTCTGCAGTATTATTTTCATAGCATCCTTTTTGACATTTGGTTCCATTTGCTGCTCTGAACTCAGATAGCCTTGTGTTCCTAAAGTGTCACTTCATCCTTTGTTTCGTGTAATTTGCTATTGTTTGTTAAGAACACAAGAGTTCATGTTCATTTTTTTTTGAGACTTTAGTTATTTGAGAGAGAGAATGAGAGAGAGAGCATGAGAGGGGGGAGGGTCAGAGGGAGAAGCAGACTCCCCGCTGAGCAGGGAGCCCGATGCGGGACTCCATCCCGGGACCCTGGGATCATGACCTAAGCCGAAGGCAGTCGCTTAACCAACTGAGCCACCCAGGCGCCCGAGTTCATGTTCATTTTAGTTTGATAAACATAATAGTTTTTTGTCTAGTGAGTCCAATCTTGCCAAGCAAAACACTGACTTTGAAGTTTCTCAGCCTCCCACTTCAGCCACTACCCTTTTCATAAAAATGCATAGGATTTGGGACACTTGGGTGGCTCAGTCAGTTAAGCCTCTTCCTTTGAATCAGGTCATGATCCCAGGGTTCTAGGATCGAGCCCGGCATCAGGTTCCTTGCTCAGCGGGAAGCCTGCTTCTCCCTCTGCCTGTTGTTCCCCCTTCTTGTGCTCTCTCTCTGTCTCTTTCTCTCTGACAAATAAAATCTTAAGAAAAAAGCATAGGGTTTTTAGTAAGACAATCCCTTCTAATTGGATATGTTATTGCCTTGTGCTTAGGAACTCCAAACTAGAAAACTTGAAGTGTGATGAAGGATGATCCTTGGCTTTCTGTTCCCTTTAGTCTCTATATCTAAGCTATCCCAAGACCTAGACACTTTTTTTCAGATGTTTTGATGTATTAATCCTATCTTGTTTATTTTCCCCTCTTTCTACTTTCTGTACCCAGGGCTTAAAATTATTCTTGAATACTAATCTTTCTGCTTTCAGAGCATCGCCCTTATGCATAAAAATGTGCTATCTCCATGCATCAGGCCTAGAATTCCCTTCCCGGCTTTCATCTTTCCTTGTGATAATCCAACACCACCTTCACTCAGTTTTCCTCCATTATTCTGCAGCATGTACTCCAATTAGGAAGTATAATCTTCCTGTAATTCCTGATGGAAACTATAGGCGTCCCCAGCTCTTGACCTTTCTAAGATCATCCCCCAACTTAGACTTCTTTTCTCCCTTCATCTTCTGCCCCATTTCCTCCTGACTACATCGGCTCACAAACTCTTTGCCTATCTTGTTCACCACTATATTCCAGTATATAGAGAATTTCTTGGTATATGACCAGCATTCAGCCAAATTGTATTTATAGACTTACAGACTTTCCCTCCAGTCCCACTTCAAAAATAATTTCCTTTTTTAACCTACACAATTTTCTTTGAATTCTTACATAACCCACATTCATCTTTATTTTTATCAGCTGATTTTAAGTTCCTTGAAGATGAAATTCATAACTTGCCTCACTTTGCATCTCTCAGAGTATCTTGATAATGTGAGGAAAGTAAATGTCATGCTTGTGGGGATAGGTCCATAACCTAACACAAGAATAATTCATAAAATGCATTTCTCACCTACTGTTTGCCAGTCCCTGTTCTAAGTTCTGAAAGAATGGCCTTCGTGAACTAGAGTCTATGTCTTCACTGTTACTAGTTACCTCTGTAATCTCCATTGATACATGAAGTTCTCTGAGCTTTGGACTCTTCTAGGTACTAAGAGGGTTATGCTAAGTTAGTTCTAATGTCCCTTCCAATTGTAGGATTCTGTGAATTCTAAATATTTATCAGTAGATTGATGAGTGGTATTCAAAAAATACTCATGACTATTTTCTATTTCTTTTATGTGTTCAACAAATGTTTATTGAATGCTTCTATGTAATGCATGTGCTAAAAACAGCAGAGGTACAGCAGTGAGCATAATCCATGCATCCTGAGATATCCTGCTTCTCATACCGTGATGTACTGGGTGCCCAATTTCTTTGATAAAAGGGTAAAATTTTGCTAAACGCTCCACCCCAACTCCAGCTAGCTGCTATAACATCATTCTGAATAATATAAAATATTTACTTTGGAAGAAATTTTCTAAATATTCCATATAGATGTAACTTATCTGAGGGCTTCTCAAGATCCATGATTTTAAGCTATTGCCTGGATGACTACTATTATGGAAAAAGTGAAGGTTTAGTAGTTCTGGGAGCCTTTCCCCATATTGAACTAGAGCAGCAGATCCATTTACAAATCTGTTTTACATGTTGAGATTATACTCCTAAAAATATTTTTTTAATAACCACTGTTCTAGGTAACCAATTGGAATTAAAATAAAATAACAGACAGGATGCTATACATAGAAATGTATGATGATTGGGGAATCCATGCTCAGTATGTGTTTTAATGATATCTCTAAAATGTAACACCCATTATCCCTTGATAGACCAAGGGATTGTGGTATTGAAACTCCCATAAATCCTACAAAGAACCTAGTGGTACAAAATTAGATGCATTTTTCTTGTTGTACTTGAACTTCCAGAGAGCTCCTGATGCTATCAAGTTCTTTATCATGACAGTCATCTCATCACATGTAGCAACTGATAAATTTGTAGTTAAAGAGAGGATTTGGGGATTTTGTTTTGACATCCTTGATTACTTCTACACTGGGTTTTTCCAAGCACAGTGACTTTAAACATAGTCTAGATTTTTGGTAGTTGAAAAGAGGATTAAGTCTATATCACAGAAATAAAAGTCACTAATGATACTAAGGGAGTTCAAAAATAACTTAGTAAATAAAGCTCCAGTCAGCAACAAAAAAGCACTTATGCAAAGGATTCAATATCTTATTCAGGACTTATTCAGGACTAGAAAATAATAGTGTTTTCCTTATATTGATCACGAAGCAAAACAATTAAGGATAGAGCCAATAAAATAAATATAGTATAGCCTATGGACACTAAAAGAAATCCAGTGGAGGATCTCCTAATACTGAAATGACTCATTTACAAGCCAAATGTGAAATGAGCATGAAGAAAGGCATTCAGTAAGAAGCACTCAAAGACAATCTTGAATCATGATATGCTTGTCCCTAAGATATCCCACAACTCATTTCACCAACATGTGGGAGGAACGACCTCTTTTGGGGCTTTCCCAGTCTTGATTTACTTTTTGAAAAGGAAGGACATTGTTAATCTAGCTTGAATTATGGTCTGGAAAGATTTTGATGACCTTTATACCTTTTCTTCCCTAAGAACTTAAAAAGTGGTTTTGCTAGTGTCAGTCTTAAAAAACACTCTTCTTGGGAGCCTGGGTGGCTCAGTTGGTTAAGCAACTGCTTTCGGCCCAGGTCATGATCCTGGAGTCCCGGGATCGAGTCCCACATCAGGCTCCCTGCTCGGCGGGGAGTCTGCTTCTCCCTCTGACCCTCTTCCCTCTCGTGCTCTCTATCTCTCATTCTCTCTCTCTCAAATAAATAAATAAAATCTTTGAAAAAAAAAAAAAAAACACTCTTCTTCCTGGAATTGTAGCTAGAAGATACTGGCCAAGACATTTTCCACAAAGGGTCCTTTTACGGTGTTCACGTCGGGCTCTGACTTGAACTGTCCTTATACCTCGGGTTCCAGCAAGCTGGTTCCCTTGCTCTGACTCTCAGATGCTCAGAGATGCCTTTGACACTGTTACAATTGTATTAGCAACTGAACCTCAAGTATTTGAAAAACTGATCTCCAGCTAATGGGACTTTTTGACAAGTTTAGAAGATCTACACAAAGTTGGATACTTTGTATACTTTGAAAGTTAGATATAAAATGATTTTGTAAATATTCCTTTTGAATTAGCAAAATTCAGAAAATCAGACTCACTAACCTAAGATCTCTGGTCATCTTTTGCAGCTTCTTTATCCTGTGGGTAAACAAATATCATCCTTTTCCTTAAGGCACTGGATTCAGTAATAGTAAAGTTTACTCAAAGTTGTTTTTTGTTTTGTTTTTTTTTTATAGTCATAATATTCTTCTCTGTGAGGATGGGCATGCTGTGGTGGCAGATTTTGGAGGTGAGATTTCCATGAATAATATCCCGAATGACATCAGTCTCTTTCTTCATTCCTAGTTGGTCCCTCATATTGTATGACGAATCTGAAAATGGATTTCACACTGACAGCTATACTTTTCTAAGTCATTCAAATTTCAGTGACCCTGAATCTTAAAAGTATATCATTTATTTTCAGTTTTTCATCTTTGATATCCCCAGCTAAAAGAAAGGAAGTGAACATTTAAATAAGATAGAGGTTTCTTGGGGTTTCAAAATTATAGCTGTGATTTTGACCTTATTTTTAAAGATATTTCCTTTGACATGAATTCGTTTTCTCCTTCCCTCAGAATCAAGATTTCTACAGTCTCTGGACGAAGACAACATGACAAAACAACCTGGGGTTTGCTGCTGCTTGTGTTCCCTATAATTATGAAACAATTAAAATGTGTAAACTCAGCATGAGGTGAAGTGAGATGAGAACAGCTTTAACTGGAAGCATTGTAATTGTCCCAGAGGCAGGATACTGTGTTGTTTTTATTTGCACTAAGCCCTCAAAAGAACACTTTCAAGGCTCTACCAGAAAAATAGATTAGATATATATTTGGAAAAGGCAATGGGCAAAATGATACAGAATTTGTTTCAAATATAACTAAAAAAAGTACATGGCAGGCATGGTTAATTGGCTTTCGGTTTTAGATCTTCTTATGAAGTAGTGGAGTGAACATTTAATCGATAACTAACTATAGAATTTGTAGTTAACCAGCATCTATTAACAACTTTTCTTCTACTTTAGCATTATAAGGCAATATGTCACATAACCAAGCATCAATGTTTAAGTAAAATAGAAGTTATAATGTCTGAAGCATGAATAATTGTACTCAAAACGTCTGCTATTAAATTCATTACCTGCTCTCTCCTTTGCTCCCCCCACACCCCCAAAAAGTAACTTCTCTTTCTAGACTACCTATGTTATTTAATTACCCAAGTTTGAGGTAATTTTCCATTCCTTCCTTCCCTGCTTCCACTGACTTTACTCACTTTTTCTGTCTGTTTGCATGCTTGTTTTAAGTTCAACCCAACCTCTCATTTTCCACTTCAGTTCAGGTCTTCATCATCTCTTTTCTGAACTAGAAGTAGGATTCTAACTCCAGTATTCTCTTCCAACTCATTCTTTGCAGCGTCAGCCAAATATTGGGTTCTGACAATTCACCTCCTCCTGTAAACCATCAAAGATACCCACTACCCAGGGAGCCTGGGTGGCTCAGTCTGTTAAGCATCCAACTCCTGATTTCACCTCAGGTCCTCATCTCAGGGTCCCGGAATCGAGCCCCGTGTCGTGCTCCGTGCTCAGTGGGGAGTCTGCGTAGATACCTTCTCTCCTTCTTCCTCTGCCCCTCCCCCCACGCACATGCATGCTCTCTCTTTCTCTCTCTCTCACACACACATAAATAAATCTTAAAAAAAAAAAAAAAGATATCCACTTACCCACAGGCCCAAATCCAAATTCATTGCCTGGCAGCCTCCTCTCCTCCCCAGTCTGGCTCAGGACCCCTCCGTGACCTCTTCCCCCACAGCAACTTCTCTCAAGTCCCCTGTAGCCCAGCACACAAGCCTCCTGGTCATTCCCCAAACATGCTTTCACCTTCATATCCCTGTGACTCTGCTGGTGTGGTTTTCTCTGCCTGGATAGCCCTCTACTCCACCCCACCTAAAAGGAGTCTACTCATCTTGCAAGACCCAGGAAATTTTATCAATTTTAAGTGCCTTTCCTTGCATAATGTCCCCCCTGCTGCCTCCTCCCCATGCACTTTTCTGTCTGGGCTTCTGTGCATTTTGCACTGCTAATTTAAACTCTTATTCATTCAGTCTACAAACATTTATTGAGGGCCTACCATGTATCAGGCATTGTGCAAAGGGCCAGGAATGCAACATGTGAAGAAGAGCTTAGTCCTTAATTTCAAGGAGCTCATTTTCCAATGGGGAAAACATGGTAATAAGCAGATAGATTGAAAGCAGTGTGGAAATTCAGTGGTAAATAAGGTGTGACAAAGCATCATGGGAGCTCAGGTGAGATGAACGGGCATAAATTAGGTGGAGGGAAAACAGAAAGGAGTGGCCAGTAGAATGAACAACAGTGTGAGCCAAGTCACAGGGGAGAATGAGAAATATCAGACTTCCTAAGGGAACTTCAAATAGATTGGCATTGTTGGCATGCACTGTGTGAGAAAGAGAGAGTGAAAGATGCATTAGAGCGGAAGGCAGGAACCACATCATGGACCATGTTGTATTGTAAGCAGGATTATTCATGCTGGTTTCCCCAGTTAGATTTCACTTATCCATCCAACAAATATTTATGGACTACTTACTAGATGCCAGACATTCTTCTAGGAACTGGGGATGTTACAGTGACCAAATTATTTTTCTTATTCCTATGGAGCTAATATTCTTCTAGAAGGAGTTAGACACTGAACAAATTAACAAAATATATATTGGTGGTGATAAGTGTTATGAAGAACAAACAAAGCACAGCATATGAATGGAGAGTAGTAGGGGTGCCATTTAGATAGGGCAAGAGGGAAAGATAACATCTGATGAGAGACCTGACCAGCAGTCATCCACACAGGGAGAAGAGAAATACAGAGGGAACGTTAGGTGCAAAGGCCCTGAGGCAGGAAAATTCTCTGTGTGTTTAAGGACAGAATGACTGGAGTAGAGTAAGCAAAAGGAGAAGGGTAAGATATGAGGTAAGGGAGGTAGGAAGAATGAGTCCTCTTTTTGACAGGACATGCAGACCTGGGACATAGAGATAGCTAAATCAGTGGCTCTCAATCCTGGCTGCATATTGGAATCACTTCAGAAACTTTTTTAGAAAGTATGCCACTTGAATCTAACGCCCAGAAATTCTGATTTCATTGGCCTGGGGTTGATCTTGGGTACCCGTATCTATTAAGTTTCCCCGGGTGACTCTAAAACACATCCAGACTGGCTAGATAAACTTTTGTTGGAAGAAATTGAATTGAATGTCACCAACAGCAAGTAATTCTTTTATTCTAGCAGTGTAGTCTTTAAGCACAACACTACTCTAGATTTATTTTGAAGGCTATTTTGTTTCTTACTAGTTAAGGGGCCTTGTGTAAGTTGGCTAATTACTCTATTACTCCCCTGTGGAAAAATGGGCACATCATATGCCTACTTCCACTTACGCAATGTTGTGACACAATGCATAATCTGCTACATAAGTGGAGACTATTTGGAATGTAAAAGCTGATGTGGAAGAATTGCATATAAGCACCATAATCAGAACAGAGATATTCTTGGAATGCTGTAATTATGCATGATTTCAAAATAAGATAGACACTTCAAAAGAATTATCAGCAGACAGCTCTGCATAGAATTTCAGGAAGAACAATAAAAGAATACTGGTTTCCTTCAGTGGAAATACAAAGAAAGAAGGTGTTTGGTGAAGTTCATTGATAAGGTTATGGATCCATGGGATTTTAGAGCTGGAAGGGCCTGCCTCCTCTGTTTGCCCTTGAGGAATCTGAGGTCCAGGAAGCATATGAGATTTCTCTAGATCTGCCCAAACAGGCAATGGTAGAGCTAGAACTGCAATTTCCATCTCCTAACTCAAAACCTACTGCTCTTTCCCCTAAACCACAAATAAATCAAAATTATGCATTTGCATCCCAGAATGGAAACTTATATTTAAAACCAAAAAATACATAACTGCAAGTGAAAAGAATGTAAATAATGCCATCAAAACATGAATATAAAACTTTGTACAGAGAAGATTATAACGTTTTATAGACTTTGTTCCCGGAATATTTATTGCCCAAACCGCATTCAGAAATAACACAACTGGGCAAACAAAGGAGGTGTGACAGATGTGATCCTGCCAGTAAGATATCTGCTTCATAGGAATATTCTGGGCACTCCCCTACGGTCCTTTCTCTTCTCAGTCATGAAAGCATTATTTAGGGGTCTGATTTAGTGACTTCCTAAATTACAACCTGAAGATCTAAAGGAGGGAAGGTGCCTCCCACAGTGTGTGATTCACCCCCAGGGAGGCATAGAGCTCTTGGGTGAATTGTGATTGGCTATTCAGAAGCTTCTATGGCTTCTAGGGGTAAGGTGCTTAGAAGTAAACTGAAAATGCTGCTACTGTGATCATCACTTTATAAGATGCAGGGTTACTTGATGATTAATATTGTTGCAATATTTTGGGAAGAATTGTGAATCTCATGATCTTCCAATGATTTAAAAAATGCCCTTTGTAAAAATGAGCAACAAGAGTAAACCTGCTATTTATGTATAAACACACCATTTTATTGCACAGTATAGGGCAATCGATGTTATTTTATGTATATATCTTTTGAGAACAATTGTGAGAACACTTAAATCCTTACTAAGAAAAACACTGTTCTACAATGGAATAACTAAACACTTGGTAAATGACTTGTGGATGTTTCTGGACATGCAGAACCTCCGCTGGATGGCTCCTGAGGTGTTCACGCAGTGCACACGCTACACCATCAAAGCTGACGTCTTCAGCTATGCTCTGTGTCTGTGGGAACTTCTCACTGGTGAAATTCCATTCGCTCATCTCAAGCCAGGTAAGACATCCTGCAAAGTCTCTCTGTTTTCCAGAGTTCTGTGCATTTTCATGACTTCAAGAAACACTTTTTTCCAAAAAAATTATTACTCTCGGTGGGTGGGCAAGGTGAGAATTAAGTAAACAATTTCAATTTGGGTTTTTTTTGTTTTAAAAGATTTTATTTATTTATTTGAGAAAGAGAGGTAATGAGAGAGAAAGGGCACAGCAGTGGGGAGAAGGATAAGCAGGCTCCCCGCTGAGCCAGGAGCCTGAAGCAGGATTCGATCCTGGGACCCCGAGACCATGACCTGAACAAAAGGCAGCCGTTTAACCAACTGAGCCACCCAGGCGCCCCTCAGTGTCTTTTAAAGCGTGTGCCAAATCCAGAAAACTTAATGATCTGTGTGATTTTGAGACACAGGCACACACAAGCATTGGTATATTTTTATTAAAGTTTAAGGCTTTGGTTTATCTGTGGTTAATAAAACAACAAATGACTACGGTCACATGGCAGGTGGGTGCAAATAACGTGGACATTGTAATACTTATTTTTTGAGATTAGATTCTAGATGCTCCTTTTTAGTGTGTATATAAGGGTGAGCTGAAAGTAGCAACACATAAAAATAACCTATCAGGACTGTTTTCTGCTTGTCTCACATTATAGAAAAGAATTGCTTTTCCTAATAATTTTGTATTACATAAATGGATACCTTCCAAAAATGGGGCTTTGTGAGTGAGCCTAATTTTTGGTGATAATACACATTATACTCTGTGTACATGTAGACTGTAGAGATATGGAATTTAACCACATGAAAAATATACACATACTTGAGGTTTAAGGTAAATTTTATTTGCTTCTGTCTTTTCATTTTGAGTTGCTTTTATGTCTTGTCATTCTATTTACTTACTTGTATTCACCATTAGACTGGAAATTTGCCCCCACCAATCACTCATCTGATTTATGTCATTATAGGTTTGCCTTTTCCAGAATGTCCTATAAATGCAATCATGTTGTTGATTTTCAGAAATTCATTCTTTTTTTGTTCCTGAGTAATATTCCATTTTGGGATGTATCTCACTTTAATTATGCATTCACGAGTTGATGATTATTTGAATTATTCTCACTTTGGGACTACTATGAATAAGATGGTTAAGACCATTCTGTTCTTTGTGTGGATGGTTTCATTACTGTTGAATAAACATGTAAGAGATGACTACTAGATCTTATGATAAGAGTTTTTCTAAGGTGTTTTTACCATTATGGATTCCCACCAGCAATGGATTAGAATTCCAGTTGCTACACATCCTTGACAGGACTTTTTTGTTGCCTGTTTTAAATAAAATATTAGCCATTTAAGTAGGTATGTAATGGTATATCATTGTAGTATTATTTTATATTTCTCTAACAACTAATGATGTTGATAATCTTTTCACATGTTTATGTGTGTTCATACCTCTTTCTTTGGTGAAGTGTTTGTTCAGATTGCCTTATTATTTCCTTGTAAGAGTTCTTAGATTCTAGGTAGAAGTCTTTCATCTGCTATGCATTTTGAAAGTATTTTTCTCTAGCCTGTGGCTTGCCTTTTCATAGTCTTAGCAATGTCTTGAAAGAAGTTTTTAAATTCAGTGAAGTCTATCTTATCAAACTTTTAAATCACATTTTTTGGTATCCTTCCTAAAATATGGTTGCATCAATAAGGCTACAAAAATTTCCTCCTATGTTTTCTTATAGAACTCTTAGAGGTTTAGGTTTTATATTTATAAAATCTGCTTGTGTTCTCTTTTTCTAACGGCACAGGTATGAGTTTTTGTTATTCTTTTGTTAATTTATTTGTTTTTTGGGCACCTGAGTGGCTCAGTCAGTTAAGCATCTGCCTTCAGCTCAGGTCGTGATCCCATGATCCCATGATCCCAGGGTCCCAGGATCAATGGGGAGCCTGCTTCTCCCTCTCTCTCTCTACAGTTCCCCCTGCTTGTGCTCCCTCTCTCTCTCTCTCCTTCCCTTTCTCATATAAATAAAATCTTTTAAAAAATTCTTCATAAAAAATTTGTTTTTTAATATGGATGTTTAATTTTCCAGCATGATTTGTTGAAAAAACTTTCCTTTCTCCATTAAATTATTTTGTTACTATTGTCAAAAATCAATTGACAGTATATGTGTATTTATTTTTGGGCTCTGTTCCATTGATATATGTCTACCCTTACGTTAATACCATATTATATTGAAAGGTTACAGTTAAATCTTGAAATCAGGTTATATGAATCCTCCAATTATGTTCTTCTTTATAAAAATTGCTTTGGCTCTTCTCGGCTTTTTGCTTTTCTATATAAATTTTAGACTCAGCTTGTTTATTTCTACCAAAAAAAAAAAGCCCACTGGAATTTTGGGTAGATTACATTGAGTTTATGGATCAGTTTGCGAAGAACTGACAACTTAAGCATACTGAATCTTCCAATCAGTCCACATGGTATAGCTCTCCCTTCAGTTATGTCTTCTTTAATTTCTGTCATCTGTGTGTTTGGTAGTTTTTAGCATACAAACCTTGCACATTTTTTTACACTTATCTCTATGCATTTTGTGTTTGATACTATTATACATGTTATTTTTTAAAATTTCAATGTCCAGTGGTTCTTTGCTAGAGGAAAGATACAGTTAATTTTTTTATTATGTTATGTTAATCACCATATATAGTTAATTTTTAAATATCAACCTGGTACTCTACAAATTTGCTAAATGTACTTATCCATCCAAGTAGCTTTTTTCTACATTCTTTGAGATTTTCCACATAGATGATTTTGTGGTCTGTAAATAAAGAAAACTTTCTTTCTTTTCAATCTGTATGTCTTTTTATATCTTTTTCTTGCCTTCTTGCACAAGCAAAGACTGTGATAAACAACAATGAACAAAAAACAAAAGGGATGAGATATATACCTCAAGGACCTATACATAGGTCCTTCTCCAAATTTCACCCACCACTATGCTAGTCAAATCTGCCATCTTTATCACTGTAACTATTGCAATAGCCATTTGACTTCTTTCCCTTCATTCTGCCCCACTTCCTCTCCACTCCTCAGAGAGCTACTGGAATGGTATTTTTAAAACATAAAACCAATTATGCCACTATTGCTTAAAATCGTCCAATGGCTTCCCGTGTTCTTAGGACTAAATCTCAAAGTTATTAACATGCCCTGCACAACTCTACGTGTTTCTGTATCTTGACCTTGCTCACATCATTTTACGTCACGTGCTCCAGCCACTGGAGCCATCTTTTGCTTCCCATTCCCAGTGTGTCCCATTTCTTCTGGCCTTTTACTAACTTTTCCTCTGGAAATGCAGTTGGTGAATGACATGGTAGTTATGACTGAACTTAGTAAACTGAAAACTCTCTGCAGCTGTAAGATGAGAGATGATGGTGAAGTGTAACACAAGGTCAAGACCCCTAGGATGCTATGCTTTTACGGCACTCATTCTCCATAAAGCCCATATAAAAACTCCAGTCATCCTTGACTCTTCTCTTTCCTTCTTTTGCTCATTCCTCCTGTCCTTCCTTTCTTGTTGTTCTCACTCATTTCCTTATTTTCTGTCCTACTTTCTAAATATCTCCTGAATCTTTCCACTTCTCTCCCTCTGCACTGTATCTTAAATGGTGTCATTATCTCCAGGTTTTCTTATCATCTTCTTTTCACCAGTTGCCATACTATAGCTAGGTTTAGCTTTCTAAAAACTGAAGTTAGATCATCTGGCCTCCTTTATTTAAAATCTCCAATGCTTTCCCTTTGCTTTTAAGATAAAAACAAAATTTCTTGAAACAATCTACAAAGCCTCACACTTACATTCCTACTTTCCCGCCCAGGTCTATCTCTTGCCACTTACAGTCTCTCATCTATGTTCCAGCCCAGAGCCCATTTCTTTTCCCCAACATGACTTGCTTCCTCCCTCTTCCCTGTCTTTGCACACATTAGTCTCTTTGAAACATTCTTGCTCACTTTCCGTCATATGAACCCTAATTAATGTTTAGATCTTAGCTTAAATATCACTTCTTCCCACAACATCTTCTTTAATTCTCTAATATTGGGTTAATGCAGTCTCCTCTATGCCCCAAGTCATCATTTATTATAGTATTTATCATACTGTACTCATACAGTTTTGGAATTTTCTCTTCTCCATTATCCTTTGCTAATTATACAGTGAATATTTCAAAGAGATAAAGATCCCTTCTGTCATGAACCCCCCCAGAAATATTTACCCTTTTTAGAGGGAGAATATTATATAATAAAACAGTTAAAATCTTGCCTAAGAATAACTTGATACCAATATCCCAGATATTAGAATTTATAGTACTTTATTGGAAAGAAGGTTTGTTTGTGATAGATGTTGAATTTTTTAAAGTTGGACAGTGACCATACATCAAGAAATGAGACTGTTTATATCATTGCAGTGGTTAGGCAATCTAGCATATGTTCAGCAATAAATTATGTGAAGCATCAGATTCAATATAAGCTACATATTAGCCATTTACAAAGAGGAACAAATCCATGACTACAATGTATGACAGCATTATCAATTATAGTAGTAGCAACATTACACATGGCTCATCCTTCTGGATTTAGTAGTACCCTATCTCCTGGGAGAAATACAAAAATGGAACACAAATATTGGCATTGACTCTTATGCAAGTGATGGGTATGCACTGAGAAGAACTTGAAGTTAGAGTCTCTTTTGCATAGGATATATTCAAATTAACCTTATAATCTCAGGCTTAGAAAGAACCAAAAAGCCATCACATCCAGCATCCTATGGGTGACCCGAGAGATCAAATGCCCAAAGGGCCAGAGGAAATAGGCAAATGCTTAACACAGAACAGTGTGATGGACAGGAAATCACATGCTCTGACTCAAAGGGACAGCTGCTACCCAGCTTCAGCCAAACAGTGCCATGCAGGAATGTAGAGGTCACTGCCCACTGTTACCATATAAAATAATTTCTGTGTGTTTGTGTTAGAAATCTAAAGGCTTAGGGCACCTGGGTGGCTCATTCAGTTAAGCCTCTGACTCTTGATTTCGGTCATGATCTCAGGGTCGTGAGATCGAGCCCCATGTTGGGCTCTGTACTGGGTCTAAGGCCTGCTTAAGTTTCTCTCTCTCCCCCTCTACCTCGTGCATCCATGCTCGCACTCTCTCTCTCTCTCTCTCTTTCTGTCTCTCTCTCTCTCAAGAGCAAGAAAGAAAGAGAGAGGAAGGAAGGAAGGAAACTAAAGGCTTTTACATGTTGTCAATTAATTCAATTTTTAAGAAAGCATCTTTCAGTTTAACACCATATGGGCTAAAGGGAATCAGCATAATGTGTAAGAACATGAGCCTTGTAACTGATGCAAGCTACTTAACCTAGCTATACTTCACTTTGTTTTTAAAATGGAGATAATAATAGGACCTACCTCAAAAGATTGGAATGGTGACTGGGAATTGGAAGCACTCAGTAAATATTAGCTATTATTATTATCTTTAGGCTGTCATTGAATGCTCCTCTGGCTGGGAACTGTGCTAGAGTTAAAAGGAAAACAGAGAAGAATAGGGCATTGCTCAGGCCCTCATAGTACAGAGCAGAAGTTAAGTCCCAACTAGAGAGAAGCAGAGTGCTAAAGATGCTCCCTGGAGGAGTCTCCTGCCCAGACTGTGGAGAATGGGAAGATGGTATCAGAGAAGGAATATGAGAAGAGATGATACCTGAACTGCAAAAAGATGTAAACTAATTAAATGAGAGATAGTGGGGAGGTAGAGAAGGAGTTCTAACAGAAAGCAGTATGGGCAAGGTGCAGAGGCATGAGAGATCCACAAATAATTCAGTAGGGATGAATCAGAGAATACAAGGGAATCCATCACAAGGCACATGCTGTAAATGTAAACCTAGAGCCAGGTGGTGAAGGGCCTGTGTGTTCACAGTGAAAGTCACTGCAGGAGTTTAAGCAGGGCAATAATTAAACGCTATTATTATTTTCAAAACTCCTTCTTGCTACAAAGCAAAGTCTAGATTGAAGAGGCTTGAAACCAAGGGCAAGAAGACCAGGTAATCTAGATAAGGATGTATAAAACCTTAACTAGGGTAGTGGCTTTAGAAGAGAAAGGAGGCCAGTTGTGGGAAATTTGAATGGGATTTGCCCATGGGTTGAGGTGGGAGCACAAGGGAGAGGGAGGAGTCAGGGTTAATTTCCAGGCTTCTGGCTGAGCCAAAAGGAGGATGATGGATCCAGGGAGAAAGCAGATTTGTGAGAGAAGTGACAAGATTAGGCAGAGAAGAAGCCAAGGTGTGAAGCCAAGCACAGAGAGAAGAACCAGGCAAGATGAAAAAGGAGCTGGTCTGACCTGGCAAACAAGAGCTGTACTGGATACATTTCAGAGAAAGAAACCAACACCTGCTTCCCAGATTTTATGTCTCTCCTGGGTCTGTCTCCTCTGATATATCACGAAAAACTAAAGAACAAATCTAAGATAAATTAATCCATCAATATGTATTTTATCCAATCCCATTCCCTTATAACCAGGTACCAAATTTTGTGGATCACTTTCAGATTATAGTTTGAGGCCAAAGAAGAAAGCCTCTTGTTTTTCTTTTGTCTTCCTATGTGATGCCAGCTGGTTCACAAGGAGACTCAACTCTGTGTCCTGGGATTCCTCAGTGCCAAGCTGTATCTAAGTCTCGGATGTGGCAGCAAATTAAGAACATCTGCCAATTCATTCTAGCCAGATTTTGGTGAGACTTCATATTGAAGTTTTAAGTCAGAGTTGCAAACTGTAATATAGGGGCCAAATATGGCTTGCAAGTTTTTTTGTCTCACATATGATTGTAAAAAATAAGAATTTAAGTACATTTAGAGACACAATTATATCACAGGATCCCATATTTGTGGCCATTTGTGTTTGCTACCCCTGTTTAAATATTAGATGATTATGTTCTCCATATATGATTAGGATCCTAAAGCATCTAAATAAAATAACCTTAAAAGGCATAAGCACGTTGATGATATGGACTATGCTTGGACAAGTAATAGGAAAATAGGAGTGGGCGAAAGTTCTGAAATCCTGTGTTTGCTGTGCTAATCTTTATCACTTTATCACTGAAAAGAGTAGAGCCAGCCAATCACTACACAGATCACTGGAAAGATCAAATCGGTCCAATGGATAGTGATATTTCTATGAACGTAGCTTATATTAACATTCCAATACTTCATTACACTGACAAAGATTGCAATGAGAATAGACACTGGTGCAAATTAATCTATTCTTCTGACAGTCTGTAATGAGAATGGGATGTGGTTTAAAAAATTAAGCCATTCTTAGTGCAATCTCAAGATTGCAATCTCATGGTCTCTCTCAGATGCTATATGCTCTGGTGATACATCATTGAAAAGTGTCAGTTTAACAAAGAATGTGTCTCAGCTCTTGCTGGGAGAGTGGTCTGCATTTGCTTTGTTTCACCACAGCCCAACCCATAAAAACAATGAGGTAGAATCAATTGTGTTTTTTAAAACACACATACACACAATCAAAACTTAAAACAAACAAACAAACAAAAAAAAACAAATAAAAAACATTCCAGCAGTTTTATCTTAGTCA
The DNA here is from genome assembly GCF_009762305.2 of Zalophus californianus. Lineage (NCBI taxonomy): Eukaryota > Metazoa > Chordata > Mammalia > Carnivora > Otariidae > Zalophus > Zalophus californianus. The sequence goes on from NC_045598.1 coordinate 61,747,366, forward strand.
AAGCTTACAAATAAAATACCGTACTTTATTGCTCTTTTTTTGTACAGATGCTTAGATTTATTTTTATAAAACGTAAGTGATAGTTTAATTTAGGAATTCAGAATCCAGTACCAATTTATCCATAAGCAATATAGCTAATTAAATTCACCATGAAGAGCTGCATAGTCATCCTCTCCACAGCCATATTACATTATGAGCTGGGGCTGGTGACAGATGAGATGGTTTGTAGCCTTGTAATTTGCAGTAACTCAATGCAATCTTTTACTTAGTATTCATACTCCCAAAAAACCTCAAAAGGAACTATGATTTCTGGTCTAAACAGAACAGAAAATATACAATGTTTTTGATATCTAGTTCTCTAGATTCAGACTAAAAGGGATCAGTGAAACCCTTAGCTCTATAGATGATAATAATTACAGCAACAACAGCTAACACTTATTGAGAACCAACAATGTGCCAGATGCTCTCTGTACACTATCTCCTTTAATTCTAACGATAACCTGTGGTTTAGGTTCTATTAGGATAAGATATATGCTCAATATCACATGCTAGTAAGAGGGACAGTCAAGACTTAAGTGTATGGCTCCTTGTCCCCAAAGCCCATGCTTATCACCATTACACAAAGTCCTCACTGCTTCATCTTACATGTACAAAAATTAATACTCACAGAGGCAAATTAGCTTAATCAGGATCTCTCATAGAGTTAAAAGCAAAGCCTCCTGGAAATGAGGCCCCCGCATTTCCTTGTGAAGGGCATTTCTTGTTTTTCTTTTTTGTGTGTTTTTGTTTTGTTTTTTAGATTTTATTTATTTATTTGAGAGAGGGACATGAGAGAGAGCATGAGAGAGAGCAAGAGCACAAGCAGAGGGAGAAGGGTAGAGGGAAAAGCAGACTCCCTGCCAAGCGGGGACCCTGAAGTGGGACTCCATCCCAGGACCCCAGGATCATGACCACAGCTGAAGGCAGATGCCCAACCAACTGAGACACCCAGGTGCCCCAAGGGCATTTCTTAATAGTCATACTGTTTCAGTTTATGGAAGCCCCCTCCCCAAATGTTCTGAAAAGAAAGATGAGATTATGAACTAAATATGCCACAAGATCTCAATAATTTACCTAATTGTGTCATAATTTAATATTAAACTAAACATATTCATTCCATGGTGTTTCTTGGTGACTAGGCATTGTGCTCTGTCCTAAAGACATAACAATGAGCAAGATATTAATCAGCATTAATCCATAATCCTTATTTATTTGTACAATAAATGTTTACTGAGTCCTCTATACCATGACCAAAATATGATCTCCAGTGAAATCATATTTTGAACTGCCTCATTTACTGATTCATTTGGTGCATATCAGTTGGGTGCCTACTAATTTCCTGTCATCGTGCTAAGCACAGGAGATACAATGGTGAAAAGTTACAGTTCCTGAGCTCAAGGAGCTTGTGATCTATTTACAGAGGCAAGCAAATAAATGAAAAATTAAGTATAATATAATGTATGTTATTGTAGTATCAGGTGCTGTGGGAGTACATAAGAAGGGCACCCAGAGACAGTTCTTTAAGCTAAGACCTAAGGGACCTAGATGTAATGTGGGAAAAGAGGGTGTGAAAGAGCATTTAGGAAAAAAGGATCACCTTTCTGAATTTGTGATTGAACCATAAAAAGCAGTGAAAATCCAGTAATTCATCTCTTTAATGATTACTCATTCATTTACCAAATTTATTGAAAAGTCTAACACTTTATTTTTTTCTTAGTTTATTATCACTCTCATGGAATGTTCGGTACATTTGGTCACACGAATGAATGAATGAATGAATGAAGGTTATCACATGTTGTACTGAATGCTTGTTGACGATCTCTAATAATATCCTTTTTTTCTTGATAAAGTATTAATAAACAATAAAGAACTTGAATCCACAAATCAATACCATGGTTCTATAAACCTTTGAGGCTGACTCACAAAATCTTGTTTTCAGGATAATGGGAGTGGGAAAAAGCTATGCTCTAGAATTGTGCAGTCCACTATGGAAGCTACTAGACACACGAGGCTATTTAAATTTAAATTTATATGAACTGAAACTGAAGTAGAAATTCAGTTATTCAACAGTCACACCTTTTTAGTGCTTAATAGCCACATTTTAAGTGCTTAATAGGTATATGCTACCGTGTTGAACACTGCAGAATATTTCCATCATTGTAAAAGGTTCTATTAGACAGTCCTACTTTAGAATCTTGATTACAAGTTTCACTAAATCATTGATAATTATCACAGTGCTGAAGAAATTGTAGGTGCTCAATAAATAGTTATTGATATTTTTAAATTTAGCCTTATTCTCTTTTAATAGCAAAGTTTCACTTGTAAAAGTAGAAACCAATATGTACATAAATCATTTAACATATTTTATGTAGCAATCAAGGTAAAACACTTGATTAATGGGCTGACAGTCTCTTTCCTGAATCTGGAATACCAGAAAATTTCCCAGCTGTTGGTATAGCACGGCCACTTAGGCAAGACTGACAAAGTACTCTCAAAGGTGACAAATCTCAATTCCATGACCCCTCATGTTGCATTGCCCACTTTCTGGCAGAGGTGCTAATGAGTAGTATCGCTGCCAAGAGTGCACAAAGCAAAAGGGAGAAGGAGATGCCAAGGACTTGCAGAATCTACTTTGAATAATGAAGAATTAAATATCGTTCATCTTAAACTGATTCTCCAGACACAGTGCCAAGAAGCAAACAAGTAACTTTATAGACTTGATATCAGAGTCTAAAAGGGTTTCAGAGGAGACATTTGGCACCTGCATCTGAGTTTAACTCACTTTATGAATAGTCCCTCCCCACCCATTAGGATATGTATAATTAGTTTAAATGTGTTCACTACACTGGCTTATGTGCTTATAGCTGCACCAGCTCAACAATATCCAAATGGTCATAAGGTGAAAAAATAGAGTTTGAAGATCAATGATCATTAAGCATTAGTTAATCTGTTTGCTTATTTATTTACCTCATTCCAAAAAGAATTAAAAATCATCAAGAGCAGCCAATGGGAGAAATCTAACATACCTAGTTTTTTGACACAAGACACATTTTGTAAATCATGTTAAGTTTGCTAAGGATGTTTTGACCAGTCTTTTGTGTCTTTGTTTTCTTAGCGTTGGCAACTATAACTGTAGCTGATAGTGGCTAGATAACGGCTGGCAAATGTGACAGTGCAAATATTCTATAAATGGCATTGAAAACAAAAGCAGAAATGGAATTTCTGACTGCCCTCAACCTGGAAACATGGTGCATTTAGACTGCGGTTGCAAGGAAATACCAAAATACCAGGCCGGCAAAGTGAACTTAAAATTTTAAATGCAAATAACCAATAAATATTCAGGAAACTAGTAAGCCTCACTATCCATCAAAGAACAAAATTTAACCAACAAGAAATGAGCTGGCGTATTTACCTCTCATATTAGCAAAATCTTTCATAAAATGTGAAAGCCTAATACTGGTGCAGATGTAATGAAAACTCTCTCACACATTGGCTATTCAGAGTATAAATTAGTCCAACTCTTTAGAAAAACTGTTTATCAGTATGTATCAAAAGTCTTCAGTTATGCCCTTTGACATGTTAATCTCTCCCCTCAAAATATCATAAACAGGGCACCTGGGTGGCTCAGTTGGTTAAGCGACCACCTTCAGCTCAGGTCAAGATCCCAGAGTCCTGGGATCGAGTCCCGCATTGGGCTCCCCCTGCTCTGTGGGGAACCTGCTTCTCCCTCTGCCTGCTGTTTTCCCTGCTTGTGATCTCTCTCTCTCTCTCTCTCTCTTAGTCAAATAAATAAATAAAATCTTTAAAAAATATATCATAAACAGTCTGTGAAACTGGGAAAGTCATACTGAAGAAGATATACTTTGAAGTGTTTATGCCCAAATTTGAACAACCTAAAATTGAGGAATGATTAAGTCACACAGAATACAGTTATTAAAAATATGTTAACCTGAAGTTTTAATAACTTGGAAAAATGTTGATATTTAGGGGAAAAATATTACATAATCATATATTTGATTGGGCATGAGCTCAATGATAAAAAGAATATATAAGAAATACTCAAAATAATTAACAACTATCCTTTCTGAATAAGATTTTGTTCTAATTATGTTTCTGAAATTCTACAGAAAACAGGTATAAATGTTACATTTGTCAAAATTAGATAGTAATTCTGACTAATCCATAAGGCAAAATGTTGATTAAGTTATATTACATATAATTTCACTAAATTAGTAGATCTATAAACAGGATTGAATTGGAGCAAACTTTAGTGGAAGAGAGGTAATAGTTATAGGTCATATCAGAAAAGTTATTAAGGTACAGACAGATGTTGATGACAAACGTAGAAAATAGGAAGTCAACATCCTGGAACTTTAGCCTCCCACTGGTGCAGAGCAATTTTTCTGAGAAATAAAAAGAGCTTCAGGTGTTGTTTACAAAGTATTTTCAATGTGAAGTGGTTGAAGAGAGCGTGGAATCTGGAACAAGAGGCTACACCAATTACTAATTATATTTAATTTTTTTCACAAATTAAAAACTAGTTACATACACGCACACGCAGAGAAATACCTACTTTGGATGATTGTTAGGAGGTTTGAAAAAGCTTATGTACGTATCTACCATGCTGCCTGATATAAAATATGTTCAGTAAAAGTAGCTATGAACTTGGTTTCCAAGAGAGTTACAGAAATCACTGGTTGTAGAATAGGAAACTATGCAACAGTCAGGGATCTACAGTGAAGTCCTAAGAATCCCAACACTGTAATGGGGAGTTTGAGATGAGCAATATTCAGAAATCCAAGCAGACAGGTAACACTAGGGAGTTCAGTCAATGAGGGGTATTAGCTAAAATGATGGATTTGAAGTATCTAACAAAGTTTAGCAAATAATAACTACTTTATAAGTATTAAATCTTAAAATCCGAAAATTCTTATAACCAGTAATGATAATTTAAGCTTAAAAAATAATCTATTTTGTCCAAGTGATACGGGTGCTTTCCGAACTGCAAAGTTCAGTGGCACCCCACATCTTGCTAAGTACAATATAAGCTCTTTCTCCTGGGATTTATGACATTGTACAGTCTGGTCCAATTTGCCTTTCAGTCCTTACTTCCTATAACATCACGCATATACCCTATACTTCAGACACACACACCAAACGGCTTGCTATTTGTATGTTCTTTTGTATGCTTCTTTGATCCTGTTTATGTTCCTTCTGTTCACAATTTGTTGAATGAACAACTGAATGAATGGACAATTATAAAGACTAACTTATAGTATCAAATTATCCAACATTTTGTTTAAGCATTAAAAAAAACCAGCAGAGAGCTGTCTTTGAGTCTCCGCTAATGTTGCACAGATTGATTTTTGATGACTTTTTATTGTCTGTTCATATGTTTCTTGAAGCAAACATGTGGATTTCAGAACTGACATGATCAATTTGGTTCCTAGCGGCTGCTGCAGCTGACATGGCTTACCACCATATCAGACCTCCCATTGGCTACTCCATCCCCAAGCCCATATCATCTCTGCTGATGCGAGGGTGGAATGCATGTCCTGAAGTGAGTAATTTTTATTTCCTCTTAGGAAATAAAATGTGTTATGGTCAAAACCTGTCCCAAATAGTGTAACTCCAAAGTCTACTTCCAGTGTGTATTTTAAGACTGTCAAGGCAGGAAGACTGATTTGCCTTCTGCTCTGTAGTCTCTAATTGCCTCAAGAAGTCTGAGGATCTCATATTTCTTTGCTGCAGCTCTCTGATTTTGAAATGTTTCTCACAACTGATTAGCAAAAGAGAGACCAGGGTATGACAGATGACTCACAGTCTCATCTCAGCTGCAATTTTATTAACTATGCTTGAGCCATACTTAGTCATTTTCCGAAGAAAGAAGTTTGGCACAAGATGGATGTGTGTTGGCTTTTCGCCACGAGGCAGGCCTTCAGGCTAAGGCCCCATGACATGTGGTCTTCAGTAGGCACTGGCTCAAGCAGGAGTCCCAAGGCCTTGTCCTAGCCCCCCCCCCAACTCTTTAAGTGGTTATGTGATAAAGTGGTTAAGAGCACGGACGGAGGAATCGATCCTATGGAAGGAATACGTAAAGAAGGCTATGTAAATAGTGAAAAAAAATTTAAATATGATCATAGATCTAAGAATATTAAGGGTCACACTCCTATAATCCCAGAATGAAATCTCAAACCGCTTGTCTCTGGGAAAGGGTTCTTCTTACCTATGCCAGGCATTTTGACGTCTACTTTGTTCTCAGAGAATGACAAAGGAGGACAGTCTACAACTTCTCTCCTGATAACACGGTTTAGCACAGTGTCTAAGACTCTCCCTGCCAGCATGTTTTGTTTTCATTGAAATCCTTGTGTTTTGATGTCAGCCCACATTGATTCTTCTGCTGAGCAGAGGGAATTGGTTCACATTAGTTCACAAAAGTGTAGCTGTTGGTAACTCAGGATGCACCTCACCAAAGGAGAGCGAGAATAAGCCCCAGGCCAGATTTTGGAAGGAGAAAGCAAAGTCCTCCCTTCTTTTTTCTAATAGCAAAACCCAGACCAAGTCATTACCCAATCCCACAAGTATACATGGAGATTCTTAAGAAGAAAAATAAAGATTATTATGGCATGTGGATGGAGTAATCTCAAAAGAGATAACCTCGTCTCCTGACCATTCCATTTGACAGATTATGTATTTATTGGGGTTGAATCTTCTCTCACTACCAGAAATCAGAGACTTTTTGTTTTGTTTTGTTTGCCCCTATAACCCCAGCATCCAGAACCATCCCTAGTAGATGTTCAGAAATATTGGTTGAGTAAATGAACGAGTACCACTACTGCTTATCAAAGCCTCCAGCCCCCGCATCTGAATTTCAGTGTCCAAAAAAATTTTGTCTTGAAAATTATATGACCTAAAATAGTTTGGGAAAAGCTTTCCTTATTTTTCAATATGAACCTCAGGCATATTTTCTAGGGATAAGTGTGTCAAAAAAGCTAATCCGGAATTTCATTCTCTCTTTGGTGTACATAACATTAAGTGTAACATAAAAAACAGTCGAGGGACTCCCTTTTGCTTTTATTAATGGACAAGATCTTCATGATTATGATTATAAATAAGGGACATATGGAAGTTTTCATTTGGAGATAAAAGCAAGTAATTAGCAACTTCTAAAAGCATTTTTGGGGGGTAGAATGGCTGTCACAAATAACAGGTTAGGAAATAAGAGACCCAGATTAGGGCCAAAGGAGGGTACATTTAAAGTTTACAAGAAATACTAAGAGCCCAAAAATCAAGTGCTTAGTGGAAAAGTTTTATTGCTAAGCAGCAAAGCGAATCAGCCCAGGGCCTGGGCTCTGAGAAGGCAGGGAGAAGGATGGGAGAAAGGCATAGTAGGCATAGTAGGCAGAAAAGTCTCTGACTAGCCGGCTGTATCTGGGCTTGCCAGACAGGTGGGCCCTGGCTTGGCTGTGCTTTCCATCTCAGCATTCTGAAGTTGAGCTGCTGGATGTGACATGCCTGAGACATCAGCACAGTGCCCACCCAGTAAGGTCTTCACTGTCTGAGTAGGCTCAGTAGTGAGAAGGGAAACAATGGGCTAGTTTTCATTCTTTCCTTCAACAATGATTTATTGAGTCTCTGCTCTACACAGCCCCAGGAACCAGTGCTGGGGATTCAATGGAGACATGCTCTCCATGGAACCTCAGTAAGGCCTAGTAGCCAAATGGAGACTAGTTGAATAAACACATAATTTTTTTCTTTAAATTTTTTTATTGTTATGTTAATCACCATACATTACATCATTAGTTTGTGATGTAGTGTTCCATGAGTCATTGTTTGTGTATAACACCCAGTGCTCCAATGCAGAACATGCCCTCTTTAATACCCATCGCCAGGCTAACCCATCCCCCCACCCTCCTCCCCTCTAGAACCCTCAGTTTGTTTTTCAGAGTCCATCGTCTCTCATGGTTCGTCTCCCCTTCTGATTTCCCCCCCTTCATTCTTCCCCTCCTGCTATCTTCTTCTTTTTTTTTTCTTAACATATATCGCATTATTTGTTTCAGAGGTACAGATCTGTGATTCAGCAGTCTTGCACAGTTCACAGCGCTCACCATAGCACATATAAACACATAATTTTATAGTAACAAGCCAAAATGAGGAAAACAAGATTAGATGAGAACACATACTAAAGGAATGGGCAAGTGATGGACAAAGAGATAGTGTAGGTCAAGAAAGGCTTCCTGGAAGAAGTGACACATGAGCAAAGATCACAAGCATAAATAGGAGTTTGCTGAATGAAGGGGGAGGGCGTTTGGTGAGAGGGAAAAACAGTCCCAGCGAAGAGAAGTGTGCAAATTCACTGAGAGAAAGGACACAATGAAGAGACTTACTAGTTATGGGAACCCTGTAGCCAGTGAGGAGTTAGATCTCTCTACCATCATTTTAAACAAGTTCATCTTTAGATCTGAGACAATAACACCGTGCTCTCCTGGTCCTTGCTTCTAGGTTATCAACTTCACTACTAACTCTTTCCTTACGTATTTGTCTTTGCCTCACTCCTTGAATTTGAACCACGTTATTATCACCTATGTATGTCTTCTTAGTCGAGACCTACAAAGGAGGAAGAGGGCAATGAGAACAGAAGCCTATAGGAAATGGAAAATGCTGGTTGGAAAACCGCAAGAGGTGGAAAAAAGTCCCGTTAGATCTTGGAAAGCTTTGGAAACCAGAATAGGGAATTTGGATCTGAAGTCCCAGGCATTTGTCTCTAAAATAGTGCAGAAATATGATGAAAGTAACTTTTTTGGAAAATTCATCTGAATTTGATATGAAAAGATTTGATAACTTACTCAAAGAATTTTATGTGGTTCCTATAGTGAGACAGGCACTGAATTATCTTCTAGTGTGATTGGGATAGTTGAGCATTGTTTCTTAACGTGTGGGCTGCACATTACATGCTCCAGTTTACCCAGGAATATTTGTTAAAACGAAGATTCTGGGGCCCAACTCTAAAGCTACTGCATCAAAATGTCTGGGATGGAGCCTGGGACTTTGCATTTAACAAGCACCTCAGGTGATTTGTGCCCAGTAAAGGCAGAGAACTAGTAGGCTGAAACGGGAGCCAAAGACACTGAAGTCAGAGCATCCAGCTGGGCTGCTATTGCATTAATCCAGTTGATTACAACACAAAGACTACAATGGTTACCATGGGGATTCAGGAGCAAGGGTAAACTTTGAGAACTACTTCAAAGGAAACAACATTCTAAGGAGGTGAAAGACTGGATTTAGGAGATGGAAAAGAGGAAGTAGCCCAGGAGAGCTGTCATTGGTCCCTTCCAAGAATCAGCTAGTGACCAGAGTACTCCTTAGGCCATTAGGTATCACGGATATTGTTGGCAGTGAGAGAACAAAGCCAAGCACTCTGCAGTAAGGCGAAGGCGCAAAAAAAAAAAAAAAAGCATGGAAAAAGGGAAAAAGAAAGATAACTACCCAGAGATTTAAAAAAAAAAAAACTAACCTCGTCTACAAAACTAAGGGAACGGTCAGTGAGAATAAAGTTATTGTGCAAGAAGTTGGCATAGATGCTCTTCTCACCTTAAAGGCGCTTCACCAAATGAAGTGGGATCAGGGGAGGCAGACAGATGGCATAGGAGCTAAGCTCAGGCAGAGAGGCTGAACAAAAATAGAGGGGAGAGGAGTTGGAGTTAAAAGCACGGAAATTTTGAATCCAGGGAGAAAACAGAAAGAAGAGAGGGAATAAGGTTAGGGAGTTTCAAAATAAGAAAGTTACATCATTTGCTGGCAATTCTGAATAGGAAAGAAAACAGAAGATAGGCGGGGCATGTAAGCAATATTTACATTGTTCTGTAGTCGTTTAAGCTGTACGATATTGCCAAATGTAGATATAAAGATCCTGTTATATAGAAATATATTAGGAACTACATTAATATATAAAATATGTAAAAATATATTAGATATAGATAGAGGAAGAGAAAGTACTACCTTTTTTTCCCACGAGGAAAAGTAAATATTCACCATGAAGGTATGCTTTCGATGTTTTACTGGGATATCAAAAATAAAATTGTTTGAGTATACCTCTATCTTTCCACTAAGTATGGCTTTGAATGAGAGATGCTTATTCTACTATTGCTTTTAAATGTCATATTTATAAGGACATTTAATTCCTGTGCACAAGGAAGAGTACTCACACCAAACAATAGTGACGTGCTAAACTCAAGAGAGCAAACCTTGAAAGCTTACATACTAATAGGTTATTTAGTTTTCAAAATCTTAAGTTAATAACAATTGGCAATAAAGCGTGTTAAAATTCCCTTTGTTCAGGACCCATTGTGTCGATGTGAAGCCCCATTTTTTCTTCTAAAATGATTGAAGCCGAGATCCCCACCTAGTGGATTTAGAGGATTTTACAGGTTTTACAGAAATAGCCTACAACCCCTGGAAATCCTTAATTTTTTCTCTTAGAGAAATAACAGGTTTTAAAAAACTCAATACTTAAGATCTAGGATAATTGTCAACAGAGCAGTTGCAAATGGTTGAAATATACCAATATGCATATCAGCTAGACTACAGTTAACAAACAAAGCTCAATTTTTATTTTCATACCATAATTAGGAAAACAGATCAGGCACAAATATGAATATATAATCATCTTTGTAGAAAGCAATATTGTAATACCACTAATTGAGATGTGTATAGTAATTTCCATAAAATAAACATCAAGGGTAAATCTATTCAAGTACTTTTTTTCTTATTTAATCTTTCATTTGCTTAAGGCTTTTTTTTTTAATGTTTGCTTTCTTTTCCAGAACTAGGCAAAACTTTTCTTTTCCATTTTTCCATTCCTTAGAGACGCAAACTCAGTTAATTTTGTCAAACCTATCTTGTGGCTCCATCTTTGATTTTTGCATTATACTCAGTCATGTACTTTTATTTCACTGATAACAGAGAGTTACTGAGGAATTTTCCTCCAAAATAATGCATTTGGAATACCTGCAAAGACTAGGAGGTGTTTGTGTGTCCTTTTGAAGAAAGCTAAAATAGAAAATGATTATTAGTTGAGTTCTGCCTCTAAAGGTGATGGGTCAGCATAATCGGCAGATGGTGGATACAGTGTAGGTTTTGGAGCAGAGTTTACAGCTTCATTTATTCTTCTAGGAATTAGAGGCATCTTATTTTTTGCCTCAAAACTAATGTCTTTTAATTCTGGTAAGGAGGAAAGCACTTGCTGTGTCCCACTGTCCCTGCACCTTCTTTATGTACACTGTTATCTTTATCTGGTTGAGTATTTTGAACTTCGCCTAAATCTTGCATATTACAGTTAACTCGAAGATCTATTTCGCTACGAGAAGGTCTATTTTCAGCTTCAGGGGAACATGTGATACTCAAATCCTTTGCTGTAATAGTAGCCTCAGCAGAGCTTGAATCATACAACATATGTTTTTCACTTTCTCCATTTTCCCAAGTTTGCTGCGTTTCTTTTCTGCTGCCTTTTAAGGTCATCTGTGCAGTCCTAATTAATGGCCTAGAATCTGCCTTGTTTTCCTGCGGCATTTTTTTATTTTCTTTCCCTAATATCTGTATCTATAGTGTTCCGGTGCCATCATCTATGGGCAATGCATTTGTGCCGTCAGTTTCTCCTTTGCTGCTATTAGTTAGATTCCAAAAGGCTTGAGTGCTAAGAGAAGTACTGATTTCTTTGGGAATCTCTGTTCTATTTTGGTATGGGATAGAGTTTGTCTTCATCAACGTTAGGTCGCCCGTGGCTTGTGTCTCAGGGGAAATGAGAGAGGAATCCTCAGTTTCTGACTGAGGAAGTTTTATTCCTACATCATTTCCCTCATCCATGATACAACCTTCCACAGTTTGATGTGGTATTCTCCATTTGGTCATTAACATTTTTTCCTCATTAGCAAGTTGTTCATGACTTGAGTGTTGCTCTACATGTTTTAAAGTTTCATTTTGATTTAAAGTATGTTCCTTATAGGTGTCAGTCTTGTGGACACCTACAATGTGTAGGTGTGTTTGATTCCCCAGGGACAAAGAAAACTTATTTGGCTCAACCAGTCTTTGAGTTGTCCTGCTCCATGTGCTCAGTGGGCTCTGTTGCCTCTTGGTCAGTAGACCCCCTGGAAATGCTGGGTGGTAAAACATCACTTTCTATGTTTTCCCAAATAGCTGGTAAAGACCTATGCACTTCCAATGCAAGGGGAGCTGCACCTACCGTTCCCTCAGTTGCAAATTGAGAGCTTGAATACCTGTGTTCAGCTATGATGGGTGTGGGCAGAGGCAGTGTTGATGAATTGCTATCAGGAATGAGGCCATTAGGGTGAGAGTTGCCTTCCCTGGAGCTCTGGGTGACTACAGGTAAGTCATTAGCACTGAGCAGAAGAGTCTTTTTAGTGTTTTTTTGGTAAAAAAATGGGGTCTGCTTTGGAGCGTGGTTGAGAGGCATACTCTCTGAAGTGAGTTTAACATAGTTGTTACTCTCTGGCTGTTGGGGAAAATCTGCAGAGGACACAAGGTTTATATTGGCTTCTCTCTGAGAAGCCTTAGGTAATTTATTCGGCAGTAACAATGCTTGTTTACATTTCTTTGGGAGATCTGGCAAGGATTTTTCTGGATGGACTTTGACTTTTCTAAAAGGGTGTGCGTTTAATTTTACCCTTGAATTTGGCTTTTTAATTTTCCCTTTGAGGTCAGATTGATAGGTTCTCTTCTTTTTCAGAATCTGTGGATCAGTAGGCCATTTTCTTCCTTTGTTTCCCTCCTGAGGATTGCCACATTTTTTGAGATCCAAGTTGGTCAGGTGGCTACTTTGATTTTTCTGCTGTTTCCAGGGGGTTGATGTTTTAGATGACATCACCAAACTATTTTTTTCTACTAAATCGGGATCACAGAAGCTAACCCTCTTAGGGGAATATGTTTTTTTGATTTTTGTCGATAACCTTGATAACTCCGTGTTGTCCTCACTCATAAGGAATTTTTCTATTGCACTGTTAATTTGGATTTGCTCTTTCTTGGCCTTTGAACGTTCCTGACAATTTGACTTCTTTTCTTCCACGTAATCTTGAAATTGATCACAGGGCACATACTTACAGATAAGAGAATTGTTTGGCTGAAAATAGCTAGGCCCGCTCCATCTTAACAGTCCATGAGGATCATCATATTCTGATCTATGTTTTTGTAAGATCTTTTGTACACAGTGTTCCTTGGGCTCACAAGGCTTGGATGATGAGCCTATAATAAAATGTCTCTGCCTGTGAGGTTGTAAGCCATTGTCTTTTTTTTCTATCGGAGGCTGCCATGATTCATTTGTTAAATGTTTTTCAAAACTTTCTCTTGCCAACATTGAAGCGGATGTTGCATATCTTCTACTAAATTTGTCACTGTTGATATCTGCTGAACAAGAAATGCAGAAATTTAGGACTGAGCTGAGTTTTATTACCCCAACCAAACAGTTGCTTAGAAATCTAATGAAAGGTGCAAAAATGATTCCTCTGATTATGGCAATTCTTGAATACTTCCTAATTTTTAACCAAACCCACAAAAGACTTTGGGCAGTTCAGTGTGTTTACAAAGCTACTCTTTATGGCCACATCCTAATCCGTTGTGATGCTGATTTGAAAGTTACAGAATTAGAAATAAAAACATTCATAGTTGTACATCTTTACATTAGTTGTCGGTTGAGTTAGCTTTAAATATGAATAATATCTAATATCTTTAAATATGAATAACAAATTCATATTTAAATATGAATAAATATCTATCTAAAAAAATTGTGATTTTTTTTTTCTGCATTAATTTCCCAGCTGGAACTAAATATTAGGAAGAACATGATACTATATTGGGTAGTGTTTAGGTTTCAAACACAAGATACCCTCAACAACAAAAAAGAAATACCTGTGATACTACTGGCTTTATCAGAGACCATACCTGTTTTATTTCCCATCACTTAATATAGGATTAATTAAATATTTGTTAAATGAATGAGTATTTTGTAATATGGCTCATCTGTATTGCAGGAATCTCTGTGAATTTTAAATGGTACATGTTAATTTGATATTAATGATACCTGTTAAATAATACTAATGACAAAAATAATAGTAACCTTTACCATTAATTAAGCATCTACTAAGAGCCAGGCACTGTGCTAAGTACTGTACCTTCATTATCTCATTTAATATTCATAAGAGATCTGATCCACTGGACAAGTCCTTTTGTCCTATCCCTTTTACAGATGAGGAAAGATGCTTAAAGAGGTGAAATGCTTTCCCCCCCATCACATGTCCACTAATGATATGGGCAGAACTTGACCCAGGTCTCTCTGACACTAAACCCTATCCTCTTAAAGACAATGCATATTAGGTTTAAAATTACATCATAGCAGTGTTCTTGTCTTCTGAAATTGTTTGTTTTATCCCAAGGAAGAAAGGGGTATTTCTGTCCAGAGATAGAAAGGAAGACGTGAGCTAAGCTTCACACTAGCATCTAACTCTTAAGATTTGCCTTCAACTTTCTGGGGAACCTTGGAGAAGCTGCTTACTCAATAGGTATCAAGAGATAAGACTTAGATAGGAATTTTATATGGGTATAAAATTATTCTGCGGAAAGAATTTTAGCTTTTACCGGATTCTAAGAGAGTTCTGTGACTCAAAGATAAATATTCAGAATTATTGGACTAGATCATCTCTAAATCTCCCCTACTCCTGAAATACTGTGATTCTGTGTTTCCAAGTTTGAAAACATAATCAGAGTGACACTGACTCTTACTGACTTCTGCTCTAAAGCAGATGTGGCCTTGGTTGTTTTGTCCTCCAATACCTGTCCTCTCCATCTCCAGTACAATGCCTGACATGTAGCAGAATTTCAAGTCTTTCTTAAAAGTAAATGTATTGATTTGACAAACAAATGTGTTCTCTGTGTGAAACAACTGACTGGGTTTTAAATGGTTAAGAGACAACATTCCCTTCAGTATAAGAGTTTCCCACAGAAAAGTTAAGGCATTGGACAAAGCTAAACATCTGCCCTAGGTGTGACTCTATTGAAAGGGTAAGTGCTTATTTCTTTCTAAAATAAAGCCAGTCTGATCTGGTTTCTATGGCAGATTTTTTTTTCTTGACTATTCCTCTCTTGAGTCAAATCATCAGTCCCCAGAAACTAGTAAGAACTGGAGTCTGGGGAATGCAATGGAATAAATTCGTATCCTGCCTTATGCCACACATGAAATAACATACAGTTTCATTATTTTCCAATTGTCCCCAAATCCATCTTAAGGGCCATATCCCCATGGTGAGAATTTCTTGGTGCAGTACCTCCACCATTCACATTCTGAGAGAAAGCTCTGCTTATTGTAAACCAATTCAAATAAATGACAGGAACCTCTTTACAGAGCTGTCAAAGTTTTCACTGCTGAGCCTGAAAGCATCACCTTACTATTCAGGAAGGAAAAGGAAGACATTTAATTCATTGCCTCTGCCTAAATATTGACATTGCCCATGTACAGTGGGTAGATGTCACGGCCAGATTCACTTGGCTCCCAACATGGGACAATGAATTAAGTCCTGACTTTCCCTGGACTGGGAAGTTATCATCCCTGACAGCTCAGCAAGCAAAGTGTGTGTCTTGACATCATTCCTGAAATGAATCACTAGCATTAGAAGGCCCATTCTTCTAACATGTCATGCTCTGAGAAGGTTCCTTACTGCAGAATTGGCATTAGAGCTCAAAGGATGTTGGAATAAAAGCCGATACTCAGCCTCCCATAAATCTTAACAGCATATTGCTATTTAAAAGCCTTCTTTTCTTTAAAAAAAAAAAAAAAGAAACTTGTTAGGTGTTGGGTCACAAAATTCACTTTCCAACAGGCATAAGATACTCTTAGCTCCTGAGGGTGGCAGAGTCCTCATCTACACCTTACCCCAAACACACACACACACACGCACATACACACACACACACACACACACACAGATCTAGTGTCTTTAGAAGAAGGATAGAGTGGTGCTACACAATGATTTTTAGAGCATTCTACTGTTGAGAAAATTAAAGGAGATTATGCCTTTCAGAGGAATTTAAACAGAGTGGGATTTTCTAAAACAAGGCAACTCCCCTATTGTTCTTGTTACATGCTGTGGCAGAATTTGAGGTTGGACTTCCCCAGGCTTATGATTCCTTAACTTTCTAACTCTCTTTGGACAATATCTTGTAAGTAAGCCTGCTTCATTAAAAGCTGCCATATTCCCAGGAGGCTCTGAACATCCTGACTGCAGCAATCTGCCACCAAAGCAGAAGAAAGTGCTATCTGCCCCATGGTCTTTACCTTTCAGGTTTCTAAATGATCCGTCAAGGGCTGTGGACTCAGAGGCCAGTGCTGCTTGATGGCTGTTTTCCTGTAAAAGCGGCATTTCCTTTCTGGACCCCACAATGGACATGACCTTTATCTCGTTTTCCTGAGTTAAGTGGCAGTTACAGTATCCCTTAGCGTGGTAATTTCTTGCCTCATGAGCACGCAGGGATTCATCGAAGGTTCTGCAACAAAGGTTTTCTGATGTGTGTTCATTTGCTTTGCCTTGTTGGAGTTTCCAGTTAAATACAACTAAACCTAGGCAAGTGAGACCAACAGCTCCTGTGACAAATAGAGAGACCATTAAAAGATAACATCAAAGGAAGAAACATATAAATCACCAAATGTAAAATCCACAAATATCAAGGTTAATGGTTTAAAGGGCATCAGAATTGCTGGGAAGTCTATCACCATGGAGAAAAATATCAGTCCAGACAGAGGCTATTTAATCAACATTGTTCTGTTTGTTAATTTGGATCTCTCTTTGTAGCTATTAAAAATTATAAGAAAAATACCATCTGGAATGCCTTTGGTAGAAAAAAAGGTTTTTTTGTTCATGGACTGAGATTCATTCAGGATAAAATAATTCTTGCATTAAAATTCTTCTTCTGGGGCACCTGGGTGGCTCAGTTGGTTAAGCGACTGCCTTCGGCTCAGGTCATGATCCTGGAATCCCGGGATCGAGTCCCACATCGGGCTCCCTGCTCGGCAGGGAGTCTGCTTCTCCCTCTGACCCTCTTCCCTTTCGTGCTCTCTATCTCTCATTCTCTCTCTCTCAAATAAATAAATAAAATTTAAAAAAAAATAAAATAAAATAAAATTCTTCTTCTGCCTATAGGAAACCAAGTTTCCTATTTCTTAATCCCATAGTGAATTAAAGTAGACTACATTTAGTACATACCCTGAAATTTCCATATACCGTAACCTCCTCCTATTGTTGTATTTTTATCATCCCTAAAGATTCACCCCCTACCTCAGAAAAAGTCGTTGACTTCCTATTAGCATCAAGGCCAAACTCCTGGGCATCCAAGACTCAGTGCCGTCTGGCCATAACCTTCCTTCTTTGCCTAATTTTTCATTTTTCATTATTAAAACATTATGTTTCAAACTCTTCAATTCATTAGTCTTAAAGTATTTCTAAGCTTTTGTGTATGCCCTTAGTGACTCAGTGACTTGTGCTTTCTCTATCTCTGCTTATTTGAAATTTATTTTTTTTTGAAATTTATCCTTTAAAAACTAAATCAGTACCTCTAAATTTCTTGATACCTTTGCTGTTTTTTCCATCTTGCAAAACTCCCACAAAACAATGACTGACATCTAATCTCAGACTGTCTGGAACTGTCCTTTCATGTTCTATGTACATATAGCTTGTCCTATGAATAAAATTATAGAGGGCAGTGTTTCTGAAACTCACATGCAGAGTCTAACCTGTTTCTACTTCAGTGTTTCCCATCTTGACAAATGGCATGCTCAACCACCTAGATGTTCAAACCAAAGTCTCTTGAGTTATACCCCAACTCCCTCTCTGTCACAGTCATTTCCTTTTCTCTTAGCCCTTATAACAGTATAAAAATATTGTGTTCACTTACCTGCTTGTTTGTTCACTGTCTGTCTTCCCCTGCTAGAATTAAGCACTGAGAGGAAATGGAACTTTTCAGTCTTGTTTGACATTGTATCTCCAGTACCCTCAAGTCTGGCACAGGCACACCAGAAATGTTTACTGAATATTCTTAAATAAACAGAACGGATTCTGTTTATGAGTTCTAATAATGAATGCACTGAGTGGTCCAATCTTACAAATCCCCAAAATGGTGGTGGGGAAGACATGGCATCAGTATCAACTAAGTTAGGAGCCCCATTTTCTAAGGCCAGCTCTGACCATAAATTGCTGTGTGACCTTAGGCAAGTCAGTTCCCCCGGAGAACTCAGTTTCCTGACTCTGGAAATGAGGACAGTGAAAGAGATGATGTCAGCATTTTAGACTTTTTGATTGACTGCACCATGCCTGGTTCCCTCCACTGCAAACAACTTTAATGAAAACGTGATGATATTTTTTGAACTTGAAAGAAAAGAAAGTGTCAGGCATGATTGCTTCATTTTTCTGTTAAAGATGAAGATTACCCAAAGTGAATAGCATTCTCTGGTAAAAAAAAAAAAAAAATTCAACCTTTGCATAGTTTACCAGATCTTGAGGTCTTATAAGCCCCACTTTAATTTTTTTTTACAATATACTTTTAGTGTTATCACATTTTGAAATAATTTAATCTCTATTAAAGATATATTTTTAAAAAGTTAGTAGCACTTTTGCTTATTATATACTTCCAATGTTTATTTTCAGACTGAATAACAACCAGACAATATAAACACCAAGGTCCATCTGGTTATGTTTTTAAATAAAGAGCAATAAAAAAAAAAGTAGTAGCAAAACTTAGATCAGACATTTTATTGCCTAGTAATTCCAAACAAGACTTGTGGCTTTAAAATATTAAAAACATATGAAAATAATAAAATTTTAGAAACCCTCCATATGTCTTACAGGGAGTAAGAAAACTCAGGATTCAAAGCTTTGTTCTGACACTTTCCTTGGGCAAGTTTTCTAACCTCTCTGAGCCTTATTTTTCCTCCCTTATCAAACAGGGATGATTAATACGACTGGTAATTAAATGAGATAATATATGTGACATTTAACACAGTGTTTCGTCATTGTGGTTTATGGTTATGATTGCTACTGCTGTTGTTTCAGTTCAATATTGCCCTATTAGGTCCTAGAAGACTCAGCTGGCACGGGGGGTGGGGGGGCGGGGGAGAGGAGTCCAAAAAATAAAATCATTAAGAGAATATGTCATATGGCTGATGCAGTTACTAAGCCAAATAATAAAGGAAAGAAAGACCTAAATTTTCTTAAACACATGCATCAGCCATTGAAATGAGAGTAGGCATAATCTGATTATAGGGTAAAATTTCTCCTCTAATTGTGTCTAAATGGCAAGGAACCACTCATTCTCCTGCTGTTGATGCTAGAACTATGTCTGCACCACATTACCACTCAGGTATGGTCACTTTCTATTAGTGCAGAGAGCAAAAAGCAGCAAATGAAGCTTGTAGGCAGGCTGAATGTGCTATTAAGAAGATGGTTGAATTTTCATTGCCATGGGCATTGTTGCTATTTTTAAAAAGTGTTCTGACAATCTTTCTGAGTTGGAAAAACAACAACAGCAAAAAGCAAATTTAATGATAAGTCCTTGTTGGAAATGTTACAGCTTCATGAAATCTTTCTCTTTTCATCAACCAATTCACAGAATATGAGGTGTTTTTTTTTAAGATTTTATTTATTTATTTGAGAGAGAGAGAATGAGAGATAGAGAGCATGAGAGGGAAGAGGGTCAGAGGGAGAAGCAGACTCCCCGCTGAGCAGGGAGCCCGATGTGGGACTCGATCCCGGGACTCCAGGATCATGACCTGACCCGAAGGCAGTCGCTTAACCAACTGAGCCACCCAGGCGCCCAGAATATGAGGTTTTAAGATGTTAGCATTTAATGCCAAATAACCACTTATTGGTTTTAAATTCACTGAATATGATTATTTATAGTCCCTGGAATTGTGAGGATTTAGCTATAGCCAAAGAAGGAAAGGAAATCAGGGGTCAAATTATAATTCTAAGTCTTTTCCCCACCATCTACAGGTATAGATTATTAACTACATTTTTACTTCCGAAGGAGTAAAATCTTAGTAGAATAAATTATATGGTCAGATCTTTTTAAAGACAAATATTTCCTAAAAACAGCATCTTTAACAATCACTTAATGAGAGGTATATAATGATACTTTCACACATTATAACTTAACATGTGTGTAATCATAGTTATAACTTATCAGAATTTGTCCATGCACAATAAGCTTCCTATTATTTTGACAAAACCTTTGAATCTTCCAGAATTTATACCCATCTCTACACTAATGTAAGTTGTTAGTAAATTTTTTTTCTGAAAATAGATATAGAAAATACCTAGAAGATGCTGAAAATTAGTCTATTGTAATATTTCCAAAATGATGCCCTATAAAACACTAATTTAACGAAATCCTCTGTGAAAAAAGAGTCAATGGTTAAATAAATTTGAGAAACACTCCAATTGTATCTTCCTCTTAAGGATTCGTAATGCTCATTAGAAACTGAAAGGCAATGAGAAAAATGCTGCAATTAAAGAAGCCTATTTCACTTTGTTTAATCCAGCATTACCCAAATCTATTTGAACCCCACAACATGTTGTTCACTGTGCATCTGTGTATGTTTTTATTGGAATAGCTATTAATTATTCCGTAGAACTAGCACTTGAGTTCTAGTACTCTAGTACATTTAAAGTAAAACTCCCTGCCCTTATTTGCTTTTGTCTTTTATGGTAAATTATTTCTTAACACATATAATTACTGACATGGTTACACAGGTTTTTAAAATAATTTATCTTTCCGAGAGGATATTAATTCACTTCCAACTGAATTTGATTATTGCCGATGGTAGTTCCATTGTTTAGACCTGACGCTGCTCTCTATCTATTCTGATTAAAAGTGTAACTGTCAGGAGTTAAAAATCTGATGTTCAGGTTTCACGGCAAACCTGCTATAGAATAATTATTTATAGCACATATTCAAAATACATCAGTTCAGTCCTGGATGTCATTTGCAAGCCTCTGGTTTTCTAGCTTTGGGGCACCCCACCCCCCCAACACACACACACACACACACACACACACACACACACACACACACACACACACCTCATCACCATGGTTACCCACAAGCCCAAAGGATTTCACCATGCACTGTAAACATAGAAGGAAAACATACATCCAGCTAGATAACTCAAGGAATCTCATGTATATTTGGTCTTTGACTAATGATACTAGGTATCACTTTGTATGATTCATCCAGTGAGAGGTAACAATGATGCATAGTCAAGAAATGTTTAAACTACTGTAGAAAAATTAAAGAGTTGAAAATTATCTTCTCCTTAGTCAGTCTGGGGAGGTATGGGCCAAGTTTATGAATGAGTTGATAAACAGAAATCTTACAAGAATTCAAAACTCCCAAATAGGCGGAAAGCAAGGCACAGGGAGATTAAATAACTTGCCCAAGGTCACACAGCAAGTAAGAGGTAGCCAGGATTCAAACCTGGGTAATCTGATTGCAGAGCTCATACATTTAATCACTGTGCTATACAACCACTATAGAGCAGGATGCATGTGATTGCCATAATATCAACTCCTCGTGCACCTGGTTAAGCCCACTGATTCTTACTATACCACAGAAGTGCACACAGAAGTATCTTGAGGAAAGAGACAATGTCTCATCACTTTTTAATCCCAATTTCTAGTGTTTTAATGAATGTCCCAGTACTCCATGGCAAATGGATGATTGATGAAATATAGATAATATTCCTGCATTACAGACAAGAAAACTGAAGTCTAAATGGCAAGGTAACTGACTCAGGATTACAGTGGTTATTACACCAAGACTAGAGTACTTGAATTCTGGTCCAAGACCCTTTCCTCTGTTAGACAGCTTCTCTGCAACAGGAAATTCTTGCAAGCTGGGCCAGGTCAGTCAACATCCTCCCACATCTACTCACAACCTCTCCCTTCCTCAAGCCTTGGAAAATTTCCCCAACCTGCCTGGGAAAAGCATCATTTAGTGTATTTTAGTAACGCGGAGATGAGCTGGGCACACTTCTCCCTGGCATACCTGCAAAGCCAAGGACAGTCAGCAGGGCCACATCCTGCCCTGGGAGGAGGGGACTTCTGTCCTTTAGAACCAGAGTGACGTTGGAAACCTTGGAATCACAGTTGGTCTCAGACAGCTTTAGCACACTCTTTGCAGTGCCCGCAGCTGTGGCCGATGGCTGACACCTTAGGTCCCTGGCATTCCTGAGCATGCGAGCAGAAGACTTAACATAGTTTCTTAAAAACCGGGCAAGGGGATAGAGATCACAAGAGCAGCTCCACTGGTTCTTATCTAAACTCAGAAGGATTAGCTGCTTCAGTGGAGTGAAGACATCCGGCATGTGGGCCAACCTATTTCGAGAAAGGTCCACTTCCTGCAGTTGAGGCAGGGGCTGGAAGGCATCTTTCCCAATGTAGGAAATAAAATTGTTAGATAAATCCAGATGCCTAAGACTGTGCAGCTTCGTGCCTCCAAAAGAACTGCCTGTCAGATTAGTGATCTGATTCCCATCCAGTTGGAGCCGGGTCAGGCCCTTGGTGTTCCGGAACCAGGAGCCTCGCAGGGTGCGCAGAGCATTATTGCTAAGCACCAGCACCTGCAGACCGTGAAGCTTGCTGAAGGTACGATCAGTGAGTGAAGAGCTGGATATTTGGTTGTGCTCCAGCAACAATGTCCGCAACTTTGAGAGGCCGTGCAGGGCATCTTCCCGAACATCCTCGATGCCATTTCTGCTCAAGGAGAGCAAGGCAAGATTAAACAAGAGGGACAGATTTGTGCTCCCTATAGAGGCGAGGTATCCATCGGTGATGATTAAAACCCTCGTGGTCACAGGGGCTGCTGTGGGGAAGAAAAGCACAGACTAGAAGCGAGATACACACAAGTAGGAGGGGGGTACGGTGGACAGCAAAGATACTCCACGCCCTCTGAGCAATCTTACCACCTGGGTAAGAACAAGAAACAAAATGAAAATAATTCCCTGATTTCTCAGTTGAAGGGGAAGCTGGCTTTTTATCAGAATGATGGATTTTTATGTTCTTTGTTTCTATGACATGTTTATTTGAGAAACATAAACCCATCTGTTCCTTTCGATGTCAGAGTTAATTCATTGTTTGGAATGATCACCAGGGATGTTTTTTCTTTGAAGGTGGCTTTTTAGGCATCCCGTGTACTGACCCGCTGCAGCCCTGCCGGCCCGAGACAGGTTCGCCCACGAGCCACGCCTGTGTCTGCGATTCCTAGCCAGTTTTCCACTAGCAGTGCATATTAATGCTGTGAAGTCAGTCATCTTTTCTCTCAAACCTAAAGGTATAAGTTGGGTGGGAGGAGTGAGAAGGAGGGTTGGGTTTCTGCTTTTTAGCTCCAGGCTAAATGTTGGCAACTTGGTAAGGATCTACATTCTCTCCAGATGACCTGAGGATCTGTCAGTGGGGTTCTCATTATAGTCTGGGCCATCTTGGCCTCCTCTCTAATATCCGTTCCCTCCAATGAAGTACATCATGTGATGACAGGTGGTACTCAGGGCTTCCAACTGTTAAATCCCTTCACCATAATCACCTCAGAGCTATCACTGCTCTGTCATTAGAAATCAAAGCATTTTAACTCAATAAAGATGTATTATAATCAGGAGTTATTGTAACACATCTTTATCATGCTAAAATTGTTTTGACTGCAAATGACAGTGTCATAAAGATGGAAGAGTCCATTGTCCCTGGGAGGTCTACAGGTGATATTAGAACAATCAACCATGAGGGGAGCAAATCACAGTCCCTTTAGGAAATCCAGACTATACTGCCGAAACAAAGAGATTTTAAAAATATTAAAAAAAAGGATTTTCACAGTGCCTTCTTTTGGAAGAATTGCTTCCATCTCTACAGCACAAACAAGCTTAAATCATGGTGTGTGTGTGTGTGTGTGTGTGTGTGTGTGTTTCTGTTTAGTATTTATCACTGATTATTTGAATTCTATTAGTTCTGGCCGGTTTAGCATTTTGTTTCTCTCAATATTGTTTTTGCTATGGGTTAAGGGAGTTTTATTTTTATGGATCCCTAGTTCTCTAGGGATTTGTCGACTCTGAGGGAGCAGGCTATTGATTCTGTCAATTACTTCTTATCTAGGAATAGACAGAAGCCCACTCACAAGTCATCCATCTACTACTCTGTGTTTATGAAATTTAACTTCGTGAATGTGGCATTCTGTAAATGAGAAGGAAGATACAGAGGTGCTGCAATGTTTCTTACAGACATCAGCTATCTCTGATCAGAAAAAAATGTAGTGACGTTGGGAAATCTATTTGAGAGGGTAGGAGTTTAGTGTTTAAGTATTTTCAATACTAATTGGAAACAGTGTACAACGAACTAGCCTTGAAACTGTCTCTCTCCTGTCAGGGATGATAATAACTACTATCTCTTAATTTTCATAGAGTCATAGGATTTTAGAAATGAAATCATCTTCTTTCACTCCAACTTAACTCAGACTTGTTTCTGAAAATTTTCCATTGGCAGAGCTTATAGCTTGTTTATCTCTTCTTGGATATCAGGATGTAAATCACATTCTCCTCAAATTTGTTAATAAGGTGTCTTATTAAATTGTTGACTTAAGCAAGCAATATGTAATGAATACAGGCAGTGTATCTTGTTAGCATTTCTACAGCTCATTTACCACCAATAAAAAAAGACTAGACTTTCAAAATTAGATGCACTTTGATAATAATCTGTTTTGCTAGTACATCACTTAATCTTACTAATGCTGAACAATTGCAGTTCAGGTTTCTGATTCATTGATATTGTTTCCAGCAAGTGGTAGGGTTCAAAACTGCACAAAGTATGGACAAAAATATAATCAAAGTGATTTACTTTTTTTCTTTTATTAAAAAAAAAGTGTGTGTTTGCATGAAATGGTAGTATTCTTTTGTAATAGCAAAATATCTCAGTCACCTCTGAAGGTCTTAACATAGTTTTGGTTGAAACCACCAGGAACAGGAAAAATAAAATAAAATAATGTTATCAGTCTCTCATCACTGTGAAAGCCTTGCTCTTTGAAAGTTTACCTCTCTCAGGCTGAGTCCAGAGAGCCCTCAGCATGATGAAAGCCATGGCAACGAATTTGCCAGATACACTTAACACTGCTTTTTAGAGCTATTGGTTTTATTACCTACTATATAGGTTAGCTGGTGACAGAGGGTTACATCTCTGGTGCACACCACACATGACGCAGGACAAGCTGCCACCAGCCGTAACACGATGGCAAAGAGCATGAGCCATCCACCTGAAAGGAGACGACAAGG
The DNA here is from genome assembly GCF_009762305.2 of Zalophus californianus. Classification (NCBI taxonomy): domain Eukaryota; kingdom Metazoa; phylum Chordata; class Mammalia; order Carnivora; family Otariidae; genus Zalophus; species Zalophus californianus. Next base: position 61,772,762 of record NC_045598.1, read on the forward strand.
CACATCATGATGTTGGCATTCATTATCCATGATTTCAGTATTTTCAGCTCATGAGGCATTTGGGTGATTTCTGCTATTTAGTGAGCACCTTGGGTTTTCACAAGATTCCAGATAAATAGCTAGAATTCTTAATTTGTATATAATCTAAACCAAACTTCTAAAGCATTTGACCATAAATTTAGAGAGCTCATCCAGAGCACACCCATTAGAATAGTTTATTTAAAAATTAAATTCCTTGGGGAACCTGGGTGGCTCAGTCGTTAAGCGTCTGCCTTCGGCTCGGGTCATGATCCCGGGGTCCTGGGATCGAACCCCGCATTGGGCTCCCTGCTCAGCGGGAGCCTGCCTCTCCCTCTCCCACTCCCCCTGCTTGTGTTCCCTCTCTCGCTGTCTCTCTCTCTCTGTCAAATAAATAAATAAATAATCTTAAAAAATTTAAAATACTCTGTAAAATACGTACAGCTTGTTGAGCTTTTGCACATACATTATCTTATTTAATTCTTTTAATTCTGCAACTCAATTGGAGGCTGAAAGACTGAAATTTGGAATGGTTCATAAACCATTTAAAGTTACATAGCTATTTCATATTTAACCTCACATCTTTTAACTGTCTAGTTTCTTTCTAGTTTGCAGAAGTTAATCTCAGGCACTGCGTCTTACATAAGTACAAACGAATTATTTTTTGCAGATTTAGATGCCATACTTAGAGAGGGAGTCTGGAGGAGCACCAAGATCATAAGCTCTACCTAGCTTTGAATTAAGCTCTGCTATTTACTGAACATAGTATCTTAGGTAAATTATTTATTTTTTCTTATTTTTTTACCTTTTCATGTTTAAAATGGAAATAGTAACAGATGCCTACATTATAGAGTATATTGTAAAAAGTAAATGGAATGCTCTAAGTGTTTAATAAATGTTAAATTTCACCATTATTTTTATGCTTTTTCAGCCCTCCAATGAAATGTTAACATCATTTGGATATAATATTCCAAAAAGCCCATTTATTTATATTTTTCCCCAATATATTTTATTTTTTGTTTGTTTGTTTGTTTCCCTGATTGATTTAGGGGGAAAAACACTTGAAGCACATTATAATAAAAATACTCTACTTATATAATAACATAGTTTGAGAATTAAATAAAATGTAAATAAAACATAGAATCATGAATTCTGTCATTCATTCAACATCTGTACTGAATGCCTTCTGTAGGCCAAACACTGCTAAGGGCACTGGGGATAAGATAGTGACAACGATAAATCCCTGACCTCATGGGCAATGAGTAAATATCTATTAAGTCATCTGGTAATAAGCGCTATGAAATAAATAAAGCAAGAAAGAGAGCGGATAGCACTAGTTTGGGGGTTCTAAATATAGTGAACAAGGAAAACCTCTCTGATAGAGTAACATTTGAGCAAAGACCTGGAGAAGGTCAAGGTACTGGTCAGTCCAGGCGGAGAGAATGGCCGGACACAGCAGGAAGGGAGAGTCAGGCAAGAGCGAGGGCAGGCTCTGCGTGCCTTACAGATGAATGGAAGGGTTTTGCTTTGTATCCAAATCAGATGAGCCTAATCGGGGCTTTTATGAGTGGCCTTACTTAATCTGTAGTACATTTTAAAATGATTATTTTAGGGGCACCTGGGTGGCTCAGTCGGTGAAGCATCTGCCTTCTGCTTAGGTCATGATCCCAGTGTCCTGGGCTGGAGCCCTGTATCATTTGTCTCCCTGTTCAGCAAGGAGTCTGGTTCTCCTTCTCCCTCTGCGGTTCCCCCTGCTTGTGAGCTCTCTCACTCTCTCTCTCTGTCAAATAAATAAAATCTTATAAATAAACAACAAACAAACAAACAAAATGAGTAATTCTGGCTACTGTGTTGGTTACTATAGTTATGTAATATAGTTTGAAATCAGGGAGCACTATATCTCCAGATTTATCCTTTTTCAAGATTGCTTTGGCTACTTGAAGTCTTTGTGGTTTCATACAAATATTAGGATTCTTTGTTCTATTTTTGTAGAAATATGCCTTTGGAATTTTGGTATGGTTTGCACTGAATCTGTAGATTGCTTTAGATAGTATGGACATTTTAACAATATGAACTCTTCCAATCCATGAGCATGGAAAATCTTTCCATTTTATCTGTGTGTTTTTTTCAATTTCTTTCATCAACATCTTATGGTTTTCAATGTACAGATCTTTCACCTCCTTAGTCAAATTTATTCCTAGGTAATTTGTTCTTTCTGATGTAATTATAAATGATACTGTTTTCTTAATTTCTCTTTCTGATAGTCCATTATTAGTGTACAGAAATGTAACAGTTTTTTGTATATTTGGTTTTGTATCCTGCAACTTCACTGGATTTGTTTATTAGTTCTAACGGTTTTTTGGTGGAGTCTCAAGGGTTTTCCATATATAATATCATGCCATCTGCAAATAGTTTTGCTTCTTCCTTTCTAATTTGGGTGCTTTTTATTTATTTTTCTTGCCTAATTACTCTAGTTAGGACTTCCAATACTATGTTGAATAAAAGTCACAAGAGAGGGCATTCTTGTCTTATTCCTGAACTTAGAGGAAAAGCATTGAGCTTTTCACCATTGAATATGATGTTAGCTACAGGTTGGCTACCATTTTGGGAATACTTTTGATAGGCAAAGAACAGAAGCAGCATAAGTACTTACAAGGCAATTATAATAATACAAGAAAGAGATGATTGTGGTTTAGATGAAAAAGAGAGATAGATCATGGATAATTTTTTCATTATCATGATGCAATTTAATATAACAAATTTGAGCTCAAACAAGCTATCCTGTGCAATGGAACATGCTAGGTATACAGAAGTATATAAACCATTGCTTACTCTCAAAACACTTTCTAGATAGTGGCATAAACATGTAAATGCCTAGTTATAACACAAGGAAGAATGAAGTAAATCTAAAGAAAGGAACAAAATTATTCTGTGGAATCACTTGAACACTTTAAGAAGAATGTATCTTGTGAATTGAGCCTTGAAGAGGGCAGAGGATTTCTACAGGCAGAGAATAAGAGTTAAATAATTCCAGTCTGAGAAAATAGTAAGAAAAATGCCCTGCATCAGGCAAAAGATCTAATCTCAGTTCACTTCTTTAAACCTACCTGAGCTGCTTAGAGTCTATTCCATGCATATGTGGTCCAGAGGCCAGCCAAAGATTTAAACAGAATTTGTATGCAGATTCTGGGGCTCCCTTTCTTAGACTCTTTTTTTTTCCAGAATCTCCCCTCATTTTCTAGTGCTTATGCATGATAAACAGGATTCTAGAATGACCCCAAGATCCCTGTCCCCTGGTATACGTACCAAGGATAATCCTCTCCCCTTGATTATGAGAAGAACCTACAAATATGATTAAATATTACTCCTATAATTATGTTTCCTCATATGGCAAAAGGAAAATTTTCCTGGGTAGGCCTGATCTAATCAGATGGGCTCTTTAAAAGCGGAGGATATTTCTCCAGTTGGTCACAGAGGAAGGAAGAGAAACATGTCCTTGCTGCCCAGGAAGAAAGCAAATGGCCATGTTGTGAGCTACTTATAGGAACCATGTGGCAAGAAACTGTGAGCATTCTCCAGAAGCTGAGAGTCATCCCTAAACAACTATTGGCAAGAAAACAGGAGCCTGAGTCAGACAACCACAAGGAAATGAATTATTCCAATAACCAGTGAGCTTGGAAGAGGCCTTGAACCTCAGATGAGAATCACAGTACTAGCTGACACTTCGATTTTAGTCTGGTAAGACCCTGAGGAAAGGGCCCAGTTAATTTTCACTCAACTCCTACCCATAGAACCTATGAGATAATAAAAGGGTGCTGTTTTAAACCACTAAATTTGTGATAATTTGTTACAAAACCATAGCTAATATACTGATTTCTCTGAATTTTGCCCTCTGTTCTGTAAGCAAGCAAACCTGTAGGCTTTCATAAGAATTTTAGTTGTTCTGTAAGATGTAGACGAAGCCTACCCTTAGGGTAAATTCTGTAAAAAAAATAAAATAAAAAGATGGAAAACTGACTCCACGCCCTTCCTTTCTTCCAAGTGACTCCCCTCCAGAAGCTCCTGGATTTTGTTCCCTCTTTACTGCCTTTAGGTAGCTGTCTTTTACATTTTGCCCAGAGCTTATAGTTGTTTGGGGGAATGTTGATCCACTATAAATGCTACCTGTTCGCTCAGATTCTGGATACCTTCTGAAGGAGAATGAATATGATTTGCTGGTGGATTAAAAGCAAGAGTATGACAAAGAGAGAAGTCAGAGATTATTCTTCGGTTTTTGGCCTCTGTAAGTGAAAGGATGGAGTTGCCATTTACTGAAGCAGGGAAGACTATAAATATAAGAATTTGCATATGTGAGTTTAGAGTTTACGGGAGTATACTGGGCTAGATATAGATATTGGGAGTTGTTTTTTAAAGCCATGAGACAGAATTAAACCCTCAACAAATTAACTCTAAAGAGAGATGAGAAGAGACCCAAAGCTTGAGTCCTGGTACAGTCCAGGATTTTAAGATGAAAAGGAAAAGTGAAACTAATAGAGGAGACTGAGAAAGAACAACTTGAGAAGTAGTGACCTCAAATCCAATTAAAGAATGTTTCAGGCACAAAGGAATGATTATTTGCATTTAATGCAGTGCCAAGTAAGAAGAGCTTTGAGATGTAACCTTTGAATTTAGCAGTGAGGAGGTAAGCCTTTGTATCCTTGACAAGAGCAGGCATAGCAGAGTGTCACAGAAGAAAGTCTGGTTGGGGTGGAGGATACATGGAAGGAGGAAAGTAAGAGACTGCAAATTTAAGCAGTTCTTTGGAGCGATTTTGGTGACTAGAGAAAATGGAGCAGTACCTTGAGGAAGAAGTGGAGTCAAGAGTTTTATTTTGTTGCTTATTTCTTTTTAAGATGGAGGAATTTATAGTACGGTTGACGGGATTAAACAATAGAAAGGGAACATTGGTGATGCAAAGAAGTAGAAAGCAGAATTATTGTTAGAGCAATGCCCTTCAGTAGATTAGCAGGGTTAAGGGTTAGTACCCAGTGAAAGAAGTGACCTCAGATAGAAAGGCAAAATTCATCCATAGAAATGCGAGTGAGGGCAAATTATGTGGATTTAGACATTGGTGGGTGGTCAACGTAGTAGTGGAAATTAGACATTTGAGGAAAGAGGAGAAGGAACAAAATAGGTATCTGGAGTGTGAGAGAGTGAGTGAGCCAAAAATGTGTAACAGGCTCTCTAGGCAGTACTGAGGGTCCACCTCAGGTTAGAGGGACATGATTTTGAAGTAAGACCAGTCAGAATGGATTTAATCAAGATTGGGATTTTTTTTCTAATGGTATACAAAATGCATGATAAGACAAGGGAGCTGAGGCTGTATGGAAAAGAGTGATTATGATTGCCAATGAAATCTAAGCTAAGTAAGGGAGGAAACAAGGTGAGTAAATGACAGTGAAAAGATAGTAAGATGAACAAGCAAACCATTAAGAGATTCTTAACTATAGAGGACAAACTGAGGGTTGATGGAGGCAGGTGGGTGAGGGATGAGCTAAATGGGTGGTGGACATTAAGGAGGGCACTTGTGACGAGCACTGGGTGTTATATGTAAGTGATGAATCACTAAATCCTACTCCTGAAACCAATATTACACTCTATGTTAACTAAATAGAATTTAAATAAAAACTTGAAACCAAAAAAAAAAAAAGAAAGAAAAGATGGTAAGATGAACAAAAAAATAAGGGAGATAGATTAGATGATAGGTAGGTAAGTAGATAGATGCAGACATGTGTATGTACGTAGAACAATATTAGCATAAACATGGTTTTTAAGGCAGAGTGATAGATACATGGAGGTTTATTAAATTGTTCTCTAATACTTTAGGGTACATTTGAAAACGTTCACAACAGAAAGTTGGTTTTTTTAAAGTGGCAAGATGGTTTGTGTGGTTAAAGATTGTTGGAGTCAGGGTTCCAGAAGAAGTAAACTAGAGAGAGAGAGAAGATTGAGCCGAGATAGTGATCTGATGGAAACTGACAGGATGGAAACAGAGAAGGGTTGCGGACCTTGTTAGTAACAGGATCTAAGATAGGACCCAGGAGGTAAGTGACTCCCAGGAAGGTGGAGTGTAAGTAAGGTTAAGGCAGAAGAGGAAACAAAGGAACCTAGAGATCAGGCCATTTTAATGATTACTAGCATGGATAATAAAAGCACTTAGTAGTGTTAGCATGACGGGGAGCCAAGCACTAAAGCCTTCAAAGAATGAGGGACAGTGACTGGTATAATAGCTTCATAAACTGGTGGTTTTTAGAGGAGAAGCCATTTGGAAGTTGCAATGACAATAAAGAGGACCCAGAGCTCCACTCACCCCATCACCACCCCCACGGACCTAGAGGTACCAGGAATACGCAAGAAAAAACAGCTTTCACTTGAGAGGGCTCTGGGGGAAGCAGTGTCCTCAGGGGAGGGTTAGATATTAAGGGAGAAATTGTTCTACTAAGAATCTAAATTAGTTGGTTACTGCACCTGAATGTTAAATTGGGCTATCCACCTCCTGGCAGTAAAAGTTTCATAAAGGAGAAATGATAGGTTATATAGTCCCTAGGATCTGACAAAAGGAGGCATATAAATTCTTCCAAAGAGAACAACATTTTCTAAAATCCCCAGCATTTTTTTCCATAGATCCATAATCATCCTTATATCCCGAGCAACTAGAACAAAGTTTGGAATATAATCAGAACACAATAAATGTTTGTTTAACTAAACTCATCTGACACAGAAGTTCATAATGAACAGTATCTTTAATGGCAGCTTTTGAATATAAAAAGCTTATCTTAACCCCTAAAATAGGGCATAGTCATGAGGCTTCTATTGATCTTAGCTTTGAATCTGAGATGGCATTTTCAAAATGAAGCTAATTATAAAATTTGCTTTAGCAGTTCTTTTCCTACAGACACATTGTGCAGTATATTATAAGGCACTGAGATAGTTAACAGTTCCTAGTATTCACTTATTTCTTTTCATTTTGAAGAGGAAAACCTGCCATTTAAAAGCATGCAAAGCTAATTAAAGCTTTTCCACTATTTCATTATCTGAATGTAGTTGCAAATTCTGACTTAAAATTCTTATCAGGAGACTCAACATCCCTCCCTGAACAGCAAATGAACATTCAATTAACACTTCAATACAAGTGTATTTTAAATAAAAATATACTTTATTGTTAATCTCATCCTTTACAAATGCAAATACCCAATTTTAAAATCCAAAGAGAGTTACTTCCCTTTTATTCTTTGGGGGAAAAAGTCTTTTCTTTATTTACAGGGAAGACCCGAATTTTCTGAAGTTGTTACCAAGTTAGAAGAGTGTCTCTGCAACATTGAGGTAAGAACTTTAGCTTCTGAAATATGTCCATAAAAAAATCTTGAATATCCAAGGGTGATGGGGAATAGGTAAGGGGTTGCTTGTAGAAAGTAGGTATGAAGGTCTATAACTTCATTCATGTATTTACCATGTTCATTAAGTTTCTAGGGTGGACTGACTGAATCTATAGGGACAAAGGCAATTTCAGCATGAATTTGGGCCTTCCAACAAATAATCAGTCAGGCAAATGGGCACAGGCAAGCCCAGCTTGAAAAAATTAATATCTAAAAATTTGAAAATACAGCAAATATGTTAGAAGGTAATTATTTAAATCAACTTTTTTCTATACAAAATTTCCTATATACAGTGAAATGTAAGTTAAAATATTAAGCCACTGTCTATGCTCAATAAGAAAGGGAAATTACCACTAAAATTAGCGCATAAATTAATTGGGATGCATTGCTTTTATACCGCACATATGTTGCATAAAGTGATATATGTTGGTAATCAGCCTAATGGAATTTTTTTCCCTTAATATCAAGGAGCTGTTTGCTTTAATTTTCTCTCTAATTGCCTTAATTTTCTATACACCTGGTCAGGAGATAGCATTTGAAAATAAGCAAAGAAGCTAACACATGAGCACTAATTCAAAAATAATAATATATTCCCAATGCAAATGAGTGCTGCAAGAGACAGGGGTGGACATCACACATATTGACTCACAAATACATGTGCATATGATGGGAAGGGGCAAAACAGGAGAAACAGCATCAGCCTGAGATTGCACAACTAAATCCCAAAGTGGAACCATCCCATTTTTTTCCCCTAAAAAAATAAAACAAAAAACAAAAAAAGTCAGCTTAGAGTCACTAGAACCCAGTTTATTGGGAAAGGGTTCCAGGTCTTCAACTGCAGCCTGCAGCTATTGGCTGTCTCATAACTCTTTAATGACATTTCTAAAAAGGAAGTCTTTTATGTAGGAGGCAGCTTCAGTCTTTGGACACTAAACGTCCATTCCCTTCTCTTCAGTCCTGAAACATACAAAGCAGAGAAAAGTAGTAGTATAATTCGTGGGGCTTTAGCAGCCCCTACTAACGAGAGCATCTGCTGGAGGCCTTGAATGTTGAGAGACACTTTTAAAGCTTAAGTTCCAAGTGTCCTCTCACTTTGAACCTTTGTGTTTCACAGGGCAAAACTGCTCCAAGCCTGGGGATATAGCCAATTAGATGAGAGAGTGGATTCCAGATACAGAGACAATGGTAGGATGTCCTAAACTAGTATGGCTTCTTATATTGACCAAGCCTCTTAGCACAATCTCTACCAGTAGAGAAGATGAAGTATACCCTCTTACATACTCTATATGCAAAGAGAAGTTGCTGGACTGGACTGCACTAAATAATGGCCCAAGATCAGCTTTAAGGGGCTTGATTTGTAGAATTCCGTATGTTGGAAGATAAAATGATAGGACATGTCTAACAAGAATTAATATAACATCACATACCAGAGTCAGAGAAACAATAGTAAGAATATCAAATGGTGGAGATATGGTTTAGGAGCATCATGCATGTTAGTAGATTAAATAAACTCTTTGGGAGTTAGAGTGTGAAGTAGCTGTCTTGCCACAAAATAAAGAATGGATATCATTCCTCTCTCTTCTAAGATGGCCAAACAAAATAGTACCCAGTTATATCCTTTTAAAGGGATCATTATAACTGGAACACAAATTTTAGGGAAGAGAGATCAGAATGATGAATGGATTGAAAATCATGTATGTGAGAACCAATTAAAGGAACCAGAGATGCTTGTCCCAGAGAAGAGAAAATTAGGATGAGCCCAAGAGCTGTTTTTTAAACATCTGAAAAATGATCATATGGTGAAAGGATTGGCCTTGTTCTCTATGGGCCAACAGATGGAAATGAAGTATAATTATGGTTTGGTTTTTGAGGAGAAAGAACTTTCTAATTATCAGAGTTGTCCTAAGGTAAATGAATGGATCTGGACACAGTGAGGTCCTCATCACTGGAGACTCCCCATCTGCTTGCATAGCTCACTTGAAAAGGAGGCATAGAAGAGATTCAATCACTGAAGAGTCTGAAGGTTCATTTCAACACTGACATCACATGATTCTCAGAGCTTTACTCAGTAATGTCTTGGCTACTGTGAAGAGCCTAGAATTTACATATATTTTATTTTTAAACCAAAATCCACTGTCGACATGTCTTATGAGATTATAATGTCAAAGCACTAGTGTTCTCAGTTGGGTTAGGTAAACAGCAAGGCCGTCAGAAATTCAAGAAAACTATCTCCTATTTTTTTTTTCTTCTCTTTCCCATTTTCTTCCCTCATACTCTTCTATTTTCTAGCTAAACTTAACTATTTGTAACTATTTTTAAAATTTCTCCCCCAACAACTCTCTCTAGTCCTCATGCTTGCCAGACATTAAACATCCTTCATTTTATGAAATGGATGCATTTTTGGAAAAGTGTGTAAATTCATTTTACATAAAGGAAATAATTTCATATAAAGGGGATAATTTTAAGCTACAGTTTAAAGGAACTCTGCCATGAATCTCATCAGCATAGTGAAAAATGTAATCTTTTAACCATTAAATAATCACCTTCTAAATATCCATGTTATGAATCTGATTTGAGCATACCATGTTTTCTGAAAGATGAGTATAAGTTGAATGGGCCAGCTCTCAGCATAGAACTGGGTCAAAAAAGTACATTAAGCTAGCCATGTGTTGCCATCAGAGGCCGATAGGAAAAGCCAGAAGTAAGCTGAGATGAATAGAAATTAAAATATGAGAAATCCTAGAATAGAAAGTTAAAATAAATCCATATTCTATTCTGTGCTTAAGCCTGTTGGATTTATGAAAGGACTGAAACTACCCCTTCTTCACTCAGCTGATGTCTCCTGCATCAAGTAACAGCAGTGGGTCTCTCTCACCTTCCTCTTCTTCTGACTGCCTGGTGAGCCGGGGAGGGCCTGGCCGGAGCCATGTGGCAGCGTTAAGGAGTCGTTTTGAATTGGAATATGCTCTGAATGCGAGGTCCTGTGCTGCCTGGTCCCAAAGGTGAGTGGCAATCTAAGCAACAATCTCATGGTCCAGTTAACCAGAATCCCATCAAGATCGTCACCCGATTTGGTTAGTATCAATGGGGGATTTACCACCCCTATGGCAAACTTTGAAGTAAGAGTTTTTAGCCCATATTTCTTATAAGATTCTATTAATGTTATAGGACCAAAAAATAGAAATTGTATTATTTATTTGTTTAAGATTTCTAAGTTTCAAGTAACAGCAGTTACCTCTAGCTTAAGTGAGAACTGTCTAGCTACAGCAACAAAAGGAATTTATTGAAAGTATTTTGGGGTTATCTTATGGCATCCAAGGAAGGATTCCTTGTGTAGGAACCAAGAAATGGCTTTGAGAATCTAAGCACCACAAAAGTTCAGCATACCGAGGATGACGCTATGACCCAGCAATTCCACTACCCCGTATACACTCAAAAGAATGAAAAACAGGTACTCAAACAAATACTTGTACTCAAATGTTTATAGCAGCCCTATTCACAATAGCCAAAAGGCGGAAACAATCCAAATATCCATTAACAGATGAGCAGACAAACAAAATGTGGTATGCACATAATAAAATATTCTTCGGTCATGAAAAGCAATGACATACTGATACGTGCTTCAACACGGATGAACCTGGAAAATATACCTTCATTGGGAAGAAGTCAGGCACAGAGACCACATATTATATGATCCTTTTTATATGAATATCCTTAAGAATAAGTGTATGAGTCAGTTCAGGCTACCATAACAAGATGCCATAGACTGGATGGTTTAAAGAACAGAAATGTATTCTCTCACTGTGGAGGCTGACAATCTGGGATGAGGGTGCCAGCATGGTCAGGCTCTGGTGGGACTTATAGATGCCCATCTTCCCGGCTTGCCGACGGCAACCTCCTCCCTATGTTCTCACATGGCAAAGAGAGTGCTGCGATCTTTCCACCTGTTTATAAAGGCATCAGTCCTGGGGGATCAGGGCTTCACTCTTCTGACCTCATCTAACCTTAGTCGCCTCCTTAAAGGCCCTCTCTCCAATACAGTTGCATAAGGGGTCAGTGCTTCAATATATGGATTTGATGGGAGGGGTACACCACTCAGTCCATGATAGGGAATACATAAATCCATTAAAAATTTTTAAAAAATTAAAAAAATCAAAACAAAGCAGAGTGGTAGTTGCCAGAGGCTGGGGAGAGAGAGAAATTAGGAGTAACAGCTTAATGATTACAGGGTTTTATTTTGGGGTGATGACATTATTTTGGAACTAGATAGAGGTGGTTGTAAAACACTGTGAATGTACTAACAGCCACTGAATTGTTCACTTTAAAATGATTAATTGTATGTTATGTGAAGTTTACCTCAAAAAAAGAGCCAAAAAAGGGGAAAAAACAAACAAACAAACAAAAAAAGCAAAGGAGCAAGTCAGAAAAAGAGAAAAAAAAAAAGTTCAACATTCTTCCATAGTGAACTCTACCATTTACATGCCCCAGTTCCCAATAGACAGTCTCTTTGTCTCTCAGCTTAACTGTAAAGTTTCAAGCAGAGATATATGTTATGTTTTGCCATAATAATTCTCTATAAAATCCACACCAGAATCCAAGGATATATAATCATAAGTACTTATTTCTTGCTCATGTGTCTGTGAACTGGTTGTAGGTGGCTTGACGGAGCACAGGTTTTATCCTGGTCTGTCCCACATGTCTCTCCCTGTCTTTGGACCAGCAGCTACCTGAGACATGTTCTTCTCATGGACAAAGGCTAGGAACTCAAGAGGGCAGGCCCAACTTCACATGCCCACTTAAGGCTTATGTTCAAGTTGCACCCCATGGCATTCCATGGGCAAGTCACATAGCTGAGTCCAATATCCAATAGGGAGAGAAAATACATATACTCAGCCTGTAGTGGAAGGAACTGCAGAGTCACTTGGCAAAGGGCATAGATAGAGAAAGCATAATGAATTAGGAATAAATGCAGTCTGCCCTAAGAGAGAATGCGATTGGCCCTTTTGGGATCAAATGGCCACCCCTGGTCTAAACAAGTGCGGCTGGAGCAGCAGTGGGGTCATATTTCATTAATATAAACAGGGCTGCCAGGTACCCCTATTCTGGATGGGCAATGGCAAAAGCAATCACTTGTGAGCTGGATGGATACCATCGAAAGTATGTACTGCAACCCACGAAAGTCTGGAAAAACTGGCTTAAAATCTCTGTTCTTTCACATGAGCTCCAGAGCATTTGCACTTGAGTTACTATACATGTATACTCTCACACACACATAAATGCTTCCACACTCACTCACACATCCCATCATCACAGTAAAAAGTTTTATCCTGAAGGTGGAGGAAGATTATCTGGAGTTAGCAAGGATCTTACACCATATACAAATTGCTAATGTTGGTTTTTTAGCTATAATTATTATATTCTTAGTCTAACAAAAGGGTTGCAGCTGCAGCTATGAAGAGATGGGAATCTGAATCATGAAGACTTTAATCTACAGAATGTCATAAAATTAAGTATCAGTAGGTTTGATTGATAACCAGGCAAACTGGACACAATTCTTTATTAGATTCCAGTCTCTTATATAATTTCATAAGAGGCCCATAGGCCAAGATTAGATTAGGTTCAGTCACAGCATCGTCTGCTAGTTCCATCTGCTCTTCTTATTCTTTACTTGTGGTTTTAAAATTAATTCTCTGAACAAGCAGATTTTGATATTTCCAAAACACAGTCCCCTGAAGTCTGTCTACTTTGAAGCAGAGGTTAGGAGCGTGAGTTGTGGAATCATACAGACCTGAGGTTCAATCTCAGCTTCACCATTTACCAGCCCAGTGACCTTGGGCAAGTTACTTAAGTTTTGTACATAAAACAGACATAATAATACCAGCTTTTAGGATTGCTCTTGAGCGAGGCAGTATCATCACAGGAGTGGGTGATTGATTAAAAGATGCCAGGAGACCCAACCAAAAAATACAAGTTCCCGTAATGTAGCTAAGTCATACACCTTACAACACGTAGACAGCTACACAGCATGGGGGGCACAGCTGTGCTCGCAAGAGCACCTTCAAGAACCCAGAGAAATATACCACTGTTCATAAAACTGGGTGTGGGAAATGGGTGTGGGAAAAACCCATCAGGTCTTTTGAGATGTTCCTTTTGATAGTCTCCTAAGGCTTCTTATAGCTTTTCTGGCCCTTCACAACTGTTACAGAAATCTGCTAAGTCTTTGTCTCTCTACTTGGTTCAGATTGCTCTTAACAATGTAGTACATCCTGAGTATTTGCTGTGAGGGTACATGGAAGGTCCGTTTGTTAGTTATACCGTCCCTCTAGCAAGTTCAATCTCTGGACTGCTTGAAATCAACTCCAGAAATAGGTAAAGCGTTTGGCTAAGCTGTAAGATGTACTAAGGTAGGAATCATGTGTATTTTATTCATAACCATGTCCCTAGTATCTAGCAGTATGGCTGGTATAAAGTTGATAGGTAATACACATTTGTTTCATAGCTAAAGAATTGGATAAATGGGCTCAGTAAATCATAATTGTTATTAATTCGGAACATAATCAGTGAAAAAGCTTTAACTATTTTCGCTATGCTTTCCATGTATATACCTGTCACTATTGAGTGCCTACTGCATGCTGCGTGCTATTTCAGACCCTTTGAGTAGTCACCTAAGTAAGGCTCAGGTATTCCAGTTTTTATAGATGAGGAAACTGAGCCTCAGGAAGGAGAAGTACCTTTCCTAAGTTTGTGGAGGCGGAGCTGAAATTCTCACCAGAGGCTCGTCTGTGCTTTCTGAATGTCCCTGGAACAGGAGGTGGCACTTTTCAGAAGCTTGATATATTTTGCCAATACTTGTATTTGCTGGACTTCTTCCAGCTTCTTCTGGAAGCCAGTCAGGGAAAGAATTCAGCTACTTCTCCTCCGCCTGCCTTCTCAGCGTTTATTATGAAAGACAGAGCCAGCGATACCAGAGATCAATAGGTCCTTAAAGTCAAAGAGCCTGAGGATACGGGAACGGGAACAGATGGGGTAACTCCAGCAGGGCCGCGAGTTCAACAGCCGGGAAGACAGCCGCTCGCAACTTTGGCTGCACAGGAGAATCACCTGGCGGACTTTTACCAGTACCAATGCCCAGGGCCAATTACACCCAAACCCAGGGGGGTGGCACCCAGACATCAGAAGCTTTTAAAGTTTCTCAGATGAAAAAAAAAAAAATACATTAAAATGAACTTTCCGAGATGATTGCAACATACCCCCAAGTAGGAGAAGCCGGCTAGAAGGGGATGCCCAAGTGCTAACCTGCCGGTCACTTTGTGGGGAGGGGATGTAACCATGGGATACATGGAAGAGGCAAGTGAGGGCAGAGGTGACACAGCAGCTGTGACCAAAGGACATCATTTTGAAGGTTGATTACCTGCTGGGTGTCTCCCAGAAATTCTTACAACGTGCAGGTGACTGCTGATCTGAGGGACATGCTGACTTGTTAAAATCACACAAGGTGTAATTTTTAGCCTGGCATCATGCTTTTAAAATACGGGTACAAGATTTGGCCTGTGTTCCTGACTAATGTAATGCCCCCATTTCTGGGCCTCGCAGCCCTCCAGAATGTCTTAAAAATGATACATTTATTTTTCAGTTTTGGGTTATGAAGTTCACAGCCTGTAGTTTTATAACGCATGATTTGATGGGGGGTTTTGGTTGTTGTTTATTTGCATATTGGTTTTTAATGGTTATTGTTTTCCTTCGCAAAATACATGTCAAGGTGAGACATTGTCAGATTACTTTCTCCACAGGTGATAGGGATCTACTAGTTGCCACTGAAACCACCAATTGTTGCAATCTGAGATTGAGGAAGGCGCTCCTGAAGTCCTGCCTCTTTTAAAATATTGTGTGTCTCTAGATATATTTGGAAAACTAAGCATGTGGCACTTGCCCCTCCCACTGGGTATGAAATCTCTCCCATCTTGTGCATGGATTACATCATGTAAATTTAGAAATGACAAAGTGATACACAACCTTTCAGATGCGAAAATCAATTAGTGTTTGTGTGGGGCTGGGCTCTGAGAATAGAATGCTATGACCTAGTTAGCTGTCCAGGAGAAGAAAACCAGAGATCCAGGGACTGCAACTGTAAAACAGATACATTTGGAATTAATTTCTCACATTACCAAAGGGTCCATCAAAGGGTTCCTTTAAATAGAAAGCTTGCCTAGTGCACTTGGAATGCGATTCAACTTATAAAAGTTGAATGTAAGTTATAAAATTTTCATTTACACATAGTTTTCTCGGAATGCAGCAATTGTGTAAGATGACAGCACCCTGAAACTGTTGTTCCTAGGAGGAATGAAGAAAAGGAGAGTGGTGAGGGGGTTGTGGCCATTTGCTGTCGTGGAGCAGAATGTTTATCAAGTAGGAGCAATAGGGTCTCCTCCTTATCACCAAAGGTCAGCGCTCCTCTTTTTTTTTTTTTTTAAAGATTTTATTTATTTATTTGAGAGAGAGAGAGAATGAGAGATAGAGAGCATGAGAGGGAAGAGGGTGAGAGGGAGAAGCAGACTCCCCGCTGAGCAGGGAGCCTGATGTGGGACTCAATCCCGGGACTCCAGGTTCATGACTTGAGCCGAAGGCAGTCGCTTAACCAACTGAGCCACCCAGGCGCCCAGCGCTCCTCTTTTTAATCTATCACCTCTCCTACATGCTTCTTTGTACTGAAACTTCCCTCAGCCTCCTTAAATGTGCTCTTTTCCTCCCTTCCCTTCCTCATCCCCACTTTATTTCTCTTGCCAGCTCACCACAATCAGCAGTCTCAGTAACGAGCTTATGACCACTTTAAACTCCTCCTACCTTACTTCTCTCATCTTCATGAGTTTTCTTGTGATTTCATACAATCCATAGCTCCAGCCTCTCTCTCTCTCTCTCTCTCTCTCTCTCACACACACACACACACACACACACACACACACACACACACACACAGAGTTAACCCCCAGTCTTATGTCCCACCTCAACTGCTCTGTTTCCTTTGTCTTTAAACTTCTCTCCCATTCTAGCTTCCTTATGACCTTAATCCAGTTAACCCTCTACTGCCAGCAAATAACCTTCCTTCTGTAGAACTCCAATGATACCATTACCCTACTTTAAAACCACCAATAATTCTCCATTACCTCTCAAATTAAGTGAAATTATGTCATCCTGGAATCCCAAATAATCAATGGTATATTTTCCAGTGATACCTCCCACTGAGCATCATATGTCCCAGTGGTTCTAAGCAGAGAGAGACTGTCATTTCTTCTCTTCTCAAATGAGTACTGAACTTCCTACAGTGTTTTGGACAATCCCACAAAATAAGGAATTATCCTGCACAAACTAGCAATAGCATCCCTGGTAATGCACAGCTAGACAAATTAGAAGTTCTACTATATCCCATACATTCCGTGTTTAACCTACGGTTACCCTATCCCTGTATCCTCTATTTTTTAACTTTGACACCTTGCCCAATCTTGTCAATATATTAATAAGCCTTCAGTAATAGCTCAGTCGGCTTAATCACATCATAAGTGAGCCTTGTCTGAGGCTACCCGATCCCCACCTATGCCTTAGGCCACAGCATTTTGTGCCACTTTATGCGCTTATATTATTTTGTCTTATAATTATTTATTTTTAGCTCATAAATACTTTAAGGACAGAAATTGTCTTCTCTTTTGTTTTTATTCAGGTGCCTACCATATCTCATTTATAATTTAACTGTATGTGGTAAATACTAAATATATTTATTTATAATAAATTAGAGGAATCATTAGTTGGGCCATGAATGCCATGCTTTGTATTTCTGCATTTTAAGAGAGTAAAACTCTGGCACTCACAGTTTTTGACCCCTACATTACTATCAAGTTCAGATATGTTCTTATCCAAAATAATGAATCACCAGATAATTCAGACTTCTTTCTACACCACTCTGTCACCATTAGAGCATTAAATGTTTACCTATTTTTTTTTTAATGAACAAAAGGATAGAATGGAGGTACCTGAACTGTGTGAGGAGAGAAGTGACTGATTGATTCATTCTCAGTGTGTTAACAAAAAGAAAGAGAGAGATTGCTTTTTGTTGAGGTAGTTAGGAGAAGTCTCAATGAAGAGGCGGATGATGGAGATGTGGTCCAGGTATAAAGAGAACCGGATGAACAAACATGAAATACTGATTACAAACTTTCTTTTTCTTCTTTCCTAAAAAAAATAATAAAAATAAAAATAAAATACAAGGGCATCCCTTCCCCAACTGTTGTATAATAGTAGTTCTTTTATTCATCAAGGATCTACATTTAGATAGATCTGTTTTCAGTTTTTCTAATCTGTTTCATTGAAATATTTGTTTATCCCTATGTCAGTAATACACAATTTTAATTACAGTAGCATTTTTAAAGTCTTGATATCTGGTAGGGTATGTCTCATCTTGGCTTTCTTGATTTTTCTTGGTTTTCACTCTTCCATATAGATTTTATAATCAGCTTGCATTTTATACACACACAAAAAATAAGATTTTGATTATAGATTTTTTTCAAGTTTATTTTTTTATTTTTTTAGTAATCTCTATACCCAGTGTGGGGCTCAAACTCATGACCCTGAGATCAAGAGTCTCATACTCTCCTGAATGAGCCAGCCAGGTATCCTAGATTATAGATATTTTAAACCTATAGATCAATATGGAAAGATCTGACATCTTTATGATATTGGGTCTCCCCTCCCATGAACTTAGTGGATTTTTCCATTTATTTAAATGTTCTTTAATATCTTTTAGTTAGATTTTATAATCTTCTCTGTAAGGTTCTTATATACCTTTTGTCACATTGGTTGTTACATTCAACGATTGCTGAAATAATTTTAATTCATTGCTACCATATTATTTTATTCTCTCTAGTTTTTGCTTTTTTCTTACCCTACCCTTTTTTTGTTTTTCTTTGGATTCCTTGAATATGTACTCTGTTTTTCTTTTTTGTTGTTGTTGTTTTTAAAAACTTGTATTTTTTATTTAAATTCTATTTAATTAACATATACTGTATTATTAGTTTCAGAGGTAGTTTAGTGATTCATCAGTTGCATATAACACCCCGTGCTCATTCCATCAAGTGCCTCCTTCATGCCCATCACCCAATGACCCCATCCCCCCACCTACCTCTCCTCCAGCAACCCTGTTTATTTCTTATAGTTAAGAGTCTCTTATGGTTTGTCTCCCTCTGTTTTCATCTTATTTTTCCTTCCCTTCCTCTATGTTCATCTGTTTTGTTTCTTAAATTCCACATATGATTGAAATCATATGGTATTTGTCTTTCCCTGACTGACTTATTTCACTTAGCATAATACCCTCTAGTTCATCCACGTCATTGCAAATGGCAAGATTTCATGCTTTTTGATGGCTGAGTAATATTCTATAGTATGTATATAGATACACCACATCTTCTTTATCCATTCATCCGTTGATGGACATCTGGGCTCTTTCCATATTTTGGCTATTGTGGACATTGCTGCTATAAACATTGGAGTGCATGTGCCCCTTCGAATCACTATGTTTTTATCCTTTGGATAAATACCTCGTAGTGCAATTGCTGGGTTGTAAGGTAGCTCTACAATTTTCAATTTTCAATTTTTTGAGGAACCTCCATACTGTCTTCCAGAGTAGCTGTACCAGTTTGCATTCCCACCAACCATGTAGGAAGGTTCCCCTTTCTCCACATCCTCCTCAACATCTGTTGTTTCCTGAGTTGTTAATTTTAGCCTGGATAAGCGCTGTGTTTTTCTATTCTTGGTGGGTGCCTAGAAACTTTAACATATTTATTAACAAATTCTGTATTTAATATATTTGTTATTAAAACAGAAGATCTCCCAAACAAAAGGTTTTAGAGCATTTTAGTTGCAAATCATTCTCTCCTGAATTATATGATATTTCTGTCCATTATTTTAGTTTCACCATGATTTTTTTAATTCTACATCTTAGGTATTATTTTATTGTTTTATCCAGCTACGGTTCATTTGGACTTACCCATATTAACTACTTCATTATTAATTGCACTTATATTTCACACCTTCCTCCTAGATCATTTTCCTTTTCCTCAAACACATCTTTAAAAATTCCTTTAACATGACTCTATTAGAAGTAAACATGTGAAAAAACCCTTATCCCTCTTTCTTGAAAGGTACTTTAGTGAATATGGGATTTGAGGTGTTTAATTACTTTTCCCCTATACTTCCAAGATGCATTCAACATATTTTTGACTCTCCTTGCTTCTGGTAAACTTTCATCTGTGGATCTAATTTGTTCTTTTATTTTCAATCTACCCTAAACTACGGTTAGCACTTCTCTTTGTCTTTGGTATCCTACATTTAACTATGTGGTATATAGTTTTCATGGATTTAATTTATCTTGCTTTGAATTTGTTGGGTGTCCAGCATCTGAGAATTGGCATCTTTTATACATTCTAGATAATCCCTCACCACTACCTCTTCTAATATTTCTGTGCTCCATCTTCTTTATTTTCCCTTTCTGGAACTCTAGAAGTATTTTAGATCTTTTCACTCTATTTTCCACATTCCTCAATGTCTTTATATATATTTCCCATGATTTACTTTTTCTATAATGCCTTCTGGTAATTTCTTCAAATCTGTCTTCCAGTTCACATATTCTCTTGGTAACTGGATCTAATATGTTGTTCTGTTCATTACATTTCAATTTCAACTTATTTCTAATTTCTATTCCATATCTAAAAAATGTGTGTGTGTGTGTGTGTGTGTGTGTGACAGTTTTGAAAGTCCCATGTTTCTTCCACATATTTTTAATGGATTATCTTCTTTTTTCAAACACATTTATGTTATATTCCATAACTGAATGTCTGTTATTTCTAACCTCTGCAGTCTTTATATGACTAATTATGTAGTTTGTTGTTTCTGCTAATTCTTGCTCCTGGTTTCATCACATATTTAGAGATTTGTGTTTCTACTGTAAGCTCAGGTTCCTTGGAACTTTATCTCCAGCAGATTTTTTTGGCCCTTATTTGGTGTAGGTTACCTCACAGATGCTTTGTGTTTGCTCTTGCTAATTACATAGGTCCACTAACCCCATAGGACCACTTCAAAACTTCCACTTGGAGTTTTTCAAAAATACATACAGTATTTTCTATTTTAAAACTTGGATCTTTGTGGACTATGGATGGGACTTCTGAGGGTAAATATTTCATTCTTTAATTTTTTTTTTCATTTTACCTGGATCCAAGGACAAAATGGACACTTATCCTCTGCATCTCTTAACTTGGAGTGGATTTTATTTTTCCTGGTTCACCCTGGGGTTGTCCCTTGCAGATTTTAGCTTTACACCATTGCTTCTTATCTGACCTCCCACCTTGCTTAAACCCAGGCTGTGTTTCCCCCTGTGTGGTTCAACAAAATTCAAGCTTTAGGCCAACAGGAATCAGTATCTTCGTAGCACCTGGAATTATAGTGACCTAGAATTATAATTTTAGCCAATCATTTACTTTTTCATTGGTATCTACACTAACTGTAAATATCATGAGGGCATGAACTTCTTTTCTTCTTTTTGATGCTGTCTCACCAATACTTAAAACAGTGTCTGGCATATGGTAGGTGCTAAATACCTATCTGTGGAATGAATGAATGATCATGATAGGCCCTCACAAACCTTAATGCTGTTTAATCTTCACCACAATTTTGTGAAGTGGGCCTTGTGGTTTCCATTTTCCAGGTAAAACAAACTGAGACTCCAATGATTTCAGTAATTTGTATGAAACTACATGGTGGGAAAATGGTAGTTAATAGTTGAACCTGGGCCTGCTAGTAGAGTTTCGCTTACACCATGCTGTCTCTGGGGGCTCAGATCGACCAGAATGTTTGAACCGTCTGAAGGAAGCAGGAACTTGCATGCTCTGGTTCGGGCTTTGGGAATCAGCAGAGAGCTGCCTACCTCTAAAGTTCTTCCAGCTCCACTGGAACCTAGAGCACTCTCAGTCTACAGCCAATACAACCTTTGACTGCAGGGAAATTGTCCCTTCTCACTCTGACTACCTCTGATCCTATAGCCGGTTTACTTCACTCTGTGCCTGTTCATGACAGACCTTTAGAATCAGTTGCCTGCACTGATAGAGGTACAGCCTGAACCCAGTGAACCCCGTAGCTGCTGCACGTGCACCAGCTTGCCAGGGTCTAACCGTGCCCTCTCTGTCTTCTTTAAC
The DNA here is from genome assembly GCF_009762305.2 of Zalophus californianus. Taxonomy (NCBI): domain Eukaryota; kingdom Metazoa; phylum Chordata; class Mammalia; order Carnivora; family Otariidae; genus Zalophus; species Zalophus californianus. The sequence goes on from NC_045598.1 coordinate 61,794,426, forward strand.
CATGTCTCTGGAAACCAGTCTGACTCCCTGGCCACATTTTAAAAGCCACAAAAACCAATCAGAACATATAAAAAGATAAATTCTTCCCTTCTAGACAACATGGAACCAGTTTTAAGGATAGCTCTACTTTAGTATGATTCCTTTATTTAATTAAATACGTTGCAAAACTAGGCCTCTTTTTTTTTTTTCATTTCTTCATTAAATATATTCCCTAGTACAGTAGTCAGTTGCATTCACTGTATTTTCTTTTAAGGAATTTTTAGCTGACATTTTGGAGCAATAAATAGCTTATCTAATGATGAGGGTTTCAAGAATTTTTTAACCCTGGAAATGAAAATAAACACTGCCCTTTCTCACTCATAAACACAACCTTCCAGCTGATTCCACATAGAAACAATTTTAAGATTTATAAATGTAAGGAGACAATAGAAAGATAGCATCGTTAGTTCCTGAACTGTCTCTTTACTTACTAAAGATTGTTGATTTAAAATATGACATATAAAGAATTTACAGAAGACCTCGGTGTGTATCAGAGCATCATAGTAGTATGTAACTTTCATTTCAGCAATGTCTTCCGAGCTTGTAGGAAGAGTTGCCTTCCTAACTCATGGCAAGTTCTATGGGCCTTGCTCACATTGTTTGTATAATGAGGAGAGTAAAATGTTGCTCGCCTAATCTAGGGACAAGAAAACATTTTTTCTCAGGATAGTTATCACCTCTAGGATGTGTAATTTTTGTGACATTCACTTGCTGAAGGTCAGTTATCAAGCTCATTAAGGGTCTGCACTGAAAAAATATAAAAGCCAAAGGAGAGCTGCTAGAATCAAGCAAGTGACATAATGCCTGTCAGTTGCCTTTTATCTCTTTCTTTTTAAGCTCAAATCTTTTTGCGATGCCCATAAATCTTTCTAATTAACAAAAGCAGAAAATTTCTTAATGCCATAGGGTATGGGGTTGAGAGAGAAAAATACACAGTTGTTCACATTGATATGAGGGTATGAAAGTACTTGGTACACCTCCTCATTATGTCCCCAAATGTCATGTCATAAGGAGGAAAGATTAAAGAAAGTGGAGAGGGGCCTTGCAGGAAGTTAAAACTATTTCTATAAAGGGCCAAACAATTAGCATAGCTATCTGTTTATATTTGTATACCTCTCCACCATAGCCCTAGGTGCCATACCCAGAAAGCACTACAGTGAAATAAGCAAACAATTCCCGTATGCACACATACACACAAAAAGTGGAAAGAAAACTATAAATTGATTGCTAGTGCCCTCTGCATTGTATGCTGCTGATATCCTACAAATCATCAGAACTGGAAATAGTATGTGCTGAAATGTGATAGAGCTCTACGTAAGAACTTCCTTTCAGCCCATGTGAACCCAGAGCAATCAATCTTATTAGAGGTTCTTTCCTAGTTGCCTTGCTCTCTAGCGCCACCTAGCAATCAGTTGAGAAATCACACGTGGGGCCTCCGGCGGTACTAACGAAAGAGGCTTCGAGTTTCACACTGAACAAAGGCTGAAGTCAGCCTTAAAGTTAGGAGCACGTGAAAAAATGTCATTCCTTTCCTTCAGTTCCTTGACTTTTAATACCACTCTTAGTGGGAAACAGCCTTTTTTCCATGAAAAATATAAAAGAACATCAAACAAAATATTCCGTTCAGAAGACGAAGTGATGAAAAATGGGAAATTAATAATAAAGTGAAAATATGAAAAGACCCCTATGTGTGTAAAATTGGCACCTTTTTATAAGTTTTAAGGACCTGAATTTATTGTCAGGCATAAAAGATTTACATGAAAAGAGTGAGCGAGTGACATATTCAGGTTACAACAGGCACTTGAGAGAGAATGAGATGAAGCTCTCCGTGTGGCTATTCTGATGCTGTATTTTCATGTTCTTCTCTATCCTTCAGCAGTGCTTGTTAGCAACTTAAAACGGGCTCCCTCATAACCCAAAGGGTGAGCCGGAGTGCATTTCCCTCTTCAAGCGTTTAGTAATACTTATTAACTAATTCCCAGCCACGGGAAGGGAACCTGCAAAGATTCGCCAGAGGCAAACTGCTAAATAAACGGTGACAGATTTCTCAGTTCTCAGTTAGATGAAATGACATATTGGGACAACGAATAGCCTGACTTTCTAACGATGAGAGTTTTATGAGGTTTTTTTTATTCCATTCATAACCAAAACCGGAGGCCCAGGCCCACTCTTGGTACATCAAAGCCCACAGATCCTGCCTTTGGCAGTGACATTTGTGTATGACCGAAAGCAAGCCTTGGTCCAAAAAGGCTGCTTTTAAGACTGCTTCTGCTCTGCTGAAATGTCTGACAGGACACAGCACGAGGACCAGAGAGAACAACCGGCCTAATTAAATCTGTACAGGCAGCTCTGAGCGCTGTTCAACCGCCGTGACTCCAGCTCTGGCCCCACCCTGCTGCCTCCTGACTCCAGTGTTTGTGCTGTGAATCTCTTGCTAGCATGGCAACTGTTGCTATGTTTGCAGTAATAAGAAGTGGGTGATGCTGGTGTGTCTGTAATGATTCAGATACAAGAGCACTGATTTCTAAATAGATTTCTAAAGCAGCTCTTACAATGGCTGTGCACAGCTTAACGGGTTTAATTCCTCATAGATGTTTTTTTTTTCTTTGCACGTTTTGCACCTTCCATGCAGACTCATTCTAACCCCCATATAATGCAAAAATGACAACATGCTTCCTTTCCCTTTGCTACTATTTGAAACAGAAAGTTTTTTTTGTTAAAGAAGACATTTCACAAGTTATTGTTTCTTATTTATCTCCTTGGCAACTATGGGATTGAGTTTTTCCTGGTATGTAGGGAAGCAGCTAAAACAAACTGAAAAAATGGTGGATCCAGACAAAAGATAATTCCTGTATTAACCAAAGTGGAATAAAAAATCTCTATCATTAATATTTGTGATGTTAGCTGAGCATTTTCTATTAATGAGCAGATGTTTTAAAGGCCTCAATTGCAAAGAAGTACCAAAAATTCACTAACAGATATGTTTATCTTCCTGAATCCTCTTCCAAAGAGACAGCAAAAAAAAAAAAAAAGAAGGAAGGAAGAAAAAAAATCTTCCTATTTTGGCCTCAATCAGGCACCAATTTGCCAGCAGTGTTAAGTACCCCCTACTTAAAACTGGCAGCTATCACAGCCTAGGCCCTCGGGGAAATAATAGTTGAGATGAGGCCAAGTTCGTTGACAGCAATATTAACTTGGTCAAAAAAGGAAAAGAAAAGACACATTATGTATTTTGATCACTTACTAGGTTCCAGACACTATTGTGCATTTTTTCTTCACCAGTCATATCATTAACTTATCACAACTCTTCTACAAGGTAGGAATTATTTATCAGTAGTCTACAAATGAGAAAACTGGAGCACAGAAAGGATAAATAGCCTGCCCAAGGCTTTGCAACTAGTAAATAGCAGGGCCAACACTGAGCCCAGATCAGTCTGACTCCAAAGCCCATGATCTCTTGACTACTTACTGACTGCAGCAGTGTGAAACGGAGTGCTGCCTCATACCAATCACTGGGTGGCATGGACAAGTCCCTTCCTCGCCTGGGTGGCAGGATTCTCCTCCCTGCTGAGGCATGTGAACTGGACCGTTGCTACTCAGGGTGTGGCCCACATACCAGCAGCAGGAGCTTATTAGAAGTTCAGATCCCCAGGCCCCACTGGGACCTACGGAATCACAATCAGCATTGTAACATGACTTGTGAATGTACATTAAAATTTAAGAAGCACAGTACTTACCAATCTCTGCGAACCCTGCTAGCTCCAGTATATTGAGAATGCTGCCCCCCTTATTTCTAAATCCAACTCCTCCAAGGTTGTGTCATCTCTCCTTCCAAGCTTTCCTAATCCCAACTTTATGCTGGATGAAAAGATTTTTCTCTCCTCTAACCAGTTTCATTTACCTTAATTCTTACCACTTTCTACCTAGTATCATGTCCATGCTGTAAGTTCCTTGAGAGGCAGAACCATCCACATGAAATAATTTTATACCTGTAATGCCAACTGGCATAGTACTTACACTAAACAAATATGTTGAAAGAAATGTTAAATAAATCATTATCTGAATTTAGTTATAGATATCATATAGTGCTCTGACTGTAAGATCCCTGTATTGTCCATTATGAAAATTTCAAGGCAAGCGCACGCCAAGAGTTCTTTAAATATGGATCCAAAGAAACTTGCAAATTGCACACATAAGAGCAGTTTCCAAACTTCCTCACCCCACTCCTACCTTTTTAGCAAACAAATACATGAAAGATTCAATATAGGAAAGACTCCAAAGTCGTCTCTTCCAGGAAGTCTTCCTGGATGCCCTCAGCTGGTTAAATACCCATCATGTTTGTTGCCATCTTATCCTGTGCATACTTCATCAAAGTGTACAAACTATGTTATAATCATCATAATTATGTCAGCTACCCCCCTACGCACGCACACACACACACACACACACACACACACACACACACACACGCATTGTACACTCCTTGAGGTCAGGAATTATATCTTTCATTTTTACATTCTTAAAATTTATCACAATGCTTGTCATATAGTAAATGGTAGGTATATGTATATTGAATGAATCAATCAATCAATAAGCGCAAATGTTTTTACTCTAAAGTCTCATTTTTTTGCTCCACATTAGGGTTTGCTGACACCAAGAACGTGGAGAAGCACTGTCTGTGGTGAGACTTAAGAAGTAGTTGTTTCAGCCACGATGACATTCCCTACCAATATGGCACTTTAATGTGGTGTCATCTAGGCATATAAGCCCTGAGACTTAGGAACTCAAGTGCCTTTGGGACACCCAAGATTGAAAGTTTAAATCAGCATTTATTTCCTCTCTCAGTAAGTTAGTCATCCATTCATTCAGTAAACATTTACATTGTGCCTACATTGTGCCAGGAGTTTGCTAGGGATCGGGGATGTCAAGAAGAGTGCATAGTACAATCTTTCCTTCCTTTCAGTAGTCTAGCCTTGGAAATAGACCCCAAATGTATGTATAATAAAAAGTTATATATACAGTAATGGGCAGGTGTCTCTTGGATCATGAAAACACAGAAGGAGGTATGACAGAGTGAGGAGAGATAGGCCATTCATTGGCCTTAGAGGTATGTACAACAGGTCCCCCATGCGTCCTTCTCTGGAAAGGACACTGAATTTGGAGAAGAAGGACACTACCAGACAATGAATCTGTACTAAGGAGGAGAAACACTGAAAACACAGAATGGAAGATGAGGTAAGTTGGTGGGGCACAGACTCATTAGGGGCACATGGTATAAATCTAAATGGGGTTTATAGGAGAAAGTTATAAACAGAGAAATATCCAAGGACACAAATCTCTTGAGCTCATACCTTCTCTCAGAATGGTCTACTCTCTAGATGGACCCTGTGCTTTTTTACTCTCTATATACTTAAAAGGAAAATGGAACAGGGAACATCTGGGTGACTATTTAATGATAAAATTTCCCCTCTGGGGTGAGAAATAGCGTTGTTAGAAAAAGGGAAGTCTCTGGTGCTGACCTCTACTATCTTGGACACAGGGAGCCAGCCCTTTCTTACGCATCTGAAAGGGGATGGAGAAAAGCCTTCAGGGACTATCAGATTTGTCTTTTGTCAAGACAATGTCAGGATAAGGAATAGGAAATGGGAAGGGAGAGAGATCGTGTTCTTCCTCACCTACTCAATACATCATTAGTTACCTAATATCTAATTAGTTAGCTTTCAGCCAACACCAATGTATCAGGTAGGAAAACTTTCAGCTGAAAGTAACAGAAACTCAATGATAGTTACTTAATAAAATAGGAGCTTGTTTTTCACATAAAACAAGAAGTCTAGAAGAAGATGGTCATGGGCAATGGTTCTGCTACTTGGCAGGCCATTGAAGACCCAGGTTCATTTTCTCCCCTTCATCATTTTCAACATATTGGTCTGTCTTTCTTATGTTTGTAGCTACATGGCCACAAAGTGACTGCAACAGCTCCAGGCATCAGTTCTTCATTTAAAGCAGGTGTAGGGAATGAGAGATCGTCTCCCACCTGTCAGAATGGCTAAAATAAACAACACAAGAAACAACAGGTGTTGGCGAGGGTGTGGAGAAAATGGAACCCTCTTGCACTATTGGTGGGAATGCAAACTGTAGAAGACAGTATGGAGGGTCTCAGAAAGTTAAAAATAGAACTACCCTACGATTCAGCAATCGCACTACTGGGTATTTACCCAAGGAATACAAAAACACTAATTCAAAGGGATACATGCACCCTATGTTTATAGTGGCATTATTTACAATAGCCAAGATATGGAAGCTGTCCAAGTATCCATCCATAGATGAATGGATAAAGATGTAGTGTGTGTGTGTGTGTGTGTGTGTGTGTGTGTAATATTATTCAGCCATAAAAAAAAGAATGAAATCTTGCCATTTGCAATGACATGGATGGAGCTAGAGAATATAATGCTAAGTGAAATAAGTCAGAGAAAGACAAATACCATATGATTGCACTCATATGTGGAATTTAAGAAACAAAAAAATGAGAAAAGGGAAAAAAAGAAAGAGAGATAAACCAAGAAAGAGACTCTTAATTATAGAGAACAAACTGATGGTTACCAGAGGGGAGGTCGGTTGGGGGATGGGTGAAATAGGTGATGGGGATTAAGGAGGGCACTTGAGGTGATGAGCACCGGGTGTTGCATGGACATGTTGAATCACTATATTGTACACCTGAAACTAATATAACACTGTATGTTAACTAATTGGAATTTAAATAAAAACTTAAAAAATAAATAAAGCAGGTGTAGGAGGCTAGTGTATACTAGCATGTTTTTCTATTCCATATCTTTTTAGCAAGAAATCAAAAGCCGCCTGGGAATACTGACAGTGAGTTAATGGTTAGAACCTGGCCCAGGACAGGTGTCCTACATAAGAGCAGCTCAGGAGGAAGGGGATGACTTGATGATAACAGAAGGGGAAGCTGGTGTGCTACACTGGAAAAGCGCGTGTACTTTAGGAGCCAAAGATACCTGTGTTCAAATCCCTGCCTCCTAAGTACAGTGTGAACTTGGGCCCAAGGTTGCTAAGGTAGGTATCGTGATGTTACTTTGGCTAGCTTTTGCAAGGACTGGAGAAAATACATATAAAACAGTTAATATTATCCTGGGAAGTTTGTGTTGTTTTGTTTTAAACTAGACATAATTGTCTGCTATTTTATAGTTCTACCCAGAGACAGATAAATACCTTTCTGAGGCTGCGAAAGTCTATGTCTGCCTGGAATTCAGAATCCTAATTCAAGCACTCTGCTCTCCGTTTTGTCACTTATTCTCTTTGAGATAGTAGGACAGTCCTTTTTCTCATTAAATAGCAGCTTTACCCATAAATTTCTCATAGCTTTTCCTCACCTATCTACACTACTTGTTTGTCAAATTCAATAATATTGGCCATTCCCTAGTCAAGTTGCCATTTGGATTAAAGTCAGGGTTTCTGCATGTTTTCTATCCAGCAGCTATTTACATGAAAATGACAGAAATCAGGGGAAATTACTTTCAAGGATTTCAGTTTTTCTTTTTTTGCAAGCCTTGAAAAGAAAACTATAGTTAATTGCGAATGTGCCTGATAAAGGCTAGAGTACTACACAAAAATGGAAAAGATTTAAAATGCTTGAGAAACAACAAATCTAAATATACTGTTTTTACACAAATAAACATTTTTCATTCTATTAAAAAAATCCTTTATTGTTCAAGAAAAAATGAGGCTTACACTATCTTCAATAATATTTTACCAAATCAACCCAGAGAAGAAAAATAAAATCATAAAATAAATTTCATAAAAATGATGACAAAACACTATGTTAAGATGTTGGTTGTTGTTTTTGACTTATGACATATGTTAAGGAATAGAGTATTTGACTATGAAACGCACCTATGAACTACTTTTTGATATTAAGTAATCTAAAGTTCATATTTTTAAAATAAATTTTCTGCTGCTTGTGTATTCTTTCGCTATTTTTCTTTCTTTTTTAAAGTGTGGACAATTCTGAGTTTAAAGACTACTTAGAAAAGTTAAGCTACATTATTCACCTCCAGATTTTTACTTACTGAGTTCTTTAGCACAAAGGACAATAAATTCCCATCCTTTTTTTCTTATATCTAAATGGAAGAGGAACAAAAGAGATAATTGAAATACTATCAAGATTTTTGTATTTTTTTCAATTACTGCCCATTGAATTAGGCCAGCACCCTGCACTATAATTTGTCCTAAAGAACAAAGATCTATGTGTTGCATTTATTTAAATAAATTCCTCTTTATCTTAGGGAAACATATAGGAACTTGAACAGAAATACAAAGTTTAATTGAATATGTCTAAAATTGGAAAGTTCATGGAATTAATCAACTATCTCACAAAAATGCACTGAGCTCCTACTAGGTACATAAAACCATGTTTGGCCCTATCCAGAGAGCACCCAATATTTTGATAGCTAGTCTTATATAAACACTCTTGGCAAACTGAATACATTGTCTTTTGCTCTTTCCTCCCTTTGTCTTTCCCGTATATTCTTTACTTAAAAGATTACCAATATTTTACATATAGATGAGAAAAGCCTGATGTGGGCATTATGTTCCCTTATTTGTCTAGCCCCTTCATTTATTTTATTGCTACTGCTGATTGTATTGCTCTTTCTTTAGGTTGTTCCACTGGAGATGTATTCATCTAACATTTATTAAACATCTACTATATGCCAGATCCTGAGTCAGTATTGGTAAAATAAAGATGGATAATGTCTCTCCATAGCCCTGACAGAATGCAGTCTAGTGAGGAGGCCAGAGGAGTAAACAGGAAGGTAATACTGAGCCATGAGTAGGATGCTCTGGAATCTGGGGAGGGTCGGAAGAGGCTTCCTGAAGGCAATGCTACCTAACTTGAATCTGGGAGAATTAGCAGAACAGAGAAGGGAAGGACGGGTATATTAGGGAAAGAAAGCATCAAGGACCAAGGTAGAGAGGTGGGAACCTGAGCGATACATTTGGGGAAGAACAAAGAGTTGGGTGTGACATAGCAGAAGAGAGGAATAAAGATTTAAAATGGGCAGCAGTAGAAATAAGAATATGGAGACAAGTGAGGCCCCATTCCATCTCTCAATGAACAAATTATTTTAATCCAGTGCACTAAGTGCTCTTACCAGAGTGAGCCCTTGGAAAAGTGGAGACATAGGGGTACTGCTAGGAGTTGAGAACCTGGTGGTGATTCTTTTGCAATGTCCCCTCAAGAGGGAAGGTTGGTTCAGTAGATACATCCCTTTTCAATATCCAAGAAATACTGAAAAGAAGAGAGAAGCATTTCTTTGTGCAGCTTCCCTTCCAGGCACTAAGACCTCAGACTCTTCATCCAAACAGGGAGCATTTGAGGCTCTCAATGGGACTGGATACAGCAACCAGTAGTCTTTGTTGAAATCACACTGGGGCATGAGTCTAAATTTCAAGTGACTGAATGAGCATGATTTCTGCAGCTGTGTTTAGAATGGGTCATCAAAAAGACTCAGGTTGGGGCACCTGGGTGGCTCAGTCACTAAGCGTCTGCAGTCGGCTCAGGTCATGATCCCAGGGTCCTAGGATCGAGCCCCACATCGGGCTCCCTGCTCGGCGGGAAGCCTGCTTCTCCCTCTGCCACTCCCCCTGCTGTGTTCCTGCTCTCGCTGTCTCTCTCTCTGTGTCAAATAAATAAACAAAATCTTAAAAAATAAATAAATACAAGGTGGGTAGGGAAAATGTAGTGATACAGATGAGACATGAGTGACATAGATGCAGTAGAGGTCCACCTTGAAGCCAAGAACAGCCTCTGGAACTGTGCCGACCAGGCAGCATTGCAGGGGTGGCTCTTGATGCTCAACTAATCTTTCACTGATGACACTACGCACATGATTATGTTTGTGAGGCTGTCTCTTTAAATGGTGGGGAAAGAGAAATAAAGGTGTAAGGATCCGGAAGGAAGGAAGGAAGGAAGGCAGGCAGGCAATGAAGAAGAAAGAAAGAAATTACCCAAAGATTTCACAGCTTGTAGTTTGCTAATCTCTACATTGAAAGGTGGATGATAAAACTGAGACCTACTGAGTTAACTGCCCAACATCTCAGCCATATGCCTTATTCCTCTTTATATGCATCTCCACTCCCACACCACTCCCATCTGCCTTCATCCTTAGTGCCTAGAATAGCATCTAGCACATGGTAGTTCCTCATCAAAAGTTCATTGATGACAGAACCAATAGCTACCACTGACAGAGTGCTATTTATACTGTTCTGTCTTCCCTTTAGGGAGCTTCATACTATGTTTTTCAAAATGGGCACTCTGCTGTGGCATGCCTCACTCCACATGGAAAACTTCTCTCTTAACAAGCACATGACCAGGCAGACCGTGCAACCACTCAAAGTTGGCTTTTTCTGCCTTTGCCCAGGAAAATGGCTCACCGTGGAAAACCAGAGATGACTTTTGCCATCTCATGAGCATCACTCATGACAAGACACTTAAAAAAGAAAACACTCTTGACTCTTTAAAGTTGATGCTAGTTTTGGATTGTTAACAAAGGCTTTGTCAAAGGGTTTTGTCATGAGGTCAACCAAGCACACAGGTTGCTCAGTCAGTGCTGTTTGGCTGGCCCAAGATCACAGCAGAAGTGCCTGAGATGAGGAACTGGTTGTGGACAAAGAATTGGCATGAGCCAGAGGGCTGCCTATACTTTTCCAGGTCATTCACTCAGCTGACATGTACTGGGCACTTACAGTGGAACTTGGAAAGGTACTTGACTGAGGCTCCATCCCTTCCCTTTATGAACAGAATATTTTAATCCCGTGCACTAAGTGCTCTTATCAAAGGGAGTCCTTGGAAAGGTGGAGACACAGGGGTGCTGCTAGGAGTTAAGCATATGGTAGTGACTCCCTCACCATGTTCCCTCTAGAGGGAAGGTTTTCCCATAGACACATTCCTCTCCAGAATCTTCCACATCTGCAGAGCATTTTGCATTCTCACTGCAAGAGTTAGTCCTTTTCTGTCCTTCCTTCTTTCTTTTTCTTCCCCTCCCTTTCTCTCTAAACCAAACCTAAGCAAGTCTACATTATCCAGAAGCAGCTGGTGCTACAATGTGGGAGTGTTAAATGTTTAACATCTTGTCACTTACAAAACTGATGGAGTCATCCTTTTTGTTTCAGAGTTTTGTGTTTAGGGGTTGAAAAGCTAGATTGATGAGCATTACTAGAGAGAAATATTTTTTGAGAAGTTAGCGAAGCTGATGACACGTTACTTTACAGTTTAGTGAAATTCAGCAAATCTAATTCTATTATCCTGTCAAAGTTTCACAAAAGGGAGACCTGAAAGCATATTTAAGATGAATCTTTAAAGATTTCAGAAGCCACAACCACATCTGCAAAAATCAGATACATCTGGTGCTGACAGACTTTTGCTTTTTTATAGACTAAGGGGGGTAAATAATCCTCCAACAACTAATTAAGTTTAAATAAAGTTATCTTGGTGATTCAGTGCCTGCCTTTTCTCCCTTAAAAAGACTGTCAAGCAGTAAACCATAACCACGTTTTTTTTTTTTTTTTTTTAATTCAAAGGCTTCACAGAGTTTACATAGCCAGATTTACCCGGGCACACCAAAATGGAAGCTTCCTTTATGAATCATAGAACAGAGTACTGAAATAGAGATTTTATAGAGCACTTAAAGCCACATCATTTAGGCCCTTGTTTATTTTCACAATCAAGTATGAGACATGGTCTAATAAATGCATTCTTATCAAAATGTCAGGAGTAATTGTTTTAAAGCATTTACCCACAACTCTACATTTTTGTTAGAGAGTCACAAGCTGACAAGCTGAAAGGACTATATGATCCTTTCAGCAACTGGTGCGATTGTATGTGTATTTGTACTGAAATGTTCATTATTAAGGCCAAGAGAAACATTGGTGTAAAGGTTCATTTTAATAGAAATTGCTATTTAATAATCATTCATTAAAGAAGGAAATTCTCAATATAATTTATTGAGAATGTACTATGTACCATACTTATGTTATCTAATTTAATATTCCTAGCTGCCTGCAAGGTAGATATCTTTATTTTGAAGATGGCAAAACTGGTCAAAACAGAAATTATGCCCGGAAATAATAAGTAGGGAAGCTGGCGTTGACTCCAATCTAACTAACCACAAAGCCCACATGTGCTCTTTCCAGGACAGCATAAGAAATTGTTTAGAATGCATGATGAAAACAAGGTCAGGGATGTGGCTTCAAATGTGAGGGGCTGCCATGGATTGAATTGTGTCCCCCAGAAAGAGAGGTCAAAGTCCTAACCCCCAGTACCTCAAACCATGACCTTATTTGGAAATAGGGTTGTTACAGATGTAATAACTTAAGATGAGGTCATACTGGAGTAGGGTGGGCCCTTAATCCATTATGAGTTGTGTTCTTCTAAGAAGAGGAGAGAGAGAGAATGCTATGTGAAGACAACAGAGGCAACTGATAACAAGCCAGGAACATGGAGAATTGCTAGCTGTCACCAGAAGCTAGAGATAGGCAGGGAACAGGTTCTCCCTCAGAGCTTTCAGAAGGAACCAACCTTGATTTTGGACTTCTAGCCTCCGGAACTGTGAGAAAATAAATTGCTGTTGTTTTAAGGTATCCAGTTTGTGGAACCTCCTTAAGGCCCTAGGAAATGAATGCCGAGGGTAAAAGAGATTTACTGAGCCCAGGAAGAAAACCAGCCCCAAGACTTGTTGTTAGGCTGATGCTCTGCGAGCGGAATAGCAGTCACTTGTTATTTTCCCTTCATCCTTTGTGGTTGTACAGAAAACCCACACCATACCCAATTTGAGATTTAAAAGACATTTTCTGGGGTGCCTTCTCAGAAAGAAAAAATATGTGACTAACCAAAGTCATGGTTAAATTCTAATATTTTGTGCTACCCATATGTGTCACAAGGACACCGGGAGACAATGTGCTCTCTGAGGTCTCACTGGGGTCTCTTTGATGGTTGCTGTTGGCAACCAGTTCTACAAGAGGCACAATTGAAGGCCTAATTAAGGCAGGAGTCAGGAAGAAATTGCAGGTAATTGAGGTCAAACACAACTGAGGTCGGGCAGGTGACTGACATCCGATGTAGTCAAACTATGGAGATCAAGGTTTGACGCAGGCAGAGACAACAGGTGAGGCCTGGAGACTGATCACTGATGGAAATAATCAAAAGCAAGATCTGACAAGGACATTCAAGCTAGGTCAAACAATAAGTGTGATGGAATCTAAGATAAGTCTGAGGTTTTCATCTTCAGAAACCTAGTCTTCAATTGGCTCTTACTTTGGCCTGGAGATCTTCAATTGTTAAAAGGACTATAGTACCCGTGCCAGCCTAATGCGCTGTAGAGCAAGTTTACCTCCTTTATTCACACGAAATGCTGATATCTGACTCAGTCAAGAAGGAGAAACTTGCCTTCTGTGGAGAATGTGAATAGAGAATAGTATTATTGTCTTAAGAGCCTCACTGGAGAGAGGGGAAAGATCATCCACTTCCTGATGAAGTCATCCTCTGGGGATCTTCGAACAAAAACTGTGCTAAGAATGTGAATCTAAAGTGTAAATCATTCATATCTGTAATTTTATTGGTCATAACTTAGGTATTTCAAGATTTTTAAAAACCTGGCCATTTCTTTTTGTTCTGAAATTTCCCATGAGCCAGGAAAAAAATCAGCGAATGTTGAAGACTAGTCAATGAAAGCTGCTATCCACTCATTCAGCCCACAATATTTTCTCTAGCATCCTCTACCCAAATGTGACAGAAGTCTGAAAGAAATATTTATAATGCCTGTTCCCATGAGCAGAATTGAGGAAACACTGATAACAATTCAAAATAAAACAGAAACATCATTGTCCCCAGTACCCAGACTTGCTGATGGAGATTATTTATAGCTTGTCCCCATTTCGGCAAATAGGATTCATTATTATGTATCAGAGGAATCATTTTCAATACCTATGAGAACTTTCTATGAGCAATGTATCTGTAGGGGTAATTCTTTTAAAGGAGGTTAATGACATTAATCCCATTTTACAGACGGGAATAAAAGCAACTGGTTTATCATATTTTCTCAGGTCAGATAGTAAATCAATGCCTCATTAACATTCATTAGAATTTTCACTGCATTCAACTTCAAACTAAGCTCCTTCCCTAAGGCACTTAATTATTATCAAGAATTTTCTGGCATTCACTCCTCACTGATTCATATGTCGAACTGTTGAGCCCACATATGTGCTAGTGGCATAAGACCTGCCTGGAATGGTGAGTGGATCCACTAAGCCAGAATGTGGGAAATAGTTCGGGATCAGTGTAGGGGTAGCCTTTAATAACCATACTTAGTAATAGTGATATTTTTCGAGGGCTCCGTATGTGTGGGCACTGTGTTATACATTATATATGACCTGTTTATCACTCATAAGTTGCAATCTCAGACCCCCACTTTTAAAATGAGGAAACTGAGACCTAGGAAGCAATTTGTGTAAGGAATACAGCTAGTAAGCCAAAATAGAATTTGAAACTAAGCCATCTGAAGCCAGAGTTCATGGTCTTAATCACTAAGCCAGTGGTACTCAAATTTACTATGCATCTGAATCACCTGGAAAGCTTCTTAAAGCATGGATTGCTGGGCCTCCTCGCAGAGGTTTGATTGGGTCAGTGTGATGCAGTGTTAAAAATCTGCATTTCTAACCAGTTCCCAGAGGATGTTGTGGCTGATGATTCAGATACCACACTTTGAGAACCACTGCTCTAAGCGATACTTAATGTAATCATCTTTGACTGTCTCAGCATATCCTCGGAAGCCATTCAGAGTTTTCGAGCAAGTGGTAACCTTGTCAGAGTTCTTGCTTAGAAAAGATGAATCTGGCAGCTATGTGTGGGGTGCTAGAGGGCAGGTGACAGACCAAGAGTTTCCTAGTGAGAGTAAGGAGAAACAGAGATAGGGCAGTAGATGCTGGGAAATACTGGCCTGGTGGAGGGGACACAGAGGGTTTTCTAATTGACTGAGGATAAAGGGGCCATTAGAGGTGACTCTACTCTTTGGTCAGGGAGGCTAGAGGAATTATCCAGCCCTTCAATAGGGATTGAAAGGATAGAAGGGAATTCTGCCTTCTTATGTACTATGTCTCCTGCTTCCCCATAGTGTCCTGCTATTTGTTCGCTTTATTTATTGTTTTTGTGTATGATATTTCCACAGCATTTTCCTTCTTCCTCTTTACCTACAGGACCAGTGTAGCCTAAGGGCAGCTATAGACTCTTGTTGCCTTCTGAGTTGCTGTTCTTATCCCCGGAGGACCTCTGATTCTCCTACTCCCACATCAACTCCTCCTGCTGAGCTCTGCGCCAGGGTCTTAGTGAAGTCTACTAATCATGACTAAGTTTTTGGCTTCTGTGTTTTATCAGAAGCCCATCTGGGGAACTTACTGTCAGTGATGGAGGCCTCATCATCCATCATAAATGGTGTTCAAAATAGTATCTGTTTTTTAAGTTCAGAATTATTGTATTGGTTTTTTTGGTCTCACATTTTGCTTTTATGTATTTTCTTTTCCATAAGTAAAGGATGCATTTTTAAAACACCATTTATGAATATGCATCCTGAGAAAGCATTTAGTCTTCAATTTAAAACAAATTACCTTACCTTAAAAGTACAATTTTTTAAAAGTCCTTAGATTGATTTTTATAAACTAAAATAATAGGGAAGCTAGAGTAATAGGAAAGTTCTGAGAGTCTCTTTATTAAGTAAATGGTTTTACAAAACAATCCCACAGAATGTATCTTTAAAAGAAATTTCTGTTTTATACATGGAATCTTCCTAAAGTGAAGACAGGTATCCATAAGGAGGATACATTTGGCTGCGATAAACCAAAGGTTAACATTTATGACGTTCACCATTCTATTGTAAAATATTTGTTATCTGTGCCTTGATTATGAATGACAGTTTTTTTTTTTTCAAAAAATTGACTGAATTAGGTTCAGAATAGGTCTTTAGGATGAAAATGTAAATGCATGTCATTTAAATTCACTCACAGAATTCATGTGACCTTGCCTCCTACTTTTCTTAAAAATTTGAGACCATCTCCTAGGACTGCCACCCAGTTTCCTCCTCAATCCCTTTAAACTTCCTTAAAAACTTCAGAATCTTCTTCTGTTTATCTTTAGATGGAGAAATAGTGCTTCTCTTTTCTGAGTCCAGCCTCTCTCTTTCTCCCAGGTCTTGCCCCATCCATCCATGTGCACTGATCACTTCCTCTGCCTCTGGCTCTTTCTTCCTCAGTCCCTGCTTATCTCCCATCAACCTTCTCTGTCCTATCCTTTGACACCAAAAGTTATGTCTTACAACTTAAAAAAGGAACAACCTTATTGCTCTGCCTCCATTTTTAATATGCTGATAGCAAAAGTGAGGAAAGAAAGAAGGGAGCCCTGGAACATATTGAGAGGTAGGGAGTCTTGATCCACTTGGGGGGACAAAGAAAGGAGCCCCTCTGAATTGTAACATGTCTAAGCAGCTGGGTTGGGAAGACTTGAAATCAGACTAACAGAAAGCAGGGCAGCCAGCCCCTCACTAAACTTAGACCTGGAAATTCCATGTGGAGTTGATTCATCTTGGGGTACTTGCTTGAGGCTTCTGTTCACTCAGTTGTGAATAGTGGTGACATAGGGAGCAGAAGTAAAAAGAAGCTTGAATAGTCCCATGTTCCCTAAGGCGGTGTTGGGGTCCTATCTCTGAGAGCACAGATCCACTTTCTCTGTGCTCTGAGTACCCAGAATGGACAGTATTTCTCCTTTGGGCAAGACTCAACAACTGGCTTTAACCCCGGAACATTTTTAGAGAATGTCCTCTGTCTGTCACCGTGGGGGTTTGCAGAGGTGGGATTGTGACAAAGACGGAGCCCATGTACAGTCGTGATTAAGGAGCACTTTCCTCCAGTCACACTGGCTGGGTCCGCATTCTGGCAAAGCCATTTCCTATACATTATGTTGGCCAAACTAATTAACCTCTTTCCATTTGCTTCCCTATCTATAAAACAAGGAAAATAATAGTACGCACTTCATGATTATTGTGAAGATTTAGTGAAACAATGTCCGTAAACTTTAAAACAACATCTGGCACATAGTTACTCCTCGATAACTGTTAGCTATTATATGAAATACATATTCCAGAACAATAAATTCCTACCTGATCATATATGTGTGCGTGCGCGCGCGTGCGCGCGCACACACACACACACACACATTCTATATTAAATGCTACTATTTTCATAAAGCCTTTTTCATTTCTTTCCTTTCTTCCTTCTTTTGCTTAGCAAATATTTGGTAAGGACCCACTATCTTCCAGGCACAGAGGATATGGTGATCATCAAGGTGGACCCAATCCCTGCCCTCATAGAGTTGTTGAACAGACCATTTTGGCAAAGCACTATAAACTTTATGATAAGAGAGGCACGGGGCCTAACAGGCGAATACACGAATGAATAAATTATGAATGGATGTTTCTAATTACATAAATAAATTTTTATTTATTATTTAGTTATTATATAATTAAATTATATAATATAATAATATTATTTAGTTAAATAAATATATACATAAATTTTTTAAGTGTTTTGATACTGAAAATAAGTAGAAATTTCTTCAAAACCTGTGCTGGTCTCTTTTTAGTGCCATTTCGGCTATGAATCATAACTTCTCCAAGGCCCAGAGTGATTGTGGGTCTGCATCCAACTGTTGTTAATCGTCTAAACAGGTAGCCGGGATCCAGGTAGAGCAAAAGATCCAGATGAAGGAGATATATCAATATCCTTCCAAAGATAGGTCATAGGAAGTAATTACTATCTGCCTCAGTTCCCAGCCTTCTCACTTTTCCTACTCTTTCATGCTGAGATTCACTGGCCAGGGATTGTTCTTTTTAAAAATCTGTTTCAGGCTCTATTGGAAGCTGAACATAGCAGGAGAAGCATTCAGGCCCATGATGAATCAGAGCCAGACACAAATAGAAGGCTGTGGACTCTGGGGCTTCAAAGGGAGACATTTGGGGCAGTTGTGTGCCTGGAGGTGCTGCTTGCACTTGCTAAGAGCCAGAATCCAAAGGAGGCAGCTTCTGCACCATGCATAAACAAGGGAAGTGTGTTCCTAGCATTCCTCTGGGAACCCGGGGCAGCTCAGATTACCCATTCCCCAGACGCAGTTTCCTTTCACTGGGGCATCTTATATTAAGAGGTAGACCAAGGGGTACACTTCCAGAGTGGTGCTTGGGGGATATTTGTAGTGGGCGTTGCATGATTCATTCTCCCAACACAGTATAGAAGACTTACTCCAGAGGATATTATATATTTAAAAAACAGCATGAAAAAGAGGAAATCTGACTTTCCCCCACATATTCCAAAAAATGTAAAGCAGTTGTTTTCTAAGTCTTTAAAGTGTGTGTGTGTGTGTGTGTGTGTGTTGTGTGTGTGTGCACATGCACGACCCCAGTAGGTAAGGAAGCAATCCCAGCATAACATTCATTTTCTACCTGGAATATTATGGAATCAAATCTGGATTAAAATTGGTGGTTTTTTTCAGGTTCAGAATCTGTTGTCTTTTTACCTTAGCCCCTGATGTTAGTGGAAACTTTGTGTATTTGCCTGTAGAGGGAATTCAGGATGAGACTGTGAATACCTAAAACTCAGCTTTGCATGATCCAAAGCATCAATAGGCTCACCACCGGAAAGCCAAATTTCTAAGACCAAGCCCAATAGTCCACTGGAAATTGAAAAACCCAAATTACTAATGAGAGGGGAAGAACCCACGTACTCACTTCACTCCAGCAGATCAGAGGACTGCCCGTCCTGCAGGAACACTGAAGTAGAACAACAGTGGGCTCAACGTGTGTGTCCTGATTAGTCTTCTCCCTTTACCGGCCCAGTCACTCACCTCAGGCCAAGTACCTGACCTTTCTGCTCTTTAGTTTCTTCACAAAAATAATGACGATGATAATAATAATAATATCCATCCCTCATGGTTGCTGGGAAGGTTAAATGAGATTTTAAACATATATGTGAAATAGATGTTCTAACACTTAAGATTTTAAAAAGTGTTTTTTAGAAACATTATCCTACTTGATACTTCTGTGAAACATCTGGCTTTGTAAAGTCATGTATCATAGAATTCTGAGTGTGATGTTCGTGTTCTGCTGTTCTCTAGGTCATATATCTAAGAGAATGAGGCAATTCTCATAAGCCACGGTTCCAAAGGCATAGGTGAATGTGGAGTTCCTGCTTTCACTAGAGAAGTGCTTTTGCAAAACTTTGGCATTTGGCCACAGCCCAGTTGTGGCCAGCCACACAGTTGAGTAATTTCTTTTTTTTTTCTGCAGTGTCCACAAAATCTCCAGTGAATGAGTCTTCTATGTGAAAAGTCTTTAAAGCACACGGTAACTATGTGATAATTAATACCAGATAGTATTTGGAAGCATTCAGAAGAGCCTATTGGGTATTTTAATAGCCCAATGTCTGCCCCATTCAGCTGGTTATGGATATCTGCAGAGGGGATGCCTCTGTGGGCCTGCCTAGAATAGAGGGGTTTGGCCCTTCCAGGAGCGGGGTGCAGGCTCTCTATATGGACGCCAGGGCTGCTGCCTAGTCCTATTGGCTGTGGCCAGACGTGAGGTAGGGCCAACTGATGGTTGTCTGCAGGGCCTCCACAAGCCCTTTCCTATTTAAAAACGGTACAAAAAAATGCATCAGCAAAAAACCACGTAAATGTCCCCAGAAAGAAACTCATAAACAATTTTCCATTTTTCTCACTTCTGAGGGCTGTGGACATTCATTCATTCATTTAGCAAATATTTATTCAGAGCTTACACTTCTAGGTTCTGCAATACAGCAACAGATAAAACAAACAAAATAATCCCTTCCCTCATGGAGCTTTTATTCTAGTGGGGGAGGAAAATGACAGACTTTTGTTTTTAAAGAAAATTATGCAGTATACTAAAGCAGGGATGAGGGATAAGGAGTGCAGAAAGATGTGTGGTTTGCAATTTTCAACAGAAAGATTGGGGACGACCTCACCCAGAAGACAACATGTGAGCAAAGATGTGAACAGAGTGAATTCAAAATCCATAGGCCTCTAGGGAAGAGTATTCCAGATTGTGGGAACAGTAACTGCAAATTCCCTGAGGTGAGATCATGTCTGCGAATTCAGGGAATTCCATCAAATTCATTTATTAAATCTGTGTTGAGAGCAAACTCCATGCCAGGCCTCAGCTGCAGGGGCCACAGAGGTAAAAGAACATGGCTCCTGCTCTGAAGGCGGGTGCAGTCGGGAGTGCCCCATATCAAGGCTTAATAAATACCAACCTAAAACCAACCATGGAGCTCCAGCTCTGCAGCCAACCCCAGAACACTTCTTACAGAACCACAGTCGTGTTCCTGCCAAAACAGAAGGCAGGAGCAGTGGTGCGCTCAGCGGGAAATATCAAACCCTGGGTTGCCTCAGGATTCAAAGAAGCTTCGCAGCACATCACACCAGAGTAGGGTAAGAGCCCCCACATTACTGGCAGGAGAAGAACTTTTCCATAAGAACAAGGCACCCTAGCAACATAATACCATTTTATTATTCAGGGTCTGACAGCAAAGAATACACAGAGGAGGCAGGGAAAGCT
Source organism: Zalophus californianus (assembly GCF_009762305.2). Classification (NCBI taxonomy): domain Eukaryota; kingdom Metazoa; phylum Chordata; class Mammalia; order Carnivora; family Otariidae; genus Zalophus; species Zalophus californianus. The sequence goes on from NC_045598.1 coordinate 61,815,146, forward strand.
TTGGTGTTGTATGAGGAGACAAAAGGTCCCAGAGGTTTAGCATACATTCACTTAAAACAAAACAAAACAAACAAACAAAAAAAACATCGCTTGTAATTTTGTAACCTCCTTAGGGTGTTTCAGATGGTTTGTGAAGATCAATGTTCTACATGTTCAAAGAGTTTAGGGAGTTTTCAAATCTTTCCATTCAGACTGGCCTGTCATAAAGAACAAAGGAATATGGAGTTTCTTGCAGGGATCTGAATCCACACAACAGAGCCTGGAGATGTTCAATCAACAGAGATGGCCTTTGAACTTTCCTCAGTCCAAAAGGGGAAACGAATATATTACTCTGTAGGCACCTATCAACTTGCCGCCTTTATCTTCTGTCACTAAAATTGGTTTTGTAATTTTTACTTCTGTAGCCACGCAGGGGCCACTATTATAAAATAGTGGTTAAAAGCTTGGGCTCAGATGGGCCTGAGTTCAAATTCAAGTTCGACTACTTATAAGCTGTGTGACCTGAGGCAAGTTAGTTGAGCTTTCTAAGTCTCAAGTGTCTTTTCTACAGGATGAAAATAAGACTATCGCCTCCTTCAGAATGTCGCAGTGAGCGTTAAGCAAGAATGCGATTTGTACAAGTCTGATATATGGTAAACATGGAACAAATGTACACTATATTTCTTTTCTGTTTTCCCATTAGCTCATGTATTTTAGTCTTTATTATTCCTCTTCTAAGAGGAGCTACTAAAATGAAAGAGGAGTGGAGATCCTACTTTCATTGAGATTGCATTGTTTGGCCCAAAGGGGGAAGACAGCTTAGAGAAGCACCACATATAGGGCTTATCTATTGCTCCAAAGGAGAGGTTGATAAACTGTGCCCCACGGGCCAAATCTAACTCTCTGCCTGTTTTTGTAAAGTTTTTGTGAACACGGCCACATTCATTTGTTTACATATTGTCTATATCTGCTTTTGTGCTACAATAGCAGAGTTGAATAGTTGCAACAGGGACCCTATGGTCTGCAAATTCTAAAATATTTACTATCTGCCCCTTTACAGGAAACATTTTCTGACCGCTGTTCTAGAAACTTAAAAAATCCAATTTTTTCAAGTCACATAGCTCTGAAACTGCATACGTCGGAAACTCATCTCCCCAGTGGAAAAATAATAAGGCTGCCTTCAAGAAGTCTACACATTTTCTTCAACTGGCCAATGCCAGGTGCTATGTGAGGCCCCCAGGGACAGAGATTCATAAGGCAGCATCCCTCCTGATAAAGAATCCACAGCGCACTTGTTGATCAGATGAATATGCACAAGAGGCAAGTTCTCCGGATGGTGAGAACAAATGTCTCGGGCAGCACTGAGGCCACTGTGGTTCCTGCTTCCTTTCCATACGGCCATCACCTTTATCCCAGAAGCCAAGTTTGAAGAGAGACTCTTTGTGGTGTCCCATTGCACTTTCATGTCCGTAAGACTGTACTGAAAACCACTGAATGGTTGAGGATACCCTAACAAAGAACCATTCGCGTATTTCTCTGGCAATGATGTGGAGGGTGGAATAGGCTAGACAGGAAACAGGAATAGGGAGCCTTTGGCAGAGGTCACTGTTCCAGTAACAGGGGAATGCAGGCTGTTCTTGGGCAATGGCTAAAGAAATGGAAGGAGGCTGGCCAATGAATCAGAGGTTAAATAAAGATAAGCACGAGTCAAGTTGCAAGGGAGGAATCACTATTCATTCATTTAATAGATATTTATTGGATGCCTAGTTCATGACAATTAGTTTAAGGCACTGGGACTCGAGACACAGTAGTACATGAGACAAACAAGTCCCTGCTGTCATGAAACTTACATTCTAGTCAGAGGAGGCAAGCCATCTTAATATGGGCTCCTCCAAAAAACAGACCATGAGACAAGGATTCGAGTGAAAATTATTTTTCTGGGATATGATCTCAAGCACAGTGAAGGAAAGAAAAGTAAATAAAGGGGTATGTTAATGAGTAAGCCACTATTGTGAGCAACTAAGTCTTAATTTCATGTTGTATCCTCTGAGGGTATAGACCATGTCTCAGAATTTTCCCAACAAGGAGCAAGGATGCTGGAATATTTATCCACCAACTCTTGTTCCTCACTGATGGAGGCTCATTTGGGTGGGTGGGAAGGAGAATTAGCTATCCACCTCTCCCCTCCCTTTAAGGACAGACACAGGAAAACTTGAGCATGTATAGAAAATTCTAAAGGTGACTTCCCAAGTAGATCGAGGCAGAGTATTATATCTGGCTACACAGGTGACAAACAATGAACAAATACCCAAGAAAATGAGATGGTGGCAAGTATTATGCAGGCAGTTAGAACAGGCTGATGGGATAAAGAGTGACTGGAAGGCTAGTTTAGATGGGGTGGTTAGAATGATGAAAACAAGGAGGGGCCTGGGAAGCAGCATTCAGCAGGGCAAAAAAAGGAAGTGCAGAGTTCATAAGACAGGAAAAAGAGGAGAAATAGAAGGCCTCTGTTGTGGACACAGGATAGGAGGCAGGGGAGAGTGTTACGGGCTGAAGTCCCCCGGTAGGTAGAGGCCAAACCACAAAAGCTTCATCAGCCAGAACAGGGCATTAGAATGTCATCTGAATGTTTTGGGCAGTCACTGAGGGATTTTGAGCAGGAACATGATATGATCTGATTAACATTTTTAAAAGTTCATCCTGGTTACTCCTCTTCCCTTCCCCTTTCTTCCTAAATGGTTTAGTCCAAAAGCCATCAGTCAGGGCTGAGCAAGGTTGACTTCTCCACCTTGTGTGGATGTGGAACAGGTTGTCTGAATCCAAGTAGGGTACAGAGAATGTCCATGTGGATGGTGAGAGTGGTGGGTGGCAGCTGCCTGGCCTGAGGTGTCAGAGCGAGAGTGGGAGGAAGGAAGGTTTTCCGTGAGGGTTAGGGGGCTACCCAGTCAAGATGCTAGAGCCCAGGTATGGTAAGGAAGGCATCCATATGGGATAGAAACCTGGTATGGGAAGTCAGAGTCCAAGCTTGGGAAGGAGGACATCCGTGAGAGGGGTCAGTGAAGCAGTGACCCCACGTGACGTGTCAGAGCCCATGCACAGGGGAAGGATGTTCATGCAGGGAGATGGTGGCCACAGTGGTTCAATGCAGATTGAGCAGGGTGTCAGTTACGGGAAGGTGCCTGGTGTGGGGAAGGTGGAGCATGAGGGTGGTGCAGAGAGTATAAGTGTAGGCAGCCCTGTGCTAGTGACTGGAACCCACACAGGGTGAGGAGAGCATCACATGGGGCACAGCTCAGTGCTGAGTGCTGGGGCCCAAGGTAGGTGAGGAGGCACTCGCTTGAGGCAGACAGGTGGGAAATAGCCCAAAGTAGGGTGTCCGAACACAAGAGGGTGAGGGAAGCAGCCACATGGAAACAACAGTGGAGCCCACGTGGGGTAAAGGAAGACGTCCACACGTGTGTTGAGGGATGGGGGTGTGACAGCACCGAGATTTGTACATTTGGGAGCAATGATCAAACAAGTAAATATATTAAGGATAATGGGAACCAGGTTTCTCACTGTCGGAGAAGGGCATTACAAACATGGAAAGGGAGAAAACTAGAATGGACCCTGTGATGTTAGATTAGCCTGGAGATAAAGGTATGAATGTATGATTTGAGGGTGGTGGGAGAGGTCTAAATGTATTTACCCATGGATGTATATACATGCATGTTCTTCACCTCTACCTGCTCAGTGAGAGGGTCTGGGAGCAGCAACACTTCAACAAGAAACACACCAAGCACCTAAATCTTGATTTCTTACTACTGTTCTTCACAAAAAGGAAGCAGTGTACTTCGGAGAAATGGCAGATTTCAAGGCTGGGACAAGGAATGCACAAAATAGGCCTGGAAGGTCTGGTGCCAGAAAGTAAAGAGATACTCAAAGATGAGTATATATCAAAGGGACAGCTTAAAGGGGCTCCTGCTTGCCAACTCTAAGATAATTTAAGCATCAAAATAATGACAGTAACGTTATAATCCATTGAATAAAATAAGAACTTTAAATCCATATAGATATAAATAAATGAAGATATTGAAATTTGGTTGAGATATGGAATATTTATATAGTCTCAAAGTAACTCCCCACAAAATACTTATTCATTATAAAAAGAATCATTTTGTAGTAGAGGGTCCTGTCAGACACCACCTTAAATCAACTAATGAAAATTAAGAACACAATAACGAGATAAATGAAAATGTGATGGGATACAATGAAGGGAACACAGCATCGCTTCTGTGATGCTTCTCACCAAAAATATATAAGTTTAATTTAATCATTAGTAAACCTCAAATAAAACCAAATTCAAGGATATTCTGAGAAATAACTGGCTTGTCATTCAAAAATGTTCAGAGTCATGAAACTCAAGTAAAGACTGAAAAACTGTCTCCAATTGAAGGAAATTAAAGAAACAGAACAACTATATGCAGTATGTGATTCCGAATCCCATCCTTTTGCTGTAAAGAACATTACTGAGATAATGGGCAAAACTTGAATGGAGCTTGAGAGTAGATGAAATCAAATTATTGTATTAGGCTATATAGGACAATGTCTTCATTTTAGAAATATACTAAGGTATTTGGGAAATGATAGGCATCAGATTGGCAACTTACTCTCAAATGGTTCAGGATTTAAAAAAAAAAAAAAAACTGTACCATTGCTGCAACCTTCCTTCATTTTGAGATTGTTTCAAAATGAAAAGTTAAAATTTTATATATTCACTTTGGCCATTTGATTTCCTAGGTCTTTGCACATGCCCCAACCTATCCCTAACCCAGAAGTCCCCTACCCTCGAGAACCCCTGCTTGTCCTTCATTTCCTCTGTGAAGGTAGGGTACCCTTTATAGTATGTACTGTGTCCCCAAGCATTGAAGTTTACCTGTACATGTCTACATTTCTATTTACCCCAAAGGGTAGAGTCCATGTCCATCACACTCACACCTGTGTTCCTAGCACTTTGCACTGCACCTGGCGTTGTGCTTGATAATCAACCACGGAAAGAAGGAGAAAGACAAAGTTATAGTTATAAATTTGGAATATTTTCTAGAGCTAACCGAGTTAAGAAAAGCAGATGATTTGTATGCTGCCTGGCTTGTGTTTGAATTACAGCTGTGTGATCCTGGACAAGACTTAGACTCCTTTTCCACACATGTAAAACGGGTTGTTAGACCGAGCAAACGTAGTAAGATTTGTAAGGCATCTAGCAGAGTCCCTGACACTTAGCAGGTAGGCAACAAATTTTTGTTTCCCCTTTCTCCTTAAAAATAGGAATAAAAAATTATCAAAGAAGACTAGAAGTTTAGAACTCCAGGTTATCTCCTGACTTCACGATAGCTTTGTTATATGAACTTGGATAAGTCATTTCACTTCCCAAGGCTTCAACTTCCTTCTTGGTAAAATGGGAGGTGGGAAAATGGAGAGTGAGAGGTGAGCTTTTTTTTTTTCTTTTCCTCCCCTCTCCTCTCCTTTCTTCTCCTCTTCTCTTTTTTCTTTTCTTCTCTTTTCCTCAGCCAAGTTATTTATCCACAATTCTCAGGTCATTAACTCTCAGCACTTCACTTTCTTTTCTTTGGTCTTTTATTTGGGTATAACTTACATATGCTTGGTTCTTTTATGTCCATCACAGTCCCAAGATCTCCTAGTTCTAAAGTTTAAAATACATTCCCTTTTTTGGATGATGATACAGAAGGTGAAGGATAAGAGAGATTTTTGCTGTATTTATTTATTTTTTATTTTTATTTATTTTTTTTTGTTTTTGCTGTATTTAAAGGACGGTCCTCAGTTTTAGCAGTCAAGGCATGCAAAGTCTCCCTCCTACTGGACTGCACAATTCCTCATTTATACCTGCTGAAAGTATAGGTAAATTGAGAGGCGGTGGTATTGTTAGGTTACTGTTGAGCGCATTAAAAATTTATGAACCATCAAGGAACTAGCACACAGTTTCAATTCTTGCTGCATTTTTCCTTATTCATAATTATTTTCCTAATTGCTTTTTCCCTTAAAAATGGGGGAGCCGAGACCTTGGATATTTGCCTAATGGCTCAAACAGAGCCATGACCCATTGCCAAGTCTTTCAGGCCTTTTATAGCCTGGGGATATTTGCCATTGAAAGAAAGCCGATGGGTTTGATTTTCCTGAAAGAGATATTTTGCACTGACCTCTGGCCCCATTAAATACTTTGGCCATTGCCCATTCACTGTAATGGGAGCAATAAATTTGTTTTAATTTAGGATGTCATCAAGTAGGGGATATTGACAAAGACAAAACAATGTTCTGAAAACAGCCAGGATGAAATCATGAATAAATAAATATGTTGAACTTAGCTGAAAAATTAACAAATGCTTATTCATAAGAGTCTGACTGGACTATTTCAAAGTTAGGCCAAAGGTGATCCCATTTCTAATAGAAATGTCGTCTTTCTCTTTTGGCCAGAGAAAAGGTGGGCTGCATAGACATTGCAAAGCATAGAAAGGCATTTATCCTTTGTGACAGATCTGTTTTAAATAGATCTATTTGTTTTCGGCTAAATGCCAAAAGGAACAAGCCAGATGACTCTAGTAGCCTTTTCTGTGGCAAAGCATTTATTTTCCTTTCTAAACACCTTTATTAGGGAATCACAGCAGGCTGTTTCTCTGCCTTTTCTTTCTATTAGTCCCTTAGATTAGTGTCAAAGAACTGAAATTCTGGTTAGATGTTACCTGTATGTGATTCATTTTGAGTGAAAGAAATGACTTTTAACTCAGATACATTCCTCTTGAGGAAGGGGATAAAGGTGCATATGCCATTGATCCCCTTGCAATTATTCTTTCATAAGTAACATCATTCTGACAGATGGCCAGAAAAAATCCTAACAAACCACAAAGCATATTTGCAAAGCTGTGAGGCCTTGAATGGTGTTGACTTTGCAAAGTCCAAATGACGAAATCTTCTAGGGTTACCGGTAGCCTGAAGGCATCTTTAGCTGCATAAAAACTAATTGGACCAACTTGAAGGCAAGAAAGTTGTGCCTGAAGGCTTTAATCACACGAGTAACCTAATGGTTTTCTGTTCAACATAGCCAGGGCACTGTTTAGGAAGATGAATCCATGCATGCAGCTTAGGAAACCTTGCACAAGATCAGAGGGTTGTGGGGAGGCATAAGCATCTCATTTAGAAAGCTTAGCGTGTATGTCTCAAGTTTTGGCATCCTCGCACATGGACAGGTAAGCCGTTGTTGGATAGGGGAAAGTAAAACTTTTTTAACAGATCTAACCAAGCAGGACATGAGAAAGCTGATTCTGGTTTCTCTATGATGATGAAAGGTATTTCTCTATGAGGAATGTAGTGTTGGTCTTTATATGCAGAGGGTCCAAAACTCTGTAACTCATGACTAATTCAGGGAGCTCCCCAAATGGTAACAGACCAACATGTTTGACATGTGCTGCTATTAAATGTGGTGTGCTTTACAAGAAAGAGCATGGACTGGAAGTCAAGATATTTTGTTCAAGTTCTGGTTCTGCCCCTTGTTAGCTCCATGAGTTACTGCAGATTATTCAAACTTTGAGCCTGGTATAGGATGGAAGTAAAAATAATGCCTTCCCAGATACTTCGTGGGGGTTTTATAAAAATGCTCTAAGCTAATCAGTATAAAAGTATGTGCCAACTACAAAGCCCTCTACAAATCTAAGAAATCATTTATTATATCATTATGGTAGAACTTAATGTTCTACGTCTCTTTGTTCTTATTTAGTTGTTTTAATTTAATTTACTCTTGCTTTCAAGCCATGCAGACTCTATTCATTTGCTATAATTCACCAAATCAAAGTCCCCGGCTCTGCAAAACCCACACTTGGAAGAATGTGATAAAAATGGTTTCTTTTGGACTAGATGCCCACCTGATGTCTTCTCTGGAATGTAATTCAGTCAGAAGCAATTATGGCACTAGCAGAGATTCTGAGAATTCATGAAATCCCACAGCCAAAACCATGATTCATTGCTCCAATACCAAAAGCATTTGGCAGGCTGTAGTTTGGAAGCCACAATGCTGGCTGCTTCTGAGGCTCTAAATGGGGCCATCTGAACTCGTTGTGGCCCTCCCCTGCTCCCACAACTCTGGAGAGAAGACATCAGATTTCCCCAGACTCTCTTTAGACAGTATTTTTCTTACTTCCTCATGGGCCTTGCTTAGCAATATACCTTTCTGGATTAAGAGATGACAGAGTGTTTTGGAGTTTTTCTCCACCTCTCAGGCATTACAACATGAATATTCTACAAATTTATCTTCTATAAAAACTTTTGCAAAGCAGCTCAGGAGTTTTTAGTACCAGCCTTACACAACCTGTCATTCAAATCCTTAATGATGGGTTTATGTGAAAGCGATTTCTCCACACTTTTCCTTTGCTTCATCTTAGATGGCAGTGTGGTTCTTCCTTTGAAATAGACCACAGAAGAGATGGTTCCTTCAGGCAAATATCAGGGTTCAGTGACTACTTGAAATGAAATGTGTATAGACAAAATGCGGCAAACACCACCTCGAGTAGTAACAGTAATGGGTAGCCAGGTATGCTGTGGCATATATGTGGAAATTGGGCATTCGGCCCTGGCCAAATCGCAGACACTTCAGGTAAGGAAGATAAAAATCTTCTGCCTAAGTGGGAAATGTAATCTCACTCTGCCTTTCCAACATACGAAACCAGTTTCACAAAGTCTATATGGTTCATGAATCCCTTCCAAAGAATCATAGAACATAAGAAATGGAGGGACCTGGAATGTCACATCATTTGGATCCCTCTATGGAACCCACAGCCATGAGGTACCCCAGCCATACCTCAAAAATTTCCAGGGATGGGATGGGACAATATCCCCTTCTAGAACAACCCAATCTATTTTGGGACAATTCTAACTTCAGGAAATATGATATTTTCTTTTAACTATTCCCAGTGTCTAAGCCTCAGCTTTTACCCTTTTACCCTACTTGAAGTCTTTATCAGTTCTTCACTTATTTAAGCAGTGACAATTCAATCTAACCACTTGTCATCTGGCACAGATCTCCCCTTCTTACTTCCAAGCAATCAGGAGAAACTCTGTCCAGTATCTGCGGGAATCCAGATGTATGTTCTTGCCTATGAATTTCCTCTCTAAATTTATCCTCAACAAAAAGAAATAAAGCAAATCTAACATGATGTTTCTTTCTTACTGAACCCATGGTAGCTTCTAGTAATCAGTGCTTTTTTTTTTAAGTGTACATAAAAACTCTGTTTTAATATTCCTTTCTGGAGTTTTGCCTAGAATGTACATTAACCCACTAGTTTAGTTTATAGACTCTGCCTTACTCCTGCTCTGAAGAATTGAAGCTATATTTGGGTGTATTCTATCAGCTAGCACTTTCTGCACTTTTCATGGCTCTTCTGTAATCTTACATACGTATTGATTTACTTTTCTTTGGATAATACTTTTTGCTTAATGTGCTTGTCTGAACATTGTTATCTCTGCATTCCTTTCAGCCAACATAGCCTCCTAGTTTAGAATGTTCTTATCTTTGCTCAGGGTGCGTAAGTCCATTCACAGACCACGTGACTGACTATAAACATGCTAGCCTGTGCCTACCAACCATGGTCTGCTTGGCATGCACACACGAAAATACAGATTATGTATTTTGGATTTTAGTATGAACTGGCCTAATTAGCTAACAATCTACTAGGTAGTCCATACCCATAAAGCTTGGATTGAAAAGCAGGAAATATTTTTTGAATTTTAGTTCTGCTCTTCATTTTGGATAAATTATTCATTCCCTGATGCACCTTTGTAAGAGACAATGGCTGATGATTGTGTTTATCTTTACACATACACCACAGAGCTAATTTGAACTATTTAGCCTAAAATGACTGAAGCCTTTTTTAGTACTTAAATAAGATGTATTGATATAATGGCGTAATGTGCAAAAACTAACCTAAAGATTCTGTTGTTCTCTTTAAAGGAGAAAACATCATGATATTCCCATTAAACATATGCATAAAATTACCCATATAATATTCTATATCATTCATATATATGCCATATATATATATGTGTCATATATATATGACATATAGCATCCTCTTAGCATAAGGAAGGCTACCTAGTTGACTAGTAATATCGATACACTGCAAAACTGAGTGCTTTTCTTACCTGTCATTAGTTCACATTTACTTTCATTGAATTTGTGGGGCAGCGGCATCACTGGACATGCCGATTTTCACTGACCACAACTTCAGCAAACACAGCTCCTGTCCTGCTGGCGTGTCTCTTAAACTCCGGGCTTCTGTGAAACTCCCGCTGAAGGCTGGATGCGCATGGGTTGAGGACAACTAGTTCCATTGATCAGGGTCTGGTTTCCTCTGCTTTGTTTGACCTGGGCGTGCTTAGCTTCCATCTGTCTGTCATCCTAGAGCAGTATCCAAAGCCAGCCCATGTAGTATCTCTTGGGCAGGAAGGTTAAGTCCCCTGGCATGAACTGCATTCAGCGACTGAATAAATAAGACAGCTTGGAGAGGGCTTTTATTCATAGGAAAGCAGATAGCCTTTCTGATGATAAAATATTTATTCCCTATTATCTTGTTGTTGCCAAGACTACTATGGACAGCACATTTCTTAAACGGAGCTAGAGTGCTAAAGAGGCTTTAGTAAGTAAATTTTAGGGTATTAGTAGGATACATTTTATTTTGAAAAATATCTCGAATGACATTCTATTGCCCAGAACTGAGTGTGATTTACCACTTAATGTCGATTGAGATAATACCATGTCCCACTTGAAGTCAATACTTTTTCTTTTTTTTTAATCATTGCTTTCCTCTAAGAACTTCACTTTATTTCTTCAGAAAGTGAGGCCAAACATGTGGTCATTTTAAGGCAGCTAAGTAAATTAAGCAGTGTGAATTTATATTAGAGTTTAGAAAAATCTAACTTCTTCAAATGAATATTTTGTAATAACTCTGTTTTACACACTTTAATTATCTTAACTATTTACAAAGTACCAGCTAAGCCTCGTGGGGGATCCAAAGATGTCAGACAGGATCTCTGACCTCCAGGATTATTGTTTAGTGGGGTTCACTACATACAAATACAGATGGTGCTACACCAAGGCAGACTCTGATAAGCACTGTGGTAGAAGTATGAAGTACTAGAGGGGTATGAAATGCTGGGTGGGGTTTCCAAGAAGACTCTGAGAAAATGTTGCCTTTGAGTTGGACCTTGACAATTAATAAAAGTAGGTAACGTTTATTGAGTGCTTCCTAAATGCTAGCACTGTTCAAAGTATTTTAAACTTATTAATTCTTTAGTTCTTGTGATTAACTTTATAAGCCAAGTTTTGTTATAATTCCCATTGTATAGTTGCATAAACTGACATGGACACAAGAGAGACCACAGATATATAATTCACTGACAAATGTGATTCGATATTAGGGTGAAGGTTTCAAAGGCTTCAGGTTTTGAGTCTGAAGAAGTAAAAAGGAAGCAACCCCATTAACCACTATGGTAAAAGAGTAGAAGTTGGAGGAAGTGAAGGATTAATGAGGGCTGGGAAACAGGAAGAAATTCCCATTTGAATAGTGGATAAGCACGCAAGCTTTGGAATCTAAAAGCCTTGGGTTTGAACCATAGATGAGCCAATTATCAAACCTGTGTGACAAGTTACTTAATTGCTCCAGCCTCAGTTGTCTTACGTGTAAAATGACAGAAATGATTTGGTAATGATAAGGATTAAGTGAGATGAGAGAGGTAAATGCTTACTACATCAAGATCATGCAATAAATATTATCGCCATTATCTCTTATAATTACCATTATAACAATAGCAATATAATAATAACAATATCTCTTGGCATGTGGTTTCTTGATATTATTACTAAGATAATAATGTTCTGGTTATTAGTTCCTTTTAAATAAGGCTTACAATGATACTAACTCAGGTTTTAGATTCATCACTCCTTTTTATTACACTTAATCATCAAAACAAACTGGAAATTATTTATGTACTTTTCCCATTTTACAGATAAATCAACTGAGGCTGAGAATGGGTGGCATGCCCTTTGTAGCCTCCCTGGAAGAGCCAGGACTCACACCCAAATCTGACTTACTCCAAATAATTCTGAACTCTTTCCCAACTAGTCACTTGTAGCATTAAAAACACCTTTGTATCACTTTGTCAGTTTTCTGGGATCTATGCCGAGTAAATAAATTATGTTTTATAAAAATGTTATTAGCAAACCACCACCATGGTTTTCATAGTGTGAAATCATGTGTTTCTCGGAATTTTCTAGTGGACAATGTTCCTCTGAAGGCCTGTCTTTGGGGGAGATGACAAGAGGTCTCCAGTTCTCACCCGTTGACAAATATGGTAAGTATATAGATTGTTCAGACTGATTAAGGGACCTGCCCCTAAGAAGGTGATATTTATTTGATGACAAGGGAGAAAAGATTCTGTTTTATATAATACCAAGAAATGGCGGATGCTTTAAAAATACTATATTATAAAAGTAAGAACTTTGATCTTATTAGTCTTATATAACTCAGCATTTACCTTTGAGTTTAATAATGTGTGTGCATAAGTGTGTATTTGTACAAGTATATCAGAGTGTGTGTGTACGTGGAAGAAGATACAACTCTCCTCATGAAAACAATCACCTGCATCTTGTGATATTCCAAACACCTTGTTGCCACCTTACTGAGTTCACTGCCTCTAAGCCCCACATCGCAAGTAGGTCAGGAGGAGAAAAACAAGAGAGGAGTCTCCACAATTACATCATATGCTGGGGGAGCTCTTCCCCTTTAACAAGTACCCAAGGGTAAAACGTAAACCCAGCCATCCCCTCAAAAAGCTAGAGAGGAGGTGAAGGTATCATTGATGGTTTCCATTTTGCACAGGACTACTGTAGAAGGAATTAATAAAGCTCTTTGAAATAGTTAACACAGTTCTGTGCAGCCCCTGGAAGCCAGAGGCTGGGTAATCACCCTTATCATCAGCTGCCATATTAATGTGCGAGGCCTGTAATGTCCTTTTTCCAACCTCTAAGCCTGAGAGGCTCTATATTTAATTGGAATTTTAGCACAATGGGCTCATTTATTCATGGGAACTTTTCTTGACAATATGGAGGACTGAAAAAAATGTACGTCATTTAAAGGGATCAGATTTATTACAAGAACTGGGTTTGGGGAAGAATAAATTGGATGATGCGTTCCCGGTTCTTTGATTTAGATGGCAATAGACCTTGGAAGCCCTCCGCTTCGGGATCCTCACCAATGCACCCCGTTTGCCAAGTTATTATTACCTAAGGCATTAGAAAGCCTTTAAGAAATGAAGGGAAAAAAAGTTTTTCTGGATAGATGCAGCCAAACTACTTGGGAACATTAAAGAAAGGAAACTTTGTGCTCTGACTCCCAGGACGTGTGTAGAATGCAGCCGAGTGCTTGTTATCATCAGCTTTACAACATAATTGGCCAGTCTGGTTACAGGGGAAAATGTGCTCTGTCACATCATCACATTTTTTATAGAGATCATATCGTTTTTTCAAACCTTTACAGATGTGACCACACAACCACAAAACATAGGGCACCCTTTGAAATGTGTGCTTTGACCAGAAGTCTTTCCTTTCATGGTGGAGGAAGCATTTCAAGATGAAGCATTTCATTAACAATCTGTTTCTTAAAGGAATAAGACTTTGAGTAGCATTCCCCAAGATGAAGACAGAAGTGATGCAGAAACGCAGAAGTTGGGTTTTCCCCTGCATGCGTGTACTGGGGTGGAAGAAAACATTAGGGTGTTTGGATGGTGCGAGAGCCCCAACAGACAAAGGAGATAGATTTACTGTCCCCACTTAGGAACATCACCCGGTACAAGAAAGAACTTTTAATTGCCCTCCGTTTTCATCGCATAAGCCAGTTGTGGTAAAACAGCTACGTTAGGACCTGTTTCTTCCTCTCCGCCCCCAAAGAGCAGGGCTAGGGGATGAAGATAAAATTACAGGCATAGCAAGTCTCTCTGTACTTGAGGCCTTTCACCCTAAAGTAACAGAATGTGCGGCTATGGTTCTTTTCCTAAAGCCTATGGTCAAATTTCACATGGGTCCCTCTTCAGCGGAGCGGCCACCCAAGTGCCTGTCGCCCAACTCTGGCAATGATGCATCAGTAAAAATGTGAGCACCCACACCCCGCTGACTCTGCCGCCCATCCCCGTCCCTGAAGGAGAGGCACCTGCACTGAGCGACGAGCACTCCCAGGGACATTTCCCCTGGAGTCCCATGGGGAGAGGGGCAGGCAGGAGCCTCACAGGCCGGTAAAATCGCATGTGGTACAGTAGAAGGTTGATGATAGGAATAAAATGATCACAGGCTTATTAAAACATTTGTCTGTGCCTGGAATGAAGGTGCAGTTTCAGGCTGGATAAGAGGAAATGTAGATTTTATGTAAGTCCACCCAAAATTAGGAATCAGTGATGTGTATGCTGGTCCTGCCTCCCCTCAACTCAGCAACCCCTGACCACACCCTGCTCCTCTCTGAGCCGGGCCAGTACCGCCCCGCCCACGGTCAGCCGCAGCCCTGGGATCTCCACATAAGACAGTGTGTGTGCCGCCTAACAGACTTTGACAGAGACCCTACTTATGAAAATAAATAAACCTATCCAACTGCATATTGCTAGATGCCTTGATGACAATGTAGATGGCTGAGTTGGTTCTGAAAACTCAGCTATCCAAGGGGAGCAGAAGCGGCAATAGCCATTGACAAATGTGCCCATTTTCACCGACTTGATGAACGAATGGCTTCCTTACTTGCAGGGGAGAAGGAACTGCTTACCTGCTCGTGTCCTGTGTTCTCTGGGTCAGTGGCCTGATCCTGAGCCACTAGTTGTGTTCTCTGGACACAGCAGGGGCTATTGCTTCAATGAGCATCAAATACCACTGGTATTTGTACCTGAGCTTTGATGGCCACTTAAAAACCGGGCGCTCAGGGAGGAAAAGCAAAACAAAACCTAACCAGAGGCAACCTGTGATAGAGAGTGGTTCTTTCCTTTTGCTCTATGCTTAGTTCCCCCTTCTTTTTATCACTGCCATTTGCTTAACTCTCATGTTGTCACACACTATCCGGTTGGACGGTCTGATGTATGGTACCAACCTTACGAATTAATGTCCTATTTACAGATGAAGACACCGAGGCTTAAAAATGTTAAGTGGACAAATATCACAGAACCAGTAAGTAGTGGAGCCGGGGTTTAAAGCCAGATTTGCCTGACATAAAAGCCCATACTTCTAGCCATCACAATACACCACCTTCTTGAACTGACCCCTTCTTGACTCCAATCCTGGCCGGCTTGGGTCCCAATCACCATTTGTGTTCCTCCGGTCTCAGCTCTCTGCTTGCATTTTAAATTTTGCCTTTGTTTTACAACTGCCTGCCAGCAGCCTATGCCCAGACTCTGCCCAGGAGCCAGGAGAAGCTGCCTGGCAGCTCTGTGGTGCACTGGGTGAGGCTGGTTAAGAAAAAATTGCAAGATGGACCGCAAGGCAGGTGAGTAACAGCTGAACTTCTATTCTGATGCAGGCTACGTGTCTGATCCTATGAGCCCGATGCATTTTCATTCTTGCCGGAATAATGGCAGCTTTGAGGACAGTGGCTGACAGCATTCCGCGGATACCTAAGGAGAGTTTCCCCCCAAACTGACAGCAGCAGTTCCAACCATGGCAGACTTGCTTCCAATTATAATATTTTACCCTCTAAGGTCTCCTTAAATTGGCTTGTTTATTCTGGTCCTATTTAATTCCCTACCACAAGTTGGGCTTTGGATTTGTGGCTAAGGAATGAAATGCAAAAGAACCAAGACAGAATGTATTTAAAGAACTGGTTTGAATTTTGTAACTGAAAGAACAAATTTATATCGTTACTTGGAGATGGGACCTAAGTCTGCAGTGGGCACTTAACAATTGTTATGTTTTCCTAGACTGAATTATCTAGACTTGTGTTTGAGAACTGTGGGTTTGATTTTTTAGAATATTGTTCATTTTCTTATGTTATAAATTATGTTACCTCTAGTGTCCAGCTCTGTAATTAAAGATTCTTTTTTGGCACACAAAATGGATGCAAGAGTGTATTTCATTCCAACAAGACGTCTTCTGAGTATACCTTCTTTTTTTTTTTAAAGATTTTATTTATTTATTTGAGAGAGAGAATGAGAGAGAGCATGAGAGGGGGTTGGGTCAGAGGGAGAAGCAGACTCCCTGCTGAGCAGGGAGCCTGATGCGGGACTCGATCCCAGGACTCCAGGATCATGACCTGAGCCGAAGGCAGCCGCTTAACCAACTGAGCCACCCAGGCACCCTTGAGTATACCTTCTTTAAGACATATTGGTAATGATCTTCGGATCAAGATGCTTGCAAAATATTGCACTTAGTTATTTAGCCTCCTTTCTACATCATACCAAGTGCTCTGTACTTTGTTTGGGCATCTTGTTGCTGTCAGAACCAAGGTGTCATAGATGCTCTTGGTGTGGGTATGACACTGGCCCACAAATGCAAACCTACTATTTATACCAGAGTCTGGCACAGTGCACTGGAAGGATATCTGAGGTACCAGTCGCCTTCAAACAATGAGAAATCTGGGGGGTGCCTGGCTGGCTCAGTCAGTAAAGCCTGTGATTCTTGATCTCAGGGTTGTGAGTTCAAGACCCACATCAGGGGTAGAGTTTACTTAAAAAGAGAAAGAGAGAAAAACCTGCTCTCCACGCTCATTCTAACCAGGAAGACAGGAATACTTTCACCAAACAAAATAGTCCTGCATTGAAAGGCAGATTTGGGGGGAAAAAAAAAACAGGCAGGAAACCATGTAAATTCAGTGTGATGATTACTGCTTTTAACCTCAGTAAGAGGAAAAAAATTAGTAAAACAAGATGGGGTAGCCTCTAAATCAAGGTTTCTAGATCTCAGCGCTGTTGAGGTATTGGAGGGAATTATCTCTGTGGGCGGTGTCGTGGGTACAGTGGGATGGTTAACGCCTTCCCGGCCTCCACTCCCAGATGCCAGTAACAGCTCCCCGAAAAAGTCGCCAGACATTTGTAAATGTACCCTGGGGGACAAAACTGCCCCAGGTTGAGAACACAGCTGTCAACCCAGAGAGGACAACTGCGATCTTGAAGAGCAATGGAAGGAATATAGAGCCCGGTTGTGACTGTATTTAGGCAACTCTGCTTTCTTCTCCTGAGTAATGTGGGCTCATACACAAATGGAACTAAATGGGAAAAGTGCCGATTGTTCCCCTCATGTCTGTGGTGAGCTCCTCCGTCCTCCCCTCTCCTCCTCCTGATTAGAAATTAGGTTTCTTGAGGGCAGTTTCTATCAGAAAAGCAACCTCACCTCTAAAACCCTTCCAAGCCTTTTCTTATGACCTGTGGTTGCAAAGTCGGAAGTCCTCTGAACAGCTGAGTGATAGCCCAGTGCCAGTCCAGTAGAAGTTAAAAGCATGATACTTCCACTTAGAGTCACTCTTTTTTTAGCCCCCAGCCTCTTCATTTCCCTACCAAATTATTCTGGAGTCATAGGTGCTCTATCCCACCTAGCAAGTTGCCAAGGGTCTTTCGAATAAGCAGGAACAAGGAGCCTGAAGTGGGCAGACAAGCATAAGGCTTTCTGGTAAGGGGCTGGCTAAAGAGCTCCTATCTCTCCAGCTCTGTCTCTAGGCCTCTGCTCTGGCAGCTGTAGGGAATGAGCCAGCACCTAGCCTGGGGTTCTTCAGGCCTTAATCCCTCTATGAGCTAGGTTGAAAGGACTACCTTAGAAAGTAAAAATAAATAAATAAATAAAAATAAGTAAGTAAATAACCAGTTTTAACTAAAAGATTAACCGTAGATATAATGCCGATTGTATGTATAATCAGGACAGTGCTGGGGTAAGCCAGGGTCCTCCCACTTTCCCATGGAATGGAGGTCCTATCCAGAGGAAGGACAGTTTGCTTCTGAAATACCCCTTTTAGAGGGAGATTTTCTAGAACAAATGTGTGAAGCTCCCTTTCTTTGTTTCCTTTAATTAACCACCTCCTCTCTCCACAACGTATCTCCTTAGGTTACCGCTTCCCTCTGGCTCTTGTCTTGTCAAGGATCTGCAAATAATGAGACTAATGTGTCTTGATTCCTGAGAAGGGGAACCTTTTCACAGATGTCAACCTGTAGTTCACCAACCCTTTTCATTATTGCACCTTTAATGGGGCCCAAGGATCATCTTAGAGCTTGTCTTGAGATCATGAGGTTTTGTGTGTGCGTATGTGTCTTTTCTCCTTGCTGAAAAAATGTCTCACTAATTGCTTTCTTTTTCTGCTGGTAAAAATGAACTTCTATGATCATGTTTTTGCATGCTTAGCACATTAAATTTTTTTTTCTATGTGCATGCAGCACTGAGTCGCTTCGAAGATGTTCAATTAGCTATAATTGTAAGCCAAATTACAGCAGCACCAGGAGAGAGTTATTCCAACAGAGTGATTATTTAGGTTAAATTATTTCCAAAGCTGACATTTCCCTGGGAAAGAGGGAAAAAATGGGTGCTGGTGGTAGGAAAAAAGGCTAGTTCTAGATAATCCATCTGAAATGAAAGACCTGATTTCTTTCCCTCCCTCTCTTGTTCCCTGTCTTTACTTAATTTCCTTTCCTTTTTCCTTCCTTCTTCCCTCCCTCCCTCCCTCCCTTCCTTTCTTCCTTCCTTCCCTCTCTCCCTCAAGCAATAACCACTGGCTTTGGAGTCACTCAGACCTTCTATAGTATTTGTGTGACCTTGGACAAGTCACTTAACCTCTCTGAGTTCCAATTTAATATCTGCAGATGGTAATAATAGCATTTCTCTTGAAGAGTTACTGTAAGAATTACAAATAATATAAAGTTCATTTATAGTTCCTGACCACAATAGCAGATATTGTTGTAAATGTTGTTGTTGTTTATCGTTACTGTTATATCGCCATGTAGCCAAGGAGCGGTACTACAAGAGGAGGGCGTGAGAAGGATGGAGAATTTTTTCCCTCCTGTGAAAATAACCATCGATGACCCTAAGGCCCCACCATTGTGAACAGTAAGCTTCTGAGCTTACACTTCTGAGGCAGTGTGAGCCAAGATCCAGCAACCTTAGGATTGGCCCATTTGGTGATATCTTATTTATACCTGAAATCAAATCAGAAGAGAAATCAAATCCTTTAAATCAAATACAGGAACCAAGAAGTATTCCCCAACAAGGGGGATGCTGAGTAAAAATAGCAAGAAAACCAATGTATTGAGCACCTATTATGTGGCAGGAATAGTTTCAGATGATTTTAAATGCAATTATGTCACTTAGTTCTCCAAATAACTCTGGAACGGGAGTTTTTTTTTTTTTTTTTTTTTCCCTTGCTTGCTCAAGTGGATAATGAATCTAAGCTAGCACAGAATGGAACCACGTTTCAAAACTAGGTTTGTCTGGCACTAGTACCCAGGATCTGTTCACTACACAGTACTGCCTCTATTGTGTGGAGAAAGAGGAATACAAATAGCCAACGTGCACAATCCAGAGTCGTGGTAAAAGCCAACAAATCTGCAGTTCTGCGGTCCTGAGGAAAATTTGAGAATTAGCCCAGGAGAAGTTTCAGGGACCAGAAAAACAAACCTTTCCTGATTGCTGTGGCTCATTATTGCAAAGTAAAACCAAAAATATAATCATCATCATTTTCTCTGTTTTAATTATGGAAAAGAAGGGGCTGGAATAATCTCAAGGCTGAAAAAATACACATTGTTATTTTCTAGGCAGAATGAACCAGAAATGATTGACAGAAGCAAGACTCTCACCGTGACAAGCAGGAACAAAAAAGTTATGAGGGCAAAGCACAGCAATTAGGGAAGCCAAGGAGTTTCATGTTTTCCTCTCCTCATTAGCACGCTGGGTAGGGAAAACAAGGAGAGACAGCAGAGCCATCACCGGTAGGATCTGAATGCCTTATTCCTTCCTGGTTTTGTGGTGCGTGCAGTTACTCAAGGATGCCGATGGAGGAGCTCCCCCTGATCACTTCCCTTCCATATTTCAAGAGCCATGAGGGCAAAGAGGAGCCATTTGACACCGGTGATCCCTTCCCCAGAATCTGCTGAAGGCTCAGATGCCCAAATAATAGACTGTGGTCCAAGACCGTCAGCTCAATTAGCACCGCATGCCAAACATGCTGGAGAAGCAAAGTTCTTCTCCCTCCTTGGACATCCTACCTTTTATGAGGCTAACTAGAAATAAAAAGAGCAGGGGTTGCACATTTCTCCTCAGGCCAGAGATCCAAGGCAACACAGCAGCCGACCCGTTGGCAGGGTGCTAATTAAATTAGGCTTCTTGAATTAAAACACTGCCACGGGTGCCAGGCCCTGCTACGAGGACACGTCTCCAAAGCACTCTCAGCCGAGCTTTATGTTTAATTAGTGAGCTAAAAAGAATATTATCTCAAGTATCTGTCTTTTAAGCAATAGGCTCCTATGCAGAAGAAAGGTATCTTCACCATCTTTAAAAAAGGTTTTAGAGCTCACTAATTTCACTAACCTCCATCTCTTCTTTTATCTCAACTAATCAGTAAAGGGTAAGATTCCAGCAAGACCATGAAATGCAATAAAAATAATTTGAATGCTGGTTTGCCCTTCAGTTTTCTACTCATAATAATTGATGGTCTGCTTAACACCACTTCAAAAATTAATCCACAGTGAAGAATATCAGGTTCTTCTTTCAGGTTTTTTTTTTTTTTTTCCTTTCCCGAAACTCAAATTAGTCTAAGGGAAAAAAAAAATCAATGTCAAAATTGAGGATAATTTGAAGTAATCAGAATAAAAATGAATGGGACACTAGCTGACGTATGTTTATCCTATACCAAGTAGGAGACCGTAGGAAGCAAAATAGCATCAAGCGGTTCTTGAGTGTCAACCCATGTCAGGATTACTAGAGGGTTTATTTATTTTTATTAAAGATTTTTTTATTTATTCATTCAAGACACAGAGATACAGAGAGAGAGAGAAAGAGAGAGAGAGAACATGAGCAGGGGGACAAGCAGAGGGAGGGGGAGACCCGCTGAGCAGGGAGCCCGACGCGGGGCTCTATCCCAGGACCCTGGGATCATGACCTGAGCCGAAGGCAGACGCTTAACCATCTGAGCCACCCGGGTGCCCCTAGAGGGTTTATTAAAACACAGATTTCTGGACCTTCGTCGCAGGGTTTTAGAATCGGAAGCTTTGGAGTGGGGCCCAAGAATTTGTATTTCCCACGAGCTTCCAGGGGATGCTGATGCCGCTGGTCCTGGGACCACACTTTGAGAGGCACTGGCTGTGAGCTTTCGAGTCAGACTTGGGTGAAGTTCTGGTTTTTTCCCACCCATTACGGGACCTCTCGTGGGCATGTTACTTCGTCTCTCTGATCCTCAAATTCCCCGCCTGTAAAGTGGATAGAGTGATTCTTACCTCACAGAAAAGATTAAGAAAAACAACGCATGGAAAGCACATATCCCGGTGCCAGGCACATGATAAATGTTCCATAACAATCGGCCATGCTTGATATAACATGACTGAGAGAGGAATCAAGCAAGTACCAAGGGCTAATCATTTATTTCCTGGACTCTAATGAAAGGATCTTGGCTGAGAAAATTTAAGTGTTTGTAAGACAGCCCTAAGTTCAGGTCCTGCAACTGAGGCTAGGTAACAAAAAGATAGAGTAACACAAAAGGCACAACGTTAATAAAATTATAACCAGATTTGCAATGCGGTTAAACAGAAACAACTACCAGGGTCCCCAAGGACCAAGTCTTAGACACCTCTTGAGTGTCGTTTCACATCTTGTCTCACCTTATGCCATTTGCCAGTGAGTTACCCACCATGGAGACAACCAACTTCTTTTTTTTTTTTTTGTTAGGGAATAACAAGTATTATTATTATTTTTTAATTTTATTATGTTATGTTAGTCACCATACAATACATCATTAATTTTTGATGTGGTGATCCACGATCCATTGTTTGCGTATAACACCCAGTGCTCCATGCAGTACGTGCCCTCCTTAATACCCATCACCAGGCTAATACCCATCACCGGGATTGTCCCCCTCCCCCCTCCCCTCTAAAACCCTGTTTCTTTCTCAGAGTCCAAAGTCGTGACAACCAACTTCTTGACCACGCCTTACCTCCCGTCAGGCCAGGAGACTCCCTACTGCCCCGCACCTCCCAGATCACTGCTACAAAACTCCCTTACTGCTCGAGGAGAGATGCCTCTGGCTCTCTAGGCGTTTGCAGCTCAACCTGGCTATTAACTAACACCTATGCAAATGTGGAGGAAACCTTTGACCAATAGGAGATCAGAAGCAGGAAATACATTCTCCTTTCTCCAACACAATCCCTTGTCCTGAGGCACAGTCATTCTTAGTGCTTCAGAAGACAATTTGGTGAGACTGACAATCAGTCACCCTTGGTACTAAACAGCATCCAGCTCAATAGCACACTGTAGGGGTTGGTCTCCCTCCTTTCCTCCACATTCCTCCTACTTGCCTCCTTCCTGCTTCCAGGGATTGCATTACTGAAAAAGTAAGCAGCCTATGAGCTTTTGCCCAGGGTCTGCTTTCTGGTAAAACCAAACTACCATAGACAATATGCAGATGACTTGAATTTTGACCACTAGTTCCTCCTTAGTAAGGAATGGTTTGTAGAATGAAGGAATAGGGGGTTGAAGAATAATTCAATTCGTATAAGAATGAATTCACAAAGGACTGAGGGGTTCAGGAGGCTGCCAGGCTAAGATCACCATTTCAGCCCTGTTTCTTTTTTTTTTTTTTTTTTAATTTTTTATTGTTATGTTAATCTTCAGCCCTGTTTCTTTCAGCACCTTCTGAGTATCCTGTTGTCCCCACTGTTAAAAGATAAAGTGAGGCATATTAAAAATGTTAGGAGTTTCTCTGAGCAAAAATCTATTCCAATAGGGCAACAGCAAACCAGAAGTGGTTAGAAGCGCTCCACCAACAGGAAATAGGAGCAAGACTTTTAGCAAAGATACCGAAGCAAAGCAAGGAAATTATTTGATTGGCTACAGCTTAAGCAGTTGCCTTACTTGGAAAAGCTTAGTTGGCTGTTTGTGATTAGTTGTTCTTAGGTTTTGATTTCTTAACCTTGAGACATTGGTAGGCTTAGGTTTTGGTTTGCTTATATAAGGTGCTGAGGTATTAGAACCATGTCAAGCTCCTGGCCTCCTCTTGTAATTAACCTAACACCATTTTCCCTCTGTTTCAGTCTGTTACATGTGAAACGTTGTACTGAGCACCACTATGTTTGATCACGCCCTTTGTAAGTACCCCTATCACCAGTTAAAGTAGTACCAGTACCTGGTGTTTGCTCTCCTTGCTCTAGATTTCTGTAAGCTGATCTTTTTCCTCTCCCTTTTTGATTCTTGTTGAGTTCTCTCATTCCACCAATCTGCTTACTCATTTTCCTACTGTATTAGTATGTACCCATTTAGCCATCTCATCATTGCTGACCTTTATTTTACTTCCTTGTGTTCAGTGTCTCTCTGCAAGTTGGAAATGACTTTTTACCTGCCTTTCAGGAAGGTCTATCATTTGCATCAAAATGACTGGCTTACTGGCATTGGCGGGAGAGCACTAACCCCCCAAACAAATTCCATCTCTATGGTACTTCTCATTCTTTCAGTTTAAGCATGCCTCACCCCCAGGGAGGTCTAATGAACAAAATGCTTTTTTATTGCTTTTGCTTTTAACTTTTCAACGCTCATTAAATATGAGCTTCATGTACCTTTTAGTAGCAGTCCCAAAAAAATAAGGGAGCAAACCCTCAAGTTTTGTTATAATAGAGCCCCGCCTACTACAGTATAGCTCCTCCTTATCCATCAAGCCAGGGTTCTTCACAAAGAGAACAAGGAAACTGAATTAATTCACTAACAAGGAACAGTCTGGATTGGAAAGGCCCCAAGTTAAAGCTAGAGAAGAGGATGAAAAGCAATAGCGTATCGACACAAGATTGTTAGTCTACCGCTCTGCAGAACCCCAAAACTCTAAACGGTTTTTTGGCATCCACATATTCACCTAAAACCTCCACCTTATAGAATACAAATTCAGGGCATCTGGGGGGCAAGTTCAACTGGTCAAACCTATGCAAAGCAAGCACATTTTTAAAAAATTCTAATAATTAAAATAATTGGCTAGCTTAGAAAAGACTGTCCTAGTTAATTGGTCTCTACTGAAGAAATATTAGGCTTTAGGGAAAATGCATGTTTAATAGAAGTAATAAGTTATTAATACAAATGGAAATTCTGCAAAACGTAAAGTGAGTGGTGGAGAATGTTCAAATTGCTTGCTAAAGCTAAAGTAGTTTGTTCCTTTCTCCCACCCTATCCATTAAGCTATTAATTGATTTAAAATATTAATACAGCTCAAGAATCACAGAGAGACACCTCCTTATTTGCAATTTCCTATCAAATGTCTTACTATTGTATTGAAAATGATTCCTCATAAGATAAGCATACACTGTAGTTCATCAGAACCACAACCAACAGGAGTGCTTACAAACATTTATAAATGTTATTTATGTTCTTAGCCTGGTTAAAAACAGGTCCTCCTTTACTCCCTTATAATTTTTAAACAATATGCCTTAAAAGGCATGTTTCCTCCTTTTATTATAGACTCATGGAGTTCATTTTTCCCCACGGTGCTAATTTATGGTGTTTATTTGTAAACATGGCGTTAATAACTATCAACATAACATTTGAAGGGAGCCACTAGTTGTGTCTCCAAGAAGATGACAGGTTTTCTGCACCCTTAAGGGGGGGGGCTTGTCACCCCACAAGGTAACTCAGGGATCTCACAGCCAGCAAATGATGTTTGCTATCCGGAGTTAGGGCTCTGGCACATGATGCCTTTGGAGAACTAAAATAAACCATGAGTGTGCCACAAAGAGTTCCCTTTTCCCACTCTTTTAAGGCCTGGTCAGAGACAGGTCTCCACTGAAGAAATATTAGGCTTTAGGGAAAATGCACCTCTTCCTTCACACCCTCTTGCCTCTAGGCCTTACTCTAGTTTGCTGTCTGCTATCTTTTTGCTTAACTTTTTATTTTAGATAATGGTCAATTCACAGGAATTTGCAAAAATCGAGTACAAGGAGGTCCTATGTACTCTTCACCTAACTTCCCCCAGTGGAACATCTTATACTTAACTATAGGACAGTATCAAAACCCAGTAATTGACATTGGCCTTCTCCCCTTTTTATAGGGGTCTGTTACTCACTTCTAAATAGAAAGAGGCTGGAGCCCTTATTCTACCAGCCTCGGTGGACAAGCTACAAGAGAGTGAAAATAAATGAAAAATGAGGTACTCAGAAGATAGAATATGTAAATCCTCTGCTTCTCTAAAGTTTCATACAACCTAGTTGTTTCCATGACCCATGTGTGAACTCTTCCTTGGAGTTGAATTATGGGAAGAAATACCACCAACAAGAGCATTACAATTTTAAATACCACTAAAAAGAGCGCTACAATGTTAAATGCCAATAACAAGAGCACTGCAATTTTAAAATCTCTTCCCAACCATTTTAAGACAGTTGTGTTAAACCATCACTTAAGAAGCTTTAGTTGTTGAAAAGTTTAGTCTCAGTTGCTGGTATCTTCATAGTCAATCCAAACCTTATTTTTGGGAACTTGTGTCTATGAATATTTGAAAAAATTTTGGTGTTTATTGTGCACCTTTATTCTTTATAATTAAATGATGTAATTATTTTGAAGACTCGATGCCTAAAGAGCCTTCCTGCTACAATACAAGTAGATCCTGCATAAAACTTAATTTTGGGGACACCTGGGTAGCTCAGTTGGTTAAAGCTCCTGCCTTCAGCTTGGGTCATGATCCTGGGGTCCTGGGATTGAGCCCCACATCTGGCTCCCTGCTCAGCGGGGAACCTGTTTCTCCCTCTCCCTCTGCTGCTCTCTCGCTCTCTCGCTCTCTCACATAAATAAAATCTTTAAAAAAAAATAAAAAGTGACCTAAAACCATCAGTGATCTGGGTAAGCGCAAGGGAAGAGCAAGGTTGCCATGATAGCAATCGAATTTTAGAACTGAAATTGGAGATTAAGCCTCGAGCCCACATGAGGGGTAGCTTTATTAAAGACTGGCACATTAAACTGGATCCTGAGAGAGTTATTCACAAATTAAGATTAACTCAATATTTGCAAACAAATGAGAAACAAACCAGTATGAATGAAAGTCAGCAGAAATAACAATCTATAGATCCAGACTGCCAGGGATGCTAGATATTAGAAGAATCTATTTCAGAATAGAAAATAACTACACGTAAAATAGTTAAATTTTAAAAACAAAATGACATGAAGTAGGAAAAATTTAACAAGCAGCATGTGATCATCAAAAATAACAGGTAGATTTGGATTAAAGACTAAATACAACGTTAAGAAACGACAAAATTGTTGAAAGCATAAGCTCAGTGATGCATTAAGCAGAAGATTAGACAGATAAATAAAAGAATTGTCAGGTAGCTCCGAAGAAATTACACAGAATGCCACACTTAGGAAAAGAAAAGTTGAAAAATTTCAGAGCTTTTTGCTCCTCTGTAAAATAGGAATTAAAATACCTGCCCTATTTTCTTCTGTTTGCTGCTAGATTCTACTTCATGAGAACAATGCATGGTCTGTGTGATAATGACCTGTAAGTGCAAACTATTACATATCAACAAGGTGTAATCCAGACTCCCTCTGTCTCTTTCCATCTCTTTCCCTCAGGCTACCCTTACTTCTTTTTTTGTCATTGGTTTTCTTCAAACCATTCTTATTTATTGTACCCTGACTTTCCCTGGACATAACTTTTGGGAGGCAGGGTGATCTGGCCCTTGCCCATCAGCTGAAGTACTTGTTTTTTCAGGTGTGGACAGGACAAGCGTGAAGCTCTTTATCATACTGATTAGAGGTGCTCAGAATTGTGGCGATCCCTTGGCTTGGGTGGCTCAGGGTGCAAAACCATCTCACACTGAGTCTTAGGAGATGCATAGGCTAGATTTGGCCATGAGTACCAGATCTCTTGGTTGAGAGAAGGCGCCTAACATGCAATGGCTGACCAGAAGCTAACCCGGCCACAAATGTTCCCAGACTCAGCTTCACAGACCTGAGGGGTCCTCCTCCCCAGAGATGCTAATGGTCTGGGGGTGCAGCCTGGCATCAGGACTTTTTCAAGCTTCCCAGTAGATCCTAATGTGCAGTCCAAGCTAAGAACCTTTGAGAACAGGGCTCCCTCACACTTCTGTGTGCATCTGTTATCACCTGCCTGGCAGGCTTTCTAAAACACAGTTTGAACTGCACATTCTCAGAGTCTGGTCCCCAGCCCAGCAACATCAGCATCATATGGGGACTTGTTAGAAATGCAAACTCTCAGGTGCCCTGCAACCTTAATGAATGGGAAACTCTAGCAAATTCTAATTTAATCAGCCGTCCAGGAGATTCCAATGCAAGATAAATGTTAAGAATTCCTACTGCCAATGGAGCCATTTCCTTCTGGGTTCAATCCCAGCAGAGACACTTCCTAGCTCTGTGACTTGAATACCTTACTTCATCATTTTCCGTCTCAGTCTCGACATCTATAACATGGGGCTAATAGTACCTTCCTCACAGCGTTGCGAGGCTTAATGAGCAAAAGAGTAAAATGAGTAAAATAGTAAAAGCAAAATGTGTGAAGCTGTATTAAACCTGTTAAATTAGGATTCTGAAATCCCATTGACAGACTACTTTTTCAAAACAGGAGTTATTCAGACTTGAAGTCTCTGGTGCAAAACCTTGACTACATGTATTAATCACCTGTGGTGATTCTTTAAAGTCCTGATGCCTGACTCTCACCCTCAGAGATTTAAAAAAATCCCTCAGGAGAATTCTTATGCACAGCTAAAATTGAGAACCAGAGATTTAGATTTGAGTTTGTTAAGCCAATTTGTATGTGCTCAGAAGGTTTGTAATTTGCTGAATTTTGCTGCAGAATTCTGTGCTATGTAGGCAGCCACTAACATTATGATTAGTTCAGTGGGGAGAGTGTTCATTCTCAGAGACTTTCTTTTCTTTAAATTCATCCATGACCGGTGTGTGTGTGTGTGAGTGTGTGTGCATTAACTAGTATGTGGGATATCTGCTCTCTCCAGCTATAAACATTTGCATTGTCAGTGGGGATTACAAACAAGTAATGGAAAAACTTAGAGACATCTATAATCCAGACAACCAAAATGTTTCAACTATACTGCATTTGAAAACTTGCATTCCAGTGTCTGCAAAAGCAAGAACTAAGTTAGTGGTCCTAAAAACAAAACAAACAAACAGAAACAACCCACCAAGTTTTAGAGAATGAATTTGATTAGAAATTAGGATTTTGCATTTCTAAAAAGAAAATCTGAGAGAAGCAGCACTAAGTGAAATAGGCTCTAGACTGAAAGTAGGAGTTCTAATCCTGTTTCATCCCCTAACTCATGCGTAGCCCATTTCTCAGACCTTCTGGGCCACTCCTTTCTCAACCTGGTATCTAAAAAGGAAATGGTGGAGTCTTTGATCTCTAGTATCCCTATTACCTCTAAAGTTTTATAGAAATATCGTTTTCTCTTCAGTCAACAAATTCAGATGCTTCCTGCATCTTATCAACATCAATTAAATTTGAACTTAAAAAATTTTCAGGACAGCCTATAACATTATTTCGACCTGTTTTAGTTCATGTAGTCATTCATTGACCAGATATTGAGCATGTGCTGTGTGCCAGACTGTGTTCTTGGCACAGCAAATTGAACATGGGCCAGAACAGAGCATGTTTCTTCTCTCCTGAAGCTGACATTCTATTGCAGAACAAGTCAGCCCGTGTTACAGGAAGTGCGATTGTCAGAACTCTCCAGCTCCTTTTCCCTTCTTCACA
This sequence comes from Zalophus californianus, assembly GCF_009762305.2. NCBI lineage: Eukaryota > Metazoa > Chordata > Mammalia > Carnivora > Otariidae > Zalophus > Zalophus californianus. Next base: position 61,844,065 of record NC_045598.1, read on the forward strand.
GCATCTCATGTTTGCACCCTAACAGATGTACCAGAGAAAACGGTGAAGGAGGCCAAGGATGGACTGAAAAGCTGGCTAAGATTTAGTAATAGTCTTAAAAAGAGAGAAAGAAGGCACCTGGGTGGCTCAGTTGGTTAAGTGTCTGCCTTCGGCTCAGGTCATGTCCCAGGGTCCTGGGATCGAGTCCCGCATGGCTCCCTGCTCAGCGGGGAGTCTACTTCTTCCTCAACCCTTCTCCTCTCCTTGTGATCTCTAGCTCTCTCTCTCTCTCAAATAAATAAATAAAATATTAAAAAGAGAGAGAGAGAAAGATTCTAACAAATCATTCATTCCACCAAGGGATTAAAGGGCAATTTGTTCCTCACACCAGTCGTTTCCAAATTTTTAAGATTAAGGAGTACTTTTGAAAACTAAAATTTCTGTGGCATATGGGAAGTGCGGATTAGTCTACATAGTTACAGAACTACTTACCTGATTGCTTTTTGGCACAGGTTAGCAAAATACAGTCCCCATGACAAATCTGGCACTTCACCTTTCTTTTGTAAATAAAGTTTTATTGAAACACAACCATACTCATTTAAGTATTGTCTATGGCTTCTTTTGCCCTAACGTGGCAGGATTGAGTAGTTGTGACTCTGTGTCCCATAAAACCTAAAATATGTAGGATCTGCTCCATTATAGAAAGACTTTGCTGACCCCTGCCCTCTAGCATGGAGTTGCTGTTTGAGTACAACTGTTGACCGCCTGACTGTGTGCTTGGACACACTCCAGGGGCACACTTCCTTCCCTAGAAACAGCTAGACACTGTGCTAGGACTCTTACTTTTTCCTTGCAGCAACCCCAAGCTGCATGACCCACTCATTTATTTTTCTGACACTCACTTTAGTAGTATGTAGCCAAAACAAACCTCATATATTAATCAAAATCTTAGCAACTCATTTATGACAGCTGCCATGCCTTGCAGCTTGAGAAACAGCTGCCATGGGCTATTCACCTGTTCCATTTCACCAGTGCTCTGCAAATATTTTTGCTCACATAAGAGAGTGTTAAAAAGCTGTCAGTACACCCTCACACATTTTTTTCATTGACATCTACAAATTTTCATGTAAGTTTAAATAGTAGTTACAGATGTAATTTGTAGCATGTTATAAAATGGGATGTTTTAAGATAAAACGGTTCGGTCTCCTTCCTAAATGTGTCCAAAGAAATCAAAATGCTATCGCAACTTCATATCACCTCTCTCCATGTATTGGGTGCTGTGGGGGTGCTGTGGGGTGCTGTGGGGAAGCTACCCCCTTCACAGTCAGTCAACGCATTCATTCCCCAGCTGCCTGGGGTGGGGTCTGCTGCTGGCTCATATCGGAGTCTCTGTACAGGAAGTGCTTTTGACTGAAGGGAGCTATCTAGTCAAAGGTTAGGCTCTCTCCTGGGGAAACAGCCAACATCAGTGACTGGCCCATTGTGGGGACTCAGAGACCTGGCCCTCTGCCATAGGAGCTGCTCCAGAGCTCCCCATGTGATGGGCTGCAGCCTTAGGGGTAATGACATCAAAGCCCATTTTCTCTCTCCACCCATTCTCTTTCCCTCACTCTTCCATAGTGTTATTCCCAAGACCACGTCCCAGTAAACTTTCTGCATACAGACCTCTATTCTAGAGGGTTTCTGGGGAGCCTGACCTAAGATATCCATTTTCAAAAGTACATGACTAAGCTCTTCTTTAGCATTAGGAAATCTCATGTTATTTTTTTCTTAATTTCCATTCCACTTTGCCCCCAGATTTTTATCCTACTGTAGTATATTTGTATGTTTGAAAGTCTTTTTTTGATTGCCTTGTCATACTTCTCTGTAACTAAATTATTACATAAAGTAAAATTTAGGGGCGCCTGGGTGGCTCAGCTGGTTAAGCGTCTGCTCAGGTCATGGCTCCAGGGACCTGGGATCGAGCCCCCCATCAGGCTCCCCGCTGAGCGGGGAGCCTGCTTCTCCCTCTCCCTCTGCCCCTCCCGTGCTTGTGCTTGCTTGCTTTCTCTCTGTCAAACGAATAAATAAAATCTCTAAAACTTTAATAAAAAAATAAAGTAAAATTTAATTTAAACATTTTTTAAAATGCCAGTATAATAAACAGAGTGTTATATTAGTTTCAGGTGTATAATATAGTGATTCAACACTTCCATACAACACTCTGAGCTCATCATGATAAGTGCACTCCTGAATCCCCATCTCCTATTTCACCCATCCCCCACCCCACCTCCCTTCTGGTAACCATCAGTTTGTTCTCCACAGTTAAGAGTCTGGGTTTTTAGGGGCACCTGGGTCGCTCAGTCGTTAAGCGTCTGCCTTGACTCAGGTCATGATCCCAGGGTCCTGGGATAGAGCCCCGCATCAGGCTCCCTGCTCATCAGGAAGCCTGCTTCTCCTTCTGCCACTCCCCCTACTTGCGTTCCCTCTCTCACTGTGTCTCTGTCAAATAAATAAATAAATAAATAATCTTTAAAAACAACAAAAAAAAAGAGTCTGGGTTTTTTGTCTCTTTTCAAAGTTTTCTTATGAACATAAATTTCTATGTGTGAAATTTCTTCTGGACTGAGCTATCATTACAATGATGAGTAATATGCATTTGCCAAAACAACATACATGCATTATAAGTTTTGATAACCATTACCCATAAAAAGCAAGAGTAGAGATGCATCTCTTAAGATGGTGACTTCTATTTTTAATTAGTTGATCTATGAACGAATATTATTTACTGCTAAATGAGTGTTGAACATCAGTTCTATTCCATTTTCTGTTTTATTTGTAATGATGTACAAATGCAGTATTTGTGCATGTCACATTAGTAAATAGATGGGATTGGAAATGGTTTGGTGTATGGTACTGCAGTGTCTTCTCTGACCTACTTGTGAGTGATTTATCAAAAGCCACAGACTGATAAAATACCAAAAGTTATTTTCCTACCTTATCAGCTGACAACTCAACTTAGTTTTCTTGAAAACAAAGAATGGAAAACCACCTGACTTGCAAAAGGATTTGTTAACCAGTCATTGAGGTCATTCCCATGCTCCATGCCTACACCATATTTCAAATTGTTCATCATGTGTGACATCCCAGAGACAACACAGCAAGTTGGTAAATGAAGAGTTGACACCTATTATGGAATGAGAATGGGAGACTGGCTAAAGGGGAGACCTCGAGTGCAACCAGTTTTCAGGTCCATTTCATGACAAAAGTGCATATGGATGTTGAACACTTGCAAAGTAGCCTTCGTAGAGAATCCCTTGAAAAGCCTCATTTCCCCTCAGGGGTACACCCCCACCAGCTTGAAGATCTCTATGTCACCTTAGTACCAAGCTCCTGAACAAGTACGAGATTTCTCCTATAATTTTTTCCTTAACATAACCTTAGTTATAAGTAGACACTGAATAAAGACCAGTAAGGATCTCACAAAGGAGGTAGAGAGCTGGTTCTTAAATAGACTTTGGCACAAGCTTCTCTGTACCAGGAATCTTCTGTGTGCTCTATTTTCCCTAATGAAAAATGGGGGCATTGCATCATCACAAAGTATTGTAAGGTTTGCACAGATTATTAAACAGTCTGAGACTTCTGGAGGGAATTTCAAAAGGAATGTGTATTCTCAAATATCTAGCATTTTATCTGACAGAATTTATATTTCCTATCATAGTTTTCCTATCCTAGGGCATGGTATTAGAAGGAAGGAAAAAACAAAGAAAGAAAAGAAGGGTGGGCTTGAGGGTGACTTCGAAAGAATTCTAGCTATATTTATTCCCCGTTCCCTTGTACCTCTTGCTGCTGGCCATGTTGACAGGGAGATTCTTTTAAATGACACAATCAGGTGGGTATAGAGGACTAGAAGGAAATATTGCCCAAGGTCAGAAGCCTTTCCTGGGCTGTCCTTGAAGCTGTTAGAATATTTCACTTATTAGATGAATCTTTAAGGCTTTCTTTTCTTTTCCCAAGCAATCATTTTCCAAGGACATTAATTGTGGCAAAATTATTGATTTAGAAGTATTAAGGAACTCAACTTTAAATTTATAACACAAGAATTTATAAAACCACAGAAAAAGCTTAACTTAAAAAACTTTTACAGGGCACCGGGGTGGCTCAGTCGTTAAGTGTCTGCCTTCGGCTCAGGTCATGATTCCAGGGTCCTGGGATCGAGTCCCGCATCGGGCTCCCTGGTCAGCGGGAAGCCTGCTTCTCCCTCTTGCACTCCCCCTGCTTGTATTCCCTCTCTGTCAAATAAATAAATAAAGTCTTTAAAAAAATTTTACAGGGGCAGCTGGGTGGTTCAGTGGGTTAAGCATCTATCTTCCACTCAGGTCATGATCCCAGGGACCTGGAATCGAGTCCTGCATCAGGCTCCCTGCTCAGCAGAGAGTCTGCTTCTCCCCCTCCCCCTGCTCGTGCTCTCTCTCTTTCTCTCTCTCATAAATAAATAAATTTTATACAGCCTAATTCTGTCTACCTTTACTTTGGTTGTCTAGTTTTCTCTTGAATTATTTAAATAACTTACCATATTCTTTGGCTGGAAATATAACTCCCTCCTTGCTGATATAGCATATATTAATGAGATTTGTTATTGACTCTTCTAAGCCACCCAAATGCATTTTTTTTAAGATTTTATTTATTTGACAGAGAGAGAGAGAGAGAGAAAGAGAGTGAGCACAAGCAGGGGGAGCAGCAGAGGGAAAGGGAGAAGCAGGTTCCCCACCGAGCAAGGAGCCCGATGCAGGACTTGATCCTAGGACCCTGGAATCATGACCTGAGTCGAAGGCAGATGCTTAACTGACTGAGCCACCGGCGCTCCCAAATGCATCTTTTAAAAGAAGTTTTCTGCCACTGTGTCCAGCTGTAAGAGGTGCAAGAGAACAAGGAAATACAGCTGGAATTCTCTCAAAGTCACCCTCAAACTCACCCTTCCTTACTTTCTTTGTAAGTCTTTTCCTTCCTTCCACAAGTAAACAAAAACATGTAGAAGTGCACATATAGTATCTTGCTATGTATTTACTATACCTCTTCCTAGAAGATAGTGTGTGAGATGAAGAACATCAGAGTTCAGGGTCAGAAGACCTGAGACTGACCCATGATTTTCGACAAGCCACTTAACCTTACTGAGCTTTCATTTACTTATTCATGAAATGGTGATAATTTTCCTCTCTGACATTATCTCATGTATGGGAAAGACACGTAAGAATGCAGACATGTTTGCAGACAGTCAATATAAACAACCCAATGAAACAAACTTTCTCTGCTTTATAGAGTTTAAATTCATAAGGAAAGGACAAAGAAGATTTTTCAAAGTCTAGTCTTATTTATAAAGAATCATTCACATGTCTTCTTTGTAAACATATAGCTTCTTTATGCTTTTAATAATGAAACTGGGGGGGATATCAGTTCAGTTGAACATGCAAATAGTTTTATCAACACAGTATTTGCAGAGAAAGAAAGTCATTTAATCAAAATATCCCAACACTGAATTTCACACTTAAACCCACATGCAGATTGTAGGATTATGTTACAGAATGTTTTGACGGAATGTGTTAAATATAAAAATAATTCAATGCAATTTCCATTTAGCACATTGTACAAAACTCATTCTTCAATAGAATTAACAAGTTTACAATCTTTCTCATAAGGTGCTATGTATTCAAAGTGCTCTGTAGCATTGAGGTTGAGATCAGGAAACAAATACTGTCGGGCTCCACAGTAATGCAGCTCAGTAATAAATGAAATTAGATATACTATAGATGAAACCCACTCATAAAACCTAAGATAGACAATGGCGATCTGTGGTGTGCTGTGAGAGGTGCTCATCCTTGTGGAGGGGGGCTGGAAGATGTCATAAACACATCATTACAGTCATAATAAAAATAAGCTTAAAGATGAATCCATCACTTTTAGAGTGAGTACCCTTTCCTAGAGAAAAGGAGAAAAATAGAGACAGAAAAAGAGACAAAGAGAGAAAGTTCACAATGCTTCTGCAATCCGTTTTCCAACTGAGACTAATCCTCAGTACAATCCAGAGTCCATGATAGCAGTTCCATACTTTAGAGTACATCACAATTACCTGGAGGGCTTATTAAAACACCCACTGGGAGGCCCCAGCCACAGAGTTTCCAATTTAATAGGTGTGAGGTGAGGGCGGGAATGAGGATTTTTGGAGCAGTTCCAGGGGATGCTGATATCCTCATCAAGGGACCACATTTTGAGAACCACACGTCCATTATATCTTTGATCGTTCAAGGACTCCTTTATTAAAATGCAACATACCTATAAAGATAATATGCCTGGTCCCTAGGGGCCTAGAGTGTAGGGCAGTCAGCATAGATTATATGATGATTTAGGGCAGCAGTCCTCAATTTTAGCTACACAGTGGAATCAACCGAATTTAAAAAAACACACAAAAACCCCAAAAACCAAAACACCTGATGTCTAGACCCATCTAAAACTAATTAAACCCAAATCTCTGTGGGCCAGGGGGCCAGGGGTTGAATCATTCATGAAAGTGCTCCACGCAAGTCTAATGTGTAGTCCAGCTGGAGAATCGCTGCTTTAGGAAATTTTGTTTCACCTCCTCATGGGAGAAAAGATGGCCAAACATATGTGCCCTTTAGAGTACTGGTATAGGAACAAAGACATCTTCAAGGAAATCAAAATCCCCAGTAGGCACACTGATGCACAGCTATTTCTAGTAATATCAATGGGTAATTTAGAAAGTGATCTTGACTGTTGATTTACAATGCCCTGCAAGGTTAGTTCACAGGTTTGAAGTAACAGAACTTGGGCAGGTGAGCAGCACACTAATTTAATCCAAGTTTCTTTTCCATCAAATGACATCAACCAAAGAATCCGGAGTCTAGAATGTTGATGTATGTGCTGATGTGCAATGTTTACCTGCTATCATTATTGTTACTCATTTCAGTCAGCTAAATTATTTACTACTTTGATTTACATTTGAATGGACCTATAAATAAGGCCCCAGGGACAAAATGCGACAAGCATTTAAGTCTACCTTAGAAAGCAAAATGACAGAAACACATACAAAAAAAAAAAAAAAAGCAAAGGGCATTTTGAAATAAGATTGCCACTGTACTCTTCTGGCATAAATAGGATGAATAAATATTTCTAAGTGTAAGTGAATCTACATGCCATAGAATCCCTTTCTGGAAGGATTTACAGGGCTGGTGCAATCTTTAGTATTGAGTGTACACGGAAGGACCTTCAGAGCTCATTTTCACAAACTAAGTCATTAAAGCCCCAAGCCACAGACTTTAAGTAAAACTCTAATGTGTGAAACCGGAACTAATATTTGATTATAAATAAAAAAAGGAATTTAAACTAACCCCAGATGTGAAGACCGAGCCTTTTGGGTGATCTTTGGTAAAAGTCAAACATTTGGAAAACTATCAGTTGGATTTGAATAGAGATACGTTAGCTATGTTGAGTACCTAACAGCCTCACAGTCCTCCATTAGGAACCGCTGCCCCTAAAGAGGGTCCTACAGATGGATCCAGTTACTTTCAAGGTGCTCACTGTGCACCTGACCAGCACTGCTAGACAGGGAACCAGCTCAGACAAGCACGAGGATTTAAAAAAAAAGGTAAGAATCCAAAGTTCTAAGTGAGATGCTTGGGTTAATCTTTCTCCAGTCTTTAAATCTTCCAGAAGACATCTCTCAAATATCCTGAAAAATAATAAAAAAGGATAGAACTGTGCATAAAATCACTCAGGATAGTAGAAACTGGGCGCTAGGAATATGAGGGCATCAGGGAAATAGCAGGAATACAGGAAATGCTAAAAATAATTTGGCCTTTAGTTACAACCTGCACTATTTTACATATATTTTTATAATGTGTATGCATTTTTCATGTTTTATAATTTATGCTGTGTATATATTAAACTTCACAAAAACTGCAGAAATGAAGGCACAGAGCCCATTTAAAGGTAAATAATCACAGCCATCCTTTTAAACGCTAAACGGGAAATGAATTTGGGAATAGAGTTTGATTCTTTTTGTCTGTGGTATGTCCCTGTGTCCCATTCTCTCCATTTCATCTCCGGGGCCCTGGAAAGGAGACATGGATTTCACCTCTTCAGAGAGCTGTGCTTGCAGAGCAGAGAACATGACTTAGGGGTGCAAAAGGTGTAGAAGTGGGTCCGTGTGTGTGCGCTGGCCCCACCGCGGTCTTCCCCAGCTCCTGTCCTCAGGGGCTTGCCGCCAAGCTGCATAGAATTGAGAATTGGCGCCGCTGGGGGCAGCTGTATGCAGGGACTGATGAAGGTTTGAGCCTGACCAAAGGGGAGGGAACCTCAGCTGGGGACTCTGTTTAATACTGCGAACAGAGCGGGCTTAAACTCACCTTCTGCCCCAAAGTCCCTTAGGCCTTCGTGTTGTTCAAGGAGACATCTGCGTTTGCACCTGCTCTTTTTCTCTTTGCACCTGCTCTTTTTCTCTTTGCACTGTAAGCGCTTGCCTCTCTTGGCTTTCCGTGTCATCAGGTTTTACAGGGAGCGTTTGCACGCCCTGCAGACTCTCTCCCCTAGGCTCCGACTTTCTCCCTCGGGACACTCCTGGGCTGAATTCTCCGCCCGCACCCAACTCCCGTGCTTCGTCTCCGCTCCCCGGGCCGGGCTCCTCTCCCACCGCCTCTGCCCGCTGCGCGGTTTCAGTTCCCCCGCCCTCTGGACCCTGCCCTAGCTGCGGGGCCTGCCCTCCCGGGCCTGAAGGTTCTCGTGGAGCCCCCACGTCAGCCTCTGGTGCCCACGTCCCCGTCACCTCCTCCACCGCCGGCTCCTCCTCCCTGCTCGGCGCTCTTTCCCCTGCCACCACCTTCTCGGCAGCTGCCGGTTTCCCTAGTACCTCCTCCACTTTGTGCCAAGTGTCCTTGCCAGCAACATCTGACAGGGAGGAGGCTTTCTTTGCCCCTGTTTTCCCCTCAGCTGTCTGCAAATCTGCCAACACCTCCCTCTTCTCTGCGGCCGTTCCTGCCGCTTCTTCTCCTTGGTGGAGATCTCCCTCGGCCACCACCGCGCCTCCTTGCAAGCTCCCGTCCCCCTCCGTGTCCCCGTTCCTCGTCACTCCTGGCCCCGGAGCGCACTCTTTATCTGCCTCCTCATCCCCAGCTTCTTCACTCAGCTTCTCTGCCATCACGGAACCTTCCTCGGAAACATCTTCTTGGGTCATCGCTGTGACCTCCGCTCCTTGCTGCCTTTGCAGAGGCCCTTCCTCATCCCCTCCTTCCAGTCCAGCGAGGCCATCTTGATCTTTGGCCGCGCGCTCCTGGGCCCCACCTGGGGCTGCGATCTTTGCCTCCGGGGCCTGCCCCTTTCCTGCTAGCTCCGTTTCAGGAGCTCCTGACACACCCTCCCCCTCAGGGCCCGGCCCCTGGTCCGGCCCCGAGGGAGCCCCGTTCTCCCTGGGGAGCGGCGCGGCTCTGCCTTTGTGCTCTGGGTCCCAGGCTTCCCTCAGGCTTTCCCCTCCTTCCTGTTTCTTCAGAGCAGTTGTGTTTTCCAGTGACTCTTCATACCCAGGTGCCGCTTCAAACATGGCCCCCCACCTCTCTCTCAGTGAATCTCCTCCTTGCGGCCCTGCGTCGTCCGTCAACTCCAAGGGCCCCATGGCTGCTTCGCCCTCGGCATCACACTCCATTTCATTTTGGGAGACTTGTGTCTCTTCCTCAGATCTCACTTCCTTCGCGGTTTCCTGCTCTTCCCCTTTAAACTTGTGCTCTTCTTCTAAAATGTCTTCACCCGGCCGTGCATTTGCCCTGGTCACCTCTCCCCTCTCAGATTCAGTTTCCTCCAGAGGTGATTCTGGCCTCTCCGCTTTCGTCCTCTCTCTTGCTACACCTAATTCCTCGGGTAGCATTTCTTTCTTGTCATCTTCTTTATTAGATTCTGCCTCAGTCCCAACCTCCCCCCTGTCAGCATCTTCCCTACAAAGCTCTTCCAGGCTGTCCTCCGAAAGCCCCGTCGGGGCTGCCTCAGCCTTCTCCCAAGTTGAGGAGCTCAAGGGTGTCCGCGGTCCCAAAGCTGCCTTCCTGTCTTCGGCCGGTTCCTCTCCCCCAAGCACTGCCTCTTCTGAACCAGCTTCTCTCTCAGAGGCAGCATCTCCCGCGGCTCCCAGGTCCTCTAGGTCTGTAGATGCTTGCTCTTCACTGTTCACCTCGGGCTTTTCAGACCCTGCAGCACTCACGGCCTCACCTCTCTCAGCCTCTCTCTCCTCTAGTGTCACTGCCTCCCTCATGGCTGCGGCCTCCTGAATACGCTCTGAGTCTGGAGCTGCTGCCTCACGTGCAAGCACTGCCTTCTGGGAGCCCCGCTCCTCCTCGGCAGCCGCCTTCTCAGTCTCCAGCACTGTGGGCAGCAAGGCCGCCTCTTCAGGAGCCTCGTCTTCTTTCAGACCTCCAGAGGCTCTGGTGGCTTCTTTTCCCCTGGGGCTTAACTCCTCTTTATCCAGCCTTGGATCCCCTTCTGCTTCTGCCTCTGCCCCACTTGCTATGCCCCGAGGGATCTCTCTTTCCTCAGTAAATTGTCCTATTAAAGCTGGGGCTGTTGACTTCCCCTGCCCCAAGGGAACATCATTAACCCCTGCTTTTCCCCACTGGGCTGCACCCCCTTTCTCTTTGGTTGTGTCAGCATCCCTGTGCTGGGGAAGTCCATCACCCTCCACTGCTTCTTTCTTCTCCAGTGTGTACGCTTCAGATGCACCTTGCTTGGATTCCGCGTCTGAGCTGAGTGTTGCTCGTTCCTCGAAATTCCTGTGTGGTGCTATAAAATGAGGTTAGAAAACACGGTTACTTTAATCAAAGCGCCCAGGGAGGAGATATTCTATATAACCACATATGAGATATATATAATATCAAGAAGCTATTGATATTATATATAAAACATTTCCTCGATCCTCTGATGCCATCAACTATAACATGCACCATGATTTAATAATGGCTCTTCGTGATGAAAAGAAGTGCTATCTATTTAATGGACACATTGATATTAAAGGAAAAGTGAACATCACAAATGTTGAAAACAAACAAAATCTCCTTATCTTAATTTTCCCCCGCCTTCTCTCTCTCTCAATCTCTCACATACACACACACTGCCTACTTTCATTTGAAATTTAGGACTTGCAGAAAAATCATGTAATAAAAAACAGTATTTCATCTTCTTAGAAATCATTATGCCCTAGAGCATCATAATATGCATGTCGTCAGCCTGTGTTTCTTATACTCTTGTGGGTATTCGGCAACACAATCACAATACTGTGTGAGCTGATTATTATCCCATATATTACTCCCACATTTTAAAGCTACTATATCTAGATTTAGTCATCAAATAACTTTGTAGCTCAAAGTAAGGCTCTTTACTAAAGACACCAATTTGTACTATAGGTCAGGATACCTCCTGTCTATGTTCAGAAACTGTTTTGCCTTTGGCAAAACAGGATCAGAGAACAAGACAGGACTTTGTAGTCTGGGACAAATTTCAACATAAATAACCTTCTTGCAGTATTTCATAAGTTCTCATTCATAATTCCCTGGCAAATCTGGCTGTACTAGCCATCATACTTCAATAAATCTAGGTTCAATATGTTTCTTAAAGGCTTCAAATGCATTTCTTGTTATTTAACAAATAACATGCATTTCTGTTGAAATGATCCATGCAAAAATAAAAGGATGTCATGCCAAATACCAAAACCATTTACATTTTCCAAATGCAGATAATACTTAGGGAGATAGGAACTTCTAAAACAGTCATCTTAATAATTTTGCTATCAATCTAATCTTTCTCACTTATAGAAGACACTAGACTAGGGGCGCCTGGGTGGCTCAGTCATTAAGTGTCTGCCTTCGGCTCAGGTCATGGTCCCAGGGTCCTGGGATCGAGCCCCACATGGGGCTCCCTGCTTGGCGGGAAGCCTGCTTCTCCCTCTCCCATTCCCCCTCTCTAGCGGTGTCTCTCTCTGTCAAATAAATAAATAAAATCTTAAAAAAAAAAAGAGAGAGACACTAGACTAGATGCTAGAAGTTATCATACCAGTGTGCCAACCTCCAAATTATGTAAACTTATAAAGTAGGCAAATGTGTTTTCCTCGTATTTTTTATTGCTTGTCTTTTTGGCCAGCCATCTAACCCCCACACCTGGGCTCCTGGGTGGCTCAGTTGGTTAAGCGACTGCCTTCGGCTCAGATCATGATCCTGGAGTCCCAGGATCGAGTCCTGCATCGGGCTCCCTGCTTGGCAGGGAGTCTGCTTCTCCCTCTGACCCTCTTCCCTCTCGTGCTCTCTATCTCTCATTCTCTCTCTCTCAAAATAAATAAATAAATAAATAAATCTTTAACCCACACACCCCACGTCATTACCAAGGATCTATCAGAAACCTAAAGCCCTGATCCTATTCACCACTTCTTCCCTGTTCTGATACCCCATCCAGGACTGTTGATCACTCCATTTCCTCTCCTAACACAAAACACAGCTGCCCTTTGTTGCATTCTCTTGGCCTTTTGCCAGCTATCACAATAAACCATTTTGAAGTAAGGCAGTTATAGCCGATATTACATTTCCCTCAAAAAATATATTTGGAAGGTAACTTTTGGTGACTTCTTTCAAAGAAGTAACAAATTTCAGGTCCATCAGTAGGGTTGGTGTTGACTTTCATAGGTGGCCCTCAGCACATCACAGCAGTTATTTACTAAATTGCACCTACAAGCTGCCAGAGGGAAATATGGAGCCAAATGTTCATTCAGAGAACATGTAGCCAATTCACCTGAAATAATTTTATTCCATCCATCCATTGTATCTCATTATGGATTATTATTGGATTAAAAATAAAATTAAAACAATGTGTGTCAAGTCTCTTTAATAGTGTATCTATTGCTATTCAAATTCCTGCATGAAAGTATATTAAAAGTCAGTTATGAAAAACGCTTAAATAAAGTCCTCTGTTTTGCTAACCTGGTCTTTAAATGTATGGATTAATTAAAGAACATTAAGGAAAACAGGGGAATAAAACTGCCCAGCCACCATATAATAATATGCTATACCTAAATTCTAGGAGAGAAAGGGCTAATGGCGTCCAGCTGAGCTATTATATGAACATGCGCACCATAGGGGCGTCAGACATGACATTTCTGAAGTAAGGGAGAAAGGGCAATTGAAATCCTTCTAAGAAGTATGAGTGTGAAAACATGACATGGTTTTTGATAATAACCTCCTGGGCTTTCGGGGGAAAAAAAGAATATAAGAGAGCAAGCCATATTCACAAACAGGCAATTTAATATCGTGCAATGAGTGTGTACTTAGGGGTCAGACAGAGCTGGATGAGAACGCCAGCTCTGCCACTTACTATCTGTATGAACTTGGGAAACAACGCTTTTCTAAGCCTTCATTCTTTCATCCATAAAATGGGAGCAGAAATGCTTGACTCACAGAATCCTTGTGATAGTGAACCATAAAATGCTTCGCACAGTTTCTGGCACACAGAAGGCCCTACCCAGTCTTCCTTCCATCCTTCCCTTTCACTGCTTATGATAAATTACATTTTCTTGCTCGAATCAGATTTGATCAATAACAGCTACTGTGCCTGCATTGCAGAATGTTTGGGAGGTATACCAGAACTCCTCTGGTGGAAGGCTCACCATACAAAGATTTGGATTCCCTAAGCAGTCAGGGTCCTTCTCCTTTAACTCATCTATTCAGGTTCATGTGCCACCTGGCCCTCTCCACATTCCCCAGAGGGAACTGGAGCTCAGGGAACCAGCGTGAGTGCAAATATTCTGGCTATTTGTTGTAATAAAGTCCTTTTTCTCTGACCCAGGAATTTGTGTCTTCTGCTCACACCATGAAACTGTAGCTGGCAAAGTTGTTTGCTTGAAAATTGGGTAAAATCTCAAATACTTCACAGTGCTTAATGACTGCCGTTAAAAATCAGAGGTGGGGGTAATGTAACCATATGATGAATAAAATGAATAACTCTTCCCCCCCATATATACATACATATATTCAAATCAGGGCAGTTTTAAAAAGTCCTCTACTAAATATGGGTAAACCCGATTTCAAGGACACAGGGTGTTTGACCCGACGGACATGAGTCATGGTCTGTTGAATCACTCTAATTGGCAATCTTGCAGCTGGAATACTCATCACCAAGAGCCAGGTCATATGCTGATAGCAATGAATTCTTCCCTAATTTAAAAAAATAAGAAGTTCAAATAAACCATTGTGAAATGTGTCTTGGGCCCTCCCTGTCTCCAGTGGGTCAGTTAGGCAAATCTTCCTACCTACTCACCTAACTGGGAGGCCGACTACAAAATAAGACTGATCTGAAAATCCCTACCAATATATCTTTTATACTCGAAAGTCCTTTTTTCCCTCCAATCTAGGCACTAATATATTCAAAAAATAATAATAACATTCACATCCGATGTCAACTTTAAAGCTCCCCTTAAGGCCTCTCAGCCACCTCCTGCCATCAAATTCATTAGGTGAAAGAAAATAAAGGTGGAAGAAGGAGGAAACAAGAGTGGGGGGATGAAAGATGAAAAACGGGGCTGTCTTTCGCAGAGGATTTCTAAAGGTCTTTCTCAGGTAATGATGTGCCCTTACCTGCACCCGTGTCAATCTCCAGCTTCCTCGAGTGCTTCTCCTCGTCCGTGCTGCTAACACCAGACTCGGTGCCATAGTGCCGGTGGCTACCAGGTTCCACAGCCTCAGCAACAGTCTGTCCAACTGATTGGAGATCATAGGAAATATCAAAAGGCATAAAAACAGGTCATGGGAACACTGCTGAGCTATTTCACATCCTTTCAGCAAGTGGGGTTAATTTTAAAGTATTCACATTAAAATGTGACCTTGTTTTTTTAAAAATTTATGGAGATTGTTTCCAAGCTGTGATTTCAAAAGAGAAAACACAATGGCAGATCACGAAGAAATCCATGCAAAGAAATACTTTAAAAAGACAACAGCCAGAAGCAGTGACAGATTAGCCAAATGCACATGCAATGAAATGATGGAAAACGAGGTTTAGTTGCCTTTTCCTTTCTAGAAACACGTTATGGCTTTTATAACACCAGTCATCACTGCTCTTTGAAATTGCTAAGACCACCAGCGCTGACTATATTATGAGCATTTCATCCATTAGTAGATTTTAATGATTTGACCCCAATACTCCACGTGGATAGAGCAAAAAAACCTAGTGCATGATTCTTATATATTTGACAGTAAAAGCTGTTGTAGAAATTCCTGTTCTCTGCAGCTGATAACCAGCCACGGAACTTCAGAAACACAAAGACCTAAGTTCAAGTCCTGTACTCCATACTAACCGTGTTACCTTCGTTAAGTTCTTTGACCTAAGCCTAGACCTCAGTTACCCATCTGTCAAAAAAGGATACCTACTCAGTGGTTATTGGAAGGATTAAAGTAATATATGTAGTACATGATTATCTTTCACTTATTAGCAGGTGCCTAAGCATTTAATAAATAATAGCCGTGATGATGATGAGCATGTCTATTTTAAGTATTATCACCCAATCTGGTATGATTCTAGGCAACACTGTAATATCAATTAAATTTGTCTATTATTTCTGATATGTCCCTGTCTACATCCCTTACCTATCATGTCATGATCCATGTACCTAAATCCCTGACACCCTACCATTATGCCACCTTCTAGTTAATTAAAGCTCACTGGAATAACACTAGACCTAGGTCTGCCCTCCCAGATAAGAACATATCTCCCTTTCCTCCCTCCCTCCCTTCTTTCCCTTCTTTTTTTTTCTCTCTTTCCTTTAATGTATTCTGATTCAGTTGATCCAAAGACTGTACTTGGAAAAAAACAGAACTAGAATGTGGTCTCTTGCTCACTTTAAGGTGAATTGCTAAGGGGTAATTAGTTACTCACTGATTCATCTGTGTTTGGAAGCAAATAGTGAAATGTCTGCCTCATGTGTCTTTGGGGAAAAAAATGGAATGACTTAACTTTATTAATCTTGAGAACAAACATGGAAATGAAAAGAGGTACATAAAATGGTTCAAATGTATTCTATTAAAAAATTTTTTTGAACATCAATTTTCCTCATTTATCCGATAAACAAGTAAAAACGATTTTTACAATAATATAGTTTAGAGATGACATCAGCTCATGACAGATTATAGTTGGGTTTGTTATCAAGTAAACCTTTATTTTAGGAACTTTATAAACATAGTACATAAAAATTAAATATCTTGCCCACTGTAATAATGTTAACAGTATATAACTAGTGAGTTTAATAAATAAGCAGTATTTTAGATCCTTGTATATAAATCTGCTTGGCTGACTGAGCAATCGAAATCCCAAAGATGGGAGGACAGGGGAATGGGACCAAGTCTGATTTCACAGCAATGACTTGAAGTTTTGTTTCATCAGAGCCTATGAGACATCTGGATTTTGTTTCCAGGTAGCCACAGACTATAAATAAATATGGTTTATCATATAAATATCAAATCATTATGTTATACACCTAAGAAAATGTAATATACATCAATTATACCCCAATAAATTTTTAAAGAAATATGGTTTACAATAATAATAAATTAAAATAAGCAATTAGCAGCTATTGAAACAGACTACTCTAAGAAGCCAAACAGTACTAGCATAATTTGGAAATTACAACTCACTCAGAATGGACAGTGAAGCATGTAGTCCCTCTGTCTCAGGACTGTCCTCACCACCTGGCCACGTCTGCTGGCTTGCCCCTGGAGGGTTAGGCTTTGGAAGTAGATGAGAAGGCTTTTGGAAGTAGATATACAGTTAGGTATTGCTTGCTACAGATTCAGCAAGAATGGGACCCTGGCCTGAGCATCAAGGACTTAATTAGGTGTGAGACCAGAAAAGGCCTCACTTGGTCATTTTTCTTCCTTAGATGTTCTGAAACTGAAACTTAAAAGCAAGAACTTGGCTAGGGTCTAACCTTGAGGGTTTCCACCTAGAGGAAAGGAGGACTATGTCCGCTGAGCCCGGCGCCAGAACTGTGATACATCACTTTGTGTCCTTAACTACTTAGCCCTTCACCCCCCCGAGGCTCCTCTCCTTCCCTTTCTATAAAGATGACCATTAAAAGCAAAGGTAACTGTCCATTCTCACAGCCTTCAAAGCAAAATGGAGAGAATTCTTAGAATTCTTAGAAAAGCGCTTTATCCACTCAAATGATATAGGACATTTTAAGATGTTTTTTAAATACCAAAATATTATTATCTGATGTTAGTTTTTTTATTATGAAAACAAACATATTTTAAAATAATATATACAGTACTTTCCCCAAATAGGGAAATAGTACATATTCTTACTGAAAGCTTTAAAAGATTATAAAGTACAAAGAAAAAAACAAAAATTATCCTAGTTTTACCACTCAGAACTACTAGTTAACATTTGGGTGAATCTCTATGTATCTTTTTTACTCTACTCTTAGTATAGATAGCATTTTGTACCCCATTTTATTCATTTAGCAATATATTGTGACTATTTCCATATATCATTAAATAAAACAAGATTCTTCAGTAACTACATAGAATGTTCTAATAAGTTTTTACTAAAATTTGATTAACCAATTGCCTGATTTGAATACTGAGTTATTTCCATTTGTGTGTGTGTGTGTGTGTGTGCGTGTGTGTGTGTGTGATTATAAAGCTATTTTAAATATGACTTATAATCATTTTTGTATTTTTTTCTGACTATTCCCTTTGGGCAAATTCCTGGAATTGGACTTGCTCAAAGAGCATATTTTTAGAAGCTTTTGATATGTTTTTTATATATTCTTCAAAAAAAAGGAGGTATCAACAAACAATTTCACCTGTAATGATGGAAGGCCGTATGTCCCTGTGCTTTGCCAACAATGTTACAATTTCCATCAATTCTTTCTATATTTGATAATTTTATAATTGAAAACTGGTGACAAGGATACCTTTTTCAATGTTAGTAGGAAAGCTTTCTAAATTCATCCCCTTTTCTCTGCTTGTTTTGAAACAAAACAAACTGATCCCATCTCAAAACACACTAATAACCCTGAGCAATTCACTATCAGAGGAAAGTTTTGCCAAGAACTTTTCATCGGAATTTTAAGAAGAAGGCTATAAAGGCAGAGTAAAGACCTATCCAAGTTTATCCCAAGTTCCTGGTGCCCTCGAATACCACGTGTGTGATTCGATCGTTCTCTGTGTAGCCAATCAATTACCTTCCCAGCATGTCACCATGACAAACTTCATGACTAACACCATCTACCTATGTGGTAAAGATGCTCCTGCTTCCCTCCCCCCGGCCCCCCCCCCCCCCCCCGGAATCGAAGCACAGCCCACACAAACCCAGGATTAATTACAAACCCAAGCCCACAGCTGTTCAGAGACGACAGCTGTGGAGAGCTAACGTCTATCCTCCACACAGTATAGAATGGTATAGAATCATCTTTCTGCAACTTTCAGATCACGTCATTTGTATGCTCAAACCTTTCCAGTGGCTTCCCATCTCAGAATCAAATCCTCCCCATGGCATACGAGTTTCTCCCTCTGCCTCTTCTTCCACTCAGCTCCCGGTTTAGAGTCCCCGCATTTGCTCTTCCCTCTGCTTCCTGCGCGCTTCCTGCAGGGGGCAAAGTGGCTCTCCCCTGCACTTCATTCAGGTCTCTGCTCAAATGTCCCTTCATCAGAAAGGCCATCCCTGAAATAACAGCCCTTCCTCAACCCATTGCTCTGTCCTCTAACCCTGATTTTTCTTCTACACTTAGGCCAGAATACCCCAGTACTTGTTTATTTTTCACTTGTCAGGCATCTCTCGCACTAGAACATAAACTCCAGTATGGAAAGGGACGTCATGATGCTCACACTAAGAACAGTGTGGCATAAAGCAGATAACCAAAAAACTATTTACTGGCAGAGGAAATCTATTGGAACAAATAACTATGCTTTCACAATTCATCCAGAACTTGCACTTAGACCACAACTCACAACACGTGATTGTCATGTTCTCTCATCAGGACCACCCAACTTGGCTGCGTGATGATCAGACTGCATATGACTCTAGCCATTACATTACTTAGGCTTAGATTACCTGGCCAAGCACTATGACCTCTTCTCATTCACATATAAAAGAATAAAATGCCTGCTTCCATATACATTTCACAGTATACAACATTCTGTTCTTAACATTTTATTTGTAATGTATAAATTATACTAACTTCACAAATTAATCTACCTAAATTGTTCTACTATTAGAACATAAAGCAAAGATCATGTCATAGTGCATTAAGACAGCTTAAACTGAAGATAACAGAGAAAAATAAACACATTATAATAACACTATGCCCTATCATACTGAATTACCTGCCAAGGACCCTGTCCCATTGTAGCTAGCAATTATAATCTTTTATTTTATCCACTTCACTGTGTATAACACATCTTTTGTATCAATTCGCCTGATTTGTTGGTGGACTGGACAAAGCCCAGTTAAGTGAGACACATAAAATAGAAGGAAAAATATCATTTTATGTTATCTGAAAGGCACAAAGGTATTGAATGTAGAACTTTACTACTTTATCCACTGCTATGATCTTAAGTGAAAACAATTCAGATTAAGTTGTTTTCATTTGGACACTATAAAACATCACTACCTGAGTGTGATTTTATAGCCCACAGACCTATTCCTAACATAATCACAGTTCATATTCAGCACCAAACTAATATGAGAGAGAATCTTCTACACATTATCTTGGCCCCCATTTTGACCTAAGGTTCTACTCAGAGATCTAAATAAAATAATACACATTTCACTCTTTACCATGCCTTCTGATCGAATGCAGCATGATCACCTACATGACCTTCTCTTCAAGCATTAACTTTGGTTCCATCCCTCTCTCCCTGAGCCATCTAACAGAAGACTCCATCAAGAAAGAGGAACTAGCCATAACCTCTTTGCTTGGCATCAGGCAAGTCAAGACCTGGTTTATTTTATCTGAAATTTTCTTAGAAATATTTATTCATATAAGGGACTTTGAGACTATTTATGACCTCTCTTCATCTGTTATTTTTTTGTAAAAAATATTTACAAATTTATTGTATCATTTCCTTGAATATACTTAAAACATCAGCACTCAAGAGTTATAATCTATGCATCCATGGGTTTTGATAGCATTAATCCTTCTACATCTTTCTGAACATTTTACATGTTTTTTTTAATCTATTAATGTTTTATTTTCCACTGTACTTTATTCCCTCTGCCTCTGGGCCTCCATAACCCAGAAATTTTGTTCTTTCGTGGAAGATGAGTCATAGAACAAATCTATCAGTCCTTGCACAGAAGGCAACATATTTTTAAGAAAATTTGCAGTGATAAAATACTAAGGCAATACAGTAGAATACTATGTACAGTGATTAAGAATAAAGTACAGTTATGTGTGCTAATATGAAAAGGTATTGAAGATACAGTAATAAGTGAAAAAAAGGCAAGTGGTAAAACAAAATGTATGTTTCCATCTGTCTATAAAGATATACGCATATATGTAATATATGAATACATTTATATATGTGTATGGAGAGAAATTTTTCTGGAATCAGGCCTAAAAAATATTCTCTGCAGTTATGACTATGTTGCATGGGAAAGAGTAGAGGCGGGGCAAGGAAGACTAGCTTTCTTTTCATTCTCTCTGTTCTGTATTGTTTAAACTTTTCAACCAATCCTTTATAAGGAAAAAATTTTATCAAAAGCCTTAATATGTGATCCAGAAATTACACTCTTAGGAACCTAGCCTAAGAAAATAATTATAGATTTTAAATTACCTTAGGTAATAAGATATTAGAGTACTATTAATAATAGTGAAAATAGGGAAAAATATAAATATCCATAATAGGGGAATGGTTATAAGAAAACCACAGAATGGGATAACATACAGACATTGAACATATTTATTAAGATTACATAATAACATAAAAATGCTTATGTTATAACAATAAGAAAAAAAAGCAGGACACAATATTTTATAAAAAATATGACAACATAACTTTGTAAACCCTAAGTTTAGAAATAAAAAAACCTGACCAAATGTTGAAGGTGATTTTTTGTGTGTGTGCTACATCTATGGGTAATTTTTTTCAAATCTACTTTTCTCTACATTCTGACTATTATTTCATGTTATGTCGTAAGCTGTTAATGAAAAATAAACACTGACAAAGAGGCCTGCGACATTTATTAAAGCTTAAGAAAGATAAAAAGTCACAAACCTTGCCATCTAGTGTTGAAGTTGAACCTGCCTTAATAAAAAGATAACAAAATGCTTTAGAATTATAGATGTTATCAAGTCAAGAACACAGACTTCCCATAATATGTAAGAAAAATGATAAACCTACACACTTTTCATTTCACACATCCAGAAAAAAACACCACCTCACTTTCTTCCAAGTGGCATGACTTCTAGCCCAATGTTTCTGCTATTCCATCCATCACCTAAATACAGCCTACGCTACATGCATCTTACTTTACAAAAAGATGTCTGTATACACAAGTCCAGGTAAACAATCTAGTTTTCTGAAGAGGAAGTAAAAGAAATAATGTCACTGTTACTACTGAACTTTAACATCTCTACCTTTTTTGGGCAGCAGCTTGCCAAATTGTACAAATTTCCTAGATTGTACAGGATATGTTCTAGAACTGAACAATGAAATCCACGATCAAAGACTTGAATTACTTTGTAAAAGGGTTTCAAATATACTTTTACAAAAATCTTAACTCACATATGGAAAAACCCCTTTGAAAACCTCAGAGGTATTCAATCCCAGGGCAGAAGTTGGCAAACTTTTTCTAGTAAGGGCCACATAGTGAATTCTTAAGGCTTTGTGAGCTGTCAGGCAGTCTCTGCCCTTGCAATGCAAGAGCAGCTGTTAATAATGTGTAAGCAAATGAGCATAGCTCTATTCCAGTGAAACTTTATTTTCTGACACTGAAATTTGAATTTAATTTTTTCATGTCACCACATATTATTCTTTTGATTTTTTTCAAACCACTGAAAAATTTTAAAAAACAAACAAAAAAATTTCAAAACATTCTTAGCTCACAGGCCATGCAAAAGAAGAAAAAAAGGTGGTAGGCCAGATGGGGCCTGTGGGTCGAAGTTTGTCAAACTGTATATTCTAGAGTTATCTGAATTTGCTACACCCCACTAACTGGAATGCTTTTATCTTCTTTCATTCGATCTTAAAAATCATATCTAACCTTTAAAACCTTCCTCAAAAAAATCCTTCACAAAAACGTTCAAGGTGTACTTAACCAAATGGGACTTTCCCCTTCTTTTGAAACTCCTTAGCATTGGTACCTTCTCTGGTTTTATGAATGACTACTGACCTTTGTCCAATTATTGGTGCCACACCTTCCTCTTAACATGTGATGGGTGGCACCCTCTCTTACACATTTCTTATTGGCCATGGTGCCCTGCACATAGTAGAAGGTGAATAATGATTGAATTGAAAGATAACTATTCAACAACCTCAATTCCTAGATGTAGGCCCCAGTGGTTTAATAACAGCTCTTTAGGTCCTAAAAAAAATTTTTAGAGACATTACAAGTAATCATAAGCTTTAAAACAGATGATTTTAGTAATATTAAAATGTGAAAACAGATCTTATCTCGGAATCAAGAACAATGCCCACCATATTGGCAGGGGAGACAGATGAGCGAGAACAGGGGAAGAGGAGTGACAGGGCACAGGATGCCATGTGAGAGCCAAACATCTGGCAGGCATAGCTGTCCACAGGACACAACTTGGTCCTTTACCTGTCCCTCTAAATTTGAGAAAGGCATCAGACCTTCCACATGTCTAAGGTCCTGGGACCTGATTATTGTGGGACATTCTTCACTCTTCCCATATCAAATGAACTGCCTTGCATACTCACCCAGTGACCACTGGGTCAGAAAATCGAAATCACTCAGTTTCAGAGAAGAACTCAAAGTAAAGTTTGGAGTTTTCTATGAAACTGTCATATTTTTATCTAAATTTAAATTCCTATTGCACAGATAAAATAGAAAAATCTTTAAAAACCAGAGCCACTCTGCCTGAATTCATATCCTAGGAATGCTTCTTAGGAGCTATATAATCTTGACAATTTACTTAACCTCTCTGAGCCACAATTTTGTCACCTGTGAAAAAAAGACATGATGATAAGAGAACCTAACTCAGGGGATACTGGGCTGTTGTAAGGAGTAGATGAGTTAATATATATAAATGTTTAGAACTGGCACATAGTAAGCACCTACCAATGTTAGCTATGTATGTATGTGTGTGTGTGTGTGTGTGTGTGTGTGTGTGTGTGTGTATGTATATATAAGTGAATATATAGCTAAAAACAAATAGTATTTCTAATATTAAATCACCTCTAAAAAGCCACACATATGTTGCCTTCAGACACATACTGTGTTTTGATTCTTGAGATAGAATTACCACAAGAAGGAATTTACAGAAAATAGGAAACAAGCTATGTCAGATTTATCAAGTAACTTTTAAAATGCAATAGAAGGAAAACAGCAAGCTGAAAGTACATGTATGATTATGTGATGAAGAGAGAAATAAGAAAAAAATTGAATGCCTCTGGCATTATCACAATCGCATTTCCCAAGCTTTGGCAGAAATGTAAGGACCCAAATCAGCTTCCATGCATGGGAACAATGGCAGGTCCACTCAATGGCCATACTTACCATCTTTTTCCACCCTACGGGGACCTGCCTTTTTGTCCTTCACCTTAGCAGTGCTTCCTTCCCAAAACCTACTCTTATCCTTTTCTTTTTCTTCTGTGGAAACACATTCCCTGGACTTCTCAGATAAGCCCTCTGCAATCACTTGGGTTCCTTTCTCCATTTCTTCTTCAAGAACATTCTCCAAGCGTTCCTCTGTGGGCAGAGGCTTGGTCTCTATATCTGCTGTTATGAATTCTTGGTCTTCAATTTCAACTTCTAAGTAATCCTCAGTTGGAAGGTGGGATTTTCCTGGCTCATCACTTTCACTTGACTCCTGAGAAGATGAACTTCTGGCCCTTCTGTTCGGGCTGTTTTCAGCGTGGGCCCCTCTATCTCCCGGTGCAGACTCATCTTCACTGCAACTAGAACATGGGCGACTTCTGGATGAAGATGATGAAACAGTCTTTATATCTAAAAAATAAAAATGATGACATCATTGTTTTTCCATAAAGCACTTGGTTTAATTGTGGGAATCAGGTGAGTAATAATCATACTAAAAATTTTTAATATAGGTTAATAGACTTAGTGCCCATTTCACATATATTGCACATAACTGTCAAGATAAAGAAAAACCAATGTAATCTGTGAGTCTCTAGTTTTCTTTAAAAAAAAAGATTTTTTACTTATTTGAGAGAGGGGGAGAGAGAGAGAGTGAGCGAGCATAAGCTGGGGGGTGGGGAGGAACAGAGGCAGAGGGAGAAGCAGACTCCCCGCTGAGCAGGGAGCCCGACTAAGCGGGGCTCGATCCCACCCCTGAGATCATGACCTGAGCTGAAGGCAAACGCTTAACCAGCTGAGCCACCCAGCCGCCCCTCTAGAAGTGTTCCATAGGAAATCACATTTAACTGAAAACCAACTGTATTTATTCATTTATTTTTGAAAGCCACTTTATTAGAAAGCCTTTGTATCTATTTTATCGTAGAAGAAACTGGATAATTCTTACTTGTTCAGTAAGAGCGCTTATTCATTATCATCTTGAGTAGCCACAATATTCTCTGTGCATAAAATTTAAATTTTTATCTACTGTAATACCACCCATACCCAGCTAGCAAGGTGTACTAGAAAGATTGATGCATTTGCATGAATACCAAGACACTTTAAAGATATTCTGAGGTGATGCTTGTGTGTGTGTGTGTGTGTGTGTGTGTGTGTGTGTGTGTGTGTGTGTGTGTAGGAGGACATGTTGTCTTATTTTGGGTCCCCCCAAAGCAGATGCTGAGGTCAGGATTCATGTGCAAGTGATGTATTAGGGATATGCTCCAGGAGAAACTTTTACAGGTGTGGGGGAAGCAGGGCAGGGAAGGGAAGAAGTCGATCAAGGGAGCTATTTCAAGCAACATCTCAACCTCAGCCTGATCCCACAAGGACCTCTGAGGTCTAAATCATATTAGAATTTTTCCTCCCTTGAGGATCGAGTGCTCCAGTCAGATGTGGCTACCACTACCTCTCTGCCCCCCACCCCGCCAGGGGAAGGTAAACTCCTTGGCTCTTCCAGGCTCTCGGTGCAGGCAGGTGAAGCAGCTCCTTAGCCCAGGGCTGTCCTCTGAAGAAGGCAAAGGGTGCCAGCGCTGGGCAGAGATGGGCACATGGAATCAGTAAGAGGACTTCTAGGAGAGGGAGGCCGTGTGCTGATGGGATGCTACAGATACGCAGACTCGATTAACCAAAGCCAGAAATGGTTCCGTTCTTACTACCCAAAAGCACTTTCAAAAATCTCCAAGAAAGCCACATACACCCTGAATCTCTGGAAGGAAGACGCACAGCCTGAAAGTCACGGCATATGCTGGGGGCCAGATAAATACAAACCTGCTTTTGAGTTTTTCATCAACAGAGCTGTGTTTACAATAGCTTTTTATAGAATATATTTTCAAATGAAATATCCTACACTTAAACGCTGCCTAGCTTCCTTGTTTTCTCTTCTGTGTGTGCTCCTTACTCTTTTCTCTGCTTCTTTTATTTCTGCTTGGCAGCTGCACAGACGACTGTAGCAGCTGATACAGACTTTAAGGGAAGAAATACCTGTCTTTCCTCTTCTCCTTTTCCTTCACACCCTCCAGCCCAAATGACTCTCCATGACAGGGCTTAGAATTTTAAGTATAGACACAGAGACTTATCAGAGTTTCCACAAAGATTTGAGAGATGCTACACAGCAGTAAAACACAAACTCTAAAAAGCCTTTAAGCAACAGAACCCCTTAAGTACAATTCCATTTGTTCCTATCTCCCAACTCCCTTGACAGGCGCCAGATGACCACTGTTTCTCAAAGGAACGCATACTTCAACCACTCATTCTTTATCTCCATTTTATAAAATCTGTCTCTCAGTAGGGAACACAGCAGATCAAGGACAGTTGTTCTCTATCTTATTTGTACCACTTCAGAAAATTTAGGGACTAGGATCTCACCCTCTCTTAAGCATTTCACATTTTTTTTAAAGAAAAACAACTCCTATTTGCTACTTGTTCAATCCATGGCTCTCATTAATAGCACAATTAGCTAGAAGGCAATATTATACTTGTTCTACACTCCCAAAAATATTCATATCTACCATCTTTAATATTTCTATGATGACTCTGACTTTTGGCTCTGAGAGTTGTTCACATAATAAGAAAAATGAGCATTCCCCTACCTTTCTTTCGTAGCTTCTATTAATTGTGTTGTTTTATTTCAAAAGCCTGAATCACACTCTGGCTCATTTTGAGTCAGTCCCTTAGAGAAGAAAGATCAGGAGAATGAATGGCCTTCAAGAGGCAAGGGTACCTGACCTCCCATATAAACTCATTTCAGTTTTCCAATTTCTCTCTAACCTTGCTGTGCAATTTAGCTTCACTCTCATTTCTTTCTCTCATTTTCATGCAGACACTGGGGCAAGACTTTGCCTACAAATAAAAGCTCAAAATGTTTCAGGGCCATGGAATGGGATTTTCAACACTAATTTTATTTATTGTCTTAGAAATGAAGCAAGTTTTTATATAAAAATTTTTGTCTAAAAGAACTTTTTACATGAAAGAACTGCGAGGGCACATACTTAATATTTTTTGGCACTAGGAGGGAAAAAATTATCTTGAAGGCGTGTGAGTAAGCAACTCCGGCTCCCACCCAATTCTATCTGTCTCTGCATGGCTCCCTGCAGGTACTGAAGCTAAAAGCATCTGCTCTTGATCTTTATGGTAAAGACATGATGTTCACTTGTTGGTGTGGCGCCATGATTCCATGCCCTACAAGGCACCTCTGACTTTCCGCCCTGCACATTCAATCAGGCTCCAAACCCTTCACCGTCTCTCTCTTCCTGTCACTGATAACTCTTCCTTCTTTTACATCACTATTATTTCACACAACATGAGACTGAGGGAAAATAATAATTTCTTCTCTAAGATGAAACTAGGTGTTTCAATCATGACTCAGCTGCTGACTAGCTTTGACTTTGGCTCTTCCAGTTAACCTCTCTAAGCCTCTGTTTTCTTGACTATAAAATGGGGTTAATCCTCTCTGTAAGTCATTGCAGAAATTACATGACACAAAATCAAACAATGTTTTCTTTATGAATTCCAGTCCTTCCCCCTCTATGAAATCCTACACGTTAAGTATTGTCTAATACATTTCTTTCTTGTGATTTCACCCTGTGCATTATACGAAGAATAGTAATTGCAGTGACTGTTTGCTGAGGAAAAATAAATACAGACCTGATCATGATTATGTATGTACCTACTGTGTACCAAACAAGGAGGTTAAGCACTTTATAAATATCTCATTTAATCCCATGGAATAGCTATTTTCTTTTTCTAGATCTAAAAAGTAAAGGGGGCACCTGGGTGGCTCAGTTGGTTAAGCGTTCAGCTCTTGGTTTCGGCTCAGGTCATCATCTCAGGCTGGTGAGATTGAGCCCTGCATCAGGCTCCTCACTTATCACAGAGTCCACCTGAGATTCTCTGCCTCTCTCTCTCCATCTGCACCACCTCCCCACTCATACTCACTCGCTCTCTCTCTAAAATAAATAAATAAATTCAATTTAATTTAAAAAGAACTTAAGGCCCAGAGAAGTTAAATAATATCCAATGCCCATTAGCTATAAAGTAGCAAGTTTGTAAAACATTTTTTTTTTTTTTTTGTAATGACCCACTGTAGTAAAACTAAGACCACTCTACTTGCCAAAAGGCCTTCAGAGTGTACCACACCCACTGTCACGGACCTACTATTGCTTCTCTTAACTAACTTTGCACTGTTACCACCCCAGGATGACAAATGGAAAATCGTTCTCTCCAAAACATCAGAACTCATGGAATTCAGCCTGTCCTCCGTTTTATATCCCTAGTGGTCCTTCTCCATTTGGCCACTATATATATGTATGTATCAGTAACCTCCACTGTTTGTACTGCCTGCTTTGCCAAGTTGAAACACACCTGTGTGTTTCAACCGCTCACACATCCACAGTCAACACCAGCCCAGAAAATTCAGGATGAACTCTGCTACCCCCTCTCGTAACTGAGGTTCTGAGTTGTTCTTCACCTTTCTACCCACTTCCATAGATTCATTCATGAAATGCATATTGAGCACCTCCTATATGTCAGGGATCGTGCTAGGTTCTAAGGATACAGTAGAGAAAAAGGCAGGCCAGGACCCTGCTTCCACAGAGATTACACACTCTAGCCAGACACTGCTTCCTTTCGCACGAGCACAACAGCTCAACTGTCCATGTTCACTCAGGTGTTTGTCTATGCTCCTTACACTGACCTTGGACAGCTCTCTCAGGAGCTGCTGTTAACACTCGTCCTGCAATCAGTAGCCGTATGGTCTGTTTTGAACCAATTATAAGTCCTGACCTTAGTTTTGAATCATTTCCTCACCCCCTAGCATAGAGCATGGTTTTACTATAGTTTAAATTCACCATTTTCTCCATTAGTGTCCTGATTTTAACTACTTTGTTTTGGGTTCACTAGCTTGAGGTCCCATGGACACTTCAAGTGCACAAACTCAGTACAAATATGTAAATTCAGTTAAAAACAACTAGCTTTCAGCCCAATAACATACCATGCATCCCAACCCAGTGGATCCAATACTCTTCCAAACTAATACAAATTGCTTCTCTCTCTCCCATTCTTTAGTCCAGGGGTTCACAGCAAAATCTGCGTGGATGCTGCTCCTATTGTCTTCAAATTGGCCATGACACATGAATTTATACCTCCTACTATTACTCATATTAATAGTTCTATCTTGATTATACACATGAGCTCATAAAAATCTGTTTATACTTTATATTAGATACTATGGTTTAGTCAATATTTTCATGTACAATAATGTCTAGTTAGACAAATGCCTCTGTACTCATAAATATTGCAGAATGAATGGATGCTTAATGAAAATAAAAGTTGAAATCATTAAATTCCAGCTATAAACAGTAACTAGTTATTTGTCTTAAGGGAGAGCATATGTCCTCACACTGATAATTTATGACTCAATTCATCAATGAGACAAATATACACATTACTTTGTAAGAATAAATATCTACAGGTAAATGCAGCTCTAGCAGGAGGAGATGAAAACAACTGAAAAAGCTTAAAAGTTCCTCCATATCTACCTTTAATTGCACTTTAAACATTAAAATGAGTACTTAAAATACTGAGAATATAATCAAATCCTGTATCACACCGTGCTAAGTCCTTTTACATTTATCCACTAAGATTAAGCTTTCACTGGGTGTCTCAGGAATGCCTTTTTGTGTATAAGGGAGATTCAAACCTGTAGAGAAATATCTCATAGGAAAGTGTTTTATGTGGACTAAAAGATGATGCTGCATTTAAATATTCACCTGAAAGCCATGACTTCCTACTTCAATAATCAAAATGTGAATATGGATTGAGGAATTCTTACCATTCAGAAAAATTGAAGTTTAATCATGCAAAAAAAAAAAAATCACACATATAGACGCTGACCAGAAGGCCATCTACAGTCTTCCCCTAGTCCTCTCTGTTCAAGGAGCAGTCAAGTTACACTGAAGTCCACAGAATGTGGTTTCACAGCATCTATAATTTCAACACAGAAGAAGCAGGCTCCCCTCATATGCTTCTCTTCGATAGTTAGGCCAGGAAATGAAGAGTAAGATTCTTGAAGAGAATAAGTCAAGTAAATAGAATATTTTTTGTGACTGTAGAATTTTAAAAGTCTATAAGGCCTGTTTCTTCAACAGACTGGAAAATAGCACAAGTGAAATATTATCTTTCTTACTTGAAAAAGCATTTGCTTTAATTCTTCTATTCTTTGCAATTCTGGGAAGAGATTCTCTCTCTCTCTGAAATCGTTCTCATAAGAAGCTATTGATTCTTTACCTCTTACTCATAAGCCTTATCATCCAAACTGTCCATGAAAGTATAAAAGTATATTCCCAGCGACATGACACTTTTCCCCTCAACCTTAGAACATTCATCTATGACAATGTATTTTCAACTAGTGACTTAGCGCCTGGGGTTGCCAACACAAATGCAGAGAAAAGGAAGCTGTCATTCTTTTTAAACGATGGGAAGTCTCACACGTCATCCCTAAACCAGGGTGCTCTCTTCGTGGCTCTCGGTCCCTAGCACTCATCACTCATGGGCTGCTCAGCACAGAGCATTCATCAAGGCGGGCCCACGCCATTGTTAGCTGGCAGTTTAAATGGGGCCAACTTGTCACCACAGTGACAGCCTGGGCAATTGTTTGCCCTCTGGGAACAGGTGCAGGCAGGTTCAAATGAAACACATCCAAATACTAACAGCAAGATTCTTAATCATGTCAATAAAAAGGATGAACTGGTGTCTCAGACTCAGTGGTCACAATATGCCTCTTACACTTTTGAAGATGAAATGCTGTCTGGCTTTTTAATAGAGTGTTCCAAGGAACCCGCTGTGTCATTATCATTTTTAATACATGCTACTTTGTTTGCTGGATGAAATCTCTAATTCAGATATCCCGCATGCTAAAAGGAATGTTTCTGAATAACACAAGGCCAGGTTATCAAAATCAAGGGATGGGAAATAAAAGAGCTGGGAAGTAGAGGAAAGAAACAGTAATAAGCAATGAGATTTTATTTCAAAATAATGGCAAAGTTTTAATGTAAATACCAAAAATGCAAAAGAGCTCTTAAAAAGGATAGCTTAATAATATCATTATTGAAACAACAAAATAAAATAGTTGGCAAATTTAATCTCTGGCTCTTAAATTTCCCATTTGCGGGCTAGATTTTATATGTTCTGGTAGCATTCACTACATATCTCTTCAAAAATATTACATATAATAATGCAGCTAACGCTATACAATCTTTTTCAATAAAATTCTAAGGTGTGCCACGAATAAAAGCACCTTAGTATTCTGTTTTTTAAAAATATTTTATTTATTTATTTGAGAAAGAGAGAATGAGAGACAGAGTATTCTTAGTGTTAAAACAATCAAGTAATTGCATAATATTTACAAAATATCTTTTAGGAAATCATCTCTGTGAAGAATAACAAAGACAACATACTGTCCTAGCTTCCATAGTTGTAACAACTTTGTGTTATTACCTCTTGTAATTAATTTGAGGGGTGAAATTTAACATATGAAACAAGAAGAGATAATGAATAAGAGAATAATGAATTACTGAATGATAGAGTTTTATGAAATAAAGAGCTTAGCGAAGGCTGGCAAGCTAGGAGTGTGTCTTGGGAGAGCAGGGGCCTCAGCTGGAACTGAGCTCAATGCCTGGGAGTGGACAGGGAAGTCCATCCAGGGAGGAGAAAGGTCAATTTGAGTAAAAGTAGAAAATGTCCACTTTTATCTCCTCTAATCAAAAACAAAACAAAAAAACAGAGGCTAGAGAAGAAGATGAAGAGCTCACGATAAGTGCCTCTAAAATGCATAGTCTTGAGGAAGCAGAATCCTTTTATTGGGGGGATTTGCTTTACTTTTAGATAAATAGATATTTTCTCATTTGGAACAATATTATATTGTTTCTCCAAAATCCAGGCTCTGAAGTTGGGTAATGTTTGTGTGGTTCCACTGCTTTCTGGCGTGTGAGTTACTTAATCCCACCATATCCAAGTTCAAATATTTGTAAAATGGAGATAAAAAGAAACAGTACCTGCTTTTTAAGATTGGTTGAGGTAAATCAGATAATTCATATAAAATATTTAGTATAGTGCTTAGCACAGAGTCTTAATAAACAATACCTTTTGGATGCCTTTCCAAACATAGGATTCCAATTATTTATATGCAAGCAGATTCAGTGTTAAAGCTTACCTATTCTGTCAGTTATTCAATAATTACAGGTCTAAATGATTAAGGCGTTCCCTCCAAGGAAGATCCAAGTACTAGCCTATATCCCTCTCTGTTTGAACATAAAAATTTGTTCTTAGAAAAAATCCATCTGATCCCAAGAAAACAAAATGATTATGTAGCACAAAAATAATCCCAGATGACCAAATATTCAAAGAATGTACTGAATCTTCATGAAATCAACACTTATTAATTCCCCACCTTTACTGAAGAAATGAAAAATTGAGTCCCTTGTGTTTTGAACCATTATATTTACATGCAAACACATTTTCAGTTCTTTTCCAGGTTCAAGTCACTCATATAATTTCTTAAAAATTTGATTCATGTGACATCACTTTTCCATAGAATTCTTTAACTTTCTCTATGTCATATAGGAATATAAACTTAAATCCAATATTCACATTAAATTGAGAAAAGAGCTTATATATTAGGCATGCCTGGAAACATAAAGTGTAAGTATTAAGAGAAATTATAGAAAGGGCCTAGTTTAGACTTTATAAAAAATATTTCAATGCCTGGCCATTAATCTTGAGTGCATCTTTCAACTGTAATAAAAGTGACAGCATATCGTGTTTTCAAGTTTACTAATAGCGAACATCATTCTAAATTTTCACTTTGTGCTTCACTCTTTGCTTTAACTGTCAGGAAACTCAGGATTAAATTTCTAGTTCAAGCTTAGTGATGGTCCCATCTATGGTTCCTAGTAAAATTATCTTCTCTTTTACTCTAAATAATTTCTGTATTTTATTGCCTTTATGTGTGTGCATGAAATTTTAGAATAGGTTTGCTTAAATTATTTCTTGAAGAGAATGGAACTAAAATATTTGCTCTTGGTTACTGAATTTACTCTTACTTTATATTATCCCAATATACTCCTTCAATTCAAAATTTTGAATTTTATACAGTAGAAAATGTTGAGAGGTGGAAAGAATGGGGGAAATGGACAGCAATTTAAAAAGTCATCATAGGGGTGGCTGGGTGGCTCAGTCAGTTGGGCGTCTACTTTTGGCTTGGGTCATGATCCCAGGGTTCTGAGATCCAGCCCCGCATTGGGCTCCCTGCACTGAGGGGAGTCTGCTTCTCCCTCTCCCTCTGCCTGCTGCTACCCCTGCTTGTGCACACACATTCTCTGTCTCTCTCTCTGTCAAATAAATAATTAAATCTTAAAAAAAAAAGTCATCATAACGTAACCTCATTCTCTAGCCCAAAGCAAACTACAAAGACATACATATACTTAAATACGACAGGGTTATTGTTGTAACTGGTAAATGCCCTCAATGTACCAGGAAAGATCTCTGATTAACTAAGAATCACATAACCTTGACCAAACCCTTTTATTGGACAAAGCAAGAAATTGGTTCCTTCTTTGACTGAACATGATTTTGGGGAACTAAGGTCTTTAAAAGAGTCTTAAAATGTTTGAGGTATGTCTCAGATGATAAGGGTTTCTTTCTCTACCTAAAAACCTTTCTGTATGTTCCCCATGAAAATTCAGAGTCTCTTTAAGCTTAAAGACTGTGAGGGAGCCTCCTTTGTCAAAAGAGATAATCCTTCCATGAAACTAAGATGACAGCATCCTGTGTGTAAGGTAAGTGAAGACAAAAATGTGAACCTAGGGTAGGAATCTTCAACTTTCCTTTTAACTGAATGGGAGGTTCTTTTCATTTTTCTAAGGCTACAAAATGGTGTATGCACATGAGAATACGTGTGTGTGTGTGTGTGTAAGAGGGGATACTTTGGGATTTAAAGAAAAAAAAAAGGAGTAACTTTCTAAGTAAATAGAGGACATGTCACTAAAAGCTTTACCTGACCCCTGTTGAAAAATCCCAGCAAACTAAGGAAAGAAGGAATTACGGAATGACCCCATAAATTAGGTATCTATGGAAGCCTGATTGATCATCATTCTCTGGTTAGGGAACCAGGCTCTAAACACTCCCTTAAAAGAGGATCATCCCATTAAATAGAAAGAAAAGAAAAGGAGTGAGCACACTTGCCGAACAGCCCATGTCCCAGGACCTGGGAAACAACTTGCCTTGTTTATCCTCCTCTAGCTCACTGTCACAGCATCCATCCCCTTCATCCTTCATATTGTCATCAGCATCTGCTGCCCTCTGCGACAAGGTTTCACTTTCCTTTTCAGGGTCTAAATGATCTTTTTCATCATCTGAGGGTGACTTTGACATCTCATTCATTTGATCATCAGCCTGTCCTTCTTCATTAGCTTTCTCATCTTGTTTCTCCTCATCTACTTCAAAATCTTCTTCATATTCTGAGGAAAAAAAATCACCACTATAAGAAGGAAAATAGAATCTCTGATACTTAACCCATTTTACTTTAATGAGAACTTTGACTCCACTACACTCTCTTCTCTGGGCCTTTCTTTGCTTCTTTTTCACACAATTACTGAACATGGAAAACCAACAGCAAATGATCAAAGATTGCAATCAGTTACATACACAAGAGCACAAAAGAAATAAAGCTCCAAATGACGAGCCTGAAACCTAATGAAAGTTCATTTACAAATGGACATCATCATCTACAATAACCAAAATAGACAAGAGAAGAACTTGATAGAAAAACAATAAATTAGAAATAAATTAAAAATGAAGAGAACAGGATTATAATAATGAAAGTTAATTTGGAGACCCAGTGAGGTCATATTTCATATGAAGAATGTTCAAAATATTTGGATATCAAGTTAATGAATAGTGAAGTGGAAAAATTCAATTAATCAAGTCCAAAGGCCCTGAGAAGTAATACTGTGAATAGCACATTCTTTGAGAACCAAATGGACATCAGGAAAAGGCATTATGAGGCATTCTATACTTAGACCAGAACCCAAATCATATGCATTATTCATCCCTACAGTCAATGAAATAATTACATTCCAAGGATAAAAAATTCTTATAAAATAGAACATTCCTGTCACAGCTACTAATTTGCTTCATTCCCTACAGAGGTGCAACAAATCCACAGCAGAAAAAGGAAATTGTCACATCAGATAAACTCCAGCTGTCCCTTGTGGTTATGATTTTTCACCTTTCATATTTAATTGTTCCCCTTTTTCCTCCACCAAAAACTAAAAATCTTGAAATGACAACATGCCAAGGATAGAGAGCAAAAGGATTTCATGCAGAACCAATTAAGCAAATAAACAATTATCTTTAAAATAAAAA
Source organism: Zalophus californianus (assembly GCF_009762305.2). Taxonomy (NCBI): domain Eukaryota; kingdom Metazoa; phylum Chordata; class Mammalia; order Carnivora; family Otariidae; genus Zalophus; species Zalophus californianus. The sequence goes on from NC_045598.1 coordinate 61,879,282, forward strand.
TTACAGGGAAAATAAAGCTTTCCCTATTTTGTGTGTTTTAGTTATTAGATATTCTGGCTTCCTTGCCAGTGGTGGGGGCCTGTCAGGTAATTACTTAGAGCTATCCACCCTGCCCCAATGAAAGAAACTTAATTTAGAAATGCAGGCCCCGTGCATATGAAGAAAGCTCTGTTAATGCAGAGATTGTATGAGGGAGATGTAAGGGGAAAAGTGAAATCAGAAACTTAGTGTAATGAAGAAAGGCAAACAAAGAGAATTCACAAGAATGTTTTCACAAAAGAAATTTAATATGCAGAACATGAAATGCGAATTATTATCTGCAAACCAAAATTATAAATAAGAAGATGAAAAATTTGGTTTATAGTGTATGAAAGAAACAGGAAATACCAATAAAAACAAATATTTTTATCCAAATATTTCAGGCCAAATAATAGGATCGTTCCTCACTTGGCCCAGTCAGCTGTCAATCAATAAGCCTTTTTTGAGAAGGACTCTCCAATTTTTGTGGAGGAAATAAGATGCAAATACACGGGCGCCTGGGTGGCTCAGTTGGTTAAGCAACTGCCTTCGGCTCAGGTCATGATCCTGGAGTCCCTGGATCGAGTCCCGCATCGGGCTCCCTGCTCAGCAGGGAGTCTGCTTCTCCCTCTGACCCTCCCCCCCTCATGTACTTTCTCTCTCTCTCATTCTCTCTCTCTCAAATAAATAAGTAAAATCTTTAAAAAAAAAAAAGATGCAAATACACAAGAGATACAGTACTCATAGTAGTTTTTATACATGGTCCTCAGTAATGTTAGTTTCATCACTACTGGGCTTGATTGCTATGGATTTTCATATAGGACTCATGATTAATTACGTGAAATAGTGTCAAATGAATGGAATGGAATTAAAAAAGGGGGGGCAGAAAGTCATTTGGAGATCGTGGAAGACTTCGTAAAAGGTGGAGTTTAGGTTAGCCACAGAACACACGGGCGTGAGAAACACATGCATCTATCACTTTACAGATATTTGCTGCTGGTCACAGGATAAGCAGGGGGCCAAGCAGAACGTGAGTGAACTGTTATAATCCATCATTAGTGTCACATAGTGGTGACATATGAGGGTTTTAGAGGCAGGCTGCCATGTGCCCAAGTCCAAGTGAAAACACTTGCTAACTATGTCACTTTACACAATTTGCTCAACATCTTCAAGGTTTAGTTTCTTCATCCGTGACATGGTAGTGCCTGCCTCACAAAGCAGTGGTGACTATTAAAGCAATAATCCCTGGAACAGGGGTGCCTGGGTGGCTCCGTTGGAGAAGCTTCTCCAGTGTCTGCTCAGGTCATGATCTCAGGGGTCCTGGGATGGAGCCCATGTTGGGCTCTCTGCTCAGCGGGGAGTCTGGTTCTCCCTCTGTCCCCTGCTTGTGGTCTCTCTCACTTGCTATCTCTCTCAAATAAATAAAATCTTTTAAAAAATATAATAATCATCCCTGGAACATGCTTAGTACAATGGCATGAGCAATACATGTCTAATAATTATTAGGGATTAGTAGTAATATGGGGGTGGAAGGGGTTGGTCACAGACCAAGAGAAATATACTCTAATGGAGGCACCTGATTAAAACTGGAGAAGTACAAGTGTCCACAATCAGGACACAATTACAGTTATATTATTGAAGCAGAGCATAAAATTGAAGGAACATGTACTGAACCATAAGAACAGTCCCTACATTCTGTTTTGCAGAAGCTTCTGTGTTTTCTCTCAAAGTACGAGATTCAAGGCTGCCCTGGCTTTGCTCTACCCACTACTGTCATTACACCTAAATATCATCTCTCCTTTAACCATGAGCACTCACTTAGCATGAGCGCTCAGAGCCACCTCCTTTGTGTTAGCTACTTGTGTTCTCAATCTGAGTGAACTTGTGGCATGCTTTCTGGATTCCTTTTCATAATTTCTGTTTCTCCCATCTCATCTTCCTCCTTCCAGAGAATTTAATTAGCTTGTTGTTTACCATCCCCACTAATGAGGAAGTGAGTTGACACGAGGTCGACATCAGTCCAGCCGCAACCCTCTCTCACTGACCTCCACTCAAGTTTCTTGTTGCCCTTTACCATCAGTGGATGCTCTGCAGAGAGCTGAAGCCTTGCTGCCTCTGTTTCTTCTTCTTCTTTTGTTTTTAAAGGACAAATCCATTAACTAGCCAACACAGAGGAAAGATCTTGGGAAAAGCTACAGCATAGGCATAAAATATACTACTCATAACACTGGCCAGGTTGGTTTAAGAAAAAAAAAAGAAGAATATAAAAGCCTCTCCTGAGCATGGCTTTAATAAACCTACACGTCTTGAAAGTTAAAACACATAAAAACACATCCAATTTGTTCATCTCTGTGCTACTGCTATTGCCGTAGATAGTTTTAAATTTTCAATCTAAGATAATAAAAACTAGAAGAGATCAGAGAGAGAGAGAAACTGGGTCAAAGTGTTAGAAGTGAAATCTTTTTTAAGATGATCACATTCTTTCAGTAATAAACAAAGTCCAGTGCTATAATAGCTCTGTAATTCTTCTCTGGGATTTCTGAAACCCTTGGGCAGCAGCAAGATGACTGGAGAAGGAGGAACAAGGAATCTGCCCCTTTCCTGATGCCAGTTCTTCCACAGGTCCTCCCAGCCCACAGCTAATGGTCCTCTAATCCCAGAGCTGCCTCCTTGCTGTAAGCGGGACATGCAGGCAGCTCCCCTTGCTGACTTTGGACATATCACCCACAACCAGGTAACATCGAGGATAGCTTGTGCAGAATAGGAGGTTGTACAGTGTGGGAAAGCCTGGGTTTTAGAATTAGACAAGCCCGGGTATTGGAGTGTGACAGACAGAGTATGCTGGCCCAGAAAATATGCCACTTTGGCATCTACTTTATTTTGAGCTGAAGGCAACTGAGAAATAGTAGATACAAGAAGAGTGCTCTACCCTCCCCCTATTTAGCTAAAAGCAGGACATAAACTTGTGAAGGTGTCTCCCCTCCCCTCTCTACCCAGGAAGGACAGAAGTTAATCAAAGGAGATGACTCCACATCCTTATCAGTCCAGAAAAAAACACCCAAAGAATCAGCATCACAAACCTCACTGAAACTAGCCTTTATCTAGCATTCCTTTCGCCATATATTTGCCTTCCCATAATTTGCTGCCCCAGAAGCTCAGTGCTTTTTCCTTTGCCCTGTCACTTCTCTAAAAGCGTCATTCTTTTGCTAAGATGCTACATAAGCCCAAGTTCTAACCACCCCCTTGAGTTACTCACCGCTGAGTACTCCTGGGTGTATGTGCGATGCACATGCTAATAAATTTCTGTTTGTTTTTCCTGTTTTAATCTCTTTTGTCAGTCTCATTTACAAGGACCCAGTCAAAGAACCTAGATGGGTTGAGGCAAAAGTTTTCCTCACCTCCAGTGTAAGTCCTAGTTCTGCTGCTTTCTGTCTGTGTGTCTGAGCCTCAGTTTCCTATCCCATAAGATGGAGGGAGTAATAATACCTACCACAATGAATGGTAAGGATAAAATGACATAGTGCATGTTGAGGGCCTGGATGGCTCAGCTGGTCAAGCGTTCAGACTCTTGACTTCGGTTCAGGTCACGATCCGAGGGTTGTGGGATCGAGCCCAGTGTGGGGCTCTGTGCTGGGTGTGGAGCCTCTCCCTCTCCTTCTGCCCTTCCTCACCCACAGTCTCTCTCTCTTTCTAAAAAAAAAAAGTACTGTGTGTGTGGAAAGCTCTGGCCCAGCGCCAGTACCTGGCACTTTCATTATTGGTTATGAGTGTGTGTGTGTGTGTGTGTGTGTGTGTGAGAGAGAGAGAGAGAGAGAGAGAAGGAAGGGAGGATGGGAGGAAGAAGAAGAGAGCAGGAGAGGAGAGAATAACAAGGAAGGCAGACAGATCAGCTCCAGGACCCCAAGCCTACGTCAACTGTTCTTACTTATGGAATACTCGTATTACTATATAAGCATATTGTGCCTACCTGATCCCAAGCATCAATTTCACCAAAGCAAGTACATTCAAATACTAAAATAAATAAATAAATAAATAAATAAATAAATAAATAAATAAATAAATAAATAAATAAAATGTAAAATTCTATTTGGTCCAGCCCGTCTCTCTCTGCAGAAGTGAACAGAGCTTCTGGCTGACGCAGACAGGATTCTCCTTCCCCTCCCGCCCCTGCCAGCACCTTCAGCTCTGCAGCATCAGGCCTGCCTCCCGTGAGGGAGGTGACACGCAACGCAGAGCGGGAAGGTGGCCAGGGACCCCTCCATGCAACAGAACCGGCCGAAGACTGTAACCGAGCAACATTTGGTAGGTACTGTTGCATGTTTCGATAAGGGCATTTTGAAGACTGGAGCAAAACAACAATGGCAACAATGAAAGAATTCTGTGGTGCCCATTACCGTATTGAAATATATTTTCCTGGGCATCTCCCCAAACATCTTGTCCTGGTTTTCCTTCAAGTTCCATTTCCTCCACAGCTGTTCTCACTTCTACGATCCCCGTTTTTTCTTCTTGAGCTGAAAAAATGACTGAAGCGGTTTTGTTCCCCTCCATCTCACTCCTTCTCGGTATCATGTACCCTCCATCCTTCCTCAGTTTCCCCTCACCCTTCTTCAGTTCTTCTCTCTTCTCCATACTCTTTTCTCTCTTAGGCTTTGGTGAAGTTGGATTTTTGTCAAGGCCCATTGCAATAATGCACCTGTGAAAAACGTAAACACAGGGTGTTTATTAACCTTTATATATAACACAATGGAACCTCAAAGCTTTTTAAATGAATTATTTCTTATTCCAGTAAGAAATACTATAAGAAATATTTTATTATAGTACACATAGTTAATTAGAATAAACTTATTTTCTCATTCATAACAAATTCTTGTAAATGAACACAAACAATTATTGATAATTTTACCCATGGTAATTTGAACAAGAAAACAACGAAACAACTAAGAACAGTTGTCTCAAGCTAAAACTTGTGCCTTTAAAGCATGTTTTTAGCCTCATTACAGAGTCCAATAAACATATCATTCAAGTTCTTAAATGAGAATTATATGATAAAAGAACATTCAGGTATATAAACAGGGAAGCTGAGATAAAAATAATCAGAAGAAGATGCCATTCAGTCTTAGATAATTTGTTATTCCAACAACACAACAACAAAAGACTTCTATACAAGGTTGACTCTAAATAAATATGATTGATTTTTTAAGAAACATATACAGTCAAATGTTGTTGTGCCCTTTAAATATACACATCGGGAGCCTGCATGGTTATTTTAATAGAACTGTCATCATTGTTTTTAGAATGGCCTTTTGAAGCCTGTACAACAATCTTTTGGTGACTTTTCCTAGCAATAAGCTTTCATTCTTTGGAGATGGCAATAATTTGTAGAGGTCATGAAGTCATTCAAAGTCAAATCTGGTGAAACAAGCCAATGATCTGAATATATTAAGACATTAAAAAATATTTGAAAAATCAGTCCTAACAAACGTAACATGAATAAATCCTTCTATAGCTTTTTTCCTATCTCTCAAGTTAATATTGAAATAAGAATTCCAATTATGATAATAATACATATACATACAATAATATGTACAATATTGTACAATAATTACAATAATACATTAATAAAAATATGATTATGCTAATAGTAAGATGATTGAGCAACACATTAAGAACTATCATCACAGGGCGTCTGGGTGGCTCAGTTGGTTAAGCGACTGCCTTCCGCTCAGGTCATGATCCTGGAGTCCTGGGATCAAGTCCCACATCGGGCTCCCTGCTCGGCAGGGAGTCTGCTTCTCCCTCTGACCCTCTTCCCTCTCGTGCTCTCTCTCTCTTTCTCTCTCTCTCAAATAAATAAATAAAATCTTTAAAAAAAAAGAACTATCATCACAACTTGACAAAGGAGGATGTACAATATTTTATAATAATGTACAATAATACATTAATAAAAATATGATTATGCTAAGAGTAAGATTATTGAGCGACACATTAAGAACTATCATCACAACTTGACAAAGGAGGAAACTGAGGCTGGCAGGCCTCAATGCCTTGCCCAAGCTCACCCAGCAGGTTAGGGATGGAGCTGGATCCTGGCTCAGGGTTGCTAGACTCCATCCCCTCACAACGAGGTACAAAGATATTGTTAGATTACAGGTGTAGCCCTCCCAGAAGGACAGCCCCATGGACAGATGTTACACTGCAGGGCTTCCCACCAGGGAAAGTGCTCACACTCTTCACTAGAAACTAACAAAACCTGGAGAAGTTCGCACCAAGGCCTAGAGATGATCTGTGACCTGAGAAAAGTGCCGGGCAACTGTCAGCCTCCACCAGCCTCCTCCTCTAGAACTACCTGCATCCCCTTCCCTACACAACTTAGTGGGAAACTGAATCAATAGAGCACACAGGTGAAAACAGATCCAAATGTAGTCAAGATGTATCCAACCAGAAATAATATGTAAAATTTGAAAACTGCCTCAGTGTGAATTAGATCTAATGGCAATTTCTTGAGCTAAAGATTTCACTGAATTTCAGCCATCCCCAGTCTAGAAATAGCATAGGAATCAATCCTCCCAGCTTAGGAGAACTTGGTTATATCACTTATCTTTTCAATATCCCCCCATTAAATAAAGCTAAAAGGATTTGCACTCAAAGTAACTATCAGGCTGTAAAAAATGAGATAATAAGAATACACTTACCTCCCCCATATTAAGCATGATAAATGTTTCTTGCCTGTAATGATGATGTATTTAGCACACCACTTTCCTTGGAATAAAGGTGTCATGAATCTTCACAGAATATGATTACTAGCATTGCCTTCTGTTCAAGCTCTTCTTCCCTTATCAATGGCAACACCAAATCCATCGATTTGGAGCATCTGATCTGCTGTTACTTTTGGTTTATGTTGTGACTACGTAGAGGCTTTGATGCCTCCCTACTGCATGCACAGACTTTTTATTGCCCATCTGCTTAGGGGAATTGGATGAACAAAGTGAGCTACATCTGTGCTCTCCTTGTCACTGACTACCTATTTGACTTCTGAGTATAATTTGAGGCGTTGATTCTGATTACTAAAGCTCAACGCAGTCTGCATTCTACTTGGCTAGGCAATTCTTCCTTCTGTGCTTCACTCTAGCAACTGAAAATAACTACCTTGTCTCTTCAGTTGCCATGACTGAGGGATGGGTACAAGTGTGCAACCTCCACACTTAGATGTGACCACTGCTGAGCCTTTCTTGTTTTCTGAAGACCTTAAACAGGTAATTCCTAATCATTTTTAGAACTAGAACTCCCTATTGTTGTTTTAAATAATTCCCTCCTCATATCAAAAGTTCCAGAGCCAGTACTTTTAAAAATGAATGAAAATTAATTTCTTTTTTAACAAATTAGAGGCATTCATGTACACCCCTTAAAATAATTAAAAGTATCATGGATGTGACCCCCCCAAAAAGGTTATATAAAATTATAAGTGAATTATGTTATATTTTATAAATATTTGTTTTATATTTATATTATATAAATAAATTTTTAAAAACGTTAACAGACCTAACAGTCCTTACTCTTTAATATCACAAGCTTTTTATTTTTATTATTTGAAAAGGTCAAAGAAAGAAGCTAGAGGGAATCAAATGAAATCATATAAAAATTGTGCATGAGGTAATAAGTGTTAAATAGGAAAGTAGATGTCATCAATCAGATTTTATTACTGATTATTAAACCTCCAAAGAAAGTGTTTACAACCAAACATTTACAGCTTGGATTTATACAGCAACTCTCAAAGAATGCAATGTATTTGTGCATGGATGACTGTATATAATATGCTCATTAGCTTTCCTGGGAGGCAAAGAGAAATTTGTTAAATGACTTGCCCACAAATATGGAGAAAGTATATTTGAGTTGGAACAGGAAAACAGCCTCAGGTGGGTCCTAAGTACATCTGGGCACTCCTACTATATTGCTCTAGACCATTCACTGTCCCACTTGCTGGATGACTCTTTCACACATTTCTCCCCCCTAAAACCTCCAATGCCTTCTTCCTTAAGCCTTAACCTCAGCTGATAAATTCTTGGTTGACTGAAAATACAGAAACAATCAGCAGAGAACTTCCAGTTGATCCCAACACTTCCATCTGACACATATTAATTGGTTTACTTGCTATTTGCCTTTGCCCCATTAGAATGGGCTCCACAAGGGCAGGAACTTTGGGTGGTTCACTCCTGTTTTCTAGCTTGGCATATATCAATTTTCCATGAGTACTTTCAGAAAATAATTAAAGAAAGCCTACAAGCAAGTGTCCTAATTTCAAACAGAATGTCCAATATGAAAGCTGATAAGCAACAGTCAAAATTGACCCTTTATCATGCATCTCGTTATGCCTGAGATTAAAACTAGGGGCATGAGAATGGTAACCGGGCCACACCATAATGCAAGCATGACCTGTCACACCCAACCATGTAAGACAGATGCTTGGCACATGCTTCGGGACTCCCAAACCAGTTCCTAAGAAGAATAAGAATAAAACACCCTCTCTCCTTCACTTCAGAAACAGAACTTAAAGCAGTATGAGGAAAGGGAGAGAGAGAGAAACAGAATTTGGAACACCACCAGCTTTTATCCCCATGATAGAATACATCTGGAAATCTAACTTCGATCTAATAATTTCAAACACAACACACCGGGTTATAATAAGCAACCGTTAACTTAGACGTTTTGGGCTCATCTACACTGATAGCTTTGTTAACAAACTGTGCTGAGAAATGCATCAGTAGAAGCATAAAGAGGAAAATGTAGCAAACGTGCCCTCTACCAAAGGACACTGGTTTCCATACTTGTAACAAGGAGATGATCTCTGCACGCACACAAACCCGAAGTAGCCTCGTTTGCCTCCAAGTCTGGAACCTTTCCGATGCTTATATTCACAGCAGGAGCTTAACCTGTTCACCTGCATCCCATTCAGGAAAAAGGTGAGACTGAAGGGGAAACCATGGTGCCTTTTGGAAACAAACTGAAAGGTCTCTGGAATTAAAAAAGTAAATACATCAGTGAAAGCAACTGACTTTGGACTAATATGTTCAAAATCACATTTTTCTATTAGGTAAGTACAATATTTTGCTCTAGATCACCTTTTTAACTTGAGGACAATTTTTAATCATAAAAACACATGCTATTATTTTATTTACAATAAATACTCCAAGGCATTATAAAACTCTGGTTTGTAATAAAATAATAACATTATATGAGCTCTTATTATGGCCAGGCATTATGCCCGATAATCTTGGGTGTGTTATTTCTCAACAAACACATGAAGTTTAGAGAATATTATTATCACTAGTTTCTATATGCAGAAATTAAAGTTCAAGGGAACTCAGTCATTTATCCAAGATCATACAGTAAGTAGGGGAGTCAGTGTTGGGAGTCCCAGTAGCTCTCTAGATTTCATCTTGCTATTTAGCTACTGATAAAGTATATGGCAAGAGGCTACTGTGAGCTCAGTAATGCTTTTAAATAAATGTGTATTTTTAGCTATGACTTGAACCAGCCTAATACATGTATGGATGAGGTAGAATTATTCCATCTCAAATCCATTCTCAGTTCTGCCTGGATTTGGGTCCCCTTCTTGTTCCCCTGCCCACCCAAAAGTCCCACCAAAAAATTAAGAACCACTGCTTGGAGTTAATAATTTTTAATCATCCAAAGTCTTTTTATAATGCTCTTTGGAAAGGTCTCACCCTAGAGATCCCAAATTCTAGGTCTAAGAAAACCCTATGTTACAGAGTGACTCAGAAACCTACTTTTCATGACAGTTCTAATGTCACTTCCTACAAAACAAGTCTCTCTGGACTCTTCCACTTGCACAAGTGATGGAGTTGATCATTTCATCTCTCTGTACACCTTTCTTGTTGTTGCTGTTATTACAATTGTTTAGAAATATGGCAATACCAGGACTTCTCAAACTTTAGTGTGCGTCAGAATACCCTGAAAGGCTTATTATAACATAGGTTGCTGGGCTTCACCCCAGAGTTTCTGATTCACTAGGGCCTAGGAATTTGCATTCCTGTTAAGTTGTCAGGTGATGCTTGAGCTTCTGGTCCAGGAACCTGACTTTGAGAACCCTGATGTAGATGTCTGCAGTCCTGCATGTTTGTGAAATCCATGAGAGCTGGAACTGGTCTGACTCATCCTTGTTTCCCCAGGTCCCAGGACAATGGCATAGGAGGCCCCCAATAACTAACTAATAAATTATTATTTTAACCTATTTCATAGTCATCTAGAAATACTATGTTTATACCCCACTCTGCCCCTAAAAACTACCTAGATCAGTTGCAATTGTACTAAAGAATAAAATTACTGGAAAGGTAATTCCCTCATTTGTACCTTAGTATTTGTGATGTAAAATTCAAACACACAAGGGAAGAGAAAATCGAAAAGTTAGCATCTGGGGAAACTAAGATATAACAGATTTAAAAAATCCACTTGTCTTAGTGATATATGGACTCCTAAGTATTGACTAGAAAGCGAGTTTGACTGCTTTCTTTCCAGAAACTTGAATTGGACATTCATGTCATATGATCTATTCTGCTGCGGCCTCACACCCCCTAACTGCCTGAGGTCCCAGCCTAGGGAGAGGGTGCGGCTAAGGAAATGCTGAGAACTGGTGCAGGAGGTGGACTTCTCGAGGCGACTGCCCTTCCGTCGTGCAGCCCTGTGGCTAGAGAGTGCATCCACCTATTATTCCATTCCTTTCTCTTTTTTTTCCCCCAACGTAACAAGAATTGACACCCTCTGCTTTTCTTCCCTTGTGATTACTTTTTTAATTTTATATTTTAAAATTTAGTGACACTTTCCACCCCTGACTTAATGGTTTCTGCATGGAATAATGGAAATAATATCGACCAGAGTTCAGAAGATTTGGGTCGTTGTCCTAGTTCTTTACATATAAGTTGAGTGTCCCCTGGTAGGTCACTGGACTGTTGCACTTCAGAACCCTCATATAAAATGAGGATGGCCATGGGAGGGGGTGAAGGAGTTGGGTGGAGGGAGCGACCCCGTCTACCCACTTCACTGAGTAGCCTCACGGACTACATAATGTACAGTGTCAGAAGGCATTCTACACTACGTGTAAAACGTGGTTATTCATTGTTGACTGGCAGTGGCTCGCACTGTTTGAGGCACTAAAGAGGAACTAAAATACTGAAAAAAAGATCAAATATGGTCTCCTGACTCAAGAAGTTATATAATTCAGCAGGAGACAAAAACAATATGCCAGATTTCAAGAGTGAGGTCCCCAAAGCCTCTCCCCTTAAAATTTTGTCTCTAAAAATGGACCAAAGACTTAAAACAAACTGAACAGCAGTTCAAAAACTACTGAACTTTTCATAAGGACAGAGGGAATCCCCATCCCCCTCCCCCCCACCAGCATTTCATCAGCAGAGTTCCAACAGGGGAGGGCAGGCCACAAATAGCTAGCAGCTTCCCTGTCAATGGGAGCTGACTTTGTCTGGAGCAGAAAACAAAAAAGCCTTGGCCAGTGGCATTACCAGTAATAAGTGGCATTCTTGGAGGCAAGCTAACATGGAAGTTCAGAGATCCTGCTAACTAAGACTGTAGTTGAAATTAGGGCAAGCACCCAGGCTGCAGGGCTAGCCAGAAACTTAACAGGGAGGAGATACAGGCCATAAGGCAATTATAGACACATTTGATAAGCTCTCCACACATCCCCCCGGCTGATGGGAAGTGGCATGGATTGGAGTAGGCCCAACCTATTCATACATCCCTGGCCCACTGGAAGCTTGCACCCATGAACAAAGAAAACCTGGTGGAAAAATAAAAGTTAAAGCAGACCTGAAAACTGCCTGAACTTTGGATGGACTCCCGAACCCGTTACTTTGGGTTGAATATTGCCCTCTAAAACTCCATGACCACCCAGAACCTCAGAATGTGACCTTATCTGGAAATAGGGTCTCTGGGGGGAGCGCTGGGTTACAAACCAGGGAATGCCATGGATTGCTGGGAATCACCAGAAGTTGAAAGAGACAAGGGAAGATTCTCCCCTAGAGTTATTAGATGGAGGATGGCCTGCTAATAATACCTGATTTTAGATGTCTGGCCTCCAGAGCTGTGTGAGAATTAAATTTCTGTTGTTTTAAGCCACGAGTTTTGGGGATTTGTTACCTTAGCCCCAGGAAAGGAATACACCCACACATAGATCCATGGTACAAGGTGGGGGCTGTACTTCATTCAAAGTCTTCTGACTTTGTACTGGGTCAAAGTCTTTGCACACAACCTCTGACAAATCACTAGAGATCAATAAACTATGAAAACAGAGACAACCCAAGAAGGTCAGCCTAAAAAATAAAAAGAGATAAAATCTAAGCAGAGACACTACGCTGGCTGTCTACCAAGGAGAGGGGGCATGGATTTCATGAATTTCAGAGAAGTTACTAAACAGACAACAACAAAAAAGAGTGAGAACAATAACCTTCAAGAGGAAGAAGTCAGAATCCAGAATCCACAGTTGCTGTAATACATGATCGAAAATGTCCAGTTTTCAACAACAAAAAAAATCAAAAGACGTGTATGTAAGAAGCAGAAAAGTGTGGGCCATATTCAGGGGGGAAAAAGCCATCAAATCCACTCCTAGGCATCTGCTCAAGAGAAATGACCAGATGTCTACACAAAAACTTGTATCTGTATATTCATCACAGCATGATTTATAATGGTCCCAAATTAGAAACAGCATAAATGGACATGTAGTGGATGGAATACATTCAGTGGTATAAGAAGAGGGCAACCATTGATAACGGCTGTGAATAGATGACTCTCAGAAACATCAGGCTAAGTGAAAGAAGCAAGACACAGATGCTGCCTATTGTATGATTTCATTTATACGAAATGTCCAGAAAAGACGTATCCGTAGAGACTGGAAGCAGATCAGTGGCTCCCTGAGGCTGGCTACAGAGAGTGAGGATTCTTTGCCAGTGGGCACAAGGGAACTTTCTGAAGTGACAGAGATCCCAAAACTGGTTTGTGCCAATGGCTGCACAACCCTATAAGATGCTTAAAAATCAGTGCATTGTACACTCACCATGGGTGAATTGTGGAATGTAAGTTACACCTCAATAAGCATATTTCTAAAAACTAAAAACTCAGTATATATAACAAGTAAAAGAGAAATAAAAAACAGTTACTCTAAGTCACAGTGTAATGAAATGCTTCGGGTTTCAGGGTAGAGTCAGAGCCCCGGCCACGGAGAGAGGGATGAAACAGCAGAAGTCGGCTGAGAAAGCCTCATAGCCTCAATGTGAATCTTAAGAGATGGATAAAATTTGAATTTAAAATCCTATCTTGAATTTAAAATCCTTTGTCCTATTGCAGACAAAGGAATAGCGCTCCAAAAGACAAGATAACAGCACGGGGTTGGGGAACCAGTGAAGCAGCTGGTTTGTGAGGGAGTAACGAGGAATGCACAAATCGGTACAAACGATCAGGTTATGAAAATACAGGAAAATGGGGCAGAAAAGGAAGGGATTATAAGAGGGTCAGAAAGAAGAAAAGTTACGTTGCTCTTTGTATCCACATGAACCCAGGAGGCCAAGGTTTGCCTTGTTTGAAAGGATGAACATGGTAAATAAAAATGCCTGCGAAGAACTGTACTCTTTACAAGTAGCAGAAATACTTGGTGACTTCATAGGTGTATATAATAAACAATCAATATGTGGCTTGATGTCTAAAAATCAAACTGTAAGACATCAGTGAATTACTAGGGGAATAAAAGATGCACTTGCCACATTCCTAAATAATTAATTTTATTGTTATTTCTCATCCAAAAGCAAGACAAATTAACGAACGCCACATTTTTAATTAGTTTACTGCTCCAAGCAGAACGCTAAACGCCTTTTTTTTTTTAAACCAAACTCTTCTAAAAACCTATTCACATTTCACTGAATCATGCACAGCTTTGATTTGTAAAACGGGCAGATTCTTTTCAGCCCAGCTAAATTGCTTAGATTGCTGAACCACAAGTCAACTCTGAGCCACCCAACTTTTCAATTTTCAACAATTACTTTCCTGGCAATCAAAGGGCAAGCTGAGACAAAATTATTATGTGGACAGGATTCAATTATTTAAGTCCCCATTCCACTCTGTTATTTAATTCTGTCCAATGACATAACAAAAGTCAGTCCCAGGATCAATAGGTATGCAAAACAACACTTAGCCAAGTAACACTCTCCCTTACTCTTTGGTTTTGCGCTGTTACCACAGAGTATATGTGGTCTTCCTGAAAACATTCAGCTAGTGAAGCCTTGTTCTTATTTCATTTTTATGTACCACGTTTTCCAGCAGGCAAAGAGACATACATGCACTGTCTTGAAGAAAGCGTGATCCAAGACCCAGGAAAAGTTTCATTACGTTCGTTCCAATTGTAGACTATAGCTATTTTCAGCAATTCTTCTATATTAATACTTGAAAGCTACACTTTCAAAACTTAAGTGTATCTATGCCACTATCATTAGGGATTTCCTACCTCTCATATTATGAAAATGTAGGAAACCCTTTGCCACTAAGAACAGCTAACTGAGCAAGGGTCCTGCACCTACTCAGAGGTCCAGGATCTGCTCTTGACCAGGCCCCAAGCTGTGCGTGCGACCTTAGGAAGCCATTTCACCTCTGGACTTCTCTCATTTTCCTCATCTACAAAATGGCAGGAATGAACTCTCAAATGCTATGACAAAATGGCAAAGTAAATTACATTTCAGCCAGGTACACAAAATGGGGAAAAATAGTTTCTAGCATTATTTTTTATAAGTAAGTTTTATAAATCTTTATAAAGTTAAAACATTCAAATGTTTACTCTTTCTTTTGTTGGAAAGTTTTAAATATTTAAACCCTAAATCTGTCTAGTTTCTTTTTAAGTACTTAAAATTTTTAGAATTAACAGTCACAATTTTTGAGTGATGAGGGAAAGCAGAAAAGCCAAAAGTAACAATTCCATTCTTGCCCCTAACTCTTAAGACTCCCTAAACTTGTATCAAGATTGCCCAAATATAAATAATTCTTTTACTTAGTAAAAATGCAATTGCTTTCTAAACAGAGTTTCTTAAGCAAGGAAATAACAAATATAATCCTATAACAACTTGTCCTTTTAATTGCTATTCCACACAACTAAATATTGATGAAAACCACTTCAGTACAATATGTGAAACCCTATATTGGATATAAAAATTATTTTCTGCTAAGAAACATGGATTTATGATCAAATGAAAGCAGAAATGTACTAAAATCCATCTAGCCAAATTCCGCACCAAGTTATTTAGGTGTGATTCACCCTGAAGTTTATTGGATTTGTGATTTTATCTCAACATTTTTCTAAAGAACAAATTGCCAATCTGGTATTTTTCCCTTAGAATAACGTATGATATAATTCACTATGGCAGGCCAAATAGCTAACTTGTAATTTGGGGGACAGTTTATTCGTGCAACATTTTAATGATCATATATCTCTATCCCAAAATTAATCTGTTACCGGGTTAAATCACTCCAAATTCTTTCTTCCACAATCTGCAAGAGTAATTGCTGCTTCGGTTTCAATCATGGAGCAGTAAATCTAGATTTACTTTGAGGCAGCTGGTTTATAAGTCCCTGGATATGCATAATTTCAGAGTGATTGAAATCATTTTGATATGATATCAACGATAGTTTATCTATAGCATCAACTTTAAGCAACTTAAAAAAATTCAAATTTTGTATGTACCTTTTTCAAGTAGTTTGCCTTTGTAAACACAAAGGTTTTCCCCACCACAATGCTGTTGATAAACTTTTATTTCATCCCGAAAGTCTGGGTGATCATGAGACAGGTGCACAGTTTTCCCCAAATAGATCATTGTAATAGCTGCATTACTGTGCGGTGGTGTTTTATGAATCTTTCTTGAATCCTAGAATCAACAAAAGAAGGGGGCTTATTAATTAATTACCTTCTAATCAGAGAGAAATGATACTGTAATAGGAGGAGTAGAAAAGGCTCCTCCCTAGCAATAAAACCTTGATAAAATGTCAATCTTCCTAGTGTACAAAAAGTCAAGCCAGTTACCAAAGAAATCTCTCTAACAATTATATGCTTTTTGGCTTTGTATTTTTAATATAAATGCCAGGGATCTGGACAAAGTTTGTCACTTTTTATTTTACCTGTGTGTGATATTTTACATAATATCAGTGACACTAAGAGGAAACCGCTCTTGGTTCTTTCAGCTGGTTCTCAGATAAAGATTCAAATCAAATTAATTAAATATTGGTGACATAATTTTGTTCTAATTTGATTGATTTTGTGCTTTAGCAACTGTTTTTTGCAATTGAGTGCTTTATCTTTACACTTGAGCACTGACAATGTAGCCTTCCCTGATCTTCTTCTATGTGAGAGGGGGATGGCACACGTTCGATTCCTTCTAGGGTCACTGAGGATTAGAGATGTGTGTTACATGCCTAGGACTATCCATCTTTACAGGAAGCATTCATTCAATGAAAAACCAACATTATTAATATTATTTCTCATATCAAACAGTAAACTCAACAACAAGAGCAACAACAAAAAACCTGTTCTATGGTGTTCACACATTCATTTATAAAATAAACAATGAATTGATATGCCAGAGATGAAAAGAAATGTCCTCTGCCTGGCCTCCTCATTTATATTCTGGAGTATTTTCACAAGAGCGAATGAGCAAAGTGTTTATCTAACCTCTAAAAGGAAGAGGAGAAAAGAAGCAGGAAAAGGAAGACAAGGAGGCAGAGAAACAGTCAAAGCTGGTTGAGAGACTTCCAGGAGAGTCTAGTAAGAATACTGTCGGCTCGAGGATTATACAGAGGCCAGGCAATACTTTTAATCTACTTCACGTTTCTAAAAATCAATTTTCAAACTAAATGAAAAACATGAAGAGACCAACTTTCAGTGAATTCAGAGCAATTATTTGCATTTGATTTCATTGAATTATTGGCGCCTTGGAAACATGCATTTTTTTTTTAAATAACAAAGCTGCAACAAAAATTTCGAAAGGAACTACTAAAATATTTCCATCTCCAAACCCGTCCCCTTCCACTTCAGAGGATTTTTTTTTTTCTAATTCAATTCCATTTCTCTGAAGCAAAAACCAGAGGAAGTAAATCTGATTACATGAAATTCTGCAAATGACAGGCTGAAAAATGTAAATGGGGAAGGAAGTCCAAAATTTAAAATTTAAGTAAATTGTCTTGCCTGTGGCAAACCAAGCTCCCAAATAGAGAGGTAATCAACAACAATATTTCAGGGACGTCAGCAGCCATGAAGGTAAATCAGCAACCTGGATAATTCTTTGCAGATTAGAAACATCTCCCTGAGTCCCAGTTGAAAGCAAAGGGATGATGGCAGGCCTGGCACCAAGTAGGAAAATCATGCCACGTTTGCTCTTGCCTGGGCGGCTGTGCAGCTCGACGTGCATTTGTGCAGCCCAGCACACAATCACTGCCTACGGCAAATCCGGCTCCCAGCTCCCGCTAGAACATTTAATGATAGGACAGATTAAATAAGAGCGCCTCCTTTTTTGTTAAGCAATACTTTCCAAAGTGGCATGGATTCAGAGGTAGCCCTGTGAGCTTCTGGGAGATAAGCTCTTTATAAATGCAAGGTAATAGTGAGATTAGGGTGGAGGAAAAGCCTGCCTCATATGTACAAAATGAGGAAGGAGAAGTTGAAATGTTTAAAAGTAAAATAAAGGAAATGACAGCTCTTCACCTTTTCATTTACTCTTAATCATTTTTTTTTTTCTGCCAAAGTGTGTTCCTGACAGCAACATCTCTTTTCTCTTGGGTCTAGTTACTTCGCTCTTTTTAAAAATATTCCCCAATTATTGCCACCATGTAACCTTTTCTGGATTCTAACAGGAGTCCCAAGTGACAGCTCATGATTAAATACATGCACTAGGAAATGAACAATTGTTTCTTTCAGTTGACTAAATTGCCTCTATACTTACCATCTTCCAAGGTTATAAGGACCCAGAATGATGAAACTTTAGCAAGATTTCACGGCCCTTTCTGCCGTCCTCCAGCAGGTATCAAAACCTTCCATGAGAATTCAGTTCCATTTCAGGAACTGGAGCAGGGCCTCATGCCCACGCATGACTAAGGCTTATCTTTCTTACTTTCTGCACCACTTGCTTACGACTTTCCTTCTCATTTCTTTTCAGTTATCTCAGGCAAGTACAATCTGAGCTGACAAATAAACAGCAAGCTGGTTGAGTGGTTAGCCAGTCAGTTATTACATATTTGTAATATTTAGCATTCAATTGATATACTAAATTTTCATTGAGATCTTTCATCTGTGCTCAGGCCTAAATTGGGGGGGGGGTGGATTTAAGAGACTATAAGGGTGTCAGAGGGCCTGTTCTTGCTGATAGCGTTGGGCAGCAATTCCTTTTCGTCCACTTAGCTGAGCCCTGATGAACTCCGGGCATCATGGAGTCTTACTTAGACCCCTGCAATAAATATCTAGTTAGTAGGGCGGCCACAGAATTTCTCATCCAAACTGGGAGACATAGTGAAAGAGATATTATTAATAATTATACTAGAAGAAAAACCCCACAAATTTGAACTGTTCCAGGAAAGCTGGGATGCATAGTCACTCTACTAGCTGGTCTCCCCACTTCTAGCCTGGTATCTCCCCAAATCTCCTTCCTCCTGCATATGAGAGTGAAATATTATCACTAAATAGATCATGTGACTCTCCTGCTGAAAGTCTTCCAACAATCCCCAATATCCATGGGATAAGGTTCAACCTTCCTCAAATAACAAAAAAAAAGTCTTATATTTTCAACTCCTCCTATCTCTCAACTATTTGCAATTTCTTTTGATACATTTAAAGGTCCAGCAGCTGCATAATTGGAGTCACCCAAACACTACCCACGTGTTTTTAATCTCCAGACCCATATAACTCTGTAAGTCACATGGCCTTGAAACTATTCCCTTGTATTCCTCTCACTCTCAGTAGATAAAGACAGTATCTTACTGATCTTTATGCCCCCGGTGTCTTGCCAGTGCTTACACCTAGCCAGGGCCTAATAAACATTGATCTGACTGGACACAGACATGGAACAATTAGGGATTCCACATTCTGTCCTTTGCTGAAACAAAAGCGGCAGTAAGTGGACCCCGCCCTACATCAGAAGCTTTCTGCATTTATAGGAACTCGATAGGCACCACAACATGAAAACTAATTAATAGTGTCCTGTTGAACAACACCTTTGACAAAGATTGATTAAAAGCCTGTACAGCATAATAAAAATAAAATTAAATTAAAAAAAAGAAACAAGGCAGAGGATCATAGGGCAAGAGAGGGAAAAATGAAACAATGAAACCATAAGAGACTCTTGATCATAGAAAACAAACTAAGGGTTGCTGGAGGGGAGGGGGGTGGAGGGCTGGGGTAACCAGGTGATGGACACTGGGGAGGGTATGCGATGTAATGAGCACCGATGGTATTATATAAGACTGATGAGTCACAGACCTGTACCCCTGAAATAAATAATATATATTAATTAATTGAATTTAAATTTTTAAAAAGGTAAAAAAACACATAAATCATGGGAATAAAGGGCACAGCATGGGGAATATAGTCAAGATATTGTAATAGCATGGTACGGTGACAGACAGCAGCTAGACTTGTGGTGAGCACAGCATATTGTATAGAGAAGTTGGGTCACTATGTTGTACACCTGAAACTAATGTAATAATGTGTGTCAGTTATACTCAAATAAAAAATTATTTGGGGAAAAAGAAAAAGCCTATGTAAGGAGCATCAGGCAATTGCCGTGTTGACTCTGATTCAGGCCTCAGGGGGGAGAAAGTTCCAAAATGAGCCAGAGGAAGAGTGTGCCAGTGTTCGCTTCCTCAGGCTTCAAGAAGCCCCGGCTGTAACAGAAACTTCTCTCTATACTCATTTGGTTTCTCTCCTTCTCTTTATCATGCTGGTTTTTCCTTGTTCTCTCCTCCTCCCTCCTTTGCTTTTCCTATGCTTCCTCTTCTCACTCTCCTCCCACCCATTCTTCCTACCACAGCGTAACCCGCGTCTCATGCTTATTCCTGGTCTGCCCCCCAGTGCCCCCATCCTCCTGGAGGTATCGGAACTCCAGGCTTTGAGGATGCTGAACTGACACAGGAGCCTTCCCTTCCTCATCTCCCTCAGTAGAATAAATTCAGTAAGTCTGCTCAGAGGTAGAAATTATCCAGCTGCATTTTGCTTGTGTTAAGAGGCTCTGAAAAGCTTACAAGGTCTGCCCTTAAACTCCAACTGCTGCAGACCCCCAGAAGCATCTTTGGTTCTTTCTCTCATCTATTGTTTAATTCTGCAATACCAGCTGCTAAGATATTTTGACTGTTGAATTGACATTTAAATCATTTTTCAAGTCCTTTCTAGTAAAGTAGTTACCAAACTGCAATGTTAATTTTAAGCAAAAACATTGTTGAATGGAAAGGGCCTGAAATAAATCAAGCCTATATGAGATATGTTGAATTACCCTATATTAAAATCATGCTGATGCTTTCCTTTTTCATTCTCAAATCTGGGTCTACTGGTGAGGAAAACCAAGAGTAAAAAATACCAAGATAATACATTGACTAGGATGGAAATTTTCAAAAAATATTTTTAAAATAAAGTCAAACAAAAGAAATATGCAATCTCTCTGGCAAAACTAATATTTGTTAGGCTCTATTTGTTGTTAAAGAAAAGGGATCTATGCCTGAAAGGCATAATTTATTTCCATAATATTTCCATAAATTAAATAGTATAATTAAGAGTTTAATTTTTTGCATGGATAACAAAGTAATACCTGTTTATGAACACAGTACTAATAAACACTTGATTAAATGTAAGTAAAATCAAATGCCTGCCCTCAACAAGCTTCATAATCTAGGAGTAGAAGTAACAAATAATAAAAGTAGGTGAGTATTGATACTAAGCAGAACGGAGTAAGGGGCATAAGAAAAGTAAGAAGATCCTTTTGAAGAGAGGAAGAGAAGGGATCCTATTATGATGTACATAAATCACTACAGAATCTAAAGCCTCTGACAGAGGCTGGGAAAGGCGGGTTTGATAACATCCTTCTATCTCAGGTGCTCACAAGCAATTCATAGAGAAAGAGCCTTTCTGCATTGAGGAAACACCTGACTGTGATTAATATCTGCAAAGATTTGAGAGAAACAGGCTCGTAGATAAATTCCATATAATTTGGGTTTGAGGATTACGACTGCAGGCTCTAAGTGTCAGTCTACTGAGTGTGTATACTTAGCCTGTCACTAACTAGTTCTGTGACCTTGGCCAGCTTATTTAACCTTACTTGCCTCAGTTTCCTCATCTTTAATATGGAGACATTATTTTATCTCTTTCTTGAGCTTATTGTGTGTATTAATGAGAGAATGTATGTAAAACACTGAGCAAAACTCCCAGCACATGCTGAAGGTCCACTAAATAGAAGGTAGAAACATTGTTGTCAACAGTGAATATAAGCATTTTATTACATTAAAAGCCAACAAAAGCAATTGAATAAGAATAAATATATAGATGATTTGAAAGTGAGTGAATATCCTGCCAAAAGTAATAATAGAGAAAAGCACAGATCAGAGGTGGGGAAGTGGCAAACCAAACAGCTGAGGGTCCAGGGAGTAGTTGGGTTTGGCTTGGATGGGAGCAGAAAGCTGGAAAGGACTCAGTATCTGAAAATCCTTGAAGGCCAGTGTCTAAGCATGTCTTTGCATTCTGACGTTTTGACATCTGGGCCCTTACTGACCCTGGAGAGACTACCCCTCCCAAGACTAACCAATTCCTAGAGATGGTAAATGACTTGCCTGGGAGAGTGCTTTTCATGGACAAACTAACCCATGGGGGGCTCACATCCACCCTCCTGCTACCTCTGCTATCTGTCTCTTAAACTCTGGGCCAGTGTTCCCCTGCCCTAAGCACCCCTGGACCAAGCAGCAGACAACTCAAGGGACAGCCTCCACACCCCAAAACCTGCCAAAATTATTCATACTATTCAATCCTAAACCTGCTTACCCTGTCTTTCCTGTTGCTTCTCTCAGAAACCACAACAAAAGCTCTTGCCCATGTTTCCCTCCCACTTCCCCAGTCTCCTGGCCAACCCTGGTGCTGCCTTGTGTGGCCCATGTGACATGTGTGATGGATAACTGTATCTGTCAACTTAGCTGGGCCACAATGCCCCAGATGTGGTCAAACATTATTCTGGATAGAACCCTAATACACATGGCATGTCCCTCCTTTTGGGAATTGTAAGTGACAAACTGTCTTCAATGGTAATCATCTCTTGATCTATAGGTCTCGACACACCTGAATAATAATAAAACCTACATTTTAAAAGAACCAGGCAGAAGAACATACCTGCTTTCATTAGGAAAGAAGCTGGTGAGGGTCTTAAGCAGGGAAGGAGCATGTTGGGAGCTATTTTCTCAAGCTTCATTTAATTTCATTACATAGAATCTGTCAATACTGAGATGGACTTTGCTTGCTCTTGTTTCCCCTTCCTGCCTTTGACCCTCCGCTCCCTGATTCTATCTGCTAACTTCCTACTCATCTTTCAAAGCTCATTTCAAATGCCACCTTCCCTCCGAATCACTCTTCAATCTCCTCAAAGCTAGCATTTCCTTCCTCTGAGTTCTCATCGTGCTTTATTTATATCACTATGATTGTACTCACCACAATGTGTCATGGTTAATTGTAGATATTTCTGACTCCCTGGCTAAACTGTAATCCTTCTGAGAATAAGGATTTGGCTTTACTCATCTTGGTAACCTCAGCACCTAGCCCAGTGCTTGTCATAATCAATAAAAGCTAAATCGAGCTATTTGTTGATTTAAAGGCAGAACATAAGTCCGTAGATGACTGCAACAGCCCTGTGAAGAGTTAGGTAGCAAGCCTCTGACCCGGGGCTATAGCACTGGGAATGGAAAAGGATTATCAGATACATGAGCCCTTGTCCAGGTGCTAGAGCTCTGCAGTCTGAGACAGCAACCACTTACCCCATTTGGCTGTGGGGCATTTGAAAGGGGCTCATCAGAATGAGATGTGCCATAAATATAAAATGCTTACTGAATTTCAAAGACGTAGTATAAAAAAAATTGCATGATACTCATTAAAACTCATACTGATTACATGTTGAAATGACAGTATGTTGAATATACTTGATTAAACAAAGTATGTTAATAAAATTACTTTCACATGTTTCTTTTTACATTTTTTAGTGTAGTTCTTAGAAAATTAAAGTTGCATATGTGGCTTGCATTACATTTCTATTGGACATCTCTGGAAGACTTAGCAATTAACTGATGTGTGATGTAGACAGAAGGAAGCCTAGGTTTTGAGCCTAGATTTTGAGATTTTATTGGGGAAAAGGTCATGTATTATGAGATACAAGGCAACTGAATGGAGAAGCTGGCTTAACCATGTCAAATTTGAGGGGCAGTAGAACCTACCAACCAAGCACCAGTAATTGCACAGGGCTCATGGGAGGTCTAAGTGGGGGGAGGGGGCCTTGACCAGATAGAGAGAAAGCCCAGACTAGTTCATGCCTGGAGAAGCTCCATTACACAAAACACGTAAAAAATAAAAACCAACTTTGTTTTGTTTTTTAAATTAATAACCATAATGATTAAGTAGGCTCTTCTTTGAAAGTCTGTATTTTCACATTTATAAACACTATTACGGGACCATTTCCATTGTAATAGGCTGCTGTATATAGTAGGTGACCAGCAATACAGTATGAGGACATGAAAGTCTGGAGATGTGGAGGTAAACCTCAGAGCAAAATCTAACTAGTCTCGTGGATTCTGTAAAAGCAGTATAAAAGCTCTGCTGGTCTTACAGCAAAAGGAAACAAAGTAACAGATCATAGTAGCAACTTGCTGGGCTGTAAGATCTACCACACCTTGTCATTTGGCTCCATGGATCTTCTAGAGACACAGAACACAGAGGGCAGGGACTGTGCTCTACACATTCCTAGAGGAACAGGTGGTGGGTCACCAGCAAGCCATATCTCTTTGCCTTTTCCCTCCTCTTTTTTTTTTCCTTGTAAGAGTATTTGGAGGATGTTTTGAGGATGGCAGTCATAAAATGAGTGAATTTAATGTGTAAGTTACATGCTACATAAATGCATTCAAAGGCTAAAGCTTAAATTCAAAGATATTAAAAGGCTGAATGTAAAAGGAATATATATTCTTTGCTAATATAAAGAAAATTAGTACTGTGAGACAAAGGAGATTTTAAGGCCAAAAGTAATGTGATTTAGAGGATCATTTTTCAAATCATAAAGAATCACCTCACCAGTAAGACAGAGTAGTCTTAAAGCTGAGAGCATACCACCAGGTAGTCTCAACATTTACAAAGTAGAATTTGACATAATTACAATGAGAAATGGACAGGTCTATGATTACAGAGAATGAATTATCTCTAGAACTCAGGAACTGAGAAAGCAGATTAATAAGAATGCTAACCATATAAAAACAGGAATGACATAATTAACATTTCTTATCTATTGGGCATTTGTAGAACTCTACTCCCAACAGTAAGAGACTCATTTTCTTTACAAAAACTGAACATATATTAGCCCACAAAAAAGTCTCCACAAATACCAAAGAGTCAAAATCCTACAGAGCAAGATGCTTTTGAAAAGTAACTTTTAGTGAACACAAAGGAAGTTCTTAGAATTTAAAAAGGGCACCAGAAGAAAAAACTCAGAATGTGTGGAAGATAAAACTGAAGAAATTTCCAGCAAGTAGAACAAAAAGACAAAGAAATAGAAAATAGGAGAGAAAAAGATAAGAATATTAGAGCATTAGTATAGTATTTCTATCATTCCCCAAATAGAGAGAATAGAAGTTTGGAAATGGAAACAAAAGACCAACTCAGGCTAAAACCTTGTGACTCAAAAAGACAGACATGCTAAGGTCTGTCGAAGCCAGGATGCCGGCGGACACCAACCCGTGTTGCTAACCTCGGTGCAGAATGCTCAGGGGAAGCTGGCTCCCGTGCCTATCTGTGCTTCACTTGTCATGACCACCGGCTGGAGAAGTCACTTCTCTCCTCTGTGCCCAGCTACAGAAGCCCATTCCCCTGACCATATTCCTGCTGGGCATCCGGTGGCCACACACTGGTCCACACTAGGACCTGAATAGATGCCCTGACCCTGGTGAGCTCCATTTTCCTAGGAAACACTCATGACTTTCCCTCTCCGACTTCTCCAGAAAACGCTCTTAAAACTGTCAAGGAACCAGACTCAGACTCTGAGGTTCCATTTCAGCTTATTATTCCTATAAATATTGTTCTTTCATTACAATGCTATATTTGAGCTTATGTCTGAAGTTTTGTGTATATAAATGATACAGCTTCAAAGAAAAACAGGACTCAGTTAACATAGAAGTCAGTAGGATGGTTGCTCTGGGAAGAAGTAAGAGATGTGCTGGGCCAGGAAATGGGGGCTCAGGCTATGCAGCAGGGCTCTACTTCGTTAAGAAATAATGATGTGTACATGGCTGTTTGCTTGATTATTTTTACTTAACTTGCACATATAGATTTTTTAAAGATTTTATTTATTTGAGAGAGAAAGAGCACGAGAAGGGGGAGGGGCAGAGGGAGAAGGAGAAGCAGGCTCCCCATGAGCAGGGAGCTCGATGCAGGGCTCGATTCCAGGACCCTGAGATCATGACCTGAACCAAAGGCAGACGCTTACCCGACTGAGGCACCCAGGCGCCCCGCACATATAGATTTAATATGTTCTTATGGTTTAGGAGATATTTAAATCTTTTTTTAAAAAGAAGTATGACTGGGTACAGTTTATCCCAGTAATACACTTTAACATCCGAAAATCTAATGCTGCCAGCACGTGAATCTGATGAGGAACTCACTGTTTCCACTACGTAGAGGCCACATCCTTCAAGAGCACGTGTTTGCTGGCTTAGTGGAGGGAGACCAACACCAGCATGCAGAGTTCAGAAGTAAGTTAGTAGATGGGGTAGATTTTATTATTGCTCCAAATATTCACTGCCCCACTCTGTGAGAGGATGATACTTCCTACCGCATTGCTGTCATGCTTTGGCAATGGAATTCAAGTATACGTGACATGTTTCACACTGAGTGGAATCTTAGAAACATTCTGTGGTTCTGTTGTCCATGAGGGCAGCATGCCCCAGACAGAGTCTGTTCCTCCAGTCTGGGTCCCTGAATTGCAGCAGACCAACACCAGATGATAACGGGACCAAGCAATAACCCTTGCTCTTCCCTTGTGCGGCCATCACTGAAGGGCCAGTGGCCAAAATGAAGCTCAATCCCTTTGTGACCTCTGACCAGAGCAAGAACCGTAAACGGCATTTCACTGCACCTTCACACATCGTAGGAAGATCACGTCTTCCCTTCTTTCCAGAGAGCTGAGGTAGAAGTACAGCATTGGATTCATGCCTATCTGAAAAGGGGATGAAGTACAGGTTGTGTGAGGACCAAACTGGCACAGTTGTCCAGGTTGACAGGGAGAACAGACCATCTATGCTGAAGGACTGCAGCGAGAGAAGGCGGACGGCACGACCGTCCACGGGGGCATTCAGCCTCAAAAGGTGGTCATCACCGGACTGAAACTGGAAAAGACCTCAAAAAGATCCTTGAACGGAAAGCCAAATCTTGCCAAGCAGGAAAGGAAAGAAGACAAATAAAAGGACAAAACGACTGAGGAGATGCAGGAATAAAGTAATCTTATATACAATTTTAAATGAAAACTGTTAAAAGCAAAGAAACCTTTGTCACTGTAAGCTGAGTTGCCTGGGGTGGTTTGTTAGATGAAGCTACAGTCCACTACACCTCAGAGAACTACGCAGTGAGAAGAGTAGACGACTCCAAGGCTACAGCCTGTGAAGAGAGGATCCCGTCACTCTGGGCAAAGCCTGGGGATGCTGACAGACAGCGATGAATTTTACAGGGAGGAGGAAAACCCAAATCAGAGAGAATGAGGGGCAGTGGAAAAAGATACAATCGAGGACACAGGGTGGAAGTGGGCCTCAGACACCAGGGATACAATGTTTTGTCCAAAACCGTATCAATGGAAGAAAACTGGGGAAAATGGAATTGAAAGGAGACAGTTTGAGCAAGCGCACGCAAGACAGGTCCAGTGTTTTGAGGCCCTTGATGAGGATAGCTGCTGGGTCAGAGTGAGGCGGGTTTACAAGAGCCAGCATGCAGTCCGCCTGCCGGCCAGCACTCATTCTCAACCAGTGAAATGCAGTCCTCCAATCTGCTAATAATCACAGAAGTTATACCTGATGACTATTAGCTGTATATTTACACAATAAAAGCTAGGAGATCTGCCTTCATACCAGCCTGTATCTACATAAAGTCTAACTGGCCGCAGGACTATTTTCTTCGGCATTTTGAGAAAATGAGTACAACCAGCTACAATATTTTCAAAGAACACCGAAAGAAAATATTTTCTAAATATTATACAGTAATTTTCCAAAAATCATTAAAAGGAAGCTTTGATAAGATATTTTATATGGCATATTATGTTTGGGGGTATACTTAAGTTCCTGAATTTTCACAAATTAAATGTTAAAATACTTCTGACATGTGATTTAATGGGCAAACTGAAGGAAATCAATAATTTAGAAATGGGCACAGTACAAACTAAATTTGACCACAAGATTTAGTGGACTTTTTAAATTAATTGTGCTAAATTAGTTACTGAATGGAGCTACTCAAGTATTTGATTTCAGATTCATCGAAGCTTACAATTACATTTAGGAAATTATTATATTTATTTTTACAAGACATTTGTATCACACATCTAGAAATTTAATAGCACAATGTAATCTATGCTAAATTAATAAAAGAAAACTTGATTCCATATTCACCCTGGTAAAGAGAGGATCTAAGCCATCTGGAGCAGTGGTTGGACGAAATCTTCTCCTTCTCCATGACTCAAGTCTATTTTCCCTTATGATTCTTCCACTGGGGGGAGGAGGTGCAGGAGGAATAGGCATCGTGTAATTGTTAATGTTTGGAAGTTGATAGCGATTCACTCCCTGTGAATTGTCCATGGAGTTCCTGAACTTCATCACTGCCTTCTTGCCCTGTAATCACATTTCACAACATAACAGCCAGTAAAACAGTAGTAGTGACCAATGTAACCCAAAATTAAAGATAAGACCGCATGATTTACATTGCACATAAATACAACTGACATTGATAGGCGAACTCAAACACTTCATTTTTTTAATTGAAAAATGGCATTTTGTAGTATCCACAGCAAGTTAAATTTTCGTGACTTTCTAACCTTATTGGAGTATACTTTCATGACAAATACACAGTGATGGCATTTTTCAAGTACTTTGGGATTTTTTTCCTCAGTAATCCATTAAATCTATGGGGACCCAGTACAATTAAACAATTTAAAATCAAGGAGTTGGAAGTATTGTACTTTGAGGCAGGGTTGGATAGCCCACTTAACAATGGAGTATTAGTACTTTTTTCACATTGATTTCATCCATGCAGGGGTTATAACATTCCTTGATAATATAATATCACAGAACCAAATGCAGATTCTGACCCAAAGACTCTATTCAGCTTATTTTTTCCTACAAATTCAACTTGTAGGAATAAATCCTACCAAGATAACTGCACAATATGTTGATGTAAATGTGTAAAAGGATACACACACACACACACACACACACACACACACACACAAATTCAGTTGAACCATCAAGTCCATCAATAGGAGAATATTTAACTAAATTTTTTTTGGTCTTTGTAATAGATTCTCATCAGGCTTCAAAGAGAATAGTATGAATCTATTCATCCTGACATAAAAAGGTCCATGAGATGTGATCACAATTTCTTTTAAGTGAATTTGTATGTGGATTTTGATAAAATCAGGGATGACTGGAAGATTTTAAACTAAGGGTTGCCTTTGGGGATTTGGATTATTGGGAGATATCATTTTCCATCACATATCTTTGTATTATTTGAAAAAATGTATCTCTGTATTAATCAAAAATAAAAAAGCACCAAAGGTGTAATCAATAATCATATCACATTTTTCAAATATATTTGAGTCTCTGAATTTTCATAAATTGGTCATTTTGTGCATCTGAGGTAGTTTTCCAAACTTTAAGGCATCTTTAATCACTTTATCCATTTACCCACTTTTATCAATTTATTTGGTATGGTTTTTTCAGCCAATTTGTTCTTTGAGATGCTTAAATATAGTGAAAAGTTATTGTTAAGAAAGGAGAGTCCTTCTCCAAACATTTCTCACTGCTAAGTAAGTAAAAGCAGGATAAATAAAGGCACGTATAGGCCATATTTTGATTGCAAACATTTATGTGAACAGAAGGGAATTTAAGTAGATATTCACGAATGAATTTAGAATTGTTAAAATAGGTGATATTGCAGGTGCTATTTATGTTCTCATTTTTCTTTTCTCACATTTTCCAATTTTTCTGTGATGGTGTGCATTGATATTGTAATAACAAATCTAAATTAAGTGAAAATAATAAGAACAATAAAATCAATGAATCCAGAAATTTGGGACTTGGAGATTTTTAAAATTATTATTTCTAAGTAGTTATTGGTCAATTGTATGCTTTACTTGGAAATGGTTTAATAAATTTTTAGAAAAATTAACATACCATTCCTTACCTTGCTTTTTTTAGCCCACAGTGTCTTAGACATCTTTCCATGCTGGTAAAAATAAGTTTACCTTTTTTTTTAAACATACTTTAATAAACTATGTTTTTAAACAACATCCTATTAAATTGTTAGGTGTCTTAAATTGTTCACTATTACGAATATTATAATACTGAGTACTCTTGAATCTATTTCTTTTCACATATGTGTATATTCCTAAAATAAATTCCTATATATAAAAATGCTTGAGCATGTTCATTTAAAATATTGATAGATATTCCCACATTACCTTCACAAACAGATATGGTAATTTCTATACTTATCAATAGTGTATGAGAAACTCTCATTGTAAGGATAATCATTTTTAATTAAGTCACGATTTTTACTCAGTTGCATCTTCACCACCCTGTTTTTGACCAAATTGCTTTTGCCTAAACTGAAGATTTTTACTCCTGATACTTAGAAACTTGCTTATGTCTGTTGTCCCTTCCAACAATTCCCACAGGCATAACTTTTACTTTTTAAGAAAGCAGTAGGAATTTAGTGGGTACTCACTACATGCTCAGCAATCATGAAGGCTACTACTATTCTTTAGAAATTTTTTGTCTGATTTTATATTAAATCATCTTCGTCATCAATGCCATGGAAAAATTACATGTCTTCTGGCAGTTTGCCTATGTACATTACAGTATAAGCTCCAATAAATTAGAGACTTTTGTCTGCCTTGATAATTGATGTATCACTAATGCCTAAAGCAAGACCTAGTCCATAGTAAGTGCCCAATAAATATTTACTGAATGAAAAGTATAAGTTTAGCTAGTTTAAATCAACATGGAATCGATCTAAATCTTGTCAGCCTAAGTAAGCTACCATTAAGTGCTTATCCCTCACTCACTCATACCCCAAAACTTGAGAACAGGAAAATAAAAGGCCCTATGCAGATTTAACTAAATAAATCCATCCAATGGCTCAGAGCAGAATGGGAAAATCAGCTAAAGGGGGAAAAAAAAAATCCCTCCCTAGCCAGCAGAACTTGAATATTACTTGATTAGTAGTATTTACATATCTAATAGGAAAAAATATCTATCAAAGTATAGGAGCTTAGATAAAATAATAAAATCACCTTGGCAAAAGTGGAACGTACCCATCCAAGCACTATCTAGGGGAGAGAAAATCCCACCCATTGGACTTTAAATATTTCCAATCCTAATGGCAAAGTTACCCCTGGAAGATACAGGGATTTAGCCAAAGACCTTTGAGTTTTCTGGTAAATTGGCAAGCCCATTCCTAAGATGAGATAGGTACATCAAGCCATTTTAACCTGATTCCATTCCCCTATATACCCTCATTCTGATTCCATGCTCACTAGGCAACCTTCTCATTGTGTTCTGGCTTCTCATGGAGGTCTGTCTATAGAGGGATAATGGACTGCTTCTACAGCTTTGCTTATGATATCTGGTGAATTAATGGCCCCTGATTATGATTTGGCTGCTGATTTTGGTTTACTATAAGGAGACAAGTGAGCTTGTTCTGTGTTATTCTTGTTAACTTGAGACAATCTCTCAGAACCTGTCTGTTCCTGGACACTAGGTGAAACAGGAAATCTCTAGGCTTTCAATGTGGACACCAGATCCTAAAGTGTCAGCCTAATTGTCAGCCCACAAGCTTCTGCCTAGACTTAAGTACTATTCCCTAGACAAAGCTCTACCACTCTTGGTTTAATTTTTCCTGTTTCTAGGAAAGTACTATTAAATTAACTAAAAATAAGGTTTGTGAAAAGTGCTTCATAAGCTGAAAAGCATATTATATGGATACAATATTAGTTACTATTTTTGGAGTTATATTATGCTTTTATTATGAAACACAATCATTTGTTTATCTGGATTAATTTCTTAGTATCAAGGTTATCTGTCAGTTCTAGATAGAAATATCTTAATTTCAAAAAAAAAGAAAAAATATCTTAATTTCATGTCTTATTTTTCTAATAAGAAATGGAACTAAATTCACCCATTTGAACACAGTGACAATTGTTCTCATGACATAGGTTCTTTCTTAAGCTGGCAAATGTTTCTTCTTCATGTTAGAAATACAAAGAGTAATGTTGTACTGGGGCACCTGGGTGGCTCAGTCGTTGAGCGTCTGCCTTTGGCTCAGGTCATGATCCCAGGGTCCTGGGATCAAGCCCTGCATCGGGCTCCCTGCTCCACGGGAAGCCTGCTTCTCCCTCTCCCACTCCCCCTGCTTGTGTTCCCTCTCTTGCTGTGTCTCTCTCAAATAAATAAATAAAATCTTTAAAAAAAAAAAAAAAAAAAAGAAATACAAACGATACCCTCCCTAATTACTGAATGTCTTAATTATTTGTCCCTGTTTGAGTAACTTATAATTTTATGTTTACCATGTTTCCCTCCACTGCTCTGTTAAAATAAAATTACCAGAGACATAATCTTGAAAAGGAAGCAAAGTCAAGCTCCTATATGGATTAATTCACCATTTTTTAAAGAGGGACATTCTTTTTCTTCTATATCCAACCTTCTCCAGAGTCAAACTTGAAGCAATTTCATAGACTGATGGTAAAGTAAGTTGGCATGCAAATGCAAACTTATTCTTGGAAAGTTTCACTTTCTAGGTTTCATGCATTTAAAATTTAGAATCAGTCAACACTGGGTCTATTCTGATAGAAGTCATATCTGGCTACAAGAAGTTTCTCTTTGTTTTTCATACAATCGTTCAGATTAATGAAAGATAACCTTATATTATTACAAATCTATTCCTTACTCATTTTGCTTAATAGCACAGAAATTATAGGCCTTCCAGTTAAAGATATAATTAAACAGAAGTACATAGTAAATGCTTAAAAAGTGCACAATATAAATTTCACTGAGTAGATTAATTGAATTTTCCATCTTAAAACCTGTGATAATATAATATTCTAATGAAGAATAAAAAGAGATTTCTTGAAGAAGTAACATTTACCCCAATGGGAAATGGAGCTTCATTTTCCAGCAATGAGGTTTTCGATCTGGACCCCGAAGTTATCTTTGGAACAGTTCCTACCGCAGGATTACTGGGAAGAGGCTTTAATCGAATTGGAGGCTGCATATTTCCTGGGGCAGTGTATGGTCGAGGGGCTGTCTAGACAATTAAGGAAAAAAATTCCATTTAAATTAGTATCTTGACATGTTTCCAGAACCAATTAATAACCCAACAAATTGCTTAGAGTAATTAATGGTGCCTTTTTACTGAACAGATTAAACTTTAATTATGTCCTTCCATTATACATAGCCTTATGACCCAAAGTATTTGTTAAAACATATGGTGTGGAAGTCCTCTACACAACTAAATGCCACAATTATAGAGTATTCTAGACAAAGGAGATGTTCCCTGTTAGGGTCCTGTATTTTATTCATTTTGTAAACTTGCTTACAATGCCTAATTTATTCAGTGCATAAAATGGCTTTGCACAATCAAATGTTACCTTGAATAATGTTCCTATTTTAGAGATCTAAAGGAATATGATTGGAATGGACTCATTTCCGTTTAAATGTTTTCAACATAAACTACTGTAAGTCCTTTACATCTCCAGAATGGTGCCGAAGTAAAAGCAGATGATACAATTCAAAAAGAGGGAAGGCAATGCGTAACTACAATATATTACCATTCATTCAACTTCTCCCTTGAAATACCAGTAAAGTAAAAATGAAAAACAGTAACTGGCAATTAGAAAACCCTGTGTGAAAATGAAGATGTTTTGCAGGCTGGATATTTTCCATTTGCTCCTCTTCTCTGACTTCTCTGCCCTGCTCCACCATCTGGGAGTCATTGCTTTATGGACTACACCTACTATCCCTGGATTCCAGTTGGACTTGGCCAACGAAACGCATTGGCAGGAGATCAGAAGACAAGAGGCAAGGGTCTTAATTCTCCTGAACCCTTGCCACCAAGGTTGTGATGGGCCAGGTGGGTCCCTCTATCCGAGTCCACAGCTCCTGTCAGGCAGTCCTCTCCTAGCTTGTAAGGACTGCCTGCTGGTGCTGGTACCCAGTCCTTCCCTCTCCCTCTCTGGCCTAGGTGCTGTGCTTCCCAGGGTGCTGACCCCAGCATGCTTAATCCCCAGTTGGTTTTCCTTAACCCTGCCGGCATCTTTGTAAATAGTTTCTTTATTAAACTCTTCCTAATTACCCTATTTGTGTGAGCCATCTGTTTCCTGCTGAGACCCTGACTGATGCATTTTCTAATCAAGAATGTACTGCAGAGAATACCAAAAGTACCAGTACGGAGCATTAGAAATGCTGTTTGTGGCACTGACAGAACACTGTAAATTTAGTATAAAGATCAGCAATGATTCAAAAAGAAAACAAAGAAAAAAAAAACAAAAAACAAGGCTTTTGGCCCTGTTGTTCTATTACAAGAAAAAGTTGGAAACCTGTTAAGAATAATACATATACATTTGGGTAAGAGGGTTAGAAGTCTGGCATGTAAATGACTCATGAATAAGGCTTAATGCACTGACTCAAGCACAGTGAACAACAAATATTCAACTCTGGAAAAGTGTTGTATAAATCCATACAAAAACGATGATAGGGCAGCTCCTACCACCAAAAACTGGTCTGAGGTCCATCTTGACAAGCATGTCATATGTCACCAAATGTCTGATTTTGTTAAGTCAGCATTCATTGGATTCCAACTATAGGCAGTATGATAAAATTGAAAAGTAATTTTTAACATCTAATGGCAACACACGACAGTTAATGCCAAATAAACTACGCAGATACTGCCAAACAGACAATAACAAAAATAACAGAATATCTAAGACCTAACAGAACTTAGAACTAAATGTTATTTGGAAAAAACCAATGAGACCAGGAAAAATTCAAGTTTTCACAGAAGCATTTTATCCAAATGTATAAGCAGGAGAAGAAAATGGATGAGCAGAGAAGAATGATAAATTTGAACATCCAGGTAGGTAGAAAGCCAGTTGTTAGACAGACATGGGGAGGGTAGCAAAAATAATATTCCCCAATATCTGTTTTTCTTTCTTCACTAGTAATAGAATTTTTATCAGGGAACATGGCTATCATAAATAAAGACTATATTTCCCAGCATCTCTTGCAATTCTGTACAGATATATGCCTCAGTTTCTTTCGGTCAATAAGATGTGAGCAGAAGTGATATATGAAACCTCCAGATCATGCCTTTAGGAGAAGTGTACTGTCACTTTCCCTTTACCCCCTTCCTTGTAGCTGAAATATCCACATGGTGATCTGCCATCTTGGCTTATGTAAATGAAGACAACACACTAAGTTTGGCAGATTAATGACAAATTAGGAGTCTGAGCTTTTGAAGACTTCATAGAGTAGAGATGAGCACACCAGCTGAGATTCACATAAGTGTGTTGGGGTGGGGAGGGCATCCTTATGTTTAAGTCATTGTTATTTTGGGTCTCTGCACACAAACCTATTTATTTCATGACCAATACAGAAAGCCAAGTGGATTGACTAAGGCAATATCTGATTTAAAGAAACAGGACATGAGACTACATGAGCCAAAAGGCAAAATGTCTTTAAACCCACAAAGATAAATCAAACTAGAGCTTTCTGAACAAGGGAATCAGATCACCCAAAAGAATTCTTTTGAACTGTGTAAAACAAATATGCCTAAGACTCTCTCCTGTCAAGTAATTCCCCTGAACACAAACACATTGAAAATCTAATGTAGGAATTCAAGAAAGCAGGTTACTATAAACTAGAACATGATCTATTGGCTTCTGTGCTCTAAATTTTATTTTCCACATTTGCATACAGATATCATTCAGTTAGATGAATATGGCAGTCAAATGTTTAACTGATTACATTTATATCTAAAAACAAATTTGCATCATTCAACTAACAGCTGTGAGCTACAAACTGTTGTAGTTCACATCAGAAGCCACCTTAAATTTGCTATAT
Organism: Zalophus californianus; assembly: GCF_009762305.2. Classification (NCBI taxonomy): domain Eukaryota; kingdom Metazoa; phylum Chordata; class Mammalia; order Carnivora; family Otariidae; genus Zalophus; species Zalophus californianus. The sequence goes on from NC_045598.1 coordinate 61,914,937, forward strand.
TTTAAACTGTTTGTAATATATTTTCTTGGAATAAATATGGCACTGTAGCTTAACATTTTCAAAACTGTACCGGAATGTGAATCAAAATTGACTACCTGGTGATTACCCAGCTTAGCTGAGCATTTCTAATTCTTACTAGACAATCTCTGGGGGTGAATTTTCCAAGCTTGTGCAGAATGAGTTGAATGGCTTTCCACAGTTTTAATGGGAATGGTGCAGCTAAAAGCCTGTACGTTACTCTGAAGGTTTAGGTTCAATTAGTGACCAAGTGCCATAACTATTCACTGGACACCTTCTTTCTTTATTCAAAAAAGTTAAAAGAAAAATCGATGGCAATATCCCAAGAGGATTATTATCTCCCATCTCCATGGCACTTGGAGGTCAGGAGTCAAATTTAAAGGATATGTATCCAGGTCAGGAGAACGAAAAGGAAGATTTGAATTTCTGTAAAATGGGAACTACACTTCCAAGGTCACAATAAGTATCCCTTATGGTCCAGAAGCACCATAGGGGGTGACCAAGTGGAGAATGGCGGCTTACCAGATAGAACGGTTTCTGAGGTGCTGGTGTCAGTGCTTCCTGTAATTTTTAAATTACTTTCTCACTCCTGCCACATTAAGATCCCCTGGATGTATCATAAACTACTTATTCAGGGTGTTCAGCTGGAAAATTGAAAAGAAAGCCTTTCAAGGGTTTCTCCTCTTTGAAACAGGTGGGAAGATAGAAAACAGCACTTGATTGTTTCTTTTGTTTCAACCAGATTAAGCTTTTGAGAGCCTAGTGAATTTGCCATCCAAAAAAAGAATTATTTGTGTACGTATACATTTAAATGAAGCTGGGAAATATGGTAACAACAAAGGGAAAATGGTTGCTTTTCATAACTTGAGCTGTTGTTCATCGGGAAATGTCAAAACATATTTACCTTTGAAAAATGTCAAAGCTTAACACTATACGAGATGAACCTACTTCAACAATCTGTGAAAGCTTTGCAAATTTCTCTATAAATATTGTGCAATCCAAAAAAAATGTTCATGCTAACAAGGAAATATATTAGGCCACACAAAGCAGGAATAAAGATGTGATCAAGCAATTCATTTACAACTTAAACCATCAACCTCCGGCAAATATTCTGCAAATCTTTTCCTGTACCTATATTGTTTCAAGCTACCTCATCTAACTTCAAATTAATCCCACCTCTATATTATAAATGAATCAAACTGGAATGAAATGTCGGTTTGTGCAATTTCTTTAAATAGAATCTCTGCACATTTAACTATGTTTATGTTAGAGTATGTGCCCGTGCTTTTGATAAAAGAAACACAAATATAAGTATCTGGCCCAACATGCGATACAGTATGACTGAGTTTGTGTACGTAAATAAGTTTCACAGATAAGGTCAGAGTGGAGGGAACAGCAGGACAAAATCTAGGGGTCGGAAAACAGGACACATGTGGAACGACTAGCGGTTCAATCTTGCTGCATTGTAGAGCGCTAAACGGTAATCATGAGGGGAAATATTGGGTTGGCTAAATTGAGGTCAGATGGCTTCCGGTCTTAAATGTTAGGTGAAAGAGACTAGGTTTTTCTAAAAATGTCACAGAGCCAGTGAAGGCATTTGGGTATGTAAGTAACAAGTAATCTGTACTTTAAAGAAACTACTCTAGCAGTAACAGGCAAAATGGATTTGACAGGCACGATACTGACTGAAAGTGGGACGTTCAGTAAAGAGAGTTGAACAGATACAAGACCACACTGGCGTTCAGTAGGATTCACAGGATTATACAGAGAAGCACTCAGAGAGAATGCCTTCTGAGAGTAATCAGAAATTATACAATATTTAGTCAGAAGGGTACATGACAGAGTGTTTAATATAACTCACCAGTGTTACTGGACTGGAATGTCCTTCATCAACCAGGACACTATGGCCACGGTTAGTCTTTGGGCCAACTGGGGGATGGGGAGACAGGATTGGCATGTTATTTTCTATAGACCATCTTGTGGGTTCTCCCTGGAATAAGAAAGTGATTGAAAAAATTGATGCATAATTAGCAATCGAGGTTAGGTTATTGCCTGACAGGTTAAGAGATACTATATTACTAAAGAAGTCCTTTCTCATTACTTTCAAAAGTGTTCCTTCTGAGGTCTATCATGACAGTCAGAAAGTTTCCACAGCTGTAGTGGGGCATTGGGTGTGGTAATGAGAGGCAGGAATTTCAGTCTGCTATGTTGGAAGAAATAGCTGTACTCAAAGAAATAGCTACGGAAACAGTGTATCCTGAGTTTTAGCAATAATATTTATGAATCTGCTTAAGCAGATCACTATAAGCGCAATATTCCACACAGTTCTGATCAGTAAAGACTACCAGAAACTATTACTTTTCTACCTTAAAAATAATGAAATCATGCCCCAAGCAAAAGGGTTGCATATTATATAAAAGGCACCTAAATCATAGGTCTTTTAACCAAATGCTGTTATAAAGTGAAAATTGTTACGAATGAAAATCATATAGGGAGGAACTGGAATGTCTATCAGGAATTTCTGCCAATGTTGTAACATGTTCATGTGCTTAGTCAGCCTATCTGGCAATCTGGGTGAAAACAAATCCCACATGGCTTTAGGCAATGTTCGTTGCTATTTCCAGGGACCATTTTTCTCCATCAACATTTCAGCACTAACTTATAGAATCTATAACTCAATCCTTGATGTAGGACAATATTGTCAAAGTTGAATTAACCACAAATCTCTACACACCAACATTTCTGATCTTGAAAAACTGATCTATCTGCTATTATTTAACAACACTTTTGTAACAAGATTATCTTTTGACCATTATGAAATAGACAGATTTGAGTCTATCAGGCAAAAGGGAAAAATTACCGCCTTATATGGCAACTTATTCTCCAGAAGCTTTACAAATATTCCTCAGTTTGTGAAATGTGTCTTGGGCCCCATGACACAGAAAATGAAGAATCATCTGCACATTTGAATGGCTCAAGAAACTGAATAAAACTGCCAACCTAAACTGAAACCTTTCAGACATACTTAATTGAGTCTCTCATCTCCTGATTCAAATTTATATGTTTCCTAAGTTCACTTCAAAGAAAGGATATCAAATATAAAAATAAAAATAAAAACAAATAAGGAATTTTTAAATGCCTTGTACAGAATGTCTAAATCTTATGCTTTTGTTTGCCAAGGCAGATCTTTCCTACCATCTATTTTCAAGGGTCACATTTGCATGAAAATGTGCCATTGGATAATTCTTAGAACGCCATTTTCCATCACATGGGCAACATCACCATCTATTTTCAGCTTTTTAAGACACAAAACAAAAATCCTTGGGCCTCTGTCACATATCAATTAAGAAAAGACAAAAGCAAAATTTCAAACTTGAAAAGAGTGTTTTCCACGTTTCCTTTGAAAGCTTTGTACCTTATAAAATTGTGGGAGAATCTCCTATTTTGCCATGATCTTCTGAAATAATGGTGGCCAAGATACAGTCTTGGTGAAACCATCACCTGACTTCAACTATGAGTTACTCAAAAGTAAAGTGACTCAAAAAGTTTCAATAATAGCGCCATTGACTTTTAAAATCATAAAATAATATTATGAAGTAAATAGAATTATGTAGCTCCTTACCTTAAATCTCTGAATTCGCTCCTTCCTAGCTAACGTCTCCAGTTTTTTTTTTATTTCAAGTTGATGATACCGCTAAGCATACGGGAAAGAAGGAGGAGAGGATCATGTCAATTATAGCAAAGATTTTTTTAGAGGAAAATAATCCCACCAGCTAACTGTATTCCCACTTACTCCCCCCTTGTCACTGAGATGGAGAAGAATCACCTGCATAAGTGTGCAAGTGGGAATATGAATTGGTACAACTCTTTGGAAAGCTGATTCTTAACATAAAGCAGTGAAAAGCGTCCCTACCCTTTAACTGATAAATTTCACTTCCTAACCTAGGAGGAAATCGGAATTAAAAGAAAACATCTGTGTTTCAGATGCTATCTGAAAGGAATTTTTTCTTCAAAGCAAAAATTCAGAAGCAATATAAACCTTATAGAGAATGGTTAACTTTGGGGCACATCCATATAATGGAATAGAATATAATCATTAAAATAAGATTCATAAAGATTTTGTTTAAAAAAATGAAAAATGCATGTCATGCAGGAAAAATGTAAAATACAGAATTGCACAAAAATACAATTTAATTGATCAAGCTCATACCGTGTGGCTGCCCCTGTGCCAGGAAGGGGCATCATGTCCATCATCTCTTCTTGAACAATACTAATTGCTAAGCAGTCTCATTCTACCAGTGCAGAAACTGAGGCAGAGGACCACGAATTTGCCCCAGGTCACACATCCAGTCAGTGGTGGAACTGTCATCAGAAGCTCAGTCTACTGGACACTAACTTCCTGTTTGTTTGCTCTTTATCTGTTCACTTATTTTTCACAAGACCCTGTCCCTTTCACAACATAGCATGTTTTTATTAATGCATAAATATGAATAGAGACTAAAAGTTAATGTGAGTATGTCAACAGCAGTCCTCTCTGAGAGGAAGGATTCTATGCGGTTATTTTCCTTTTTATATTTTCTTGTGTTTTCCTAATTTTCTGTAATATTTTAATTGTATAACAAATTTACATGAGGCTTATTCATGTAAAAGTAAGCTGCTTACGATTCTGTCTGAAATCATTCAGACACATTTGAGGGCATTTGAAAAGTGTTTTTTTCTGTGTTCTTGATCCCCTCGTGCAGCCCGTGGGATCCTGCGGACTCGATTTTTCCTAGCGAGTATTGTCAGCCCTCTTTAGACACTTCCCTTTCTTCTCTCCCTCTTCCTTCTTCTCTCACCCACCGATCACCAAACCTCATTACGCTCACTACCAGCCATTTTCCATTTATTTCCAAATCTGCAACCCTCCCTCGCACGGCCCCTCCTCTTCACTAAGGCCACCAACGTCTTTGTCCCTGGGTCAAACCGAATTCCTTCTTTTCCCCAGCACTTCTCGGTCTCACCGCTCGGCAGCTTGTGAGAGCCTGCCGGCTTCCAGGACACCTCTCGGTGGGGCCTGGTTTTCCACCGCTCGAGGGCCCTTCCTCGCCCCGCAGCAGTCCCTGAGCTCCCAGCCCTCGCCCGCAGCCCCTGAGCTCCAGCAAGTGCGCGCACCACCTGCCGCGCTGGCGCCCCCAGAGGTGCTCTGGCTTCTTCTCGCCAGCCCTCCTCATTCAGTCAGTGTCAATCTCTCTCCCATTCACATCTCCTCTCATCTGGGAGAGCGGCCTCTCCCCAGCGTCTCCACGACTGCTGTTAGCCCTCACCCTTCGGCAACAGCTTCCTAATTGACCTCCCACCTCCAATCTTTTCCAGCTCATTAATCCGCCACCCACACTTTTAGCAACATCATCTTTCTAACACGGCTCTGCTCATTTATTTCACGCCCCTGCTGAAAAAACATCTCATCGCCTCATCACCTACACTCCAAACCTCGCTGGGGATTGAAGGCCCTCCACAACCCCGGCCCCAGCTTACTGAAGAGTGTCACTTCCTGCTGCTCTTCCAACCAACCCACTGTGTGGTCTGGCCTCAGTGAGCTTTCCTGCCCATCCACGATGTCCTTTCTTCTCCAGCTTCCCGCCTGCGATCCTCACTCTCTCCGATGCCTTTCTCACGCTTGCATGTGACGCCTCCTTTAGCCTTCGAGGTCCAGTTCAAATAGCAAGACCTCGGTTCAGCCTCCTCTGACTCTCACAGAGGCGTCATCGTCCCCCTCTTCTGTGAGCCCAGTCTGTTCTTCCTCTGTCTAGCTTGTGATCACTTTCTACAGTAGTTTTTGTTTTGTTTTTTTCTTTTTTTGGCTATGGGTTTTTGTTTTTATATCTCACAGCTACATCACATTGCTTCATACTGGTACACGGTAAGCCTACAATTAATGATCGATGTTTCTTGTATGCACAAATACATGAATATTAATATAACAACATTAGTAAACAGCATCGGCATAAACTAAATGTGAGACAAATGTGACAATTTAGAGACAGCTATTCCATTTGTTAATTATATTAATATATTACATATCATAATTATATATATTACATTTTAAGAAATTATATTATATACTACATATGAACACTTATCTAAGGTATCTATTGCAAACTTTAAGAATGTACGAACACTCTTAATAACATTTAACAGTTATGATGTGTCAATTACATGAAAGTTTGGAAAACTAAACTTCAAAGATCAAAGCTAATACCTAACTTCGTGCCTATTGGTTAAATTTGAAACTAGGTATAGACTAATTTACTGTACTATTCTTTTAACACTAGTTGCAGAATTCTAACTAATACTTTTATAAGCAAGTGAATTTGGGGACCATAAACAATGACTCCATATAATTCATGCACATGATATACAGCATAAAATGAATTCCTAAATTAACAGATCATATCCTATTTGAACGCAACACTTGCTCAATATAATGGTAGCATAATAATAAATATTTTCAGCGGTGCTCCACTTAGTACTGGTTTACTCGTGATTCTACAGTTGTTCATAAATGTTTACTGCACTCACGGGTCAATGATTTTACCAGCCAAGTTTTCTGATGTACTGCTGTATGGCCAAGCCAAGAAGTGACATGCTTTTTCAAGGAGATTAAAATGGTGTTGATGCTTGAAACTATAAGTTCCATGGAGCAAGGATAAAATAATTTATCAAGTTAGCTAGATATCCTACTAAAAATGCCATGTCAGACTTGAAAAAAAAGTTGTTGATGCTTTAGTTTGTGAATCTATGCTGACCAATGTGGCCTAAAGTAGGAGGGACAGCAGATGTTTCAATGCCTCTTCCTTGAAATTTAGCATACGGCTCAGCTTCAGAACCTTAAAAGAATAACAAATCTGAAATAATTCATGGCAGTGGAATTACTGATATTTAAACAGATGTCACTTTTTTTTTAGCAAATGGAAATTGAGGTACAGATGGTGAGGGCTGGTATGTTTTAGAGTAGCCATTATGGATTAAAAATCTACATTTGTTAAATTAAATACCACAAAATATATAATGATGTCCATATTTTTCCTTAACTGAAATGGAGAAAAGCTTACTTCAGTCTCTTGGCTCCTTGTTACCTAGAGAGATGTAGCGTATTTCTCAGGGTACCTTGTTCCATTCATTTTTCATGAAATACAGGAGGAGTTCCTCTGCTTCTGGGTATGGGAGTATTAATTGTCATATTAGAAAATATGTTATAAAGAAAATGTAAATACTTTACCTCCATATCAAGAACCTTATGGAAAATAGCCTGAGCTAGGCACTCCCGGATATATTTTTGGTGATCCCTCTTCATGATATTTAGCTTGTATTCTTTTTCAGAAAGTATTCTTCCACTTCTTGTGATCTGTCATGAGTAAATAAAACATACATGGAAATACAAAGCAGAAAATATATTGTTCGTTACCAAAAAGGGAGAGAGAGAGCAACAGAGAGACAGAGAGAGAGTAGTGGTGTCTTCTAAGCATGAGAGAGTCCACTACTATGGCTGATAAATGTTCACTTTTAATGAATATTTCATAAGAAAAAAATCAGTCCCATATACCCATCAGTGAGAAAACACACACAGGTGGTGCACTTGACGTTTAAAACAAGGTTTTCATTAGAATCACAATGTCTCCTTGATGGAACCCAGGTGTTCCTTTCATTTCTTTTTTTTTTTTTTTAACACATTTGGGAAGAGGAGGTAGGGTGTTACCTTGAAACAATGAATAGGACCAGTGATCACAAGACTGAAGATCTTACAGGAAATAACTCTGAGGGGCAAAACATGTAAGCTACAGAGGTGCTCATCAGTTTGTCTTAAAAGTAACTGGTTTCACTACTTTATTTTCACACTGCTTTTTCTCCTTCTACTCTCCAACCCAGAATGTAATTTAATTTGTCTTGATTCAGATTTTTTTTAGATTATGTAGTGCTGCAGATATAAAATATTCCAGACGGATTTCAATTGGTATCATTGAAAATGCCAGGAGTGGTAGTTTCTGGTTTTTATTTACTTGTTTTTCTTTTCTCTTACTCTTTCCTAAGGGCATATTTGTTGTATTTTTCTGTATTTTCTGTAAACAGAGGGTGCTATCCTTCTTGGATTTTTCATCTTCTTCCTTTCCACTTAATTATGCCCTGCTCCTTCAGGTCTGATCCAAGCCCACATATTTCTTGATTTTGATAACTAGTTTTATAACACTGTTGTGGCAATGTACTGGAGCTCAGAGACCAAGGAGAGTTGTGTTACAAGTGACTGGATACTGATGATCTCTTTATATATATCTTTTTTTTCCCCCAATGGAAGAAAGGGGTTTGATTCTAGAAAGTGTTTCCAATCACAAATAACTCAGTTACAGTGTTTGAAATGTGTTTGTCCATGGGATATCATGCCATTTGTTTCCAAGGAGAAAAAATGTTAAGAACATCCTGAACTGTGGCCCCCTCCCCAGTTAACAGGTGTCATTGTCCTCTTGCCTCTGGGAGATCTGCTCTCCCCAACTAGACTGGAAGCTCCTACAGGGCTGAGTTCTTAAACTTGAGCCTGCATCAGAATCAGAAAACAAGTTGAAAAAACAGATTGGTGGGCCACGCCCCACAGCTTCTGACTCAATAGGTCTGGGGTGAGACTCTAAAATTTGCATTTTCTAACAAGTTCCCAAATGATGCTGAACACTGCTGAGTCAGGAACTGTATTTGAACCACTGTTCTAGAGAAATCTTCCTTATTTGAGTTGCCATGCACATAACCAATGTTCAATAAATGCTTGTTAATGATGTTGATGAGTAAATACAAAGTCCTTCCCATTTATACATAAAGCTCGCAAGACTGTTATCCAAAGAAGAAATGTTAATAGTCACCACAATAATTGCAACAAGCATTTATTACACCTCTCTTAATGCCACAACAATCCTGAGGGCTGGGTATCATTGTCTTCATTTTACAACCAAGGAAGCTGGAGCTGAGAAAGTGAAAGTACATGAATTGCTCAAGAGTCTATGACTTGTAAATGGTAGAGCCAGGTTTCAGCTAGGTCTGTCTGATAACAAAGCCCCAGGAGACAAAAAGCAAGCTCCTTGAGATCTACCCAACCAGAGTGCCAAGCACATAAACAACAATTAGAAACGCAATGCATAATCCTTTCAACACCATGGCAACAATAGTTAAGGAAATCCACTGTGTTTTAAGAAGGTAAACAGCTAAAATCGTTACTCACACTTTCTGTAATCATGCCCATTTCTTTCAATGGACAACCATAGTATTTTTTAAAGGTTTTCACATTAAATACATTTAGAGAAATGGAAATCCTGTGGAAATGATAGTTTTAGAGCTAAGGAAAGATACTAATATTACCAATAAACAATCTGGGAAATGAAACAGGTTTTTAAAATTCAAGGGGAAATTTTGAACTGTTCATGTCTTGCACACCATATTCTGTGATTATTAAAAATAGTATTTTTTCCTGAAAACAGTAAAGTCTTCTCTATGCTTAATCCCTAACAGTTCCTGGTTCATATAATGTGTTCAATAAATATGTGTTGAATAAATGAATGAATAAACAAACAAGTAAAATATGCTATTGGAAGCTCCTAGGGTTTTTTCTCAATAATTTAGAAGTAGCCTTAGCGGTCATTGTGACCTCTCTTCCTATCTTTTTGAAACACAGCTTCAAAAAGATAAATCAGAGCTCTGGAAAAGAAGTAATTTTTCTAAAATGAGGGGGAGGGAGTGATGTCCCTGATTAGCTCAAAGAGAAAACCAGAAAAGGGAATGAGAACTACTGGATTTAACGAAACAAGAGGGCAGGTAGGAAGTAAACCAAATCTTACCAGCCCTGATCTTAACAGATGCCGCCTTATCCTTGTGTTATTAAAATATCCAGTCAGGTGTTTATCGGTAAGACTATTATATGCTGCAAGCAATCTGGAAGAGAAAAATGAAACCATTTAAGTTTTTATGAAGTGCTGCCTGATAGCCAAGGCGATTCTTGACTCTTTCATCCCCAAACTATGCACAATCATTCACTCCTCCAGATCAATAAACAGGTGTTGAGTACTTACTGTTTTCCGGGTTTTATGATAAGAACTGGGAGACAGTCCTGACATTGTTTATTTTGCAGACAAGTATGGAAATCAGACATGAACAATTAAATTGGGTGTGAAAAATCCAACAATAGAAATAGCAAAACTCCTGGGGACTCAGAGAAGGAGACTACCAACTCCGGCTGTCAGGAAAGTCTTCTCGGAGGAAGCCTGATGGGAAATTTGGAGTTCCTGCAGAAGACTCTTCAGCCTCCTGTCTCACTCTAAATTCCAGCAGCAAACTTACATGCACTTCCTGAACATATTCTTTCATGTCTTCAGAACACAACACACGGTCCCTCTACTGCCAAGGCCTCTCTATGACCGTTAGCTAGTGGATAAGACCCATGATCCACAATCATCTCTTCTCCCAGCAAACTTGCCCCAGTGCAAACTGGCCGCTCTGTGTTACCTTCCACTACCCCGCCCTAAAACCTTGAGTTACTTACAGTACATGTCACATAAGACTGGAAGGCCAAGATCTTGTGTTATTCTAAGTATCCCTATGGAATTATTTATCGTGTACCCAAATAATGATGTGTTCTATAGGGGAAAACAATTTTGTTTGGGACTCATTCTTACTGGCATAAACTTCTAAGTTTAAGCTCAGCAGCTTAGAAGTCTTAACTTTCATATATATATATATATATATATATATATATATATATACACACAATTTCATGAATTCCACATCTAGAACTCCCCACTCTCCCCCCACAAAATTCATAGATTACTTTTGATTTTTAGGGTCTTTTATTTTAAGAGTTAAAAGAAAACAAATCGCTTCCTTCAGTACATCTTATACCTTGGTAGGTGGTCAATCTGAGTCTATAAATCAAAATTTGAAGCTATTTTTTTCCAAGTTTTAACTTACCCTCCACTGCTTATTATTACCTTACAAATGCATATGCACATACATTTACATGTATGTATACCGGTAGGCACGTATGTTCATCCATTTACATAAATGTGAGTGTAGGTACATACATATGTATATAAATAGAGAGAGATGAAGACAGAGACAGAGACAAGTCGAGAGAAAGAGGCAAAGAGGGAGAATTCACAAGCCTAAACACAGCCCTAAAATAAGGCGGCCTTAAAAAAAATGTACACCCTATTACCTGCAACAAAGATTTACAATCTGTACATATTACGAGCAGTTGATCCTTAACTTATTTGGAGGCCAGAGCAGGGACTCATATGATACAGTCAAGTAAATGTCATTAGTGACAATTTTATTTAGCTGCCTTAATTACATGGAGATGGTATCGGTGACCTTTTCCTGTCTCTTTTCTCCTTAACGCCCATCTTGGGAAAGTTATATGCTGTCAAATGGTAAGGAAAGTTTAATTTTGTCCACAAAAGACACTGAAAGCAGTTACAAAGCCCAGAAGCCAAGATGCCACATGAGAAGCCATTATTTCACGAGGTTTATGTAAAAAGACAACCCAAGGGCTTCAGTAATGCATATACGAAACCAGCCCCAGATAATGCTTTGAAACCATCTTTTAAATGAACTGTCTTGGTGTCCTATAGTTCATCAAAGGTTTCCTGTCTCCAAAAGGTCAACACTGTATCCCTTACCCTTTCTGAATCTCAGAATATCTTTTCAGCAACTCATTTCAGAAAGGTGAGCAGGTGTCTCTCGGTCCTAACAATCATGATTCCACAGTTCACAGATTCTTAAGATAAATCATTAGACAGATATCATATATAGTCTTTTGTCTGTTTTTCAGGCTCAAGTTAAAAAAAAAAATCAATAGTTTTGGAATAGCTGTGAGTGCTAAAACCCTGATTAAATGAAATAGGGTCAAAAAGTTAGGGTAACATAAACTTTAACTTCCCTACTGGCTGAAAATAATCCCCTTATTTCATTCAGAATTTGTAACTTTTTCACTATTTAGGTCCTAAGAATAATGCTTAGCCAGCTTTGGCACCACCTCATCCTAATTCTGCTCCCCCAGGCTCATACTAAATGAGTATGTGTCCATGAAGTACCTACAGTCTTACCGAAAGGTCTGATGGAGTTGAAACCTTTCTCACCTTTCCCTGTTTAGGAAAGACTGAAAGTCCCTGGTTGGGATGCTATTTGTGAAGCAACTCTTCCCATGATATCATATACCTGGCCTTGGCAGAAAAGCTGAAAAATAACTAGCTGGGTCCATCCGGGGTCAGTAATTTCTTTTTCAGCAGTGCCTAATTTTTTTAACTGAAACTTTAGATTAACAAACTGTTTGATAACAAGAAATTGTACTAGAGTAAGTTATATACAGAATTAGTAAAACAGTTGTTATGGACTGAATGTTTGTTTCCCCCTAAAATTCGTAGGTTAAAATCCTAGCCCCCCAGTGTGATGGTATTAGGAGGTGGGGGCTTCGGGAGGTGATAGGGTCAGAGGGAGGAGCATGAATGAGAATGAGATTAGTGCCCTTATAAAAGAGACCCATAGAGAGCTCCCTTGACCCTTTCATCATGAGGATATAGCTAGAAAACAGCCATGTATGAACCAGGAAGCGGCTCTCAAGACACTGAATCTGCTGGCACTTTGATATTGGACTTCCCAGCCTCCAGAACTGTGAGAAATAAATTTCTGTTGTTTAAGCCACCCAGTCAATGGTATTCTGTTATAGGAGCCTGATGAGACTACATTAGCAGTCAGAAATAGTCATTTCTATTGTATACATATAAATGTCACCCTCGTTCTGACCATGAGGCCTCCTCCACAGGGAGATGGTAGCAATCCTGGGTCTCAGCCACAACCGTGGTCTGTCTGATGCTCTCTGTTCTGCTTCTCTTTCTGTGTGCTTGGTATGGGTTGGTAGCCTCCCTTTGCACTTGCTCAATTACAAGAGCTTTACTGACCCAGCCACAAATTTAGATTAGTAGAGCTTTTCTGATGTTTCTGCCTTTGTCCTCTCCATTTACTGCCACTGTTCCCCCAACACACACACCCTTTTCTTTTCTTTCTTGCACTCAGCAGAGCCCTGGGCCAGATGAGGTCACCTCACCTGAACTTGGTGATTGTGTTGGTGATTGTGTTGCACCTGCAGCACTCCACTCCCTTTGTAAGTCACTCTCTGCATCTCTGGTCAAAGCTGGACTTCTGGTCCTGCTACCCAGTCCCATGATCCTCCCCTGCTGCGGTCCATAGGATCAACAACTGCACTGATCACAGCAATTACCAGGCCACTGTGACCCTATCATTCAAAGGCCATGATGTTCACACCAAGTCCCACAGCTAAATGCCAAAACAGGCCTAACTCATTGGCTTCTTTTATCTGATGGACAAGACTACTTACCCACCCTCGGGCCACTGGGTGGAGAACAACCCACTATCTGGCTCAGTGCACCAGGGAAGAGAGCCCCCCAGGAAACAAAGCAACCCTGTTTCTATGATGGGTCCTGTTTCCTCCACTGTGAGACACACCCCACATTCCTGCAGTGCAGAGGGATTAGAGGAGCAGGCTGCTGAGTCCCTGGGAGTGCTGCCTTCCCAGCTGCAGTCCTTCAACACTTAACCCTCGGACCCCTGCCTCCCACTGTGTAGAATATCTAAATGGGGCTCTGAAGTAATAAAGTCGGTGATTACTATCAATCTCTCCATCTGCCCCCAAAGAGAATCTATCTCATAAAAACCCCATCTGAAAAGACAAGCACTATAATACTATTAATCACAAGCACTTACTGAGCACTGACTCCTTTCAGGGCATTCTGTAAGATGCTGGGGATTCAGAGAGGGCACAGACACTGCACCCACAGAGTTCCCAATCTAGTGGGGGAAGTATATGTGTATGTGTGTGTGTGTGTGTGTGTGTGTGTGTGAGCATGTGGGCATACTTCATTTCTTCCTGTGTCATAGGCCGATTCATTCACAAATAGATAATGAGTGTTTTAAGTGTCTCCATGTCAGATACTGTGCTGTAAGCTGGGCAAGAAGTATAGTATCCCCATCCCATTAGCAGATTACAAAGCACCTCCACGTACATGGTCTCATTTGATTTCTTTTAGGCCCCTGGAATGAAAGCTATTACAGCTCTTCCATCTTCCTAAAATGGAAAAGCTCTAAAACAAGATTATCATTTAATGTAAGTCAGTCATAGAAAAGCCTGATTAAGGTAACACTTCTTCATGATCGCAGTGATAGAAGAATTTCTTCTGGCCTCAGCAATCTTGAACCTAACCCCTCTCCCAGAACTGCCTGTCCCCACACTGTCTGTCCTTGGTGGGAGAGACAGATGTAGTGGTTAAGACTCCAGCTCCAGTTCAATCCTGGCTTCACCAATTACTGGCTCCATATCTGAGAGCAAGTGACTTAACTATACCTCGATTGTTCTACCTTCCACAAAACACTAGAACATGAATACAATGTGGCCAAGTTCTTTGCCACTTTATAACAAGGATCGCTTTTCCTCCAGTTTCCAATAACATGTTTCTCATTTCCATCTCAGACCTCATCCCAACGGCCTTCACCATCCGTATTTCTACCAGTGTTCTGTCCATGACTATTTATGTGTTCTCTAAGATGAAGGAAGCTTTCTCTCCAGCTCCCTTTTCTTTTTTGAGCTCTCACCAGAATCACAGGAAAATCCCTTCACAAGAAAATATTTGCAAACCATATGTCTGATATGGGGTTAATATCCAAAGTATATAAGGAACTCATACAACTCAATAGCAAACAATAATAACAATAACAATAATCCAATTAAAAATGAGCAGACCTGAATATACATTTTTTTCCCCAAAAAGCGTACAAATGGCCAACAGGTATGTGAAGGGATATTCAACTAATCATCAGGGAAATGGAAATCAAAACCACAATGAGATATCACCTCACATATGTTAAGATGGCTATTCTCAAAAAGATAAGAGGAAGTATTGGTGAGAATGTGGAGAAGAGGGATGTCTTGTGTGCTACGGTGGGAGTGTAGTGGTGCGGCCACTATGGAAAACAGTATGGAGGTTTCTCAAAAAACTAAAAATAGAATTCCAGCACTCCCACTTCTGGAAATATATCCAAAAGAAATGAAATCATGATCTTGAAGAGATATGTGCACCCCCATGTTCACTGCAGCATTATTCATAATAGCCAAGCCACGGAAACAATCTAAGTGTCCATTAATGGATAAATGGATAAAGAAAATGTGGTGAATATATATACAATGGAATATTATTCAGCATTAAAGAAAGGAAATCCTGCCAATTGCAATAACATGGATAGATTTTAGGGCATTATACTAAGTTAAATAAGTCAGAAGAAAGACAAATACTGGGCAATCTCACTTTTATGTGGATTTTTTTTTTTTAATGAACTAACAGAAATACTGAATGATGGTTGCCAGGGATTAATCAGCACTGAACATATTTCATTAAATTCAAATAATGATTATATGAAACACTAAGAAAGAAGAAAATTTTGCCAATTACGCTATAGCATGCCACTGATGTAAGCACAAATGAGTTTAGTAATGTTAAAATGTGAAAAAAATCATCTTAGTATTGATGTAATAGGTTACTACGCACGCTTAATTACTGCACATATATAGATAAATCTGGGGAAGAGGAAAGAATATGGCAGGGTCCCTGCCACTAAAAGCCTCAAAATGAGGTTAGAGAGAAAGATTTTACACATAAAACAATTAGAAAGCATACAAAACTATATTTTAAAAGTAATAACTGTGGAGTGTTGGAGCAGACTCACATTGGCTCTAATGAGATAACTGTTAAAATTTTCAGGAGTTTTGCAAGCCATTGTTAGCTTGAAATTGGCCATTGTGGGAGTATTTACACCACAGAAATTAACAAACACTATGAATCAGGGCTTTTTCTCTTTCTGAAAAGCCAGTTTACCAGCACACCACTAACTAATTTCAAAAGTAGCAAGATATATCACAGGAGCTATTAAATAAAATTGATTGATTATATGAGTGAACCTACAGAAGTATGCCTTACATAGTTTTATCCAGAAATTCATCTTCTAGATGCAGTATTTGACCAAAGGGGCTCATATACCCATTCAACCATTTCCTATCGCCAACAAAAAGAACATGAGGACTCTAGCAAATACATTGACATTTTCAGTAGCATTTCAATCAAGAAATTTTATGCAAGATATCTCTTTACATTGCCACAAATGGAAAGGTTCAACTCAGCTACCAATGTGGAAAAACTGATTACATCATTTTATGCTCAACAAAATCAAATGAGACTTAGGTGAATGAGCACAGTTTTATTACTGAAGATGAAGAGCCTAATCGAGAGGTGCTTTGCATTTCAGAGGTCACTAAATCTGCAATTTGTAGAGTTTGACAGTGTTCAAGGAGGGCCTACATCAAACCTCCACTGCCAAGGCAGGCTTCTAGCAATGACAACCAGATGAAATGTTTCTGCAACTCACTTACCAAGTCCTTGTATTGGGAAAGCAAGTTAAAATAATCATAGGATATTGTGGTTTGATTGTCATTATGTTACAATTCACAAGCAATGGAGCTCTACCTCCTGACTCATATGCCTTTCTCACTGTCCATCAAAAAGATTTGTAAGAATCCACAGAATTTCAGCTCTGTGAGGAAACTCATCATACTCAAGTCAACCAACTAAAACTAAGATTTTGAATCTCAGCAAGATTCTTAGCAAAGAAATTAATAAAATCTAAATGGGAACAACTTCTCCAAATAAAATAACTGAAAGCAGCACAAATAACCAGAAAAAATAAAGAAAAAATAAACTATGTAGCTTCCCATCACTGAAAACTGCACATCTGCCATTTAAGAGTGAGAAAATTTAAGAATAGACACCTTAACTCCTAATAGGTGCAATGATTTTCCTGTAGTTATTTAAGGCAAATAAATCTATATCAAATACTTCAGCCCACAGCAAATTTGATAAGATAGAAACGGATGAGATTTGGGGCTAGAAGGCTTGAGGTCAAATCCTAATTCTACCCCTTACAAGACGCATGACCCTGGTGAATTCAGTTTTCTTTTTTGCAGGTATCACCATGAAGTCAAATGCTGTGACTGCTTCCTGAAGTGGATGATCTAAGTTTACTGGCCTGGAAATGTATTTACCTGGATCCACGGGATTATAGAAATGACCACATGAGGTCTAATCAACTCTCTCATTTTACATTCAGGACACTGAGGTTATAAAAGTAGGCAAAGCTCATCAGTAAACTCAGATCCAAGGACTCAAAAAGAAGATGCCAGAATGTCACAGGAATTCCCATAGAATTGTACCTTTCCCTTTCCTTGGGCCCTTGTCTCGCTACCTTGCACCAGAATTTCTTTCATCATGTTTGATCACTCCGTTTAGATTCATATAAGATCCCTCTGTGTATCCCTCTCACAAGTTGTACGGTGGTGCCATATCTACAGTAAACACTTCACCAATACTTGTTGAATGAATGAAATTTTCAGTCAGTTAATGTAAACAAAATATACTGGTCTAATTCCTTGACATATATCCTTTAAAAAAAATCCATGTGTTAGGATCATAACCTCTCTTCTGCTTCAGGATAATAACTGAAAGTAGTTTATGCCAAAAGAGGTTCAAAGGCACACTTTACATATTTTGGCTTTTTAAAAAAAATTCAGAGCGCTTAGTGTGGAGGATCATGCTGACAATGTTAGTTTTGTTGTTTTGTTTTTGTCAAATAAATGTTTTTGCAGTGTGATACAAAATTGCATTGAAAGAAAAGTTCCTAAGGAGGTAGGAAAAAAAGAAAAACCTTTTGAGGAAACTTGAAGAAAGACGAATACAGAAGAGTAAATGACATAAGGGTCAATTATTTTCCAACCCTTAATAAGAAAATTCTTTGTCAACTAAAATTAGCCCATGAGCCTCTGCTGCCTGCCACTTTAATAGAGGGTGATTGAACTAATATTATATAAATGATTTTATATTACATTCTTCATTCTTTTTATTTGTATCCAAACCTGCCAGATCTTAGCAATTATGCTAAATATTGATTTACAATTTCTCTCAGCTTATCCCAACGATGTAGACAGATGAGAACCATAATATTATTTTATTTATAGCCTTAATATGATGGTTTGAAGTGACTAGTAAAAACAAAACTGTCTCCAACTGTGCTGACTGCTGGCGAGATAGTTTTGCAGTGTTCACAGATGAGGCAATAGGAAAACAGCGTGTGGGAAGTCAGTAGGCCTGGGACTCCCTAAGGTGGACAGTTCCCAAAAGAAGAGGTTTGAGCCTCTAAGCTCTTCTCTGGAGACTTAAGAATTTCAATTCTTTGCACAGAAAAAAATAAACTGTGGCCACTTAAAGAAATATGCATTAATAGAAAAATAGTATGCAAACCAAGGGAGATTAAGGAGGCTATTTGGAGAAAAGGTGACAGGAGGGAAAGTTCTAGAAACCAATAATTTTCATCACTAGTATTTATGGATCACTGAACGGTCTTGTAGTGCACACAGTAAACACTCTATATAATATGAGCTATATGTTTTAATTCTCAAAACAACCCAGCAAAGTACTATTATCCACCCTCTTCACGGAAGAGTAAACTAAGGCATAGAGTGCTTGGATGAGCAGCTCATAACTAGTTAAAGGCAGATCCACAATTCAAATCAGGGACTGTTCTGCTTTAACCACTAAGCTGAACTGTGTTCTACAAGGTACAGTCGACAGTCCTGAAGAGCTCAGCCTAAAGAAGAGAAAGCATATGGGGGTCAGATAAGTGAATGGTTGACCTGTGAAAGATGCTAAGAAGGCAGGATGATCCCAAATGATGGGGGAAAGTACAGAGAGGACAGTTTGGCTTAACAAAAGGAACAACTGTTTAAAAGTCAAAGGAGTGGCCTTTAAGATGGTATGCCCAACGGGCCTGAGACTGGCCAGTTTTCAAATAGCCATGGAGGGTTTTAAGCATGGAAACAGCATGACTAGATTATTCTACCACCAATATCCTCCTGCGGTGTCTTGAGTAGGCAGAGTATGGTAGTTGAGAGTTTCGCTTCAAGTCCAATTTCCTGAGTTTGAATCTTAAACTATTTAACAATCTCAGCTACTGAGTAGATTAGCAAAGAGGGGCAAGGTACTTAACTTCCCTGTGCCTTATATTTTCCTCTGAAAATGGAAATAATAATAGTGCTATTTTCTAAAGTCATTTAGAGCATTAAATGAGTCATACTAAAAACTTAGCAAATTACCTATCACATTCTAAATGCTCAATGGATGTTGGAAGTTACCACTGAGTTGATGTACTTTAAGAATTAGATGCTAAAGATTTAAGGATGTGCTAACTAACCTATCATTTCATAAAACATACATATATAAAACCATCACACTGTACACCTTAAACTTACATAGTGTTGTCAATTATATCTCAATAAAGCTGGAAAAATTAAACAAGAAAAAAAGACTTAAGCAACATATGCTTTTCACGAAGATCAATATAAACACACAATAGCTGCCACTCACTGAGTCTCTACTATGTGCCAATATTCCTGCAAGGAAGGTATTTATTAGCCCCAATTTTTGAAAGAGGAAAGTGAGGCACAGAGAAATTAACTTTCCTAAGTCCCCATAAGGCACAACAGAGATTCAAACCTATGTCTCTCTGACCCCAAAAATATTCCTCTTTCTACTATAGCATGTTCATTTCATATTTTTTTAATGAAACACTGATTTTCCTTGTGGAATATCATTCCTTTTCATTTAGAAGAACACACAACAATAAGATGATTTTCAGACCATTCCAAACTTTCAGAGACTTCAAGTCCTTGTTTGTGCCCCCTATGAAATGCTCTAACCTTCTGTCCACACTCCCCTGACAGTTTCTAAATTTCCTTGGACCTTGTCTCCCAGCTTGCTTCTTGAGCTCCCCTACTGCCTGAAATAGGATTTTGGGATATCTGGTTCCTGTCCCCAAGTTCTTGTATTTGGTCCTGAAACTTCAGACTTTACCTTTTTTTCTTCTGTGGGCTAATCTCTTCACCAAGGACTGGAACCTCAATACACCTCTACGTAGACTGCAGCCTCAGGTCGGCCTCATTCACTCTCTAAGCCCATTTCCTATTCTGGAAGATTCCAGCCTGGGCCAAAGCTCTAAGTCTCAAGTTTGACTGAGAGGAAAGAAAAATTTGTAGGAAAGAAAAATTTAACAGTGATAACCTTATATAAATCCCCATGAATTATGGTGAAAGAGCCATTTGCTGGTAGTTTGAGAGATTCCAGACTACTGATTTCAAGGGGAAGAAATATACAAACTCACTTTATAAAGGTTTATAAGATGAACAGAAATAAATCTGAAATTAATCTGACTTAGAATTAAAGGCAAAGATCTTTCACTTAAAAAAAAGAACCAAAAAACCAAAACCAAACCAAAACAAACCTAGTGTGTATATTTAGTGTTGTATCTGAGTTTCTAAAAATGAGCAAGAGACAATAAGTGGAACCTAACAGCAAAACCAAATTTGAGGTATCGATTTCTCAGGCCAGGCCAGCTTTCACTTGGTTTTATAGCATCCTTGCCTGCTCCTAAGAAGATGTCAGCTCAATAAATAAGCAAATGTTGTCTCCTCTCACTTATTCAAAATCATAACAGGCAATGACAACTACAATGATAATACAGGTCTCCCCGCTAACCGAAAGTAGAGCGTTCCTGTGAAGTCTTTCGTAAACCAAAATGGCGTAAAGCAAAGAAGCAATCGTCATTGATTTACATGAAAACATTTTTGAGTATTCCCAGAAATAACCTCCCATAAGCATTTCTGATACCTTAGGACACATCTTGCTAATGAATGAGCAAACTAAATCAATACAAAGCACAGATACCAATGGAGTTCAAAGCTGTGGTGGCTAATGCCGACATGCTGAGTGTAGTTCCCAGAGAAAGTGCTTGGCGGGGCCACTCTTGCTGCTCAGAATGTGTGCTGCCTCCCTAAAGGCCCGCTGCAAACACATGCTAGACCCTGTTTTGCTTTTCACCTTGATTTCTAAAGGCAAAAGTCTTCTTCAGACTTCTTTCTGTTAGCAAAAACAGGTCCTCTGTGGGTCTTTAGAGAAGTGGTTTAATGAAAACTTAGGAAAAGCAAGGGATATCTGTACCATGCACTTACAGAGTACTTTTTACTCTTTAAATGTTTCCGGATAGTGTATGTATCTGTATGTATCTTTTATATATGTATCCAAAATATTTCCCCAAAATTAATCTCTCCAGAATGCCTTGTCCAATTAATCCAACTCTACATCTAGCTCAGGACTTCGGTGTGCAAGTTCTCTTACAGAAATTCGGGCTTATTTATGTACATTAGTACCTATCCCAGTGCTACCAAGCACTAAGTCAGCATATTTAACACTATATGGGAGGCCCAGTGTTAAATGTTTTAGAGGATTTCATTTAATCCTCACAACTACACAACAGACATATTTTCCACATGGATGAAAAAAAAAAACAATCAAGAATCAGAGGGATTATGCAGAATTCATGTAGGGCCACACAACAGCTGAGTCGCAAATCTGAGCTCAGACCATAGCCTGGAGCTAGACAGCTAACTACTAACGCACTATGCTGCAGGACACTGTGGACTGGTCCCAGAAGCCATTCCCAAACCCTTCTCCTTTGTCTGTCTCCCACTGAGGTTGTAAAGGTCAATACATTCTTTGCAGAAGAATTCTTTGCACACTCCCTTGCAGGTAGGCATGCCCATTGATGCAGTTCTGGTCAATGAGATATTAAAGGAAAGTGCTGGAATGTTCTGGAAATGTTTTCCTCCTTGATTAAAAAAATCTTCTTGGGGCGCCTGTGTGGCTTAGTTGTTTAAGCCTCTGCCTTTGGCTCAGGTCATGATCCCAGGGTCCTGGGATCGAGTCCCACATGGGGCTACTTGCTCAGCTGGGAGCCTTCTTCTCCCTCTGCCTGCCCCCCCCCCCTTGTTCTCTCTCTCTCTGACTCTCTGACAAATAAATAAAATCTTTTTAAAAATTCCTTCTTTCAGCCATCTTTTTCCTTTCTGTTTTGGATGCTTTTATAAAAATATAATGACTGGATCTAGGGTAATCGTCTTGCTACCATAAGGAAAAGACCAAGAAAATTGTACAGGTAAGGACCCAAGTCCTGATATTACAAAAAAAAAATTAAATCACCTACCTCCAGACTACTTGTGAAATAAATAATAAATGTTGTTATGGTTTAAGGCACTGTTCATTTGGTTTTCTGTTACTTCCAGTTAAATGTATTCTTAACTGATAAAATTACCCTGCTGCCCTTGGACAGCAAAACTCAATGACGTTGAGTGACTTTTGAAACCTTTTTTTAAAAAAAAGTCACTACTTAGGTTTTCTTCAAGAACTCAGATGAATTTCTGGAACACAGTAAGTGCTTAAAATGGTAGCTTAGTAACTAGTACATACTCGCACTTGGTAAATATTAATTGAATGAATGAGCAAATGTATTCTTGAAATTAATCACAAATGATCACTAACATAGGAGACTTATGTCAGCAATGACTGAGCTAAGTGCAAGGCATAGTCCTGAAGTACATGAAGGACCAAAATATGTAGAGAGGTATGGTCTCTACCCTCAAAACATTTGTAGTTACAAGGGAAATATGAAGACAACTGGAATGCTATGAGGGAATTGCCCTCCTGGTACTTGTTGGTGTAACTTTAAAAACAATACTGTCTTGGAAACAGCTTTTCAAACAATATAGCTTTATCAGTATAGCTTTAAAAGTAGGATAATACATAGGAAAATGGAGAAAAAATAAAATGACAAAAAAACCTAACTATGATCATTAGTGGGAGGATTTCAAGAAATTTTTCTTTTATTTTTTGCTCAAAGTAGAAATTTTTCAAAATACAGATAAGTATAAGGAAGAAAATAAAAAATAACTTGTATCCCTAGTACCTAGAAACTTGAGATCCCCTCTAAGTCTATTCTTCTCATTTAGAGCAGATTATTTTTATTTGAATCTAAACAACAGAAACAATATTACTGTAAACTCTTGGAGCAAGCTATGAAGAGAGACAACTTCTTAATATGAGAGCCACATAATATTCACAAATATAAAATATTATAATCCATGGCATATAGAGAATGTCAGATTAACTGCTACTATAAAACACTATGATTCAATTCAATTTAAAATCCTTAGTTTTTAATGCTATTTCATAACTACGGTGTGCAATTTATATTGTCTGTTTAGTTCCCTGCTGTCTTTTCCTTTGTTTCAATATTTTGCCCTAAGAATTTTCATCAATTTATAAATGTTTATTACTATTGTAAGAAAATAATAACAGTCACAGAAAAATGGATCACCAGCTTAAAATGTTCAATTTTCTATCCCAACTAGTGTAAGATGCTGAGAGGTAGGGAGTAATTTGATTACGAATCAGACTAAACAGAAAAGTTCAATACTTACCAGTAGAGACCATTGACTTATTATCTTAATTACTTCTCCTCACTAGTGCTTTAATCATACTTTCTGTTTGCTTTGAGTTTTATCTCCCTTTTCAACTTTTGGCTTCCAATCTTCACTCTTCATGAGCCTCATATTGTTAAATCATTTATCTCCAATGACTACATTTCTCATAAAGGCCATCTTTAACTTTTGCAGAACCAAGTATAAAGAGCATCAGCAGTGACAGACAGTTTGTATTAGTGCGGGAGGGCTGTCATAATGAAGATTCACAGACTGGGGGGCTTAAACAACAGAAACTTATTGTCTCACAGTTCTGGAGACTAGACGTCCAAGATCAAGTTGTCAACACGGTTGGTCTTTCTGAAAGCCACGAGGGAAAGATTTGTTCCAGGCCTCGCTCTTTAGCTTACAGATGGCCGTTTTTCTCCCTCTATCTTCACATGGTCTTCTTTCTCTGTGTGTGTCTATGTCCTAACCTCTTCTTATAAGGACACCAGTCATATGAGATTAATGACCCCACTGACCTCATTTAACCAAAATTACCTCTTAAAGACCATATCTCAAAATACAATCACATCTGAGGTGCTGGGAGTTGGCATGTTACATATGAATTTGGGTGGGGGTACAATTTGGCCCATAACACAAGCACAGTGAAAAAGACGACCAGTTGACGTATGTAACTTGGATTTAGATAGAAACAAGGAATATATTTCTCGAGTAAAAAGAAACCCACACTTTGATTCCAAATTATCTGTGTTGGCAAACAGAGATGGGTCAGTGATGATCCATCCGAAAGGGGAACAGATACTTCTGGATCCTACCATATCCATGTAGGTAGTTTGGATGGATATGGAGCAGATAATGAAGCTCTCCAAAGAGATCCCCCAAAGCACTGGGCAGAAGAAGAAATTGCACCTCACGGTAATCTGCCCGTAGACCAAAAAAGAGTTAACCATACAAAAGAGACCGGGAGACAAGAAGAGTGAGGGTCAGAGCAGACCTTAAAGAGAATGAGAAGTTATTAAGGAAGCCTGACCCATACATCTACACTTTGAAATGTTCTTCACTTTTAAAGTATGTGTCTTGTGGCTCACTATAAAAGCAATGCTTTGACAACGACTCTCAAAAAACTTCTAATCGTAATATTGACGGAATCTCAGTAAGGCATGATTTTTCAAGCTGCATCTACTGAACTTGTAACATCTTTTTCTCCTCTTTTCTCTGGAAAGGCATTAATCCAGAAAGGCAAGCTCTCAGGTGAATTACTTTAATCTCAATATATTTTCTAATATAACAACCTGCAGCAATGATGTTGTCAATGAAGGATGTGTTCCCTAATTGGAATTCTTGGAAGAGGAGAGTTATTTAGAGCTTCTAGCTAGGAAAAAAAACCAAAAGGCTTCTGATCAGTTAGAAACCAGAGGTATAGTGGAATCCTACCTAACATTTGGGTTGACTTTTTTAGTTAGCACAAGAGGCAAATGTTTTATATGGTAAAAAATATTCTTAAAAATCATGAGCTTAATCCATAAAGTACGATAGCCATGGTTTTGTGTATGCCGCACCACTCAGTAATTCTTTGTATGCATAAGTTCCAGAACCACAGAGATAGGCCAAAGCAAGGAACTAAAGAAAAATCAAAATGCAGTGTCTATACACTCAAGTAAGTCGCCTTTGAGGGCATTGCCCAAGTCTTATTCCATGCAATCAGGACCAGTAATTGATCATTCAAGCCAAAAATTAATTTAATGAGGTAACTATATACAATCCATTTACCTTAAATAGTTTATTTTAACTGAAAGCATAATATCTGTCAGTTCACTATATTTATTTTTGTTTGTAGTGCCCAAGGGTTCTACTTTGACTGTGACTCAATTGATTGTCCCTCTTCCCTTCTCCTTTTGAAAAATATAAATCATATTCATAATATATCACTTGGGACTTCAAGTTTAGGGAAAGGTGACAAAGATGCTTGCAAATCTATATGAATATTGAATCCTAGATTTTTTTCTTTTTTACAGATTTTAACCCCACCTAATTAAACAGTTTATTTTAAACCCATGGACATTTATGGAATCATTCCAAAGCCTACACTATTTTCAACTATTTGTGGGGAGAACTGAGTAGGTCATTGGCAGGAAAGATCCAATAATTCAATCTGCATACTACTTCTCTTGGTCTGTACCAAAATTATTTATTAAAGTTAAAAAGATTATTTCAGTACTATCTTCCAGAATCTAAAATTTTCATTGAAAATGGTATCTCTGGAAACTTAAAGTCTTGAAGATACATAAACAACCAGACCCAGATTATTTGAGGCTGATTCTGAGTTTGAAAATTAGGTCACAGAAGTTTTGTTTTCTTATCTCCCTGAAAAACTGTTTGTAGTTATTAATAATCAAAATAAGTTGGGGGAGTCTCCACTTTTCGCAGTTAGAGAGACCTTCCTTCAGCAGAGATTTTGAGAAAGGAAGTGGGGTGCTACAGTAGACTGCATCTGACAGTACCCTGTTCTCTACACAAGAAGTGTACATACTGGGATATGCACATTCCTTGGATACCTAAAGACTTTCCTAAGGGAACCCGGGCAAGGATAGTTTTAGGGGAATTAATTTCTAGACCCTCTAGTTTCTTCTGTGCTCTCCTAAAACTGATCTGACTGAAAATGCACTTCCACATCATATTGATCCACACCCCCCTTCCCTTTTATAATCACCTTTCCATGTTTATAAAAGAAAGGCACACCTCTCACCACCTGGTGTCTTATTAGGGTGCACCGAACTTAGAAGGATATCTGAAAAGTAAAAGGACAACCTGGAGTATTGCATATATGTTAATACAACAAGTGCTTTCATGACTGGGCAACAAATATGATTGCAAGTACTGTCCAACCCTTTGCTTTCAACACAAGTGAAGGATCACATTTGAAAGATCACTGAAAACATTTTTTGGCAATAGATCACTATGTGATTTTTGGCAATATAACTTTGAAGAAATTCAAAGAATTGAGTGATGTTGAACAAACAAATCCCTTTCCAATCCCATCTATGTATGTGAACAGGTTTGTTAAGCAAAGGAGTAAGAGATGACATCCCATCTATAACAAAAAGAGCAGAATCTATAATAGATGATCAGAGAAGAAGTCAAGACAAATGAACATATTCAATTCACCTCGTTTAATCAGAAACAATTTATTCCTGAAGTTAAATTGTTATTATGTAACAGGAGGGTGAGTAGAAACTACCCAATTTGAATTCAATATTTAATGACTTCTGATTTTCTGTGTGACAGAGATAATTTTGGTGGTGGGAGAGTGGTGAGCAACGAATAGACTAGAATGTTACTACAGCCATATAAATCACTACACTTTGCTAGGAAGGCAGACACCACAATAAATCTAGTTAGCATTCATCACCACACAGTTACAAATTTTGTGTGTATAAGAACTTTTAAGATTTAGCAACTTTCAATTTTAAAAAACTTTTAGCAACTTAAGATTTAGCAACTTTCAAATTAAAAAAAAATAGTCTTATTAGCTATTATCACCATGATGTGCATTACATCGACATGATTGATTTATCAACTGGAAGTTTGTACCTTTTGTCTCCCTTCACTCCTTTCACCACCACCCTTCCTTCACGCAGCCCCATCTCCACCAACAACCAATCTGTTCTGTTCTCTGTTTCTATTAGTTCATTTGTTGTTGTTGTTGTTGTTATTGTTTTGGATTCCACATATAAGTGAGATCATACAGTATTTATGTTGATCATTTTGCGGGACATAACAAATAGCGCATTATTATATCGTACACCTGAAACTAGTGTTATATGTTAATTTTATCACAATTTTTAAGAAAATACCCTGTTGAACCAAACAAACAAAAAAGGCAGAGACAAAGTACAATGAGAACTCCAATTGTAAATGGCATGGTGGGTTGATAATTTGTTGTCACTTTTGGAGATATATATATATCTCCACTATCTAAAAATTGACAGTTTTACTCCCAGCAGTTTTCACCTGCCTTTGATGAAGAAGGACTGAGTTATCAGCAAGTACTAGGGATGTGTTAATTCTTTCTATACCACACTTCAGTATACAGAGGGTCCCCAACTTACAATGGTTTGGCTTATGATTTTTTGACTTTACGATGGTACCTAAATATGACCCAGAAGAAACCATTTTGAATTCTGAATTCTCATCTTTTCCCTGGCTAGCAATATGGGGGATGATAGCCTCTGGTGATCCTGGCAGTGGTAGCTCCCAGTCACCTCTAAGTCACCAGGATAAAAAACTGATACACTTAAACCGTCCTGTATGTACCCAGATAGCCATTCTGTTTTTCACCTTCGGTATATCATTCAATAGACTGCATGAGATATTTACCACTATATTATACAATAGGCTTTGTGTGAGATGACTTTACTCAAATATATAGGCTAACGTAATTGTTCTGACCACATTTAAGGTAGGCAAGGCTATGATGCTCAGTAGGTTCTGTGTATTAAGTGCATTTTGGACTTACATTACAATGGGTTTATTGGATCGTAACCCCGTGATAAGTCGAGGGAGATCTGTACTCTGTCAGTACAGAAACATTTGTTTACATTAAAAAGATTTACAATAATAGGTCTAAATTTTAAAAAAGTGTGTCTAAACCTTGGAGCAATCTTTCCAAGCATACATCTTCTGCATTTTTATCTTGTCATAAACCATAATGCTCCCCATTCTTCCAATTCCTCAAAGCAAATTTACAGATGAGTGTGACTATCTCTACTTAGAGCCAAGCTTATCTTTCACACAGGGAGTCAACTTCACATGGATTCACTGACGATCCTTTGAAGGAGTTAGAAGAGCTGTATCATTTCATCCTCATGCATGACTGAGGGGTATAATATCCCCATTCCACCTCCAGGACTAGAGTGCAACCCACAGACACGTGCACACGCACAGAAAGAGCAACCCAGGGTGAGATTTAGCAAAGCTAAGGGACTATCAGTTGAAATTTCCCACTCTAAAACAATTGCATCAGAGATGGCAGTGCCAGGAGCCATGTTTTATAGTTGACTTCCCCCAAATTACAATGCAGCTCAGATTCAAAGTCTCTATTATAATCTTTGGCAGAAGTTTTTAAGACCATTTTTATTTACTCCAAACTCTATCTGAACTAAGTCAGCACAGGCCCTTTGCAATTTTTATATCAAGTGTTTCATGCTGTAATTAAGTGAGCAGTGGAACTCCAAGGAAGCACCAAGAGAAAGCATCAGGGCATCACTTATTGATTGGTGGAATTTTAGGGATTCGAAATTTCTGTTTTATTGTACCACTGCACTTCATTACCATTTATCCTTAAAATGTAATAAGTACAAACTACTTCAGCAATGATGGAAAAGCTTTCTCAGCTTTAATGAAACCTTTTATTTGCTACTGAATCTTTTATTATTTCCAAATGGTGGCATAGGCAAGAAAAATAATCCCTACTTATATTGACAAGAAACTTCAGCAATTTGAATAATTTTGTTCTTGGATGAATTCTAAGGCATTTAGAGTTGTTATTCTTACGTTTATTGTTTTCATTTACTTTTGATGAACTAAAAACAAAATAATACACATATACACGTTATTACAAAGTAATTTTCTATATATCAACATGCTAGATAGCTATGTAAAGCAATCACTTGTCAGATGTTGGTCTGATCTGGATAGGAATTTCTATATATCTAGGGCTCCAATACATCTCAGCTATTGGCCATGAGACGCAATGCAGTATAATTGTACAGTGCACAAGCTCTGAAACTGGACGGCCTAGTTTTGCTTTCCAGCCCTGACACCTGCCTACCTGTGAGACCTTTCGAAATTTTCAGATCTTAGTTTCCTTCCCTGTGAGAATGAGGGTGACTAGAACCTGCCTCATGAAATGGGTGGGAAAATTAAACGAGGTATATCATGTGAAGCATTATTTTACAGCGTGGCACATGGTAAACACTTGTTCAGCTCTAGTATGCTTTTCCTATGTGAATACATCCACTTCCAGACTGGAGGGAGTGTCAGAACACACCATTCATTCAACAAACATTTACTGAGCTTTACCTTATGCATAACATTGTCCTAGGTAAAGGAGGCACAAAGATTAATAAGACATAGTGCCTACTCTCCAGGAGCTTACAATTTTAGTGCAAAATTATTGTTACCATCTTAATATCTTTCTCGAAGAGTACCACAAAGCATACTCCTTCCCTAGATATAAATTTTCCTTTTTTCCAATGTGCTTGGAACTAACGGAGCTTCAGAAAAATTTCCCTTCAGTTTCTGAAATCTTAATCATGCACAATTTAATAAGCAGCTACAGGTTTTTCCACATTTTAAAATGGATGATTAAATGGCCTAATAAGATTCTAACTTAGCCAAAAACTCGAAAAACAGGAAGACAACCATGACTGACACATTCATTTTCCCGAATGTGGACATACTGCAAACAGCAGCTGCAGAAAAATAGGACCATTTACATCCCACATGACCCACGGCTAACTAAAATTGCACAGGAGTTCAGCATCAAAGTGTTAAAGTACCTAAACTAAATTCAATTTGAGATAAAATGAGAAGCTTGTTTAGTTGGAGCTACACTGCTTTCCAAAAAAAGTTCTGAAATTGACTTCCAACATGGCACCTTGTATACCTCTAGTTTTTTAAACATTCTGTTTACGTCATTACACTCAGTGAATTCATTAAAAAATAAAATCTTTAAGTTTGACTATAAATCCTAAACACAATGACTAATGTGGTATTCCAGACATCACAAACTCCAAATGATCTTAAATATGTTGTCCTCTACTAATTTGCTGCTCTTGAAAAGGTGCAATAAATCCAATTAAAAAGGAAAACATTTTCAAATTAGTTGCAAGATCAACTAGGATATTATCTGCTTACTAGATGTATCATAATAAAAAAACCACCTAATATGCATTACATTGTTTAATTTGGGAGGAAATTGGATATTCTCCCTTCCAATAAAAGGACCAAGACCTTTTATTTTTTAAACAACATCCAATAATGACTGTGTTAACTTTCTAGAATAGATTAAATAATTGCCAAATACATCTTCTGAGGAGTCACCCTGCCCAAAGCAACAGATCATGTGTAAACACACAAGGACACAATTCCTTCCTTCTCTCCTTCCTCTTCAGTATCATACCACCTTCCCTGGTCAAAACCCTTTTAAGGATCTCTATGACCCTGAAATAAGGGGCACCCCTCAAAATAGAACCTCCCTCGACATTAAGTCAACTCACACCTCGTTTCTCTGCAAGACGCCACAGTGAAAATTTATCTCTCCTTCCCAAAGCTCCAAATGAATGCATATTTTGGTGACCTCTACTTTTGCATTCAAACACATGTCCCATGCCACGGGATCTTTTTGATCCCAGCTAACGTCCCTGCTTAATGTATGCGTTTTTCACATCCATTTTTTAATCCTTCCAGAGTGAAAATTTCAAAGAGGCGAACGTTGGTAAAAGAAGCGAGGAAAGGGAGGGAGGAGATAGGAAGCCTGGGATTTCTGCCATCCTCAGCGCAACCTAGAATCCGTATTATTTGTTTCTTCTTCCCCAGCCTCCCTCTCGCTTCCCCCTCTCGCCCCTTCCCCCGCAGCGGGAGGGAGGAGGAGGGGCCGCTGGCTGAAGCCGCCACCTGCCGCGGGGTGGAAAAGCTCCAGTTGTCACTTACCCAGCCGGGTGAGAATGGCTCATTTTTGCAGCATCCCTTTTGGACCCACGGCAGGTGCGGAGGTCGGGTGCGCGGGGCCCTGTGCGCGCGGCCCTGTGCGCGCTGGCGCAGCGACACTTGTGCTCGCGGGGTGGCTCCGCAATGCGGTCGCCCGTGCGCGGGCCACCTGAGCTGGGCCGCCGCCGCCGCAGAGCTGCCCCGTGCCTCCCGGGCCCCCACCCGCTGGCGGTATCCACAGCCTCGCGGTTGCTAAGGGAGGAGGGAAGGCGAGCGTGGAGGTTCTGGAAAGGCCCAGGCGCTGCTGGAGCGGAGCCTGGGGAAGCTGGAAGGGCAGCTCAGCTTCCAGCCCCTCTTTCTGGGTCCTAATGTGGGAGGAGACCCAGGCCCCTGTTCTGTTGCCCTGGGTGCGGGTTCCCCAGGCACCTGTAATCTGGAAACAACACACACACACACACACACACACACTCTCTCTCTCTCTCTCTCTCTCACTCACTCAGGCACACCCATTTAGGCTGCTGTGCTTCCTGCTAGGCCCTGGGGAAGGAAGGGCTGGGTGGTGGCTACAGGTCGGGTAATGGAAGTCCAGGGCTGCTCCACGGTGATGCATGGACATTCAGTTGTAAAACAGTCCCTAGACTGCAAGTTCAAGGGAAAGAAAGAGGTCTTTCTCAATCTGGCGTTTTGATTTTGATTCTGATCTCGAAGGCATGGCAATCCCTTCATTTCCTCTTTGGAAAATCTCCATCCTTGCTCCTACTGAGGTCCCCACTCCCAGCAGGCAGTGCCCATAGGTCTGAAGTTCAGAAGGTGGGATGGTGCAGTTTCTCAGGAGCATGCTAGAATTGCACTTGTATGTGAATCCAGCACAGAGAAGGCAGGGCTTCCGTGAAGAAGCCTGGATTTACAGGAGAGGCCCTTGGTGTGGAGGAAGCTTAAAGCACTGGACTTAGATGACCTTTCCTGCGTCCTGTTTTACTTTGTCAGGTTGTTTGTTGCAGGACTTGATCTCTGGCCTCAGGTTCCTCCTGCGTAAGGGACAGGCTGGACACATCCATGGTGACTGAGCCCTCCATGGATCTCCATTCTAGCTCAAACACTTACAGGCATTCTGCTTTCCCACACATCATAAAGACCCACTGAGCATGTCAGAGTCCGGTTTCCTTCACTTGATATTCAAGTCCCTCATCACTGGACCCCTGAGTCCCTCATCAGTCCCACTGTGACCACTTTCTCCCCCTCTGCTACCCTGACCTCTAGCAAAACCAAATCTCGAACCATCCTGTGAATGGGAACATACTTCTTCCCTTAACCCCTGGACAAACTTCCATGCATCTTTCAACACTTAGCTTGCACACCACCTTCTCTGATATCCTCAGGTGTGCTGATGACTCCTACGTCTGGGGCCCTGCTCTACCTGACGTACCTCTGTTTTACACCCCGACTCTGCATGACTGCACTTGCTGGCAGATGGCTGTCTCTTCTACTTGAACGTGAGCGCCTCTATTTCACATGGTACATGGATTTTATTTCTCGGTCTTCTTGGAAGCAAACAGTAATTCAACAAACATTTGGCAAATAAATGAAGGAAACAGATTTTTTAAAACTTGTCAAAGTGATAGTCTTTTTATTGACCACTTACTCGATGCTCTCCTCAGCCTTTTATGAGAACTTACTAACTGTTCATTATCTCATTTAATCCTCCTCTCTATTCTGTGAGGAAGGTTTTCTCCTCCATTTTACAGCTATCCAAACTAAGACACAGAGGAGCTAATTATTTTGCTTGAACTCTACAATAGCTCCTAAGTGGAAAAACCAGGATTCAAATCCAAGTTTCTCTGATTCCAAAGCCCTCAGTGTTGCTTTTTAACAATGACAACATTCCTTCCCCCATGATTCCTGTGAGTTGCCGCAGGAGTCAAATTTCCTCCGCCATCAGAATTTTCTGACCTGAAAGATCAGAGTCATCCCAGCAGGGGGAAAACAAGAGTTCTAGTTCAATGACTTAGATCCTGAGACTGAGGACTCAAGGCTGCGTTGGGGACCAGGGCTAGAGCTAGAGAAAAGCAGAGGTTGTCAAAGAAAAAAGATGTGAGATGTGAAAGTGGCATCTTACGCTTCAACAAGGAAGTTCTATAGATACCTAATCACTGTGCAGCCACCAATGGGACTTGAGCCAGATCTGCCCCATAGATGTCTACTCCTACTGCCTGTGGTTCCTGTTTGATGGTGTCCTTCTTGCTCCCTGTTACTACATTTCACCTGGATAAAAATTGGCCAGGAGGGAGGGGGTACTAGAGAAAGACATTATCATTTGCCCAAGTGCTGCCAACCCCTAAGGATGGTGTAAATAATATAATCTCATAGAGGTACTAGTTGTTACATATTAATTCATTTGTGCAAATAGAAAATGGTATTTGCTCACTGGTGGAATGAGAAAGGAAATTAAAATACACTATGTAGATACTCAGGATTCTGTAGAAAGGAATCCCCGGCACTCAGCAGACAGCAAGGTACTCTTGGCAGCATGTACCAATTCATAAACGGGGTTTGAGTTCTCCACCCCCCACCCCTGTGAGCTGCACAGTTTCACATCCCTGGTGAAAACTGCAAGGAAGCTACTAATTTTCACTTCAGAAAATGCTCACTGTGAAATTGAATTGGGAATTTAGCTAGAAAGAATTTTTATGTTCATTTCTAGTATGGAGATAGAGAAAGGGAAAAAAAGGGAAAAAAGAAAAAAACTAAAACTGTTTCAGAGACCAAATAGTCACTGGGGTCATTTTCATTTTCTCGCAGGTAAACAAGTCCCCAGATGTCCCCAGTAGTACCATAAATTTATAAAAAGATTTTTGTTTTGTAGAAGACCTGTGGGGTTGGGGTTGGGGCAAGAGACAAGCAGATCTCCACTTCGGTTGAACAGGAGCTAGACTTGGGAATCACAGATCTAAAGTACCGGTGACCATCTCCTAGGTTGGGGTGGGAGATCTATGGCTCAAGGGCCAAATCCAGCCCCTGCCTGTTTCTGTACAGTCCACAAGCTAAGAAGAGTTGCTATATTTGTAAATGGTTCAAAAAAATCAGAAGAATATTTATTATATGGTACATGAAGATTACACGAAATTCACATTTCCATAACCTTAAATAAAGTTTTAATAGAACACAGCCACATCCATTTGTTTATGAATCATCTGTGACCACTTTGGTGCTATGAAGGCAGAACTGAGTAGTTACAACATCAACTTAGGGCCCACAAAATGGAAAATATTTACTATCTGGCCCATTACAGCAAAAGTTTACGTTGTTACTGCAACCAGAAAGGTAATTGACCTTTACGGACTCTGAGAACAGATACCACATCTTTCACCATTTTATCCGAGCACCTGTCACAGTGCCTCTCACAGAGTAGGTGCTCAAGAAGCAAATGAAGGAATCCACAAATGGTTGGGAGGAACACATCTTTCCACGGGTTTATCTTTCTCCCACAAATAAAGGTGAAGTCATCCAGACTTCTTCCCATATATAATTACTATGCATGATGATCTGACGTCACCCAGGGCTACTTTCTTTTATCAACCCATACAACACCACAGTAAGTAAGGGAAGCATTTCATCAGGTCACAATTGTGCAGGTGGTTAAGTTTATAAGAGAGCTCCCTGATACCTTACATCCTCCAACATTAGCCTAGGTGACTCAAAGCTATAACACTGAGAAGCTGGAGAATGAAAAGCACCTGCACAAGGATTTGATTTCAAACCTGAATTGTTTTCCAACCATCCCTAATAAGCTTCCCTAATTAGCTTAATGCCAGTATTGCAGTCAATGAACTTATGTGGTGGCCACGGGAAATCAGTGGTATTTACTACACCCAAGGTCTCAAAGATGACCAGAACTCCCGTCTGCCCTCAAGCTTGAAGGCTATCGGCTCGATAGACATGTGGGCAAAGAATGGCAAAGTGCTAAGTGCTGATGGAAGTGTGCAAAAGGTGCAGTAACGGTGCCTTCTAACTAAGGCTCCTGTCTTATCCTTGTCCCCCATCACTTCCAGCCACGTTCCCACTCTTGGTGATGCTGAATATCACTTCTCAAGGAATCACATTATTATTCCCTCTAGTCTTGACACCCCGATACTTCCTCACCACCCTCTCCCAGGTATTGTATACCAGGCAAGGGAAAAGATTGGCCTCAATGGAGGAGAAGAGAAGGAAAAGGGAGAAACATAAAGGCTATTGGGGAGGCATAACCATGAAGAAATCTGCAAGAAAAATAAAGAGTGTTCATTATTTTTATTGTTTTTGAGTAATTATATTATTGATAAATACATTCTCCAGCCCTACCCCAAAAAAGTTTCTCTAGGGAAGTCAGAGAAACACTCACGGAGGAGGCAGTTCTTACGATGGGCCTTAACAGCTGTGTAGGAGTTGGCCAGGTGGATGGGGCCTGGGGAGAAGATGTAACAAGCTAACACCTCCCTGCTTAAGCTTCTCGAGCAACAGTGGACTTAGTCAGTGTCTACAGACCCTGTTCTCATTTCTGTAGCCCAAACATTAATGGAGGTTGAGATCTGGAACAGAAAAAAGGAAGAGGAGAAAAGGGAGAAAAGGTAGGAAGGTAATGGCTTCATCAAGGAAATGGGGTTTGAACAGGGCTCTGTTGTGTCAAGCCCCATCTGCAGGGTCACCTCCCCTTCTGAACACTTTGCTCGATTCCTCCCCACGTGCCAGAGGCAAGGAAGCATGACCACACAATGGGGAGGGTAATAACTGTAAGGTCACTGATCCCAAAGGAAGACTGTTCTCAGTTGTACCAACTGTTCTCTTCCCAACTTTCTCTAAGAACAGTAGCTCAATAATGTGACCGGTGAAAAGAAACCGAAGAGCAGGAATTTCATTTATTACTGCACATCTGTTTTCCGACAGAGCAAATAGAACATTCCACATCCTCTAGCCTTTAAGAGCACCCATCTCTAAAAACTTTACAGCTTCATTTGGCTTAAATGACAATGGCCTTGGCTTTTCTGCGGAGGCAGAACAGTACTCGTCTTCCAGAATGCCGGCATCACAAACTGCTGACTGCATTATCTTGTTCTCCTCTCTACAGCTAGAGGGACAGGGGGCACTGTAACTCCTTGCATTGGGTCCTGTAAACAAAACTGCACTTCTTAACCTCAGGGTAGAAGTACATTCACGGCTTTGAGCAGAAGACTGGGATTGTCCACACGGGAGGTAGGTGATAGTCAAGCTCACAGAACAAACCATCTGAACTATAGTAACTTTTAAAATAAAAACGTAGTTTTCTTACTTACAAATTCATACTGTAACTCAGATTAAGAAAGTGCTACCTGATAGGGTCCTAAAGAAATATTGACTAGATAAAGATATTTTTGGTAATTAATCTATTATTTTCATGTAAATAAGCACCCCTAAAGGAGTTTGAGTATGCTTTCACTAATGATTGCTCAAGCCAACAGTTTCTCCCTAAGAGCACAAAAGTTAAAAAAAAGTTCCATCATTGTTAGAGGGATCACAAATTCTGAATTAATGAGACTTTTCCTACTGTGACAAAAGAAACGGAAGTGTGGATGAAGCGTCAAAAAACATGCAAAACATGCACACGGGAAAACCATTCTGGAGTGGGAGCTGGAGACCAAGATTATCCACCCGTCAACTGCAGGAAAACCCAATGCAGTGAAAAAACGGCTCCTGAGCTGTATAAATGCATTTGGAAAGAAAAACGTGGCAATTCCTTGGGATATGTACAGTTTAGTAACACAGCCCCCATTGCTGACCCAAGATCAAAATTGTGGGATTCCTCCCTTCCTTCACGTTTTTTTTTTTTAAATAAGTTTTTCTCTCACTCAATAAAGACCACTTCAGATTCCACATTTAGGTTAAGCAGGTGGAATCGTGACTGCAGGGTTGATTGTCTGCACCTGTGCAGGGCTGCCTCCACAGGGAGCTTTTATCCCTGAGCTAAATGGTTGGTCGGGCAGGGAGGCTGGAGAATGCTCTTTTGAGCCCAAGTTCCACAACACTGGAAACAGAACCACAAAATGTCATGGCCTTGTCCCTCCGATGTGCCCTATAGTCACACACAGCAACTGAGGCTATTTCCTCAGCTGTAAGCCGAAGGGTGGGGGGAGGGGAAGCAAAGTTGTTAACACCGGGGTCTGCCATGATGTAGAGAAGCATTAGCAAGAAGGGACAGGAGGTCAAAGGAGAAAAATGCAGCTTTACTGACTTAAAAGGCAACTAAATGACCAAGAAAGAGGCTAAGTCTTAAATGGAAGGTACTCACTCAGTTCCAGTTATCCATAATCACAAAAAGTAGAAAACCCATAAATCCCCTTCATTTTGCTTGGCTTCATGACTTTGCACTTGGACTTCAGTAGTCACACCTAGATGATACTGTAAATTGTGAGCATTTTCTTTAGATGGACCAGTATGGCCATGTTATAAAGAACAGCTTTAAGAGGAGGTAAGAGGTTCCAGCTCCCTTATTTTGTCCATGTTTAAGTCGGGGACCTGGGTTTGAATTGGAATTCTGGCACTGTGGAAGGTGTTCCTGGTCACCAACGTCTGGTTCTTGTCAACTTCAGGATACAAGAGAGGCTGGCACGTCTCCAACACCTTGAAGTTAGGCAGGACCACAGGACTTGCTCTGGCTAATGAAATGTGAGTGGAAAATGATGTGTCACTTCTGGGTAGACTATTTTAAGAACTTGTGCCGGATTCTCCTGTCTTCCCCTGGGCCCAGCAACCAGCAGCCTTCCAGATGGTGGCACTTTCCTCAGCCTGTCCTCCCAAGTGAGGACAGCATGGAGCAGAGCCCCCCTCCCCCGCCCTGCTCCAAACCCCAGATGGACAGGAACACAGATGCGCAACAAACCTTTGCTATTTAAAGCCACCGAGATCTGGGGGTTGTTGGTTATCACAGCAAAGCTGGACTATAGTGATTAATAGGCTATATAATAGTTCCGTGACTTGGGGAAAGCTCCTGAGAGTAGCTATCCCTCAGTTTTCTCATCAGAAAACGAGGGAGGCCTGGTATATAGTAAGCACTGAGAATATGGTAACTTGTTCATCTTCAGAATAATCTACATCTTAAGAACTACCTACACCGAGCCAGTCACTATCTTCTCTATACCTACATCCTCTCTCATCCTCAAACCAATCTGGTAAGTTAGGTGTTACTGATCTTTTTTTATAAATGGTGAAACCAGGCCTCAGAGAGGTTTACTAGCTCACTGAATGTCGACCAACTTGTAAGTGGAACCAGATCTTTCTGATCCAGAGCTCTTGCTTCCTCCCCTAAAAGTAGTTATTTCACTCCTAGATAAGTGAAAACTTAGTTAATAGTATGTTAGTAATTAAGATAAACACCTTAGATTTAAAGAAACAAGTAAGAAAGGAAAAAATCATTTGGAGTTTAAAATCATCATTTTCTTCAATACACATAACATCTTTCCTACTAACTGATTTGGTTTTAATGATCCCGGCTAAAGCCATACCTGGCAATTCCTAATCTGGGGTTCCCAACTCCTAAGGGTTTATTAAGGTAATAATATGGTTTGCAAGCTATTCTCAGGATTTCCATGTATCTAGAAGAAATAATATATTTCCAGAGGGTGAGATGACCAAAGCTAAATAAAAATGTTTTCTTTTTTCTTCTTTTTTATCAGAATTTATAATGGGTCATTTCATTGTGGTACATTTGTACATTGGTACAATGTACAATATGCTTTGGTCCATTTATGATGATTTACAAGGGCCACTATTGATGTTTATGAATTGATAAGGAAAAAAAGTAGATCTAAAAATGTTATGGTGTTAAGCCTAAACTTGAAAATAATTTCAAATAAAATATTTTTGTATCTATGACATTAATAAACTGCATTTTATATAGATTTGTGAAATTGTTTCAATAAATATTTCTACCAGTACAAAGTTAAAAAAATGTATATAAAGGTTGTTAAATACTGCTATATCCCAAATCTCAAATTTTGGCCAGGACAAGCCTAAATTAACCTTTTTCTCTCTCTTTGCAACTTAGCTCCTAATAACCCAGGTTATCCTCTACAGTCCAGAGAGGTTCTGAGAAGCAGCACAGCAGAAACACAGATGACTTTTTATTAATTCAATAAAACAAAGAGCTGATGAATGAAATAAAAGTGACTGAATCAAACCAACCTTGTCACTTTGGGGGACATAGCACACCTCGAATTTTGGGGGGGATACATCTCAGAGGATTGGCAAGAGATTTTAGTAAAAAATGTGGGTCAAAATGAATGAGAAACCAGCAAAATGGCATTCTGTGGGCGTTCCTCCCTTTACCTCCCTCTGCTGGAAATCAACCATTTTCAGACTAAATTAAAGGCACTCTGTTGTCCTCAGAGCAAGCACAGTGGTCAAGGGTGTTTCAAAGAGACCTTTTGTTCAGATTTCTGGAGGCCAGTTATAGGCCCTGTCATCAAAGAAAATAAGAAACCCTTATAGTTGCTGCAGTAATGACAATTTTAAAAAAGTTACTGGATCCATGCCATGTGCCGGGCTCTGTGCTAAAAT
Source organism: Zalophus californianus (assembly GCF_009762305.2). Classification (NCBI taxonomy): domain Eukaryota; kingdom Metazoa; phylum Chordata; class Mammalia; order Carnivora; family Otariidae; genus Zalophus; species Zalophus californianus. Next base: position 61,954,727 of record NC_045598.1, read on the forward strand.
ACTTGAAATGTCATGTCTCATCTTACACTCAAATACTATTATTTCCCCTTTTGCAGAGAAAATTTCTGAGACGCAAAGGATTGAAGTAATTTGCCCATAATCACCTGCTTTTTAAGCGGTGACACCTCCTTAGCAATGGCTCTAAGCCCCTGTGTTATACTGTCCCCTGCAGGGTGTCTGGGAATGATACAAATTGAGGGTGTCATCATGAAGGCAGAAGGGAACCATTTATGGAGTCCTTCCAAAGAGCTAACAATACATTCACATTACTTCATTAAATTCTCATAATTCTGAAGGTGGGCAAGGTGAGGCGGTGCCGTTATTCTCATGGCACAGATGAGAAAATCGAGACTCAAAGAGATTAATGGGTTGGCCAACAAAGAAGACAATAAGATATAAACTAAGGCATTCTAAATCCTCGTTGAATAATCTGCCTCTGTAGCAAGCTGGTTCTGATTTAACCTCAAAAAATTCTTTGCACATCTAAAATATCAAGATATCTAACTGAATTACAGTCTGTATGAGAAATACCTGGATGGTTGCTTGGAAACTCAATATAAGGCAATTTTGAGATCAATGTGGTCTCAAAACTAAAAAGATCAGTGTGATACTGGTTTACATTCTCAGATGTGCAAGTTCTTCAATATTTTGCTTTGACAGGATGACATCTGGAACACTGAGCTTCCATGAGTCATAGCTCCATGTACATATCATTCACTGCATTTTCCAAAATCAGAAGCGAGGCCAAAGCTCTCTGAGGTGTGCTCTAAAAGCCTTTCTCATCTGGTTTAAGCTAAGGGGAAAGCATTGCCTCTTATCCACGACAGGTAGGTGTGCGAAATCAACATACTTACAGCTCTCTCCAGTGAAATCCTCACCACCAGCTTCTTCCTTCTTGCAATGAATTTTCTTTCTTTCAGCAGCCCTACGGATGCCTACTGTTTTATTCTCTGCCTATGGAACCTCTGCTGAAACTAAGATAGAAAAAGCCTGTTTCACTTACTCCCGGATATTACAGTCAACATTTCAAAAGAAAAGAGTTACATTTAAAAATGCAATTATCAGGAAACAACAGGTGTTGGCAAGAATGTGGAGAAAGGGGAAGCCTCTTACACTGTTGGTGGGAATGCAAACTGGTGCAGGCACTCTGGGAAACAGTATGGAGGTTCCTCAAAAACTTAAAAATAGAATTACCCTATGTCCCAGCAATTGCACTACTGGATATTTACCCAAAGGATATAAAAATACTGATTTAAAGGGGCACATGCACCCCGATGTTTATAGCAGCATTATTAACAATAGCCAAATTATGGAAAGAGCCCAAGTGTCCATCAACTGAAGAATGGATAAAGAAGGTGTGGTATATGTACACAATGGAATATTTACTTAGCCATCAGAAAGAATGAAATCTTGCCATTTGCAACAACATGGATGGAGCTAGAGTGTATTACGCTAAGCAAAATAAGCCAGAGAAAGACAAATACCACATGATTTCACTCGTATGTGGAATTTAAGAAACAAAACAGATGAATAAAGGGAAAAGAAAAAAAAAGAGAGGGAGGCAAACCATAAGAGAGACTATTAACTATAGAGAACAAACGTAGGGTTGCTGGAGGGGAGGTGGGCAGGTGGATGGGCTAAATGGGTGATGAGCATCAGGCTTTGTATGTAAGTGATGAATCACTAAATTCTACTCTTGAAATTACTATTATTACATTATATGTTAACTAACTAGAATTTAAATAAAAACTTGAGACATTCCAAAAAATAAAAAAAAGCTTAAATAATTGCAGAAGGTAAAAAAATAAAAATGCAATTTTCAAGTATAAGTTTATTAAAACAGGGACTACACTGCAAGTCATTTTATAGAAGAAACCATTGAAATAACTGGTGACATCTAAATTAAGCATGATATGAATATGGAAAGTATCAGCGCCATCAAATGTTTAAAAGGGTTTGATGCAGAAGAGAGAAGAGACTCAGAAGTTTCATGGGAGATAATTAGGAGAAATTGTAAGATGATTTTTGATTCAGTAAAAGAAAGAACTTTCTAGAAACAATCAACAATTGGAGACTCTATTGCAACAATCCTATGAATAAGTGCATACTTTACACCCATATTATAGAGAATGTTTCCAAAAATAGAATAGGCAATGTTTGATGGTAGACAGTTCCTTATCAACCTGAGAAATGATCAAGAAGGGGAATCAAATGTTTTAGGGATCTTCACATAGAGTTATATTGAACTAAATGGAGTACAAGGCCTCTTCTAGGATAGAGACTGTGACAATTGGCTATGAACCTCCACCAGCCCTGGAAGAAGGAAACCCCTTCACCTTCCCTCTAAAGGAGGATGAGGCCTTATATAAGGTGCTTGACCCAACCTTTACAAGTGAAAATTTCAAAGCTCCTTTCAGGTCTTGTGTAGCTAAGCAAATAGCCCCAGAGAGTATATGGTACAGTAAAGACCTGTTTTATTTTTTATTCCTTCATGATCCAAGAACCACAATTTAAAAAGGGAGTGAGAATAGAAATACAAAATCTAACAATGATCTGTACATTAATGAGTTCTGCCAACTCCACTCTGAGAGAGACGTTCAATCTAGAATGCTTTTGTTCCTCCTTATGGTTTTAAACCAGGAGTCAAAAACTCAAAAAGAGAAAGAAAAATGTAAGACGCTAGGGAGTGACAGGCCCGTGCAGATGAGACTGCATGGCGAGTCTAAAAGTCCAGTCTTACAAGGCAGTTGATCCCGAGTCCAGCAGCTCGTTGCCTTCTAGAAATGTTTTCTAGAATTGCCATATCTTATTTTTCCAAAGGAGCTAAAAAGCCAGATGTTTTTGGTGAAACTTTCTAATTTTAAGGACATTATCAGGCTGAACAAAAATTATCTGTAGTTAAAAATCTGCCCACTGGCTTCTAGCTTCTGGCTGCAGGAAGGCTAGTCCTTCCCAGAAAGGTGGTGGGGAGCCCGTGCATGCATTTATGTCTCCATGTGAGCCAGCAGATATCTACTGAGCAACTGAAGATAAAGAAAGTACAGACAACTAGGTTGGTGGGAAGATCTAAGGGAGACTGGATGAAGGTTTCTGCCCCCACATGAGGTTGCTCAGCAGGGTTTGAAGGATGAGAGGTTGCCCCTCCCTGTCCTTCTGGAATTCCTGGGTGTCCCTTTCTGGACATCGTCACAGACCTGGGAAGGCCCCTCGATCCTCAGGCAACTCCAGTCCCACAGAAGGGAGTAGATTTTTCCCAAAGGGTAAACAAAAATTCTCAAAGCCAAAGAGGAAAAGAATTTTTAAAGAAAGATGCATTCTTAGAAAGGAGCAGAGATCTAAGGGAAGTTCAGCAAAGACAGAGATGGGAAGACCACCAGAAGACCCTCATGGGTGCTTTCATGACTCGGATTTTTTCCCTCACACTGGGGGGAAAGTCTTGTTTCCTGTATAATTTACTGTCTTTCCCTAAGGTATCAGACTTCAGTACACAGTACATCTGACAGCAGCCCTGTTTTTAGATGCAAGCCCCGACGGCTTGTTCATATAGATTTTAGTTTTGATAGAAGTTTGGTTAAACAACAGATCACTAGAAGCACCGAAAAAAGTGACAGGCACAGAATGACTGTTTCACTGTGTGGGGAAATGTGTTTAAAAAGAATAAATGGACAAAGAACAGAGTTTGAGATATGGTTGGATTGTAAAGGTGATGGATGTAATATATAGGTATTATAGCAATGTATTTTATAATCGTGTGTTTCCTAAAATTACAGACAAGTCACAGACAGGCAGTCTTTACAACTCTCTTAGATGGAGAAGAAATGTGATGAGCAACATCAGGGTTTACACAGTTTTTTACTTACTTAGCTCGTGCTTGACACACTCTGCTATTCAGAGAAATCCATTAACGGGGATAAGAGCCACATGATGAAACAGCTGGCCAAATCAGGCCAGATGGCGTGCAGCCTGAACTGCCCCACACACAAATGGGTGTCAGACAAGGTCACCAATAGGCCCTAAGCCATCCAGCTTTTCCCGCACAGGGATGGTCAATGATGCAACAAGAATGGTGGACACCCGGGTGAGGAAGAGCTGCTGCTCCTCCCCAGAGCTCTTTGGTCTCATCAGATGGCTGGCCTCCACTAATGTCTTTGGGGGCAGGTCAGCCCTGAGTGACTGAGTGCTAACAACTATGAACTGCAAAGTCATATACCCAAGGACATATACCCAGTTGTCAATCATTTCTCAAATTTGGCGCCTCTGTACAAGCTGACAATTAGCCTGAATAAAGCTAAGGTGATGTTTTTAGTTGCCCCAGGCAAATCAGGCAAGCAACCAAAAATTACCATCAATGGCACGGAGTTAAAAGCCATATCTAATTCCCACTGCCTGTGTAGTCCGCTATCGAATGACAGGTCCTCTGCTCTGCTTTTCTGTGGTTCTTTGAGCAACCACCAGTAAAGCAGCTCATTATCAGAACAAGAAATAACAACCTGTATTAATAAATCCAGCTTAGTTGAGGGAACCTGACAGACAAGATTTTTGGAGATAAAGCATCTGATTACAGATAAAGACCAAAGTGAAAGACTGCCCTGCTGTCCAGTCTCCTCTGTGGATGTGGTTTAGTTCATTACCATTGCCTCCTGGAAGAACGTTAATTCCACTCTGCAGAAAACATCAAATAGCAACACTGGTAAACTTGTCAAGGAGTAGAGTTACTAATCAGCAACTGACATAATAGTTGCCCTGTCTTTTTAGTAACTGGCAATAGTTTCAGTTCAACAGTCATGGAAATAATGAAATTTTGCAGATGTGCCCAAGAAAACCTCTGGGAGTTATAATCCATTGCAGAGATTAGCTAATATTCCAACAGTGTTTGTGTGATACTGATCCAAACTTCTACAATTTTTTTAGGATGAAAGTTTAATTTCTTGCATTATTCGGTTTCTTTTAGCAGCGAATACCTCAAATATAACCCATATAAGGGCTAAGACCAAATAAAAGGATCGAATTGAGGACACATACTGTTGTAAGGGTTCGCTTTCTACACCTTAAGCTGAGTAAGATCTTGGAATTTCCTTACTTCTTCACTATTTATTTATTTATTTATTTATTTTGCTACTTCTTTTTTACCCAGGCCACATGATGTTCATTAGAATAATAACGCTCTTGACTCCAGTGCATCCAAAAATATGTACACGCAAGAAAACCTATTTTGCCTGTCCAAATCCAATTATTTTCTGGAATGAAAATCACAAACTACTAAACGTTATAATTCTGTTCCTGTATTGAAACCAATAACCTTAGAAATATAGATTGCTAATGTTGTCAGGTATAGGGACTAATCTTAATTTATGTGGTCAACATTTATTGAGAGCACATCCAGGGCAAGGTTCTTCCTGCTGTATCCAAGTATTATCTTCCAAAACTGGTTTTACCCTGTAATAGAAGAAACCTTTTCAGAAAACAGTCTCATCTATTCACCGGATAAGGTCTAAATGTCATATGCATTCTTGATCTGACGGCAAATTCTTTTACGTCTTTTTCCTGCAAAAGAAATCTTCCACCAGGCATTTGTTGGCAAACACGTCCAGAGCTTTCTTAGAAGCACTAATTCTAACTCAGCACCACCACCACCACAAGGCAACTGCAAGCTGAACACTACCAGTTCTAATAAAGCTCACCCCTTGTGAAGATCCTTCAGTGCTTAGGGACGGGTAACGATATCCATGATTTCTGTATCTAAGGGATATTTACTGGAACACGGTGACAGGGCCAAGAAAGAAAGGGGACACAGGCAGGAGGGGGCTGTGGCTGCAGTTCATTGACTTGGAGACAGTCTCGTCCCACTGGAAGGAATCGAAGGCGTGTTTATGTGTGGTGCCTAGCACTCACCTGCCGCAGGGAAACGCTCAATACACGTTACCTTGACTTTTCTCCTGTAAGGCTGCTTTATGTTAATGTAGCATTTTAAAGAACACGAATTGTGTTCACATGAGTTATCTTATTTGACGCTCACAACACTGGAGATAAGCTTTATTTTGTTTGGAAACACGGATGGCCTGAGAGGTCAGCTCTATGGGGCCTTCGGTCACACAGCCAGTACATTTTAGAGTCCATAACCCGGATCTTCTGATTCCAAGGACTCTCTTCCTCCTTTATTGCTCTGAGCTGCAAGTATTCAGCGATGTGGACCTGGGCACTTTCTATCTTATTTTTTTAAAAAACAACCTCTCTTAACTTATGTCTTCATACCTTCAAGGGGCATTTATCATTTCCTCATGTCTCCTTCCTGTTTGCTTCTCCGTCTTCTCCAGTCCTGTGTATAAAAGCGTTGCATGCATAATGTTCATGGATCCAGGATTAAGAGTTCTTTACTCAGGAACTTGAGCTCTTCTAAGTTAAAGAGACCCTACAAACAAGGCACATTTCCTTCTGGGCCTTGTTTTTCCTTTCAGCACTTTTGCTCAAATACCAAACACAATTTGCGTTTTGCTTGAGATGGAAAGAAACAGTTGTGTAGCTGTAGCTATTATTGGACCATGACCATTCTGAGGTGTGGATTTTGTGCTTCGCATTTTTCCTGTGTTCTTCACTTGATGCCCTATCTTGAATTTTTATTTCGCTCTAATCATTTTTTAAATTTGAAGTCTTCCTTTTTACTTTGGCAATTTCAGTTGGAACGTTGGGTTTGGAAAAAAAATATTCACAGAAAAACTGAAGGTTAAATCAGTTTTATTCTGTAAACAGTGCCTAAATTATCATCTCCTTCCCATAACAACCCAATTAATACGTTAGAGCAGAGCCAGAAAGCCAAAAACGGTGCTGAAAACATAGAGTTAGTGTGACACCTTCTGGTGAGGAACAAACTGCATTTCGTCGACAGCAGCAAAAAACGAATTCAGACAAGGGTCCTCCAGATAGCTTTTATTCCAACAAACCCATCTTTTGTGAATACCCGATGTCGTCCCAGGCTCTGCCACAGGCCCCAGCGCTACTGACAGGGAAAGTATGATTCTTACATACAACAATCTAACCACCCCCGGGGGAAGAGCTCTTTCTTATCTTCACACCTATCTACAGAGATTACAATTGAGGATGTCGGCACCTAGAGTTAGGTTGGGTGTTCGTAGATGCTACGGGGGGGCCCACGGAGCCAACCCGCCCTCGTGGATCAAGGACAGCCTCACAGGGGCAGGGATGCTGAAGTCTTGAGCGATGAGCAGTTTTGGGGAGGCAACAAGGTAGGAAGTGGGGGCATGCAGTGGGGGAAAGTCGCATACGGGAAAGTAAGGGGACAGCAAGCGTGCAAGGCTGAGAGGCTGAGAGTGTGTGTTTACTGACCAGAAGTTATTTCAGGTACCTGGAGAAGAGAGAGCATGGAGAGAGGGGTGGCTTAGAGACCACACAGGGTCTCAACCCAAAAGGGCTTTGGAAACTTAGCTTAAGAAGTGTGTGTTCCATGATCCAGGCTGCAGGGACCCATTGGAAGATGTGAGCATGCCAGTGATAGGATCAGATTTTTCCACTAGAAAAATCAGCCTGGCTCCAGGGTGGAGGGAGGGAGGAAGACTAGTTAAAGTTCTGGTCAAGTAGGAAGCTGTTAAAATGGAAGAGAACCTGAACTGGGCAGGGAATGCGGATGGGTGGAGGACAAAGTGTTTTAGGAAAGGGCATCATCAGCCAGTATGAGAGCACGTTTAAATGTGGACTCTGAGAAAAAAAAGGATTATGTTTTATGCTTATACGGCCCAAAGTAAAAGGAATATTTCTTTTCCTTAAACGAAGAGAGAAAACCCCACCTTTTAATGTAGATGTCTTCCTTCTCTTTGTATGTGGTCTTAGGAAAGAGTTAAAATATTTCTCAACATGAGAGGATAATTGCTCCACAATCCAAGCATGCAATTTTATAAACTAAATTTGGAGACTTTCAAAAAATATTGATCGCACCTGAAAACATTTAATGAATGCAATTTGGAAACAAGGGCCCAGAGACACCAATTTGTATCAACAGTGCTTAAATACTCCATAAAAAACACACCCAGGGCCTTGGGAAATCTGGATCACTATAATGTGCTTTCAAAGGAAGGTTTGAAATTTTTAGATGAACAGCTATAATTATAAATTGAATTTAAATATAATGCAAAAGAGGCCATGATTTCCCTGGCTGTCAAAATAAATCTAAGGAATACGTTGTGTCCACTGACTATCAGACAAGGGCATGCACTTACTCCCTGTATAAACCACTTTCAGCTTTGGGTAGCGGAGCGTTTTTACTTCTGTATCCGAATGCTAATGGATACGTTTTTTCCATCTAACTCAGATTTAAATTCTAAACATTCCCACTGATCTGCAAGGCTCCCTGTTACCTTGCTAGTGTTAACCTCTGTTACCCTCCCACTCCCTCATTCCACCCCAGTCAGAGCACCTTGCTCTTCCTGAAACACACCATGGATATTCCTTCCTCAAGGCTTTTGCACCTGCTACTCCTTCTGCCTGGAAAGTTCTGTGTCCAGATATCTATCTGCTCCACTGACTCCCTCATTTCCTTTAGGTCCCTCGATCCTAGGAAGGTTTCCCTGATCACACTACATAAAATAGCAACTGCTCTCAATAAACTCTTGCCCTTTATTCTGCGTTAGTTCTCTGTATAGCTCTTATCACTCAACAGTCCATGTACTTATCATTGCCTTTCTCCACTAAAATCCAAATGCTATGAAACCACAGGCTGTCACTGATGTAGAGCCAGGGAGTGGAACAGTGCCTGGTTCAGAGTAGGTGCTTAACAAACACGTTAAATGAATGATGTTTATTTGAAGTATTTATTAGGTTTTTAGTCAGATGGGCAAGCTAGAGGTTTTCAATCAATTCACCAACCACGTACTATGTGGCAGGTACTGTTCTCCTCCCTTCATGAGACAAAAGACCACCCTTGGGTAAACAAAGCAGTGGGAGTCAGACAAGTCAGTTGGTAATTATTGTCAATTATACTTCAGTAAGGCTGGGGGAAAAAAAACAACCCAGGTGACTGTAATCCATCCGTTCATTCAACATATATTTACTGAGTACTTAGTGGAAGAGAGCTAAGTTTCTTTGCAGGCTTTTTATGTGCCAATATTGTGCAAAGGCATAGAAAGATGAATCTAATATATTTTTCAGAACAACCAGTAAGGTTGTTAACTATTATCCCTGATTTAGAACCATGAAACGTGAACCTTACGAAGACCCAAGGTTGCCACACTAGTGAAAGAGGAAGACAAGACCAGGTCTAGGTCTGTCTAACTCTGTATTAGTTATTCTGCTAAAGGAACTCAGAGAAAAACCATCTCACCTATTAGTGGGGTCAGAACAGCCTTCCAAGCAGAAGTAACACCTAAGGTAAACCTTCAAAGTAATGGGTTAAAATTGGGCAAGAGTGGAGGGTAAGGCATGCTGAGCTGGGTGGACAGCATGACTTTGTACTTTCCATAAAGAAGCAAACATCTGGGCCTTTGTTTTCATTAATAAAGTAGGTTAAATTTTGGCTCTCTGAATTACTGAAATAGAATAAAAAATACAAACACACACATACACACCCCATTATAAACAATAGCAAAATCAATTAAATATGTGATATAACTCAATCATGCAATGCAACTAATCAGCATGAAGAAATAATATAAACACAAGATTGAGGGAGATCTAGTATTCCAGATTTTAACAAAAGAGATGTGATTGCCTATAAACAACATTTTCCATTTATAGCATATAATTAAATAACTTATGTGGCAATTAAATTACATGCCAATTAAATAGAATTGCAAGCTTTAATAAAACAAGTTAAAGATAAGTGGAAGTTATTACTGAAGCACACCAATTGCTTTTTTCCTACTAAGTTGATTTGACATTTAAAAATTAATACTTACCTGTGTTATGCACTTTCTATATTTAGAATATAAGTTTAAGAATTAGGCTGTTAAAGGTTTTCAAGCTAAAATTAAAAAAGGTTTAGAAGTTTGGATGCTTGTTTCATTCAAATAAAATAACAAAGGAAAACAAATGTTTTGATAGGTTTTACTTTTATTTTCTTTAAAATTCCATGATTTTTTCCTCAACCATCCAAAGTGAGATTTTCTTTGAAGCAAGATGGCAGGTACCCAGAGCTGAGCTTTGACAGTATATAAAGCCAATTTTTTTGTACTTGATCCAAATGTTAAATCTGCAATTTACAGTTAATGTACCAATATGTTTACATATCTCTGTGGGTTCTTCTGCAATACAATTTAAACTTCAAATTAAATATATATACATAATATACATTATATATGTTTGTGTGTGTGTAATACTTGGGATACAGCATTATTTGTAATAATACTTGGTCGACAAGTATTATTTCTGGGAGATGTGCTTCCGCCTTGTTTGTGGTTGCCCAGGATTATGTTGCATAACTGGGACTTCATATGCTTCAAAGAGTTTAGAAAAACACTGGCCAGGACTACTGGGAGTTAAATATATACAAACACACATATGCATATATGTGTGTGTGTGTGTGTGTGTGTGTGTGTGTGTGTGTGTGTGTGTGTGTGTGTGTGTGTGTGTGTGTAATATCAAGGTATAGCAAAGCAGGCACATAGAGCACGTGAACCCCCTTTGTACCTGTCTGGAGAAAAAATATAAATAGTATACTAAACCTGACTAAGGCTATTACAGTTGGGTTGTTTGAAGTACAACTTTCCCCCCCTCCTGTCTTTTTGCCCCACTTTCCGATGTACTCAAGAAAACTGAAAAATTGTAATGGATCAATTTAAAATATTTTACTTTCTAAAAGCCTTTTGTGCCTGTTGTAAGGTGCAGAACTCTTCTCCTTTGCTAGGAGAGACAGGTAGTTATCTAAATTTAGTTTAAAAAGGTTATGTAAAAAGAACTTGTAATGAAAGGGATACTCTGCTTTCCAAGTCCTTGTCTTCTCTTAATCTAGGTAAGGTATATCTAGATAAAAACATATCAAAGCAGATATGTAAAGAAAAAATAAAAGTTGTCTTTATGGGAAAAATAAAATAAAAAAGTTTAAAAATACATAATCATAATAAATATAAATGGCACTATAAATAGAACCTGATATAGCGGAGTTTACAGGTGGGAAAACCTAACCCACCATTATAATCCTTCACTCCTCAAACACTTGAATGCCTATCCTCTACAGCAGTGTGTTAGGTTTTAATTCCTCACCTCAAGAAGCTTAAATTCTATTTAGGCAAAAAAGTTCAATCAAAAGATGAAAATATTCACTCCTCCTGATTAGCAACTGCTTATCATACTAAGCTTCAACCATTCCACGTTCCTTCCCATCATGTGGTTTACAGCAATTTGCTTTCATTACCGGTTTGAGTGACATCTGATTCATAGCTACTCCCAAATTCTACCTAACTTCTAGAGGTAAAAATGACTTGCTCATCTTCCAAATACTTCACACAGGGATATATAAAGATCATCTTATAATTAATCAAATGCTTAATTTCTGAATGTATCTGGAGAAAGGGTAATAAATGGGGCATAAATGACATGAAGGAGTACAGGCAGAAAGTTCTGGGTTTGAAAGGCCAACGAGAGGAGACGGCTGGGCAGTACATGCTACATTTGACTGGCTCAATGCCGAAAGGTTGGACACTGGAGGTTGATTACAGGTTTGATGCGGGGTTAGGTTTCATTGAGTGATTCTGTACGAGGATGGTGGTTCTCACTAGTTGAGGGTATTCCAGTGACCACATAGGCCTGGTGCAATGTGAGGGCTGGTTCAGGCTAATGGACTGAAGAGCAACGAGGGATGAGATGAACCGAAGGACTGAATACAGTCAAAGAGCAGGTATAATCAGAATGTTAAAAAAAGGACTTTAAACTACCTCTGCTCTGAAGCAGATTTCTTCACTCTCTGATCACTTCAGAAAGGTGTGTTAACTTAAATTTTTCCCAGTCCTCGTCATTCGGGGGGCTGGGAGGAAAGCCAAGGAAGTCACAGTAATAGTAATAACAGAAATTCTATTATTTCAGTGAGTCCAATGTCTGGTCTAGGGCAATCAACTCCCTGAACACTCTTCCCCAAGAATTTCTGGGGACCCAAAGCTGTCTAGACTGTGGCTCCTTCCCTGGTCCTACGGCTGCTGCTTTTCTTCTGCGCACCCCTGTCCCCCACTCAGCCTCTGACGGGCCTCTAGCAAAAACGGGCACAGAGCTAGAACCCATTGGTTGCAAATTCCCCACTCCTTGGTAAAACCACAGTGTTTGGAATTTTTACTTTACAAATGCATTCCGAATACATTTTCATGCAGAAGTTAAGGTACATTCCACAAATCAGTGTGTAATAAATATTTATTAACTTAGTCAATAAATGTTTGCTAAGTTCCTTCCACCAGTGAGGCACAGAAGATGGGTTTAGGAAATGAAAGACAGAGTCCCTTCACTCAAGAAATATACACCACTCTAGTCAGGGAGGCAGGCAAATAAATAGTAAATTGCAATGGTGCAAGGTGTGCTTTTTTTTTTTTTTTGCTTCTGTGTTTGTGTGTTGTGTGTGTGTGTGTGTGTGTGTGTGTGTGTGTGTGTGTACCCATCTTCTTCTAAAAAGAATTTAATATCCTAGGCAGGGTGGCAAGCATTCAGATTTATTCTAGGAGCAGAGAGGAAGGGTGCCTAATTCTGATTAGGGGTGGTCAAGAAAGATTTTCCTCTGGGAGGAAATTCCATGTGCTGCCGTCATATCTTTGAGACTCACAAGGCCCTAAAGGCTTAGCTGTGAGCTCCCTACTCTTGGCAGATATGCCCCCACCTGGTGGGAAAGGCCCCCCGCCCCGCCCCCACAGCTAGCTGCAAACCATTCTGTCCTCAACTTAATGCCACACATTAAGGGATTTTAACCAGACATTTCATAGAGATCACTCTGGTACTGTGTGGCCAATGGATTCAAAGTAGGGCAAGAATAAAGAGCGAGCAGCCAGTGAGAATGCCAGGACGGAGAGCCAACCCGGAAGCAATGAGGGCTGAGACCCAGGCATGGACACTGAGTCAGGTTCTGTGGAACAAAGATGAGATGCCATCCAAGTCAGTGGCCAACAGGATGCAGTACTGGGGATAAGGGAGAGGGAAGAATTGAAAATGGCTGCTGGACTTGGGTAGCCAGGTACAAGCTGTTGTCATTCACAGACCTAGGGAAGAATTCAATTCTGGACATACTGGTTCTCAGAAGTTTGTGGAACAATAGCCAAGCACTGTCCAGTGGATGGTCCCTATATGGGCCTTAGAACAGGCTTGAGATAAAGGTTTGAGTATACAAAGGATATACTGATGCCTGGGTTCCGATACCAGTCAAGAGTAACGGGGAGAGAAGAAAATCCAAAAGTAAAGCAGGCCGACATTTAAAAGGTGAGTGGAAGAAGAGATGTCTACATAGGAAACTAAGAAGGGGGCAGGGGTATCAGGACAATGTTGTTCTAGAAATCAGGATAGGAAAGAATTTGAGGTGTTTCTATGTGTAGGGAGATGATGAAGCTACAGGATTCAGGGAATACTTGATAGAGCAAAGTTCATGAAGAGGCCAGAGCAAAGCGATCCAGAGAAAAGATAAATTAATGCTTAATAAGCAGGATAGTCGTCACTTCCAATGAAATAGGGGATGAAGACAAAAGGATGCAAATAAATTTGTAAGTATAAATAGCTTACTGTTTTCTTCATTGTGAAATAAAAATTCCAGATAAATTGCCTACCACCGGGTGGAACAAAACTGGAAAACAGTGCTCTTCATTTAGATAACCAGCGGGCTGACGATAAAGAGGCAAAGAATTCTAGCAACTTAAGAGTTTTCATTTATGTGGAAATGTAGTTTGATAGACATAAAAAAAGGGAACATAATCTGAGAAGCACTTAGAAGCTATAGTGATAGGTCTATAAACAAGACTATGTGAAACCAGCTAATAAACTCAAACCTACTTTAGGATAAAAGAAACTGCAAGACATGTAAAAACCCAAATTACATGGATAAACTGTGAAACAGAATTACAGTGTTAATTCCTAAGCAAAATAATATATCACCAAATAAAACATGGATATAATTTTGTTAAAATGCATTTGTCACACCTACTAACAGTGCTTTGATTACAAGTGATGCTTACAATTGGATTTCAGATGTGATGCTGCAATCAAAATAAACATCCAAGACAAACTGAGAAGCCCAAGTTCATCTTGGGTTTTTTATTAACCTTAAGTTAAATCTTGGAGTTCATTACTAGAAATGTACATACAGAGTTTTCCCAAGATCAGATAGTTTTCATCATCTGAAGAATACTTTATCCTTTTAAAACAAAATGGAGTATTTTCTGAGGACAATTTAATATTTCAAAAACAAGAATAAAGTAAATAAATCATTACAATCCACTTAGTACAAATTTAACACATTGCACTGCCATAATTTTTTACAGAGCATGTCGTAAGAATAAATCATAAATTACCAACACAGGTAAAAAACTAGTTCTGAATATGCAGACATACAATTACAGAGGATTCAAGATAAGATATATATATATATGTAGTCTGAAACTTAATAAGTCATTTATTTTGATTTTTGATATTAAACTCTTTAGATCTTAGTATTTATTATTTGAAGGAAGCATTTCTTTTAAATAAAATTTTGCTGCTGATTTCCTAGAAATAACTTTTGTTAAAAAATATTTGAAAATGTTGAAAAAATAAAAGTGTTGGGAGGAATCTTTATAACTCTACTACTAAATCAAAACTATTTAACAGGCATCTCTTGACATGCATAGGTAAACACAATGAATTAGAAGTAGAATTACACATATTTTGTATCTGCCTTTTAAACTTAATATTCTTAATACTGTGCCCTGAACATCTTCCCATATTAGTAGCTATATATCTACATATTCTAATAGCTACACCCTATTGCACTGTACAAATATATCAGCTTTTTAATCACTTAATTGATGAAAATCTGGGTTATTTCCAAATATTTTACTATGATTAGCTAGACTGCAGGAAAAGCAATCTTGACATATGCCTCTACAGACATGTCCATCTCATTAGGATAAATTTCTGTAGTGGAATTAATGGGTCAAAGGGGAATCCACATTTTAAACTTAAAGACATTGTCTATCTGCTCTCCAGAAGAGAAGGAAGTGTATACTTCTATCAATAGTCCATGAGTGCCCATTTCTTATATTACTAATAAGCATGAACAACCCTTTCCCTAAGTTTGCTGGCTGTATGCATCTTCTCTTACATGGATTATCCTCTCATTTCCATGTCTCTTGTGGGGTGTTCCTCATTTACTAATTAATTTGAAGAATTCTTTTTTTTTAAGATTATTAATCTTTATCTGTTACTACAGATCTTTTTCTACTTTTTCTATTTTGCTCTTTCTTTGATAGTTTGGGCTTCTGAGTAACGATGTAAGGGGCTGTTCACCTCTCAAGATTATAAAAAAATATTCTACCATGTTTTCATTTTATATAATTTTATTATATTTAAAATTGTGAACCATCTCAAAGTCTATTGATGTTATATGTGAAGTAGGATCCTAGCTTTTTTTCCCAAATGGGTAGCCAGATCTCTTAATAAATAACTTTTTTCCCCACTTAAAAGCCATCTTTATCACCCCCAAAAGTGAGAAACATTTCTAGACTTTCTTTTGTTCCACTGATCTTTGACTAATATTTTAGTCACTCTACCCTGGAAAAAAATTTTCGTATCTGCTGAGACTCATTCCAACCTTTTTTTTCCCCTCCCCTTTCTGAATTGTCTGGCTACTTGCCCATTTTTTCCACAAAAAAGGCTTTAGAAACATTTTTTTTCAAGTTTCTAAAAAGTCATATTGAGATTTTTTATATGAATTACTTTGAATTTCCAGAGTATGAGGGAAAAATCTGTACACGAACCTGACCAAGAAATCTTTTGAGTATTCCATTTTGTCCCCCAGGAGTTTCGCAGTTCTCTTTTTAAGGGTCCTGTACGTTTCTTTTAAGTTGGGTCACTTATATTTCACTGCTTTTTAAATTGGTAATAGTAGTACTTCTATTGTGAATAGATTGTCTTTCCATTATATTTTCTGACCAATTAACAGGTTTATATTAATCTTTGTATATTTATTATGCAATTGGCTACCTTTCTAAACTTATTAGTAGTCTTTCCACTGGTTCTCTTGCATTCTCCAGGTCTTGAACAACGTAACTGCAAATAATGATTCTTCTGTATGCTCCCTTCCACTATCTGTATGTGTGACTTTTAAAAATTTTAAAGGATATGTCTTATTACTAGCAGCTTTCATTAATTTTGCATAGACCTAATAAAAACCGTCAGTTAATAAACTAAGCTCTTTGGGTTAGTTCAGGAAAGTTTTCTTTCTTTTTTTTTTTAAAGATTTATTTGAGAGAGCGAGAATGAGGAAGAGAGAGCACATGAGAGGGGGGAGGGTCAGAGGGAGAAGCAGACTCCCCGCTGAGCAGCAGGGAGCCGGATACGGGACTCGATTCAGGGACTCCAGGATCATGACCTGAGCCGAAGGCAGTCGCTTAACCAACTGAGCCACCCAGGCGTCCCCTTTTTTTTTTAAGATTTTATTTATTCACCTGACAGAGACAGAGACAGCGAGAGAGGAAACACAAGCAGGGGGAGTGGGAGAAGGAGAAGCAGGCTTCCCTCGGAGCAGGGGGCCGATGTGGGACTTGATCCCAGGACCCTGGGATCATGACCCGAGCCGAAGGCGGCAGCCCGACTGAGCCACCCAGGCGCCCAGGAAAGTTTTAATTATTACTTCTTTCATTTTTCTGTTTTCTTTGGGCTGGCATACACAGAATTCAAAAATCGTATTTTTCTTTCGTTTGCTATATCTTAATTTTTTCTTTTTCTTTTTTTTTTGAGAGTGATCAAATTTACCCATATGACCTATGAAGTTTTCAGTAGTGTCAATTATGCTGATTAGTCCCTCTTATGGGAATTTACTTTTGGAGTTTCCTTTTATTTTTTTTTTTTCATATTTCAGGATGCTCCCTTTTCGTTCCTTCTCTTTATCTCAATCTATTCCTTCTTTATGGCTAATAAAAATGAAATTATTTAAACACTTCTTTGTGCAAGCCAGAGCACTAAGCACTTCACACTTTAACTTGCTTACTTCCTACAAACGCTGAGGTAGATATCACTACCATGTAATGTGTGAGGAAACTGAAACTCTGGATGACTAGGTGATTTGCCCTGCACTCTACAGCTGATTAGTAGGAGAGCCAGGATTTAAAGCCAGGCCTTCAGTCTCCATAACCCATGCTTTTAACAACCCTGCAAGCAGGTTTCCACATGCCCTTGGGCCTCCTCCCTGTTCACAGGGGAGTTCGGTTCCTTTCAGATCTTTATCTGTAATGAGGTGGCCTCCTAAGTACCTGTGTCAATTCCAGTGCCTGCTGGACTAAGGCAGGAGCATCTTCTGCTCCAATTCTTAGATAATCTGCGTAGATAATTGCTACAGTCAGACAAATGTTCTTTGAACAAGTGTTATACACTCTCAGCATTTGCTACAATCTAGGGATCCTCCACTCTCGATCCATTTGCAAGACTTCTTTGTGGTGACTGTATATCCAGGGGTACAAAGTGCCCCTCACTCCTCAATCCACAGTTGTACCAAAAATTGAAATCTGTAGTTTCTATCATGCAGGTGAAAGAAAGGGGCTGAGGAATACTGCAGGAGTGGGCACAGACATCAACTCTAGCTAGCTCAGATGATGGCTGGGCAACAAGGATTTGATTTTCAAGGTGGTGTAGCTCCTGTGTCCTGAGTTAGTGACTTGAGTTGGGGCTTTTTCTTAACTTCTCTCCAGTTAATCTGGATCCATGAATCAAATGATGGGCACTGGAGTTAATATAAATTCCCAGTGGATTTTGGCACAGGGTTTCATCTTTAGTTTGTAGTACTGTTACAATCTTTGAGGGTATTTTTGCATGAAGCTGGGAAAGGGTAACCAGGGATTGCCAACCTCTGGCATGTTTAACACATTTGACAAGCATTTGTATCACACGGTGGGTTTGGGATTTAGACTCACTCTTAAGGCTGTCCCCCCATCAACACCTAGCAGTCTGACTCTAGACCAAAGTGAATCTAGATTCCTTTTTATGATATAACATTTCTGGGCTCTTTTATTGGATGTAGGAAGTTCCCAAAATATGAGCTATTCCTAAGGCCCTACGGATTAGTAAAATTATCCTATGACAATTTTCAAGATGTATTTTTTAAAAAATCACTATGCTAATGGTAGTGTTGGAAAAAGAATTAAGGTTTGAGCTGAGGTGTTTTCCTGTGAGATGTAGTTGAGGAGGCAGAGAGAGCCAGGTCAAACAGACCCGACAGGTTTTGCTATTCTTGAGCGTTATCTTGCACAGGAAAATGCTCTTTACACTGTGAATTGTGGAACCCCTTGGCACACATAGAATTTCTTGCCTCAGTAAAGCTAAGGACATTATAAAATGTTACCCCCCCCTTTTTTTCCCCCTCTTCAGAAGCATGTATGTTATTTTGAACTTCCATGGCCAAAGCTACTCTGGATGGAAGCAGCTAACAAATGCATCAAAAATATTAAATGTGTAATTGGAAATCCCAAGCTATACTAAGTGCTTCTCATCTGTGTCCCTATGTCACCTTCTTGGGATGACTGGTTTTATACGTCAACATAATATCACCATATTTTGTTTATGTGTTTACGAAGAGTCACCAGGTAACTTCAGGTAGATTATCCTCAATAATGAAGGTGGGCCTCACCCAATGGGTTGAAAGCCTTCATATTGAAAACTGAGGTTTCTCAGAGAAAGAATTCTGCAATGTAGAAACCCTGCTGGCCCACCCTATTGATTTGGCTTATCAGCCCCCATCTCTTTATAAACACGTGTGTGTGTCGGTGCGTGTTTGTACGTACACAGGAGGCTAGGCTCGTAGGAAGGAAAACAAGAACATAAATAATCAAACTTCATTTCCTTGTGCATGACATTGATGGCAAGATTTCTAAGTAATCATCCCTTTATTTAGTTTCGATAAGGACTTCCAGCACAGAACACTGTTAGAAATTAACCATTAGGAACTACATAAAAGAGATGTAAGGCAAGTACTATATAAAGACCAAATAGATAAACACAGGTTTTATTTTTCTACAGAATTTACTGCAGGTTATCATGTAATGAAGACAAAAGCAGATCACTCTTAATGTATCAAATTTGTTTAGTAATTTAAATAAAAACATAGAACTCCCATCACTCAGATAATTCTAAATCTATTTTGGAAAATCAAATCATCAGGAAGTATCTCTCAGGAGACTAGGTACCTACCTATCACATTATGCCAAAAATAAGGCTGCTCTCTTCACAGAATATACGGATAATGAAGGGGGAGAAATCGGAGGGGGAGACGAACCATGAGAGACTATGGACTCTGAGAAACAAACTGAGGGTTCTAGAGGGGATGGGTTAGCCTGGTGATGGGTATTAAAGAGGGCATGTTCTGCATGGAGCACTGGGTGTTATACACAAACAATGAATCATGGAACACTACAGCAAAAACTAATGATGTAATGTATGGTGATTAACATAATAAAATAAAATTTAAAAAAAGGTGGCACTAAATGTACAATTAAAAAAAAGAATATGTGGATAATGAGTAATCAACCATCAACACAGTGGATGTTCTAATATTGGGGAAATAGTGGAAAACTATTTGTTAAAAAACACATTTCTCTGGACATTGTTTATCTTGCCCTTGCAAGAGACTTGTAGATCCAGATGAGATTAGTTTAGAAAAGGGATCTTATTTAGTCCAGAAAATCTTCAGAGTCCAATACAGTTCTGAGCTAATCAGGTATTAAAGAACCTTTACAAGGACAAGTAGGTTTGGAAATCACACAGTCTTATTTTGAATTAGCTTCTTTTAGTCAAAGGTATGGAATTAATGATCAAGCACCAGGAATTTCTGTAACGCACCCAATGCCAAATGACTACTGACATTTTATTTCCTACTATGACTCCTTGATTAGAGGCAGGTGGGAGGCATAAAGAATATTGTGAGCTATAAAATAAATTCTACTCCAATGCTCAGATCTCTAAAGGCAAATCTTGTTTTTTAATATAAGAAACTCACTGAATCAAATGAATGCTGATTAGAGCAAAGGTAGTGTAAGTAAAACTGGGACAGGAAACTTCTAATTGCATAGGAAATACATGAAAGAATTAATCATTCTAAGAGAAGAATCATTTTCCCACGAGCCCCACTGCTATGGATGATATTTTCGTGAGCCTGGGCCACCTTCTCCAGTGAATACTGAGAACCTATTACAGGTCTCAACCAACCAATTTCCATTCCGGCTTGAAGGGCAGCTGCAAACTGCCTAAATTCCTCCTAAGTGAAAGAAAAAGGTCTTTTTGTAGAACTCGTGACTTAATTTTCAGAAAAACTTTCAGATTATAAGAGTCGGAACATAAACAGTTCCTTACAAATATGTGGCTTTTGTCACTTGTCCAGAACTAGAGAAAAAGTAGTTTTCTATATAGTAACCTTAAGTCCAATTTGTCTGAGGCAGTGTCAGTTTACAAAAAGCCTATTGTCCTGAAGCAATTACTAATAGTATCTCCCTTCTCTCTCAAAAGTGTCTTGCCTTGGAAAATAAATTACATTGCCCCCCTAGTTATCTTGTAGTGACTAATCCTCAACATACCCATCCAGTCAGATAACAAAGTTTAACATCTACTGGAATTTTCAGTCTGCCTGACTAGGCAAACTGTATCAATGTTTTAAGTTATCAAAATCAGAGTCACTTATTTTCCTACCTTAGTTGATGAATAGAGAGCAACTCCAATTATACTAGATTCCTTTGCCATGGTGTCCCGTGGGTTTATTTCAATAGGACCTCTGCTGCCAACAACCTAGTATGAAAAACAACTTGTCTATAGTTAAAGATTACTGCAAAATAGTATTAAGTTATGGTAAAGCTTCAAAGTGGTAAGAAGAAACCAAAATACTTACTATTACTCGTCCTCCATATGACAGAAGATTCAAATCATTACTAAGATTTACATTAGCTAACATTTCAATGATCACATCAATTCCCTTTTCACCAACAGATTTCTATGTAATAAAAAAATGCAGAGTAAGATGATAAGTGGAAAAAAAAAACAACTGTAAAACAGTTATCACAGTCCCATATATTACAGAAATGTGTTTCAAAAGACATAAAATGCTACATTTTTAAGACTAATAATACAAATTTTAAGTGATCTAATTATATAGTGTTGATGTAATTCCAAGGTACCAGTCATAACATTTAAAGTAATAAAGATTTATACTAAGTAAATTTCAAGTGCTTCGACTCAACTTGACTACAAAATACTTTTTCCTCAGTTGAAAATTTTCTGTCTTCAAAATGTATTTTCACAGAGAAGCAAACAAATCCCAAATCCCAAAAAGACTTCCACTTTTGTTAAAAAACAAAAAGCAAAAGAAGAAAATCATTGGCTGTTTGGTGTTGCCGAATTTTTTTGTGTGTGCGTTCAATTTTGTCCCAAGTGGTTTACAATCAGCTTGGCATACTACTTTTCTTTTGGGTTTTCAGAGATGTTGGTTTGCAATATCCAAAACTGGCTCTTCTCTTAAATAAGTTATACATATATACCTTATACTGATTTTATTTAACAAAAAAAATGAATACCTGTGTCAGGCATTGTTAAGTACTGGGAATTCAAAGATGGACACAGAGAACTCAAAACAAAGCTAGGGAGAAAGATGGAAACCTACCGCAATCATAGCTGTGACGGGATGGGCTAAGTGCTGCGTTAGTGGAAATAAACTATAGGTTATAGAGAAAAACAAAGCTATAACTGCGATCACCTGTAGTGATCAGAGAAAGTTCAACAGAGAGGAGGACCTGGGCCCTGAGGAGTGAGCAGGAGCTCTTTAAGCAAAATGGAAGGAAGAGGAGCCAGCAGAAGCTGCACCTGAGGTGGGAGAAAGAGAAAACAGAAGAGCTATGGACTGAGAGTCCGAGTCAGGATTTGAAAGTAGCCCAGAGGAGCTGAGGCACGTGTTTGGGAAGGCGGGCGGCGGGGAAGAGGTAGAGAGGCGACTGTCAACTATATCAGTATGGACTGGGAACACGTATTAAATGCCATGTTAAAGGAGCTAGACTTTTGGGAGGCAGGTGCTAATTTCTGTGCCAGACCCTGTTTTAGATCTGAAGGTGCAGCAGGGACCAAGAAAGACAAAAATTCCTACTCTCATGGAGCTTCCATTTTAGTTATTTCTGGAGATTTTTTTTTTTTTAAAGGAGAACCAAATAAGTCTAGAAAATGTGAAGACAGAAGGGGATATTAGGTCAGTTATAAATAACAGACAAAGCTGGAGAAGATGAGGACTAAACTAAGTCACAGCAGAGACAAGAACAAAGGGAGACATATTTGAAAGGCATGTCAGAATCGAAACTGACAGAGGGAGGTGGCAGACTTGACGGGCAGGAAGGAGAACAGTGATTAAAAGATAGGAATGAAAAATGAAATGTGGGTCTGTCTCGGGTGAGCAGATAAGTGGCCACGTCCAGCAGGCTGACGGCACGAAGGAAGGGAACGCAGGCCAGAGACAGTGCTGGAAATCAGCAGGATGTGGGCACAAACTGAAGCCATAGGTGTAGATGAGACTGATCGGGGGAAGGTCTAGCACCAGGAAGATACGAGACCAAGGGGAAAGGCTAAGGAACAGCAACACTTAAGTAATACGGGAGGAAGGGGACTGAAAATGAACTCAGGGAAGTAAGAAGAGAACCAGCTGCCAGGAGATGTGATCAGGGTCAGCTGCTGCCAAAAAATCACACAGTACGAAGGCTAAGCCAAAAGCAGCAGAGGGGTAAGTAGGAGCTCACCGGTGACCTCTGACAAGCAAAATGCAGTGGAAGGTGCTGGGAGGTAAGGAAGTAAAAGGAGTAAGTATTCACTGCTTTTCAAGAAGTGCAGTGGTAGAGGGGGTGGAGGGTTTGATAAAAGGTTAGGGGAATGATTTGGAGAATAAGAGAGACTTAAGCAGAAGGAGCTAGTAGAAGAGAAAGAAGCCACAAGACCTCAGGGTCTTAAAGTCAGATTTCTGCAAAACAAAAACATATTCTTAAATTAACTGGCCATTTTTCATCTTTGTAAATACTGTTGGATGATGGGAGCAGGAGTAAATATTCAATTAATTTTAGGTTTCCTAGACATATACAAAGGAGTAACTTTACTCAGTTTTTTGGCAGTATGATTTAGTGCTAATAAATAAACTCTCACTCATATTCTCCTCAATTTGTTAATGACTGAGGTTACACAGTAATCAGTACCTGGAAAATTCTAAGTCTTTCTCAACATAAGCAAGTAATTTGAGGTTTAGCAAAGTAATCAGTATTTAGTAAATTGCTACTATAGTACAAACAGAGAACTTCAGAATCTGCTTGAATTCTGCTCTAACAATGGAATATATGCAACAACTAACTAAAACCTTCACTGCTCTGGATAAGGTAATGATTATTCCTCCACGGCATCCAATTAAAAACAAACTCTTTTCCCTAGGCTAGACAGATCCAGTCTGTAATCTGTAGATACCTCACTTTTCACTAAAAAGTTACACCAACATAAATTATATTAGGAAAACCTCGTGGTTGCCAGAGGCAGAGGGCTGGAAGTGGGTGAAATGGGTGAAGGCGGTCAAAAGGTACAAACTTCCAGTTATAAAAAAAAAAAAATAAGTCATGGGGATGTAAAGTACAGCATGGCGAACACAGCTGTTAATACTGTATCACAGATTTAAAAGTTGCTAAGAGTAGATCTTAAAAGTTCTTACCAGAAGAAAAAAAGTTTGTGGCTATGTATGGTGATGGATGTTAGTGAGATTTACTGTGGTGATCATTTCACAATATCTACAAATATCAAAAAAAGTAAAAGGAGGACACCTGGATGGTGCAGTCATTTAAGTGTCTGACTCTTGGTTTGAGCTCAGGTCATGATCTCAGGGTCATGAGATCGAGGTCCACATCGGGCTCCACACTCAGCAGAGTGTGCTTGAGTTTCTCTGTCCCTCTCCCTCTATACCTCCCACTCCCCTCACCATACTAGCTCTATCTCTAAAATAAAAATAAATCCATCAATAGATGAATGGATAAAGAAGATGTGATACATATATTATATATTTTATATATATATGTAATGGAATATTACTCAGCAATCAAAAATGAAATCTTGCCATTTGCAACGATGTGGATAGAACTAGAGGGTATTATGCTAAGCAAAGTAAGTCAGACAGAGAAAGACAATTATCATATGATCTCACTCATATGTGGAATTTAAGAAACAAGGCAGAGGAGCATAGGGAAGAGAGGAAAAACTAAAACAAGACAGAACTAGAGAGGGAGACAAACCATAAGAAACTCTTAATCATAGGAAACAAACTGAGGGTTGCTGGAGGGGAGAGGGGTAGAGGGATGGGGTAACTGGGTGATGAACATTAAAGAGGGCATATGATGTAATGAGCACTGGGTATTATATAAGACTGATGAATCACAGACCTGTACCTCTGAAACCAATAACACACTATATGTTAATTGAATTTAAATGATTAAAAAATCCCCAAAAAACAAAAAATAAATAAATGTTAAAAAAAAAAACAACTCAGGGCTCTAAATACAGAGCTATGACTTTACTTAAAATGTGACTACATTAAAGAGTACCAATTTTTATAGCTATAAGACTCTGGAAAGGCTAGGTTTTATTTGATAAACATAAACAAGACAGATGAGAGTAAAGGTTTGAAAATTAGACATCTCTGCTTTTTAATTTATTAAAACTGTAAAACACATAGGCATAAAAAAGAAGCAAACAACTTTAAGAGAGTGGTTGATAAGAAAAAAGAACTTACAAAAAAACAAAGTCTCCCAAGAAATAAAATCTACTTTTATAAAATTGTAGAGTAATTTTACCTTAATTTTATCAATATAATTAAGTTCTCTGTGATTGAACACTTCATGGGCTCCATTTTGCAAAACAATGTTTTGTCCTTCCTCAGTACCAGCTGTGCCCAAAACCTTTAAGCCATAAGCTCTGGCAATTTGGCATGCTGCTAGTCCAACCTGAAAAACAAAATATAAATGCCTAGTTTTAGATTCTTTGCATCCCTGCAAATATTTATTAAATATATGTAATAAACTTAAGGTTCTTCTAGGTCCTACCCTATCCTTAAGGAATTTTGAGTCTAAATGAAGAAATAAGAACAACAATAGCTAACTTATATTGAGCATTTATAATGTGTCAGGTACCACTCAAAAGACTTTCTATCCATTGCTTTATTTTAGCCTCACAATAAGCCTAGGAGGTAGATACTATTATTGTCCATATTCCATAGATGAGAAAACTGAAGCTTATAAAATATAAGTAACATGCCCAGGTCACAGAGATAGGAACATGGCCAAATCACAGAGCTGCACCAATTCAGTCTGTAGAGCTTGAGCTTTTAACCACGGTATCAAAATGCTTACTATTAGCATCTACTTTGTGCAGAAGGTATGGGGTTTAAAGATATTCAAAACCTGCTCACTGACTTCATACTTTAACAGTACATATGAAATGCTAAATGACAAATGTGACACCATTTAAGTGGAAGAGATAGGTATATGAGCAAATTAATCCATTCATCCATATGATGACTATTTACTGAGTGTTTACTATGTGCTAGGCATGGTACTTCATGTAAGAAACTTATACTCTGAGAAAGGGGGAAAATAATAAATACACAAATAAATGAATAAAGTACATTCAGAAAAGAAAAAGTGCTATGAAAAAAAAAAACCCAGCCTATTGGAGATAGGGAGAGGGACTAGTGAGGTCACCAAGAAAGACCTGAGTGAAGTGAGGGATGAGCCGTGTGAGTATCTGGAAAGCCTGGTGGAGAATGCTGTTGGCAGAATGGTTGTGGCTCACCTGGTGACATGGGAATGAGCTTGGGGCATTCAAAGGACTGAAAGAGGGTCATTAAATGTCTGCCTTCGGCTCAGGTCATGATCCCAGGGTCCTGGAATCGAGCCCCGCATTGGGCTCCCTGCTCAGCAGGAAGCCTGCTTCTCCCTCTCCCACTCCCCCTGCTTGTGTTCCTGCTCTCACTATCTCTCTGTCAAATAAATAAAACCTTTAAAAAAAAGTAAGAAAATAAAGCCATGGATTGCATGAAATCACTAGATCACTAAATAAATGTACTTAGGATAAAGGAGAAATAAAAGCATATAAGGAATATAGCTAAAAACAGTTTTTTAAATTGCAATACTAGGAAATCTATGTTTGGTTACATGCCACATGAATGGTACAGGTAAGTGTCACATACATTTAGAGCAGGGCTTCTCAAACTTAGCACTACTGACATTTGGGGCTGGACAATTCTACGTTGCAGGGGGCTATCCTGTGCTTTGAAGGATGTTTAGCAGCATGTCTGGTATTTATCTACTAGACACCAGAACCCCTCCACCCAGTGATAACCAATAATGTCCCCAGACACTGCCCCAAATGTTCAAGGGGGAGGAGGGATGATGCCAACCCACCCCTCAATGATAACCAATGATTTAGAGGGAGGTAAAATCATTATGGACTGAAAAGAATTAAAATGAAAAATGATGATAGAAACTGATTAAAATTGTAACAGAATCACAGACTCCCAGGTCTGAAATAGACTTTAAAGACTGTATGGCATATGGGAGTGATGAGCCTGAACTCAGTTGGGTTTTGGCAGGGACCTGTTTGATTTAACCAAAACAAACAAACAAATGCCCAGGACTCACAGTCTCCTGAGTCAGAGAGACATTCAATTCCACGAAATACTATGGAGTTAGCACTACTGATTTTTGCTACTTTAAAAAAAAACAAAACAGGCCTTTAATAAAACTACATCTAAACTAAAGGTTTAATGTAAATATATCTCCTTCTGCTCTAAAGAGGCATTTAATAGCTATTCTGAAGGTACTGTTTATGCCATTCTTGTCAACAATTATACCAGGAACAGTACTTCAATAGATTATATACCATTATGTGTCAGTTATTGTTCTTCTATTTACTTTGCTGACACTAAAATAGGGCACTCCCCACCAACGTATCTGGATAACAGCTGTGTTCACAAATTCCACACCATTTTAAATACACAACATAATCCCAGAGGAATTTGAATTAAATGAGGACAGAAAGTACAAAGAGAAGCAAGACAAAACCCAGCACTATTTCCCTTTGGTAGGGCGGGGAGGATCAGAAGCTTTCTCACACCAGGCCACCAGCCTATCCCTGCCAGCCAAGGATTTAACAAACTCAGCCAGCTCAGAGAACAGTGTGGATTTTGCCTTAAAAAAAAAAAAAAAAAATTAAAAAAATCATGGTGAAGTGACTGGGCTTTTTACAAGCGGGTAAAGGGAATAAAAAGAGATTTTCTTTAAATTCTTCTCTGCCCTTCCTACTGAAACCTCTCCCTTTTATACAGTGCACCAGGTTAGCTCTCAGAAAGCCAAAGCAATTTAAATAAATGCAAGTTTGACAGATCCTTTAGTTATTTTGGGTTAAATTTAATTTAATCCAAAAATAGCCTCTTTGGTGAAGCTAAGCAATGGGAATTTTTGACAAAGCATATCTGTCATATTTTCTCAAGCCCCAAAAAGACAATCTTAGTCTTTTTAGTAAATACTCTGATCTGTGAAATCCTTCAGAATTGATCTATTTGAGGTAGACAGGAGGCTAAGTGTGGAACCTTGTGCTTCATCTATTTAAAGAACAGAAACACAATGGGCTGAACGCTCTGTAGTCCCTGGCCACCTTTAGAGGTAAATTCACATTTTTAGGATGCCACTCATTATTCCAGAACAATGTGCCATTTGACAGGCTACTCCTTTCAACTACTCTGCGGAATACACAGTGCTCTGAAAGGGTTAACCAGCTTCCTCAAGGTGAGCCATCTAGCCCCAGGCCCTCTATTTTAAAAAAACGTGAAATCTCATCTCCAAAATTTCTAAAGCCTCTATATGCAGGATAGAGGTCAAGTGGATTTCTTGTTAAATTCCAACCTCAGAGCTCTAACTTTTCCTCTAAGCTCCTCAGAGGCAGATTGACAGCCGGTTTCTTGAAGAAGCTTCTGACGGCCCTGTGTTGGGTTATTTCACTGAAGGGCTTATTTTAAAGTTCTCAGTCCCCTCCCCCCCCATTAGCATTTAAGCCACGGGTTGTGGTGTTAAGGACACAGCCATACACCGTGCATTCCGTGAATGTCCTTAAAGCGCAGCAGGCAAGCAGTGGGAGGGAGATAGAAGGGTCTGAGAATTCACAGAGTGGCTTTCCAGTGCTGTCTGGGGCAACACAGGTAAAGCTTTAAGGAGCCTTAGTTTCCTTAGCTAAGGGAATATGGAATTAATATTAACTTTAAAAAACTGTTTAAAATTCCAAATAAATACTCTTACAACATATGCTACTTGAAGGCAAAAACAAAGCCAGTTCATTTTGGTCTGCACCTGACACAGGTGAAAAAACTAACCCAGACATTTTTAATGGGGTGATCTGCTGAACGTATTAACCAAGAAATGCTAAACTAATGACAAGGAATCACCTTAAGAAGACAGCATTTAAAGAAGCTATACTACAAAAAGGAATATATGTACTGACTACAAGTATTGACCATATTTATTAACTTGGCTTTTAAAAATGACTGAAAAGAAATATAATGTGAAACCCACACACATAAGCTCCTTTAAACATAAACTTAAAAATAAATACTTACTCCTCCGCTAGCCCCATGAACCAGCACACTTTCTCCAGCTTTCACACGGGCACTGCAAAACAAGACAAGGGTTCATCACCTCAAGTCGAAGGTAATGAAGCTCAGGTGTTTGTCATTCTTCTTAAGGAAATTCTACCCTCAGTTCAGCTAACGCGTCCCCAAACAGGAAACTCATTCTGCTCTACAGCCCAAAATATTCTCCAAGTTTCACAGGATCAAATGAGGGTTCTTCAGGGCCATAGACGAAAGAAAACATGAAATTCATTTGTTCGTTCAACAAACATTTAATGGGAACCTATTACGTGCCAGGCACGGTGCTGGATGCTGGTAGCACATCAGGGTGCTACCTTCCTTCTGGGAGGCTACAGTCTTTGGAGGCACGTGAAGTGAAACAGCTGAACCTAGGGGAACTGGAGTTTCTCGTTCATTCCTACAGAAAGTGTCTCAAAACAGGCTTATGATAGCCCAGTCTCGGTTCTGTGACCCAGGGGAATGCCCAAGAAAACGCAGAAGTTAGATGATTTATGAAAACATTTTTCCTTCTCCATGCCTTTGAACATCAGGTCGTGCAGCCTCTAAGCCCACATTTCAGAGAGCAATGCTGAATCAGCAGCGGTACGAGACTAAGAAATATGATCAATCCTGTCACAAAGGTTTCCATGTCACACCAAAAAATGTCTAGATCCTCCGGTAAAATGACATGTTCTACTTCTGGTTCATCTGACTACTTTTCCATTATACGGAAAATAAGGCACATGCAGCAAGACAGACAGGAGATGCTTTATTATTCCAGATGGACAATGCTAATGTCCCAATCCAGCAGCTGTTCTGTGATCCGGATCGGACTCTCAGGGAGGATCTCTTACTTCCTAGAACAATAGGGGTGGCCACACTGTACAGACCGTTATGTTCAATCTGGGAGTAAGAACACAATGACCCAGAGTCATGCTCAAGGCTGCATGCCAACAGCTGACAAATGGCAATTACGAGCAGTAAATGAAACCTCTTCCAATACTCTTGTTTAGAGATGAGGGGACTGAGGGCAGTGAGTTAAATGGAGAGTCTAAATGATTAACTATCACCAAACACTTTGACATTTTAAAAAATAAAATATGAGTGTAAGGGAATAGGATTACTGATGTCATCCTATGGGATATGAAATACTTTTCCCAGTAATGGTTCTTTTAAGAATCTTTCAAACAACCCCTCAAACACTAAGAGCACATTCTCCTAAACCACTGGGCCTGGGGCGGGTGGTGAAAAAGCAAGCTAACCCTCTCGCGGATCCCCCTGCTATGATCCTTCTACCCTTACACAGTTATTGTGATGGTTAATTTTATGTGTCAGCTTGGCTGGGCCATGGGGCCAGAATCTGGTTAAACATTATTCTGGATGTCTCTGTGGAGGGCCTCATCCAATCAGCTGAAGGCCTTAAAAGAACAAAAACTGACTTCTGGAACAAGAAGTAATTCTGCCAGTAGACTGCCTTTGAACTCAAACTGCAACTCTTTCCTGGGTCTCCAGCCTGCCAGTTTACCCTATCAGACTTTAAGCTCACCAAGCCTCCACAAATCAATCTCTCTCTCTCTCTCTCTCGTATATATGTATGTATGTAATACATACATATGTACGTACACATTCTGTTGTTCTGTTCCTCTGGACAACCCTGACTAATACAGTTAGCTCCCCTCGGGGCTCATGGCAGGGGCTCGAGCCTTGGCCTGGCCTTCCATGCTATTGTTCCAGACTTCCTCCCAGTCACTGAAGATTAGTACCTGGCACATTAGTACCTGGCTTTCTCTTCCACGCCAAAGCCAGCCCTAATCTAAAAGATTTCAACATTCTCTGGGAAGAAAACCTTGAATCACAATTCCTGAATTCTCCCCTTTAGCCACTCTCTCCCAAGGCGGAACCTGGTAACCACCCCCAAAATCTCCACTAGAGAAGTATCAGACCCTAATAACCAGTGTTATGACAGTAATCTCCAATCCTAATTCTGTAAGCCCATATTCTCTCAAAATCTTTTCTTCAACTTCCCAGAGATTGCCGTCTCTGGATTGCTCAATTTCTGCCCACTTGTTGCTCCTGGCTCCATTTCCTGCACTAGCCAGCCTGGACCCTGCAGCAGCTTACCCCGACTCCTCTCTCTTCCTCTCCTGTGCTCTCATTTCCTTCATGCTACTCCATTCTGTCACTAACACTCCAGCCCTGGATTAATGTTAAAATCCAACTTCCTTGATAATCTACCCAAATGACGAAGTACTATTTAAAAAAAAAAAATCACGTGACCATGCATTTTGGTGCCACTTCTGTTCTGATTCTCAAAAGATCACTTTGCCTCCCATTTAATTATGAAAAGTGAGGCAATCTCATATGAGTTCCTTCAACACTCTACATCCCTACCCACAAACTTTTCCATAGTTATACCATCTTTACCTATTCTGGGTTTAGCAGATGAGATACCCTTTAATATCTGAGGCCAGTCTCGCCACACGTCCTACCTCCTTCCATACTGCCATCTGCCGCTCCACCCTCTCTTCCAAACCTTCCGTCGCTCCCGCTGCTAGATCTTTCCTCAGCTATAAACATATTCAGCTCCCATTCAACCTGTTGTCCCCACAAACTCCCGAGTACTCTTCTACTTCCTCCTCCCTAGCTCCATTCGAGGAACCCAATTCCACCTCCTTCCTCAGCCCACTCAATCAAGCTTCTGTCCCGCCGCTCTACTGGGAAAGTGACCTGGACTCCAGTCACCAGTCACCTCCTAATTGCTAATCCTAACTGTTCTTTTTTTTTTTTTTCCAAACACACCTCACTGCTGCATTTGACAGCTAGCTTCCCTTCTCAGTAGCAACATCAACCACTGCCCCTAACACCACCAACACCAACAGAGTACTTACTCTATGCCAAGGTCTGCACTGAGCTTCACAAGGTATGACTTCACTGAATTCTCACCACACCTCTAGGAAGGAGGAGCTATTAGTATTCACATTTTTCAAACCACTAAACTACAGCCGAGACAGGGAAGTAACTGGACCATGGTCATATGGCTGGTAGTAGGAGAAGACAGTCCTGTAACCCAAGTCTTTCTGTCTTCAAGGACCATGAACTTAGGTGTTTAACAGACACCATGACCTCTAGACACCCTTGGCCTTGGCAAACGCTCCCTTTGGTCTCTTAGGACTCTGCCCCCTACCTCTGACTACAATCCTCCATGCTGATTTTCTCTAACTTTCTATTCTCACTCCACTGTTCTTCATTCCCTGAAGGCTTTCAGTCACTTTCATCTTGTCAACTCCCACCCACAGGATGATAACCCCATGTTGACATCTTTACCCTTCAGGCTTCAGATTCTTTCACACAACAGGTTGCTGGTCTTTTCCAACATGATGCCTATCTTGGTTTCAACTCCAAAACTGGACCAAGCTTCCCTTTGAAACGTTTTCCTTCTTTTCTTCGTCAGAGTTAAACATTTACCAACCTCAAGAGCTAGAAGTATCCGTTAAGTTCATCTTCTCTCTCATTCTCTACATGCAAACAGTCACCAAACACACCTGATTTTACCCTCTAATAGTTGTCCTTTCCCTTCCACCTTTTCTACCATGGCTCTTGCTCTGGCCCTTAGGTATTTTACCTAAAGGATACTCGTATAAGACCCACCCATCTCTTTCTCCACTCCCGTCATCAAATCCATCCTTCACATACTGATAGGCGATCTTAATAAAACACTCATATAACAGTATCACTCTCCCGAATAAAACATTTCATGACCCCCAATCCCTTACGGAACAGTGTGCGAGCTCTACCATCTTGCTTTTTACAATCTGAAACCTACCTATTTCATGTGACAGCTAATATTTATTAAAAGATTACTATATTCCAACCTAATTCCATGCCATTCTTTGCCTTCAAACCTTCCATCCAACAAAACCAAATTGCTACAGCTCTCCTTAGATATCATGATTCTCCCCCACAACACCAGGCTATTCCCATTGTCGAGTTTCCTCTCGCCTCCCAGCTATCCTTCCCCAAGACAACTCCCTGATTAAAGTACATATTTTCAGAGGGGCGCCTGGCTGGCTCAGTTGGTGGAGCATGTGACTCTTGATCTTGGGGTTGTGAGTTCAAGCCCCATGTTGGCTATAGAGATTACTTAAAAATCAAATCTTTAAAAAAAAATCATATATATATATATATACACACACACACACACACACACACACACACACACACACACACACACACATTGTCAGATCCCAGCCATGGAAACTGACCAGTGGGTCTAGGGTAGGGCCCTACATGGTATTTTTAAATTGCAGCAATTAGTTTCTAGGGCTGGATAACAAGATTTTTTGAACCATGACTTTAAAATAATCCAAGCCTTACATCTTGGCAGGAAGCCCTATCTCATCACCACTGTTACATCCCTTATGATCCCATAAATCCCTATGCACATCTACACCACTGTACTTTCCACATTATACATCAATATTATAACCCTTATGTCTGTGTCTCTTACCAGACTGTCAGCATCTTAAAGACAAAGACAGCATTTTGCTCTTCTTTGTATCCCCAGTGATTAGAATAATCTCCCAAATTAGCACAGCTTCCACTCCATAAATGCTTAATGGTAACTAAATAGTAACCGGATAGGAGAGATATGGATGCATGATAGGAAGGCAGGCGATACCGGCTGTATGACTGACCGTGTGTGTCATTACCTGTGGAGCAGAGCTCGATAAGCAGTAAAATAGGGAATACCGATGGCAGCTCCTTGCTCAAAGTCCAGTTTTTCTGGCAGTGTGTAAACACTGTCATCTGCTGCGAGAGCATACTCGGCGTAGCCCCCAGAGATGGTGCTGGTAGTGAAAACTCTGTCACCTTTCTAGGGAAAGCAATAAATTGATAAATGCGCCAGGGATTAAAAATGTCAAATGGGTATAATCCTTTATAATGCAACTTGTATAACAACAAGTATTTATGTATTGTTTTCTACATCTTACAGTCTCATAAAACTATCTTCAGCATATTAAACATTTTTAAAGGTTTTATTAATAGAAACCAAGAAGAAGAAAACTTAAGGAAAATAGGAAAAAAAAAAAAGGGGAAAGAGAACCTCCAGAATGGTATAATGAGAAAACAACTAACCTTTATTGCCTTTATCGAGAGAGCTTACTGTGCAAGACACTGTATTAGGAGTCTAATGAGTATTGTCTAATTTGATCTTCTCAAGAACCTATGAGGTAAGCACTTTTCTTATCACCACTTTAGATTAATTCCACTATACAAATGAGGAAGTTGAGGGACAAAGAAGTTCAATAATTTGCTCAGATTAAGCAGTTAGTAAATGACAGTTAATACAACACCAAGAGCCGGAAACTATGCCTGGATCCTGACAGCAAGAAGAGCTGGGACAGGCTTCTTCACTTGTTACAGCATCAGAAACACAGTAAACTCTCAGTAAACTCTGCTGGGTCCTTGCTATTGAAAAGCAGAGGCATAACTGAGGGTGAGGTAAGGCACGATGCAAGACTTAGCGCCTGCCCAGTGTGACCTGCATGCTAGAGAAATCAGACTGTCTACTACAGACACCTGCCCGAACTCTTCTTTCTTGAAAAAAATGTAAATATTCCTTGGAATAAGCAAAATATTAAGGCAATAACCTTCAGGATACTTAAATTGCCCCCCCCAAAAAGATCTAAAAAAGTAATAGCACTATGTGGTGGGACAGAAACAAAAAAGATTCAAAAGGCATCCACCCAGCAGTCAGACTCATCACTGCTTAACAGTGCCACTTGCAAATGGGCAGCTATGAATGTGTTAAGATTAATCCTGCTTTAATAGCTTAAAAAGGTGTTGCACAGATTGCAATATAATTCAAACACATTCTAAGAATTCATTATGGAAAGCAGGACTTTGAGTTCTGTGATGGATATTAATAACAAAACAACTTCCCCCATCTAAAGCATCCTAAACCCTGGGAAGAGAGAAAAGGAAAGGACAGGAGTAACTACAATGGAAGAAAACATGATGAACCATCAAAGATAAGTAACCAGGAAAAGAAAGGAATTATTTCTAAGTTGAAGGAATCAAAAATAGCTTCACTGAGAAGCCAATATTTAAGGTAGGTCTTGAGGAATTGGACAAGATTTTGGAAACTAGAACTGACAAGAGTCATTATGAGTGAAGAGAACAAAGTAAACAAAGGAACAGTGGCAGGAATAAATGCTGAGGAACTGCTAGCATTTGTGCCCAATGAGTAAGTAGTCTTATATATGGAAGGTAATAGTTTCAGAGATAAAATGAAAAGGAACTAAAGCTGGAGGGTAAAAGCCCCCGCACCTCTGTTTGTAAGTTTCAGTTTCATTCTGCCAAGCAGAAGAACCAACACGAGCGAAGACAGAGAAGGAAGAGTGTGGGGTATGCACCTTAGTGGACAGCACAGGTCCACAGCTTGGTGGAAAGTTCTAAGTAAAGATGTCACGTGTGATCCTGGAAACCGTGGGGTCATGATGAAGGCACAGAATTCCAGAGTGTAAAGAAGACTGAGAACACTGGGCAACACTGAAATTGGAGGAGCATCCCGAGAAAAAGCAGCTTGAAAAACAATGCCTAGGAGGAAGTGGGGCCGAGACGAGAGAAAATGATGTCATAGAAGCTGAAGAAAAAAAAAAATTTTTTTTAAGAAAAAGCGGCTGAAGAGTGTCAAATGTCACCAAGAAGTCAAGAGAGATAATGACATAAAAGGGCCCATTAACTCCAGCAATCGAGAGGCCATTAGTGACATTAGCAAGAATGTTTCAGTGGAGCTATGAGGGCAGAAGCCAGACAGCCACAGGCTGAGGAGAGCAACGCTGTAGGGATCGGACAGTCTTCCTGCGCAGAGGCCATGTTAACCTTCTCTGTCTCAGTCCGATTTTGGTAAATGTGCTGCCAAAGTGGAGCAGGTCAAGGAATTATGAGGAAAGATGCTAGAACATGAATACACTATCCATGTTTTAGATTCCTTTTGGCATATAAATAACAAAAGCCCTGATCGTAACATTTTTATTGACTCAGTCACCTTGATCTGAGGCAAAGCTCTAAAAATGTATAGTTGACCTGGCATTTTTTTCATCTTTTACTTATTATTCAAAAGAATTGGCCTTCCCTTTATCTTATGAAACCAAATTTATAAAAAGAATTAGACATTATGTTGGCTTGTGTATTACTGAGAGTTAGGAAACAGTATAATTTCCTTGCCTATTTTCTGCCCTTACATATTTCTGCTACATCAAAAGGATCACAGTTGAATTCTGTGAGGATGTGAAGATACAGAATTTACCCAGCACTTGTCCCCAACAATGGAAACAAGGAAGACCTCCAGATAAAAGGCAATCTCTTTTGTGAATAGAGGAGTCCCCCAAGTGGCAGAAATTGTGTAATGGGGCCTTTCATTTTTTTGAAGTTTTTATTTAAATTCCAATTCATTAACAGGCAGTGTAATATTAGTTTCAGGTGTACAATCTAGTGATTCAACACTTCCATAACAACACCCAGTGCTCATCACAGCAAGTGCACTCCTTAATCTGTGACGGGGCCTTTTAAAGACTTAAATAACAACACATTTTAAAGCCATGTTAAAATGTTTTAAGAAAAAATATTAAGCCAAAATGGAAATAATTGAAAATGTAATACCTTGAAAGTGGATACATTATCTCCAACGGCTTCTATTACACCAGCCACATCTGAACCAGGAGTATAGGGTAAGAGTGGTTTTCTGCTGTAAGTACCAGAACGAATATATGTTTCCACTGGGTTTACACCACATGCGTGGACTTTGATCAGAACCTGCAATGACAATGTACTTTTGTTCACACGGAACATTTAGGCATTCATTCAGCATTATGCTAGGACTCCACTGATTATGGGAATTATAAAAATGGAGGGGAAAACCTCACCTTCAATTGACTCACATTACAGTTTTGCAAACCAACGTATACATAAAAAAGATAAGACAGAAAGGCTTATTATATGCTATATTAAAAACATTTTGGGACAATAGTAGTGGAAGTACTTGAGAGGATGTGTGGCACAAACCTCTATGTGCTCATCAAATCTAATTCCTCCTCCTCCTGGGTACATAGGAAGAATATTATTTCTTGGTGCCTTATGATTGAGTTTTAGCCAATAGAATGTGAACAAAAGTGATCAGAGTCACTGTCAGGGCCCATAAAGATGTTCTAGGCAATCCACACTGTGCCTCCACCCTTTTAAAGAAGTGACCCCAGAAGACAGAGGTGTTGAAGGTGCAGAGCCACATGATGGAAGGCTAGGTCCGTAAATCACTCTTTGAGAATTACCCACCAATGTTTTAGAATTCTGGAATTTAGTGAATGAGAAATAATTTTCTATTGTTGAACCACTGAGATTTTGAGGTTACATCTACCACAGAAGCTAATTTTACCTTACTTAATATATAATGATTACTTTTGCTGTGGGAGTTAAGAGAAGGCCTTACAAAGAAAGTGGTATTTGAGCTAGACCCTAAAAGAAGAGTAGATATTCTTTCAGAATGGGAGAAAAGGATATCTCAGGTAGAAGGAATAGTATGAGAAGGAATAAAAGGGCCTCTTGGGGAAACCAGATAGTGCTGCTTTTTACAGCACAGTCTATTGAAAAGGAGCAGTAAGAAATGAATCTCTAAAGTTAGGTTATGGCCAAATTGTAAAAACTCTCAGGAGGCTCAAGGTTCATTAAGGAAATGAGACTTGGGAGTCATGGAAGGTGCGGTAATAAAAATACATAATTTTTAATGAGAAAGTATATCGTTAAAGTCACCGGAAATGATTAAATTCTTCATTTAAATTCTCTTAAATCACATATAGAAGGGCATGTATGCAGAAGAAAACCATTTTCCTACTGTGCACAAAATAGAAATCATGAAAGTTTGTAATAGAATAACTTGTTCAAAACTACTTATGACTCCGTGCAGAAAAATTCAATTATTGCCCTGCACAGATGATCCTCAACCTCAAAAATGTTCTTATAGCAAGATATTTTTCCTTTTTATAGATCTACCTCACTGTTATAACTATGCTCTCTTTGTCAGAGCTCACATATATCATCAGTATAAACTTTGTCCTAATTCAGTGTCTCTACGAATTATTGTGAGTCTGCTTCTTTTGAACATTAACCTAATGTGCTGGAGACTCACACTCAGTGTAATTATTGCCTGTTTTTATGTAATTATTTCCACCTGATGGTCTTTTGGAATTGGTACTGCAATATCCGACTGGAGTTTCAGCACTTCTGGTCCACCAAATTCAAAAACTCGAATCGCTCTCATCAACTTCTGTCCAGTCGCCATGGTGATCTAGACACAAAGAAAAAAAAATAATGTACTGTCATATGGTATCTAGGCTATATCACTATGTTTTTTCCCCTGGAGGAGGCAGATCAAACAATTTTTCAAACAACAATTTAAATCATGAGCTTACACAGATCTCATTTCATGTTTAAGGGCCTTTCATCTTACAAATTCTTCAGCTACAAA
Source organism: Zalophus californianus (assembly GCF_009762305.2). Classification (NCBI taxonomy): domain Eukaryota; kingdom Metazoa; phylum Chordata; class Mammalia; order Carnivora; family Otariidae; genus Zalophus; species Zalophus californianus. The sequence goes on from NC_045598.1 coordinate 61,993,069, forward strand.
GCAAAATACTTGATATTACTTCCTGTAGGGATTCAGTGCCTTCCACAAGGGAATCAAACATGCAAACAAAAACATCTGGCTAGACATAGCATGACACAGTATCTTAGGTTTCTTTTTGTGCAAGTTTGTGCTGCCACATCTTAGAAATTTGTTAAGTTTTATTAACATTAGAGAAATAGACCTTCTGTTAGATTATGAAATATTTCAAATATAGAGAGAAACATAAAGAATATAATGAACACATTTACCTGCCACCCTGCTTTAACAAATCTTAACATTTTAAAAACCTAGAACATTATAGATATAACTGAAGCCTTCTGTACCCATCTCCAATCCCATTTCTGGCCCACCCTTTTAAGAGGTAATTATTACCATAAACTCAGTGCTCATGATTCCCAGGCATGATGTCATATCACTACTTCATTCAACAATATGTGCCATTGTGTTGCATGTTCTCAAACTTTATTTAGATTGGATCATACTGTACTTAATTCTGCAACTTGCTTTTTCTTCTCAACATTAAGTTTTTGAGATTTATCAATGGTGAAACACTTAGCTTTATGAAGCTCATTCATTTTAACAAAGGACGAAAACATTAAAAACTAAAAACAATGCTTTGTATGTAATCTTTTATAAATTACAAGGGTCATTTACAGTTAACCTTTCTGTCCTACCACTGTTATTTTTTTTTCTACCACTGCTATCATTGAAATGAAAACTCAAGAGTTAAACTCTTAGAAAAGGTCTAAAGAATATTTGAATATAAAAATAGCTAATTATGGAAATCTTCCATACCTATAGCGATGTAATGAAAGGGTTTTGACTGTATCTCCATAATTTTCCTTGCGGGTTATCACAATTTCTTGAAATTAACCACGTCAAATAGTTAGACTCTGCCACCACCCAGAACATCCTTGCTAATGTCTGGAATAATTATATTCATCAACAATGAGTAGGTGAAAGATCAAAAAGTTGTAGAAACTAGGGACTTGAGATGAAAGAATTCACACTTTTACTATATTGAAGCTCAACACAGGGCTACTCAGAAGAGAACACATGCTAACTATAAAATGTCCCTCCAACTATAGGGGGTAATTGAAAGCATTTTGATAGTATTATTAGTAGAAAGTTCTTGATACAATTAATCCAAAGTTGTATTATTTTAAAACCCTTTATTTTAAGTGATGCCATGTAGTACCTAGCACAGAGGAGAAAGTAAATTGTCCATTGCTAGAAGGTTGTTGAGCAATGACATGTCCTGAAGGGCAGACCTCAAATACAAGGGGGCAGAAGCAGGCAGAAGACATAAACCTAAGGTCACTGCAGAGGAGCTGGGCAGTCCCTGAGGGTGACACCTGTGTGGTGTGAGGACTGGGAAAAGGCAGCTCACCCCCTACCTGCCAACAGTCTCACTGCTGAATTTTGATCTAGCTCTTCACTCAAGCTGGGTATTTCTTAGACAAGAAAGTGAAAATATAAAGACAGTAAAAGAGAAACGACAACACCACCACCACCACCAAGGTTGCCCAGCTCAGAGTTTTTCATTCTGGAAATAAGAACACAGCTTTCTTTTCCCTTTTTGTTGCCAGCACGGTGTTATGGAAAGAGTACGGTTATGGAATCTGACAACTTTCAGTATGAATTCCGGCTCTATCATTTACTAGCCAAATGGCCGTGGGCAAGGCAGTCAACTTTGTTGAGCTTCTTCATCTGAAAACTGGGCTCCCACTCAGGGTTACTGTGCTAGAGACAGCAAGCATCAGGCATTGAACCTGGCAAGTGTTCACTCCTATATATATAGTAGATATGATTCCTTTCCCATCTCTTTTCTCCTTTTCAATTTCTTATTCATTAAAATACTCCTGATTCTATAATTCCATAATCACTTTTGATTTTACATAACAATATTTACAGGACTCAGATTATAAAAACAAGACCTTGGCCTCAAAGGATTCAGTCTGGAGAATCATTTAAACAAAACATTAATATCAAAATACTGGTTGTTATTCATTCAACATGTATACTTGGAACATTAACTGTAAGCGAGGCCCTGTGCTAACCCCATAGAACACAAAGGGCAAAAAGAAAATGCCCCAGCCCCTCTCTTAGCTCCAGTTCACTCTGTGCTCTCATTCTTTCACACAGCTACACACACCACATAAGATCTGCAGCTCCTTTTCCACTTTCTACCTACTTCCTACCTATTTATTTCTTTCAAGCACTTGCATCTACCTTTTCACCAACAGACATCATTATCCTCAAAGAACTGTAGCAGTAATAAAAGCAAAATTATCCCGAAATAGGATCTGGCAAAATTATCTAACACATACATTTCCCCCCTACATTTTGATATCTGCTAAGTCGGGAGAAAAGAACAAAGGAAGGAGGATTCTCATCCTTAATACTGGATTTAGAAGACCCTGCTGCCTTGCCTAGTACTACCATCTTATCCTACCGAGCGTGTAAGGAGACCAGGCATAACCTTGACAGCGCTGTCTTCTACTTTGCTTCTGTCCATCTTATTTCCCACTGAGCCTTTGCCACTATGATCGATCAGGCTTCAATCTGTACAAACTGCCTTTGAAAACCCCCTCAACTACCCATAGGATCATCAACTGCTTCACAATACATAACACATAAGGTGATATGTCAAAAGGAATAATAAAAAGAATAAAATAACACACAAATTGTAATTATAATTCTTAAACCCCTAATACCTGATTTCTTCTAAAAAGCACATCTTTTATGTCCATTAGTATAATTATTTTTCACAAGAGGTAGAAAAGCAACCATTTAATTATATGCAGAAATGGAAATAAAATCACCATCCATGTTATGGATGAGAAAACATCCCAAGAGGGTAAGAGACTCACCAGGGTCACACAGAAGCAGAGCTAGAATCCAAGTCCTCTACCTTAAATGTTGATTGGTGATGTACCCTTACTGTACAATCCTTTTCATCTTACCCTTTGAAATGTTGGCATAGAAGATCCTTTAACTTCTTAAAAATATACTTTATGACGATGAGTGAGACAGGCTCAGCTAGAAATCTGAAATTCAACTAACTTGCAGGTAGGATTACATATTTTATGATTAAGGCATCTGCTCAGAGTGTGAAATTTTCCAAATGTCTGTCAGTTAGGAGGATCCAGTAGTGACACAGAGGACAAGATTCTATTAGGAAAACTAATAATTTCCTTATCTGTAAAATGGGGCCAGTACTCCCTAGCATAGGATCCTTGTGAAGATTAACTGCAACAGTGCGGGGTGTGAGTGCTTCACAGCATGCCCAGCATGCAATATGCTCTATTATTCAGACTAAATCATTTGCGTGTCAGCAGGCCTGCCACCTTGCTAGTGTTTTTAAATAGATTTTTCAATTTATCAAGTATAAGCTTTAAATTAGAGGACCTGGTTTAATTTTTGGTTGTACTTTTGACCTATAAAAAGTTGCCAAGAATACTTTGGAAATCTAGGAAATACAGAATTCTAAAATTCCTCCTCAAACAGTGATCTTCTCTATGCTCTGTTTCAATCCGTTTGGTTTAAATAAAAACTGAAGGGACAGGGAAAATGTTAGAACTATATTTTAATATAGAATGAAGAAATCAAGTCACAAAGGCAGAGCAAGGGCACTTATGAGAGAAGGGCATAAGTAAAATTAAGTAAGAATTTCTAGCAAGACATAAAAAAAATAAGAACTTGTAAAGAGAATCATCATTACGAAATGTGCCGCTGTCGATCAAGAATGACTCATGTAAGCCTTTTTTTTTTTAGCCTTAAGCCAGAAATGTAAAAAAAAAACAAACAATTAAAAGTAGCCTAAGAAAAGTCTCTTCTTGGCTGGGTGACCTTGTCAGGTTACTTCCCTGGTCTGGATCTCAGTGCCCACTTCTGATAAGAGGGGGTGGTGGAGGAGGAGTTGAACAGATAATTCTAAACTCCTCCAGGTTCTTGGATGTAAAGATTGGATGGAACTAGGCCGGCAGCTCTTCCGTGCTCGGGAAGGGCTCAGTGGGATTTGCTAATGCTGACCAGACTTACATGGAGCGTGCCAGTGGCTTCAGTGGGAATCGCACAACTTTTCCACTACCAGTCCAAACGTGAGCCTTTAAATAGTTCAATCATGAACGCATTCTCTGGTCACTGTGATAAGCCTCATCTGGGAACTAAGTGAGCATTTAACGATGTGTTTACGCGGTGTTTTATAATTTTCTTTTCCTTTGAAAATTATTCTAGGTGGGGGTCACAGGAGTGGGTGGGTGGGGGTGTCAAAGAAACTAGGCATTTCTCTCCCAAAGGAAGACAGCACCTCTGATGGCAGAGGCGACTTAAGACCGGGCGGGTGGAGCTCCAGAGCCCCCGCAGTCGTGGCAACCGCAGAGGAGAAGCCTGTTCCCCCCCGCGGGGCTGTGCGCAGGGCCCGCGGCCGACACCGGCTGCAGCAGGAACGCCCAAGCCCGGGCCTGGCGGCGGGAGCGGAGCCCGCGGAGCCCGCGGCGGCCTGCCCGGTGCAGCCGAAACGCAGATCTCACTGGAGACCAGGGCTGGGAGCTCGCGGCCAGCAAGTGAAAGTCCCTGCGTGATTTACGGATGACGAATAAGTAACCCCTAGAGGGAAAGGTCTTCGGCCACGAGCTCCTTTTTCACATTCTTCAGGACAGAACGCGGGACAAGAGCGCGACCCCAATCAAACGCACTCCTTTGTGGACCAGCGGCGGGGAGATCCGCTGCCTGAACAACTACAGGGAACTTTTTTTAAAAACCACTTACCCGGTTCTAGAGTGGGGAGGCAAAACCTGCGAGGGCTCACTCAGACTCCACAGAAAAGGGGATGGAGCTGGGCGTCTTCTACACTTGCTGGCTCCGCCTCCCCCGCGCGTCTCTCCCCGCCCTCAGGGGAGGGCACGACAAGCTCCCGAACTCGGGACGAGGAGGAAGTTTGGGCCTTTCCGGCCACCACCCGCTCCAAAATGGCTTCCCCCAGGGAGAGGCGTGGGCTAACGTCAAAGTATAGACTCTAAATCCTTCCTCTCATGGATCATACCGCAGAGTTCAGGAGATGGAAGGCGCAGTGTCTGAGCAAAGCTGACCTCAGCCGGAAGGGCAGTGTGGACGAGGATGTGGTAGAACTTGTGCAGCTCCTGAATGGGCGAGAACCGTACTTCACCACCAGTTCCTGCGCTGGGCGCATCATCCTCCTAGACGGGGTGAGGCCCTATTTGTTTCAGTGCCAGCCCTGTGGTGTGCAACACCGAGAGCCCTGTGCCCACCCAGTGCAACACCCCAATCCAGCTTGTGTTTGTCCTTCTGATGGGTGGTTTCTGCTTTATGAAACTTAAATGTTGAATTAGACCAGTGCTTCTAAAACTTTAATGTGTCTATAAAAGAGCGTCACCAGGTGCTCTTTTATAATACAGATTCTGATTCAGTAATTCTGGGATGGAGCTGATGATACTATGTATTTCTAACAAGCCCCCAAGTGATGGCGAAACTGCTGGCCTGAGAATGCTCTTGAGTTGCAAGGATTAGAGAATATGATTCTGAATACTGGGGGAATTTAAAGACTCCCAGCAGGGCAAGGCGGCTTTTCTCCTCAGCCGCCTTTACCAAATCAACTACTTGACGGAACGTCTCCAGGGTTAAGGCGTTTACTGCCTCCTGGTGGCCCACTCCGTTATTACAGCTCTGGTAATTTTTACATTACGCTGAATATGGGTTAGTCTGAGATAGTGGTCAAGCCCTCAGGCTTTGGAGTAATACTGCTTAGATTCTAAGCTAATTATGGGACCTACTGGCTATATGATTTTAGGAAGGTTATCTAAGCTCAGCCCCTCCCTGTTCTATGAACTGAGGATAATGGAGTATCGGCTTCATAGGGATTTTGCATAGTAGAAATGGGATAATTTGAAACATTTAGCACATGCCTGGCCCATATTAAGTGTGCCATAAAAGTTAGCTGCATGTCAATTTTAACATTAGGATTGAATTCAGAGCATGAAAGACAGCACACTCATAAGCTCATTTTTTAGATCCCTCATTGACTGATAATTTGCTGGTCCCCCAGGTTAGCAGGGCCTGTATATTTTTATATTGCCACCATTGCCTCCTGAGCAGTGGCACTCTAGCTGGACTTACTCTCTCCTACTGCCCTATTTTATCTGGATTTCTGCAGCGTTTTCCTAACAGGTCACTGATCTACCATTCTCTCTACTCCAAACCATGTAACATACAGTTAACAGATTCACCTTCCTAAAGACAACTCTGTGCATGTCACTCATCTATGCCGAAATCTTTTATTACACATTTTTCCAACATCAGAAAATCCAAACCCCTATTCTAGTATACCTTCCGACCCCTCTGCTACTCTGATATTTTCTGCTACTTCTCTTCATGTTTATCTCTTTACTAAAACTGAACTATTTTTCTTTAATAGCTTTTTTAAAAAAAATTTATTTATTTATTTGAGAGGGAGAGAATGAGAGAGAGAGAGCACGAGAGGGAAGAGGGTCAGAGGGAGAAGCAGACTCTCTGCTGAGCAGGGAGCCCGATGCGGGACTCTATCCCGGGACTCCAGGATCATGACCTGAGCCGAAGGCAGTCGCTTAACCAACTGAGCCACCCAGGCGCCCTATTCTCTTTTTCATCTTATATTTACCTGCCTTTGCCTTTGTTTATATTTATTATTCCTGAAATGTTTCCCCCCATCTCTGTATATTTGAGATGTGACTCCCAAAACTCCCCTCTCCCATCTGAACACAAGCATACACACCCACTTGTAAGTAATGACTGCTTCTTCTGAACTGCCTCAGGACTTTTTCAGAACCTCTTTTCATTTTATGTGTATTATTTATTTTCATTTAGTCTTATTTCGGGAAGGATTTGCATCAACTTACAGAAAAGTAATACAAGAAGAAAAATTAAAAGTGGGAAAATCTGGATGAAGGGAATATAGATAAGATGAAGCTAGAGATGGCATTAGTTCCTAAGTATGCCCCTAGATTCTGTAAATTTGCTAGAGGTGAGTCACACATTTCGTTCTAACATTTAGAGCAGGCAACATAAGATCAGATAAATGTCACTGAGGTCATTCAGTGAAAACAAACCAGTTATTTAGGACAGGCACAGCTCTTCCTCTTTCCAAAGCTAGACAGCCAAGTCTCCTGTGAATTCATTGTAAAAATAGTTACTTTGTAGAAGTATAGTGATTTAGACTTAAGTATGGTTTCCTGCATCTTCTTTCCAGCCTCCTTGAGGGTAGAATCTGTTTATATCCAAAGAATCTAAAAGAACTTTACAAATAAACATTTTTTAAGTTAATTAAAAAAAAAAAAAAACTGATGTTAAGGTATTGGCTTCTTGAAGCTTTGACCTTGCAGTCCTAGCTCTGCCCTTTGGGTCTGTATATATAGTCTAATCCCGATGTTATAAATGTATGCCTTTAGAAACTAGAGACATAAGGGTGTGAACAGCCCACCTGTCAGTAAAAAGTAATAGGTCCTGTGTGGGATTGGGACAGTGCTTTTTTACAAAGGAAATTCCAAGTTCTTTTGTTTGCTTTTTTAATGTTGTGCAAGCCAAGGGGCACCTGGGAGGCTCAGTAGGTTGAGCATCCGACTCTTGATTTCAGCTTAGGTCATGATCTCAGGGTTGTGAAGCCTGCTTAAGATTCTCTCTCTCCCTCTCCTTCTGCCCCTTCAACCCCCCGAATCATGCTCTCTCTCCTCTCTCTCCCTCAAAAAAAAAAAAAAAAAAAAAAAATTACAAGCCAAATAAAACAACTAGAGTATAACTCAGGGCTGCTAACGTACAACGCCTTACAATAATCCCTTTTCTCCTGACAAAATTGTGATCATATTTCGGAAAATATTTTTATACCTTAATAAACAATTTATTTTCTTTATATTTCAACTAATTTGGTTTCATTTTTGTTTTGGGTTAACTTTACCCAAAACCTAGTGAATTATTCTCAGTAATACTTAAAATAACCACTTGGAATTATTAATCTTAAGAAAGCTTACAATTATTCTATGCATTGTACTTATTATTTGTGTAAATATTATATGATTAAATTATGTTTATTTTTTAATTTTAGGATATAAATGGTTTTGAGGTTCAAAAGCAAAACCGTTGCTGGCTACTGGTTACACACAAACCTTGTGTAAAGGATGATGTGGTAAGTTTTTATATATAAACTTAGAAATAAACTTTTAATTCAGAATCATATTAAATACATATGAAAAAAATAGAACATTCAAGGTGGATTAATGTGCTTAATTATAAGGACTGAAGATTAAAAAACCTGAGGAGATTCATTATAGTGGCTTTTTTGATTTGGGAAATAAAAGTATAAATATGTATATAAGCATTATTTATTGCTCAACAAAACACATCCTCTTCAACATAGAGAGTTCATGGGTATTGGACACATAGTAGATTGAAAATTTGAATTTCGGGGCGCCTGGGTGGCTCAGTTGGTTAAGCGACTGCCTTCGGCTCAGGTCATGATCCTGGAGTCCCGGGATCGAGTCCCGGGATCGAGTCCCGCATCGGGGTTCCTGCTCAGCAGGGAGTCTGCTTCTCCCTCTGACCCTCTTCCCTCTAGTGCTTTCTATCTCTCATTCTCTCTCTCTCTCTCTCTCAAATAAATAAATAAAATCTTAAAAAAAAAAAAAGAAAATTTGAATTTCAGTTCTACCATTTGATAACTCTGTAACCTGGAATAAATTATACAAGGAGAAGGGAGCTTGGAGAAAGGTACTATCTATATATTACCAACATACTGACATAAATAAGTTATACATTATTTATCTGGATTGCTTCTTATAAGTCTTCCCATCTGTCCTGGGTTATTTAGTTTCAGAAATTAAAAATGTTTAGAAGAGTTCATATAAGTTTGTATTAGTCAGGCACTTTACATTACCTTTCAGGTGCTCAAATGTTGTCTTAGGATGCTCACTCATTCTTCATCTCTTTCTTTGGGTACTGGTTCTTTCTGCATATTGGCCCTTATTCTCTTCTGCTCCAGACAGTCTTTGTAGTAGGAAAAATAGCTGCCAACAGCCCCATTAGAAAAGGACTTCTTCTTGCTAATATCCAGGTATTATTCCCAGAGGAGTCTGAGTCATCCTGCTTGGGTTAGATGTTCTCCCCTTGAGATCAGTTATTTTTGCCAGTAGAATGGAATACTATCCTCGATCAGACCTAGGCACTTGGCATCTCTGAGATTATTATAGCAGGAGTCATGAGTGATAGGGTCATGATTGACAGTCCCATCAGAATCAAATGGTGTGAAAAAGGGAGGATATAGCCCAAGGACACTAGGTGGACAGAAATAACAACCACCTTGTATAAATTCTAGCTCAGACATATATGCGTCTCAAACGTCAATTTAATAACAAAGCATTTAAACAGGACTTTCCTTTTTTTAAGATGTTTTATTTATTTATTTTTGCGAGAGAGAGTGAACGAGCATGTGCACAAGTGGCAGGGAGGGGCAGAGAAGAAGCTGACTCCCTGCTGAGCAGGGAGCCCCATGTGGGGCTGGATCCCAGGACCCCAGGATCATGAACCGAAGGCAGATGCTTAACTGAGCCACCCAGGCTCCCTAAACAGAACTTTCATATCATATTCCTTTTTTTTTTTTTTTTAAAGTAGGCTCTATACCCAACATGGGGCTTGAACTCATGACCTCAGAATCGAGAGTCACATGCTCTACGGACTGATCCAGCCAGACACCCGCATACCGTATTCCTTAGTGAAAATCTGTTACAGAGTTAAATAGAGTAGTAGTTTACTTTCCCAGGTATGGCTGGAAAGAATGACACAGAGGTTTATGGGAGAATTAGAGATCAGGTCTTTTAAAAGAATAAGCAGATTAATCAGTGTTTGGAGGAAGAGGACCAAGAAAGCAGAGTGAAAAGTTATTGCAGAAAAAGGATGCTGGATGATTCTGAATGTTTCTGGGAAAAACTGAAGTTGCATATAGTAAAGGGTCAGCATAGAAAAGGATCATATATTGGTGTCTGATGCTAACATTTCTCATTTATTTAGATGGCAGCTCTGAAGAAAGCAAATGGTGATGCCATTTTGAAATTTGAACCACTCGTTCTTCATGTGCAGTGTCGACAGTTGCAGGATGCACAGATTCTGGTAACATTTTATGATTATACTTGAATTTATAGGTATGTGGGTAGATTTAATTCTAAGCTTTAAATCTACCAAAAAAATAATATGATTTTAGTTTAATTAACGAGTTTTTAAATTTAATTATAGATTTGGGGCTATATGTGTTTCTGCAATTTTTAGAGCTAATCAGATTATTTGATTAGCCAGATTATCAGAATTTAACCAATTTATTTTTTTTACAGCATTCAGTGGCAATAGATTCTGGTTTCAGGAACTCCGGCATAACCGTGGGAAAGAGAGGAAAGACTATGTTGGTAAGATAACTTTTGGCAAAAAGCAATTCTTTGGGCATGAAGTGATTCAGATTATTGAAGAACCTCATTAGACTCCTGTCTTTAGTCTCTCCCTACTCAAATCTTGCCATTCCCTTGCTCAGAAATCTTTAGTACTTTATTTTTTCCTACAAAGTCTAGAGTTCTTAGATTTGCATTTGAGCTCTTATTTTATAGTGTCTTCCTCTACTTACTTTCAACCTGATTCTCTGTGCCCTCCTCATCCTAAATAGTCAAAGCTCACTGTAATCAGCACCATGATACAGTGGAAGGAATCATAGACAGGGGGTCTGAAGTCCTCTACACAGAGACTGGCTGCACCACAGCTGCGCTGTATGAACCTGGGCAAGCTCCTAATCCTTCAGGGTCTCAGTTTTCTTGGCCATATCAGGGGTCCAGCAGACTACGGCCTTGGGACCAGGTCTAGTCCACGGGAGGTCAGATCCCACTACTCCACTTGATAATTCTCGTCTCAGGTTGCTTTTGTGCTGCAATGGCAAAAGTGAGTAGTTATGACAGATACTGTATGGCCACAAAGTGAGAAATATTTATTATCTATCCTTTTACAAAAAAAGTTTGCCAACCCTGGACTAGATGATCTTTAAAGCCCTTTCTAAGCCTCCAGCCTCTCTGAGTCCTTTCCTGGCCGAGTTAACTCCTAGTGATTTTGCCCTCTTCTGATCTTCTGTAGTATTTATTATTTGTAATGGTATGTATTCTTTGCTTTTTAACTATTTCAGGTTTTCTTCCATTCTGGCTTCCTAGACTTTCCTATTTTCTATCTATTTTTAACAAGTTGCCCATTTCCCAAATAGAGATGGCTTACAAAAGAAGACACTTATTAAAAAAACATGCCTAAATAGAAAGTCAAAGCCACGGTACTGGTTTATGTCCCTGTCTCCTTCCCATACACTCCATTTGGTAGCCCAAGCAAGAACAGAACCGTTCACTCACTTTCCATTCCTTTGTCTTCCGTATTCAGTTAGTTACAAGTCCTATCACATCTGCCTCTAATTTCTTATGCCCGACTCCACCTGTCTAAGCCTTCTGTCACTGCCCCTGCTTAAGCCGTCATGATCCCTCCCCTCAGCCTTTACAATGGTCTCCTGACTCATCTTCCTACCATCTTCTCCTTCAGCCCCCCAAACCAATACTATCAGAATCCCCCTTTTAAAAAAGTCAGGGTCGGGCACTTGGGTGGCTCAGATGGTTAAGCGTCTGCCTTCGGCTCAGGTCGTGGTCCCAGGGTCCTGGGATCGAGCCCCACATCGGGCTCCTTGCTCAGTGGGGAGTCTGCTTCTCTCTCTCCCTCTGCCATTCCCTCCACTTGTGCTCTCTGGCTCTATCTCTATGTCAAATAAATAAATAAAATCCTAAAAATAAATAAATAAATAAATAAAATAAATAAAAAAAGTCAGGGTCTCCATATATTTCCCCTGGTATTCAAGGCCCTACCCAAACTATTTTCCATTTACCTTACTTATGCTCATCTCCTTCTACCATACTTATGCTCCAGTGAGATAGAAAACTATTAGCTGTTTCCCAAATGTATCATGCTCTTTCACGTGTCCATGACTATAGATAAGTCATTCTCTGGCCAGAATGTCCCCTGCCCCCATTTTTACATCTGGTGAAATTGCACTTATCCTTAAAATCCTAACTCAAATGCTACCTTTCCCATAAAACCGAGGCCTGGACACGTTCACATGTATGTGTGTGTGTGTCTCTCCTGGCATAGCACCTATGTTGTTTTGTCATTCTTTGTTCACTTATTTATTTCCTGTTTTAAAGTGTGAGCTTTTAAAGGCAGGGATCATATTATATTTATTCTGTGTCTTCATACCTTTCATGGGGCCAAAACACTGTAGATGCTCAGTAAAAGTTCACCGAAAGAATTTTTATTTCTCATGCTAGTTTTTGTTGCCATTCTTAACCTATTTCCACTGTTTGGATTTACTTGGAACACATTGACTGTTTCATCAAGAGGTTTACTAAGATTGGCAACCCTAAAGCATGGAGAAAGCAGCCCCTTTGTGAGATAGAACAGGCATGGTTTATAACCTCACTCTGCTCAAGCAGCACTAAGAGGCTCTTCTGCATCCAGTCCATTTTGATTTTCCCTTGAAGCTTCTGTTGAGATTTCATTTATTTCTTTTCTTTAAATAGCGTATTAAAGCTTTCTAAGCTTTAGTGAGACTGAAACTGTTAAAGTGATTGGATTTTTGGATATTGTCTGCCTTCCCGAAAGACAATATGTAGAATGACTTTCTTAAGAAATAACTTTATGTGATGGGAAAATCTATTTAATCTCATTTGATTCAGTTGTGTTTAGCTAAAGTATATTAAAGCATAAACTTAAATCCTGTAATGGAACCAAATTATGTTTAAACACAGCCCTGACTGGGACTTTTCTTTAGTTATTTTCAGTGTGTCTAGTACGTAAGTTGTTATATCTAAAATTGTTTGTTCCTTGTAGGCTATCCGGAGCACACATGGCTTAGAAGTTCCATTAAGCCATAAGGGAAAACTGATGGTGACTGAGGAATATATTGACTTCCTGTTAAAGATAGCAAATCAAAAAATGGAGGAAAACAAGAAGAGAATTGAAAGGTATGTTAGTTGGATATTTCTATGTTATTCTTATATATCTAGGTCATATTTGAAAATACTGATACACACCGTCTTCAGTTTATACTCCCAACAACTTTTCTTTTTTTTTTTTTTTAAGGATTTTTTATTTTTTATTAGAGAGGGAGAGTACAAGCAGGGGGAGCGGCAGGCAGCAGAGAGACTGACGTGGGGCTTGATCCCAGGACCCTGGAATCATGACCTGGGCCAAAGGCAGCCGCTTAACCGACTGAGCCACCTAGGTGCCCAACTGCTTTTCTATTTGTAGTCTTATCACAGATAATAAAAAAATGATCAAAGTAACGGATGAGAGTAGCCCAGACAGTAAAAGGGTACGAAATGCAGTGTAAAGGGGAAGATACTTGGAGGATAGTGGGACATGACTACCAGCAACAACAGGCATAAAGGGAGAGAAACATAATCCCTCAGGTAAGAGAGCCCAACAGCAATGGGGACCATAACTGATCAAGTTGAAGGCAGCCAGGGAAGAGGTACACACTGCCCCCTGAATGTGATCTACTGGTGATTATCTAGAATCTCCTTTTGAGGAAAGCAACCTGGTTAATTTTTGCCTAATAAATATTTTACATATGTGGCTGATTCTTATGGATTAGATCTAGAATTGCCATAATTGTCCCAGGAGGGATCATGGATCCCAGGATCATGACTATCCCAGGATCATGACTATCAGTTTATATCTTTATACCTTCTCTTCTCCTTAAATTTTATCTCCTGGTAAATAAAACTCTTACATTACTTTCTTTTCAACTTTTTCATAAAAACAGAGTTTTTGACATAAAGAAGTGATGATGCTGCTGTCTTTCTTATATGAAAGGAATGCTTGGATCTGCCATCAGCAAGATGCATCCTTCTGAGTTTGTCAAGGAGTGATGGCCAACTTGTCATTTATAATGTCCTTTCCCCTTCTCCCCACCTCCTTGGCTACCTCACAACGAGTCACTCACTGCCTAAATAATTCTTAAATCATTCTTCTCTCCCCATCTGTACTGTCACTTTCTTTATTCAAGACCACTGCAATATCCTTGTTAGCTGGTCTCATAGTAGAATGTTTCTAGTGTGTCTCTCTGCCGAGCCATTCTCTATTATCACCATCAGAATCCTGTCTGTAAAGTGCAAAGGAGTCCTAGTGTTTTACTTGCCTGCTTAAAATTCTTTAATACCTACAATTTTTTTTTTTAAAGTAGCTAAGGCTACAGGTGCCAATGGTAGCAGTGTATGATGGTGGAAAGAGGAAGAATTTGGTTCCAGAGGCAGAACTGAATTTGAATCCAGGTTCCACCACAACTTACTCAACATTCTTGACTTCATTTTTCTTCCATCTAACTTGGGAGAAATACCTGTCTTAAAGAACAGTTTTAGTATAAATACCATCTGTATAATGACTGGCCCTATCCCTGTCATGTCATGGATTCTCAGGATAGGGTAGCTCTTTTCCTTCTTCGTTGACACATACAGAAAATAAACCTATGATCACATCATTACAAACCATCCAGGCTTTCTTAACCAGGACTCCTCATTTGAACAACAGAATTCACAAAATTATTCAAGGGACTGTTTCTCAGTTCTTGCAACAATGGTATATATCTTCCATTCTAGATACATTGGAGAGAAGTTAACTCATTATAGACAATGGATGGCTTAGGGCATTGGAGCTTAATTTTCTAGTACAACACTGGTTGAAGAAAGCTGAGGGGTTGCCTGGCTACCAGGTGCTTTGAGCAAACATTCTAAATGAAGTGATAATTTCCAGTAAGTAAGTACTGAGGAGCACCCAGCCACTTCACCAAACTACAGAGTTTGAACTACATGTAGGTACTTGTTGGTACTGTTCCATAAGTTTACCACGTTTCTTAGATTGTATTCCAGTGAGGCTCTTTGCTGAAATGTAGGAAGTAACAAATCAGTTTCTCTGTTTCCTTACTTGAATTTCAACAAGATTATAAATATAGCCCAAGAGCAACTAGCTATACACCTGGTGAAGTTAATTGAGCCACGTTCACCAACTATAAAATCAAATTATACTTTAAATCCATTGACTCGAAAATATGTTTGGAGATTATAGTGTGCATGCTGCCATCAAGAGAGCCATGCTCATCATATAAAATCAGTGAAAAATTAAAGAAGGGTAAAAAGTGTCTTAAGATACTGATTAGAAGATTACATGTGAATTCAGAAAGGGGGAACAAATTAGAGAGCTCCTTTGGGAACAGCTGTACATTCAACCAAATGCAGAGAAAAAGTTACCCTTCTGATGTGGAAAAGTGAAAAAATAATAAATACTGGAGGTGATAAGTTCTGCAATCAAACTTTGAGTACTAAAATTTGTTTGTGACAGGACCAAAGGTTCACAATTCAAATAACTATAGTAGAATTTTTAAAAGTCAAGTCCTAATCAGTAACATTTCAGCAATAAGAAATAGTCTAGAAATGTAAAAATCAAAGTTAAGAAGTAAAACATTTTTAATACAAAAAAAGGTTTGTGTGAAACAATTCCCAAGCCCACTTCTTAGTGGAAAGAAGGAGATAATTTTATATATAATGGTTTCCAGCTAAAAAATACAAAGTTTGGAGATCTCTTTACCAAGAGAAAGGCTATCTTTGGACTGTTAAGAGATCGGGACTGACTTGGTCAGAAGAAACTACCATGTGACTATGAGTAGAACAAAATTAGCCATGTTCTTCTCTTCACCAACTGTGTAGTAAGAAAATGCTAAATAAAGAGTAAAAGGGCTGAATACATTGGCATATAATACTGTTGATAAAGCAAATTGGAGAGAAAAGTAAATGAATCTATTTCCAATGGTTGGTTATGTTTTTTAAAACTTTTCTTTTTTATGGTAAAATATATATACCATAAAACTTAACCAATTTTAACTGTACATTTCAATGGCATTGTGTACATTCACATTGTTATGCAGCCACCACTGTCCATCTTCAGAACCTTTTCATCATCCTAAACTGAAACTTTGTAGCTGTTAAACAATAAATCCCCATTCCCCAGACTCCCAGCCCCTGGTAACTACTATTCTATTTTCTGTTACTATGAATTCGATTATTCTAGGTTCCTCACATAAGTGGAATCATATAATATTTGTCCTTTTGTGTCTGGCTTGTTTCACTCAGTATATGGTCTTCAGAGTGTATCCATGTTGTAGCATGTATCACAATTTCATTCCTTTTTAAGGCTAAATAATACTCCACTGTATTTATATGCCACATTTTATTTATCCATCCATTCACTTATCAATGGACATTTGGGATTTTTCCATCTTTAAGCTTTTGTGAATAATGTTGCTATGAACATGTGTGTACAGATGTTTGAGTCCCGCTTCCAGTTCTGTTGGGTGTATACCCAGAAGTAGAATTGCTACATCGTATGGTAGTTCCATGTTTCATTCTTTGAAGGACTGCTGTGCTGCTTTCCACAGGAACTGCACTATTTTATATTCCCACCAGCAATGCACAGGCATTCCTTTTCTCAGCATCCTTGCCAATACTTGTTGTCTCTTGTGGGTTTTTTTGATAGTTGCCCTCCTGACAGGTGTGAGGTGGTATCTCTGTGGGTTTGATTTGCACTTCCCTGATGGTTAATGACATGGAACATTTTTTCATATACCTGTTGGCAGGTATATGAAATTGTTATTACTTTGCTGCTTTCCTTCCTGCTTATGGTGCTCCTCCTTAGCTTCCTTCTGGATTTCACTCACTAGTCTGTCTGTTGGTTAAATATTCTTGTTCTCTACAATGCCGCTCCTGGCCCATTGCTTCAGCTACTTCCCCATGTGTAATGATAGGTCTTCGAAATCTCTCCCAGGTCCTGAACCTAGATATCCAATAACCGCTGGAATGTATCTAACTAGAATACCCCGTCAGCCTTTCCTGATTAACTTTCTTGTCCTAGTCTCAACCCCATAATCATTTCCTTGGTTCAGATTCTTCTTCTTATTTACCAGTATTGGTACAGTTAATTCCTCAATGCAAAACAGAAATATGAACCACATTGAAACATTAATTAATTGCATGTATGTCCTTTTTTCCACTACAATGTGGTCACATTGAAAATAGGACTGAGTTCTCCCTGCCACCAACCATACACATACACGCTTTAACTATTTTTTATCCCAAAACCTAAGATAGTGTCCAGCTCATAGTAGAAAACCAGTACATGTTTATTGAATTAATAATAAACACTAAAGGAACTTAAAAGTTAACCCATTAAATTGAGTTCCCCAAAGGCAATGACAGTTTCTTATTTATCATTTTCTGAGTGTCTGGTGTGAGAATAGTAGTTAATAAATGTTTGCTAAATTTGCTAACTGACTTTTTCCATCACTAGTGCTACTTACAAGGCTTCAAAGCCTTAGATGATTATTCTAGAAGATGTATAAGATGGCTTAGAGATAAGAGTGAGCGGTGTAGGCTCTTGCTGTATACTCAAGGTGAGAAGTAACAGGAGCTTGAGTAGCAAGATGAACGGGAGTGATAGTGCAGAATGTAAACAGAACGTGGTGACAGACTAGAAATGGGGGTAGAAAGGAGGAGGAGGCAAGGATAACAGATGCCTTAGACTCCTCAGCGTTGCTAGTCTTACTTTTAAAACAGAACTAAAACAGGTGAATAATAACTCGCACATTTCCCCATTACTTAAGATCAAAGAAGCAAATAATATAAAGTGAAAACACATAACTTTATTTTTGCATAGTTACCCCTTGGATATTCGGTTCCCTCATTTTTTTCCTCTCCCATACCTAGCCAACTTCCGTCCGTCCTTGCAATTCAGCCCCGGCATTGGGTTTTTTTCCAAAGAGCATTTCATGATCTCACTTGAAGCAGGGTACCCCCCCCATGCTCCCCGTTCCTCTTGTCTTCTTCATGGCATGCTGAATGTGTCTTTACAGTTCTGCTGCTCCCATTAAACTCTGAGCTCCTTGAGAGCACAACCGGGTTCTTTACCTCTCTTTCCAGAGCCTGGCATGGGCTCCATCACATACCTGTTTTTTAATAAAAATGCTAGAGTTTAATCAAGTTAAAATCTAAATACATATCCATGAAAATAGCCTTATTTGTTATTTGTGAATAATGGAACCCTAAAAGGGTATGAAATTGTGGCTAGATTTCATTAATTTTATGTTCCTATTTCAGAAGTCAGAGAAATATCAAGTGGTCCTCTAACTGACCTGAAACACAAGAATTCATTTTCCTAGAGCGGGTCTGAAAAGTTCTGTCACGAAGAGAGCTAAGTACAAGTTGCCCCGTGGCATGATCATCTTGACTGCAGAAGTAGAGAAACTGAAGACAGTTTGATTTTCTTTGGGGGTGGGGAAGGCAATTGCCTGTGCATACATTTCAGAAGATAAAATATCTTCTGAGTTCTTTTTGTTGCCTGTGAGAACGGAGAAAATTGCACTTTGAGAATTGGGCTTCAGAGTGCTATATAAAGGGGCATCTTATGAGGGGAGAGCATGTGATTGCAAAACAAATTTCTGACTTATTGAGAAAGATAGTTTCCCAAAGAACTTTTTAAAAATTCCCTTTGAAAAACAAAAGGAAAAAGTATTTGAAGTATTTGTTCTTGGCTTTCAGACAACAGGGTCTTTGTTGCATTTTACCAGTTGTTTTTGGTACCCCAAGGTTGTAGCTGTGAATTCTTAGGTCCTTTAACGGAAGATTAAAGTAAGGCACCTGTTCCTCTTTAATTACTTTTTTTATATGATTGACAAGATATTTTTTCTCAAGCTATTAATTCTCTATGATCATAAGAGAGCAATTTAATCTTATCTTTAATTTTCTAGGAATAAAGTATAATCCAGAAAAAAGACTTCTGACCTGATTCTGAAGTTCAGGGTTGGGTGGAGAATGGTAGAAAATGGAGTTGCACATCACGATAGCCTCTTATGATCAGATAGGGGTGATTCACACCACTTGGTGGCATGAAGTTTTGGACTTATAAGTTTTAGATAAAATGAGTCATTCTACTGGGTCATTTTGTTAAGCTATTCTAAATAGGCAGGGTGAAAGATGAGAAGAAAACCAGTCATTAAAGTCATCAGGGATGACGGTAGGACCTGGAGAAAGATCATGCCAAGTGTAGAAGTTTTCATGAATGTAAGAGACTGAACGAAATATTGGTAGGTGGCATGAGGGGCAGATGAAAGAGTTTAGTCTGGTAAAGTGTTGATGAGCCAGTTCAGTTCTGACCTCATCCAAACTGTTAGGTGGGATATAGAAAGAGTAGGCATCTCCACTTGAGAGAAATGCAGAGCAGATGGTGTCTTTGTGGGGGAACCAGGTTTCAATTAAGTAAAGATATAGGGGTGCATTAAATTAAAAGGTTGTTACCACGGAATAGGGTCTAAAAAATTATACATCAGTATTTTTCAAAGCCTTTTGCTGTACCTCCTACTATACTGCTTTTCCTTGTACTGTACCTCGTCTTTGAGATGGATTTATTCACCGAAGAAATATCTGTTCAGCACCTATTTGCCAAGCGTAGTGCTGGATATCAAGGTATACCTAAGTGGTGAGTACATAAGTTCTTAAAATATGGACAGGATATGTAGTAATCGTGTTAGGTATGTATTAGAATTGTGTGGAATATTTGGAAACAGGTGAATATCTTTGGTTTTTTAGGGCAGTTTTAGAGCCTTTACAAGTAGAACTTAGCCTATTCACTGAATTAAAGAAAGAAGAAAATTGGTCCAAATAACAATCTATTCCATAGGTGCCAAAAATTCCCTGTCACACTTTGCCATTATAATAGAATATAAAAGCATGATGAGATCCCCACAATGGCAAGGGAGGTCTCAGCTTCCAGATTCCTCTACCTGGGGACCTAGGGTAACACGTCCATATTCACCTTTTTGTTCAGTGGTTATTTATTCACTTATTTTTTACTGAGTGTGCCAGCATTGTATTACATGCTAAGAATGTAACAGAAAACCATATAGATGGGGTCCTTGGTCTCATAGAATTTATATTCTATAAAAATTCTCTCATATTGAGAACTTACTTTGTGCCAGGCACTGCGCTAGGTACTTACATATATCACCTGTAACCTTCTGACAACGCAGCTCAGTACAGGATGATGTCCGGTTTGATAAATGAGGAAATCGAGACTCAGTAAGGTTGAAATTAGCCTACCTTTAGCTTTCCCAGTGGAAGGCATTTGAAGCGCATGTGATACCCCATGCCACCTCGCTGCCCTCCCACATAGGCTGAAGGCTGCTGTGTCAGGCAGAGGATTGTATTAGGTGTTAACATGGGAGTAGAAAAGACATGAAGACCAATTTTCGGGGAGCTAACAGTTTGTTGTACCACAAAATTAACACTAAAACTAAAGTAGAAAAATGAGGAAAGGAAAAGAGTAATTTACACTTAAGAAATCAAGATAGCTAATGAACACATGAAAAACAATTTCACTGGCAAACAAAAAATGTTAATTAAAATAATAAGATACCATTGTCACCTATCAAAGTAAAGTATGTTTTTTGATGGTAATAGTCAATGTATGGGTGAAGTGATCTTTCAAGTACTGCTATTAGAAGCATGTTTTTTTGAACATCTATTCTGGAAAACAGGTGGTATTTATCAAGAGCTTTACAATGTTTATATCCTTTAGCCAGGTAATTACATTTCTAGCGATCTGTCCTAAAAAAGTAGCTAGAAACTCAGAGCACATTATTTTTTAAAAATGTTTGTCACACTGTTTGTATTAGAGAAAGTTTGAAAATAAATTAAGGCCAACCTAGATGACATAATATTACACTACCATTAAAAAGTGTTATTTTGTAGTTTATTTGATGATATAGAAAATGTTTTCAATAAATATTAAATTTGATAAAACAATGTAAAACTATATATAATAATTTTGTAAAAGATAGTAGGCATTTGGGTGCATGTATAAATTATATTAATTCAGAATACATTAATTAACTGGAAAGAATAAAAATATTGAGAGGTGGGCGCCTGGGTGGCTCAGTCGTTACGCGTCTGCCTTCGGCTCAGGTCATGATCCCAGGGTCCTGGGATCGAGTCCTGCATCGGGCTCCCCACTCCACGGGAAGCCTGCTTCTCCCTCTCCCACTCCCCCTGCTTGTGTTTCCTCTCTCGCTGTCTCTCTCTGTCAAATAAATAAAATCTCAAAAAAAAGAAAAAGAAATTCATCTAAAAAAAAAACTATTGAGAGGTTATTTCTAGGTAGTTCTGTAGAGGTAGTCTATATTTGTAACCTCATATATTTGCCAAATTCTCTAAAGTGAGATTTTATTACATTTATGATTTTTTATAAAGAAAAATAATTTCTCTTCTGTTTTTACCTTTCTTGTTTGACTCCTACATCTGGAATAGTAGTTGAGGTAGAATACAGGTTGTCAGGAGATGTTTCCAACTCAATTTTCAGGAGTGTGCTTGAAGAACTGAAAACACACTTCCTAATTAAATGATCTTATAAAAGCAAGAAGCCTATTATTTCTCTGCTTCATTTTATATTTTAAGGTTACTATGGAACATTATCAAATTTATAAGTTCTAGATGTATTTCAGCCATTCTGTTTGAGAACACAGATATAACAGTAGTACTTATTTCTTTACAGGCTTTATAACTGCCTACAGCATGCTTTGGAAAAAGAAAACATTACTAACGCACGTCCCAAAGAGAAAATCAAAGACAAAAATAAATCATCGTATACTCGTAAGAAGAAAAGAAACCCAGAAGAAGCACACAGCAAATGTTTTACTGAAGAAAATGTTAAAGAATGTGAAAATGATGATGACCTAGGAATCAGTGTTACTATCTTCCCTGAAGATTACTAAGATTCAGTCTTGGTAGAATAATGTTTCTAATAGATAATACAAAGCTGCTCTTTACAAGAGTATTTTAGTTTCTTGAGTATATGAGCCATTCAGAAAAGCAAGATTTATTCTTTCTCTATATTTGAGAGAAATCTTTAGCTTTTTAAAATAGCTCTGTATAATATTTGCTTATTAAATACCATCTGTTTTAGTCACATAGTGATTCATTGCAAAATTAAAATTGACTTTTTAATGCCTCTCTTTTTTAAGTTTCAATTTCTACTTCTGCAAAACGGAATTATAATACTCTTTCAAGAGAACCTTAACACTGGGAATGTTTGAGTAAAAATCGTCACAACATTTTACTTCTTTTTTAACTTTGAAATCTCCAGCCTTTAAAGGGGAATGAGCTTGCTTCTTGTTGCCATGAAGTCCAATAACAAGTCCTTCCCTTTCTTTTGACTTTGTGGAGAAAACAACTGATACGCTTTTTGTTCAGGACAAAATACCTGAACCCTTTCTTCCCATTATTTCTCACAAACCAGAGCCTGCCACTGGCATGGTCTCTGCCACACGGGTGGGCCTGGTTTTTCACTAAACCTGGTCAAAAATGATCATTTAAGACCTAGGAATCCTTATAGAATCCTCATATACTATTTTGGAAAGTTTCAAGGAATCACAAGACTTGGGTCCGAGTTCTGGCTGCTACCCAGAAGCTGGAGTGGTCCTTGAGCAAATCATTGAGTTTCCAAGGCCTTCCAGTTCCTCTTCTACATAATAGTTCTGACACCTGCTGTATTTACACAACAGGAGTACTGACAGCTTCACATCAAATAAAAATAAAGTTATTAATAGACTTTTGCATATGTGTTACTGCTCATCTCTCATTTATTTTCATTATAAAATGATGCTTTCATACTGTATCTTCAGAAAGTATCAAATCATTAAAGTTATATTTAAAAAGAAATTATTTGTTAGCCCTAGAACTAATAAATGCTAGGATAAAATCAGAATGCCAAGAAAAAATTATATAAGATAATAAACATTGAGTTCTGATTTTGGCATTTCCTAATATTTTTATAAGTTGTCTAAGCTTTTATGTAAATTATGGTTAAATTTGCATCCCACATGCTTGCCTTCTGTCATATCATTTTGCACTCGCCTTTTTAAAATAGATGGACTTCAAAAACATCTATTATCCTCTAAATAAATTCATCAGGGATGATGTCCAAGGAGTTTTAAAGTTCTTGAGATTTATCTTCGCTCCCTTTTTCTATCATATCTCTGAACTGCTCCCTATTAGGCCTTTATAAGAAGATTCTAATATTTACTTTCCTAATTTAGCATCCCCACAACATTTAGGAAGTCTTCCAACACGGTCTTCTCCATTGGTCCAGAAAGAAGCTCCTTTGAGTCCTCAATCCCTCTGCCACCTGCAGCATTTGGTGCTGTCAATCACCTTGCGCCCATGGGCATCCTGAATGCTTTCTTCTGAATTGCCCTGATTGTGGCGAATCCTCAAGTCTTTTGCTCTCAAACCTTTTAACAGTTTTCAACATTCATTGTGCCTTGGAATCATCTTTAGAACTTTGGAAAAATACAGAAAGGATCTGAGACTCTCCAGGGAGGGACAGTAAGCATGTGTGTGTTTTTTTTTTTAAAGCTACCAAATTCTTCTCTAATTGTAAACCAAAGGGCAATAACGTGTAGGCATTCCCGTATTTCTGTCTTTGGTTTTCTTGCATTTTTCTCTCCATCCCAGCCATCTCACCCATTTCAGCAGCTCTAACCTCTGAGACAACAACTCCCATCTCCTGCCCCGACCTGCCTGTCTGCTAAGCTCCAGCTAACTGCGGGGCTTCTCCAGTACAGCTATTCCTTCTTAAGATCTCTTGTAACACGGTCTTCTGGTTCCTTGGCTAGAGAGAGCAGACGTTTACTGGGACTTTTTTTGGTCTGAGCCCACTGGCATTTCTGTTTTTTTTTTTTTTTTCCAGTTCCCCGTCCAGCATATGTGAGGTCAGAAGAAACCCCAGAGAACCTACCACTGTGTTGTTCTTTAGGTCCCGAGATGCCTAGCCTGTCCACCTTCCCCTCTTCACTTTCAGTCTTCTTATGTTTACTTTATATATAATGTCCAGAGTTTTTACTGGTACTTAGTGGAAGGAATGGGAAAAAGCATCTCTACTCCATCTTCCAGAATCCGAAGTCTAATGTATTTTTTAAATTATTGGTAACATCACCTTGTTGGGATATTGTTGACACCTTTGGAACCTATCCCAAAGCCACAGTTCCCTTTATTTAGTGCTGTGCCTCATCTTCCAGCTCCTATGCTTTGTTGCTCTTGCTTTAGGCTTCTGGAGCCTCTCCACTCTAAAAGAAAGAACGAGCCTGGAAGTCTGTTTCCTGTCCACCTCCCACCCTGCTGCCACATGAACACCCACTGACTCGCAGCCAGTAAGGACAAGTGCAGAGCTTCAAAAGGCAGCTCTGCTGCACAGACATGGGATAAACTTGGACATGCAATTGCCATTTAAGCTCCCAGCAGTGTCAGACTGAAGCTGGGACTTCACCTGACTCCTATCATGTTTTTCCCATTTCCTTACCCGTTTCTCCTAGGAGCGCCTGCTTAATAAATCCGTTGGACTAGAATGGTGTCTTCTGCAAGAACCTAACCTATGACAGGTATTGAGATTACTTTAGATCTATTTTTTTAAAGTGATGACATACATTTAATATAAAGAGTTGATGTTTTATATGTTAGAAATTATATCATTGGTAGTGATTAAAACTTATGATATAAACATGATGCAAATAAACTTATGATGTTAAGTACATAGTGTTAAAACTAATTTGGGTGAGTATCTGACCAACAATTTTTGAAGATCACTTCTTTTTTAAAAAAAATATTTTATTTATTTGAGAGAGAGGGAGTGAGCAGGAGAAAGGCAGAGATGGAGGGAGAGGGAAAAAATCTTAAGCAAACTCTGTGCTCAGCGCAGAGCCTGATGCAGGGCAGGACTGGATCTCACCACCCTGAGACTGTGACCTGAGCCAAAACCAAGAGTTGGATGCCATCCAGGCACCCCAAGGATCATTTCTAGAATACATACTGTTGTAAGAACCTAGAGACAGGAAGAATTGATTCCAGGTGAGGGAGTACTAGAAATCCAATTCAAGAGGATGCCAACAAGTTCACCTCACTGAAAAAAAATCCAAGAAATACTCTTGCAGACAGAAAGAATGTGTAATGTAATTGAGGCATCAAAGAGCTTGGTATATTCAGTGATGGTGAATATTCCAGAAAAGCTGAAATGCAATATATGGTATGAAACGAGTCAAGGTGGTTGAAGCCCAATTGTGAAGGGCCTTCCAGTCCACCATGGACACAGACCAGTGTTGCCTAGACATGACTATGCATCGGAAATTCCCAGGCTAGCAGTGTTTTGGAGGGCTGCTTTTTGGAACACTTGTTCCCAGACTTTACTCGAGACCTTTCCAGCCAGAATCTTCAATCTGGGGTCTAGGACTCTATTTTTTTAAACCCATTCAAGTGATCATGATAAAATTGGTGCAATGCTTTTAGAATCCACTGGTAACAGACTTAATTCTGAAGGCACTGGAGAAAAATTAAACATTTTTTTAATGAAAAAACGTAACATGATCAGATGTTGCAATATACCTATGTCACAGATTTTGTGTATACACATTATAGGAAGGTAAGGAGGAGGTTCTAAGATATTAAGTCACTGTCTTTATCCTTAGATCTAAAGCCATGAGGAATGAAAATATGTACAGCTGTGCCCTTTGAACTCTGTTCAACTCCAGGAGGGGACATCCCCACAGATGGCAGTATGAATGGCACCCCTTAAAAAGTGTGCGGTGCACATTATCTACTAACATACACAGCAGTCCTGCCAAAGGGGAATTTGGGCAGGAAAGAAGTCTTATGGTCTCAGAATGTCTGGAACATTTCTTCTAATTTAATGAATAAAATGTGGAAATATCTGCTAGCAGGTAGATGAAAAGAGAAGAGAAACAATTAAAAAACAAACCCTAAAATAAGAACTGTAGGAAAAGGGGGGTTGGGGTGGAGGAGGGGGAGAAACGGGGAGAGGTATCCTGTGGTGGAATGATTCTGCATCCTGTTGTTTAAAAATATCTCTAAAGAACTCATAATCCATTGGTTTTCATAATCCTTCACTCATTTAAACGGAGCCCATAGGGACATATATATCCCCAAATTTTATAAACTGAGCATATGCATAGAATCAGAAAGAGAGGGGATGCCTCCTAATCCCTTTATCGAAGGTAACAGAACTATCCTGGACCTCTTAGATTAGTAGAGGAGAGAGTCCAGGTGCTGGCCATAAACTCGAAAGGACATTGAATCCCACTCACTCCTTAGCGTGGTATATTATTTTATATTCAATTCACGTGCCCGATCAAGAATATTAGTAACTGCAGCAGGGCAATTAGTAATAATTCAATATGCGGGTTGTCTTTGTTGTTGATCCAACCAAAATGAAGGGAATTCTTTCTCTTCCCCCAGGATGGAGGCACACATTTATTCCTAACACCTGGATTCATTTTTCCCTATAGTCTACAACTATTTGTTCTAAAAGAGAAAAAAAAAAGATTGTTAAGTTTACTGAGAAATAGGAAGGGAAATTTAAAAATGTGCTTTTATTTTTAATATTCGAGGCCAGAGGTCATAAACTAGTGGTTGCAAGTATGGCCAAACAGATGTGTTTTGGCCTACACAGAATATATTTTTTCCTCACTGAGCCAATATTTTAAAACATGATGAGGTTTTTGAAGTACATCTCTAGTTTTTCTTTAAAAATTGGAAAATCGGACTCTACTGGGCCAGTGACAACTCTTTAGCGGAGGTAAGGTCTGGCTGCACCAAGCCTTTCTGCTCACCACAGTTGCAGCCCCTCCGCTGGCTCCCTGACTCACCACCAGCTGCAATCTTTCCCACTTCAGGGCTTGTACCTGTGGGCACCAGCATTGGTCACCACTGGGTGGAACTTCAGGGAGAATTAACCTACACAATGATGTTAGTTATGACATTACACAATAAACAAGAGATCAGAGCAGGACTGGCTACATAATTTGCAGAGGAGAGTGCAAAAATGAAGATGGGGAGAGGAGACCTTGTTGAAAAATGTTCAATGACAAAATGGCAACAACAGAGCATAAAGTCAAGTGCAGGATACTTCCAAGCATGGGGCCCCATGCAGTTGCACAGGTTGGAGACCCATGAGGCTGGCCCTAGGTTGGAGTCTTGGTGTTTCTGGAGTTGAAGACGGGAATGAGTGTCAGGGTGTTTAGCCCGCCTCCCCCCATTAGGAAAGGGTCAGAGTGCTACAGATTGTGGGATGGGCCTGGTCGAGGTGCTGGCTTTCACACAACACCCCTGAGGTGGCTGGACCATGGGCAGCCATTTGGGAGCATACCAGGACTGAATACTCATCACTGATGTTTTGAAAGGCAAGGCAAAAGGCTCAGTGGCTGAACTCAGATCAAGTGAAATGGAGCCTTTTCCAGAGCCACCTGACTTCAAAGGCAAAGGTGGCCAGGAGCTCCATGTTCTGAAAGCAAAGGCTTTCCCCATTTTGCCAGGAGCTGTGGAAGCTCATGGGTGAAGTGGTGAAGAACCTTGAGAACTGGTTGGTGTCATCCTTCTGTGGGTGGCCCCCGAATGGCTTGAATCTGGTTTGGGGAGGGGGAGTAAATCTAACACAGCCGTATAGGGTGTGTATTAAGGGATATCAGTTTGGTTAGGATTTTTGGCCTTTAAAAATGGGCTCTGACCCTCAAGCCTCTCTCTTTTCCCTACTGTACTATGCTCCTCTCAACATGCAGGTTTCTTTTAGTGCAAAAGAATTATAATACCCATAAATGCTTATGTTCTTAAACTCAACCATTTAATGTACTGGGTTTTTATGTATTTGATTCTTGCTGAGACTTTATCTCTCAGCCATTTTTCTTTTTGCCTTCAAAATGGTTTGAACTTTAATTTTAACTCATTGCACGTGTACTTATTTACTTATTTTACTTATTATTTTTAATTAATTTATTTCAATACATTTTATTTGTTTGGAGCATCTTTAGGTTTACAGAAAAATCAAGAAGAAAGTACAGGGGTGCCTGGGTGGCTCAGTTGGTTAAGGGACCGACTCTTGGTTTCTGCTCAGGTGATGATCTCAGGGTCGTGAGATCGAGCCCCTGGTCGGGCTCTGAGCTCATTGTGGATCTGGATTCTGTTTGGATGTTCTCTCCCTTTGCCCCTTCCCTCCCTCATCCTTGCGTACCCTCTCTCTCAAATAAAGAAATAAATCATTAAAAAATAAAAAACAAGAAAGTACAGAGAGTTGTCATACGCTTCCCTTCCTCTCTGCCCCCCACCTCGGTTTCCCATTTGTAACATCTTACATCAGTGTTGTGCTTTTGCTACAAGTGATATGCCAATATTGATGCAGTACTATTATCTGAAGTCCATAGTTTACTCCTCTCCTCATCTCTGGTCTCTCCTTCTGAAACTATTAGTCATATACTGGGCCGACTTTATCTATTCTCCATGTTTTTCCATCCACCCCTCCCCTCCATCTCTTTATGTTTATGCACTTTATTCTGTGTCACTTACTCAGATTATCTGCCAGCAACCTCATTCTCATTTCAACTCTGTCTAGCTAGCCTGTTGAGTTTTACATTTCAAAGGCTGTATTTTATTTCTAGAAGTTCTGTTTGATTCCTTTCCAAGTCGATGGCAGATTATTTAACGTTTCCAGAAGTTTATTTCCCTTTCCATATACCCTTTTCCAGATATTTTTGTCGAATTTATTAACACAAAGTTTCCTACGTCTGTATATCATAGAAATGACCTATTTTCTTTAGCTATACCAATGATAATTAAAAAGAAACTCTTTCTTCCAAATATAAGTCTTTCAAGAGGAAAGTGAAATCTTCCTCAATGATCAAATTGTTTACTTACCATTCATACGTGTATACAACAATTGCACCATAGTTACTTAACAAATATGTAAGGAGTACCTAACAATGTGTCAGTCACATAGAGACAAGACAAAGCCCCTTCCCTGGCAGAGCTTCCCATCTCATAACATTACTAAGGACCGTACTGTGGACACCATCACAGAGTTGCCTAGGATCTTCTGTGCTCTTTAGAGTCTACTCATCAATCCAAGCCCAGTTCAAATGTTGCCTCTTCTCAGAAGTTTTCCTGATAGCCCACTTCAGAATTAACTTCTTCCATTTCTGTTTTCCCATAGCACTTTCCGATCGTTATACTTCCATAGCACTTTGTTTACATCTCTAGAATCAAACATATTAAGGAGTAGCTTGATACATCCACCAACATCACCCTATTAAACTTTGACAACTTGAGGGAGAAAGGTATATTTCTATCATTTTTGTATCTCTGATGCCTTGCCCATTACTGGTTTCTAACAGGCACTTTACTTTTTTTTTTTTAAGATTTTATTCATTTATTTGAGAGTGAGTGAGTGAGCAAGAGAGAGGGAGAGCACACGAGCTGGGGCAGAGGGAGAGGGACAAGCAGACTCGGAGAGGAGCAGGGAGCCCGACGCTGGGCTGGATCCCAGGACCCTGGGATCGCGACCTGAACAGTAGGCAGATGCTAAACCAACTGAGCCACCCAGGCGTCCCTTTAACAAGAATTTTCTAAACTATTTCAATTTATAAACACACTGTATGTGTAAGAGTTCAGAGCATTATCTATTACTTTACAGACAGATGACAAATTCCTTATCAAATCCAATTACTATACATTTCTTGGAAAAATCTTTATATGATTGATAAAATCAAGGGGCTGGGGTGAAAAAAATAAGCTTAGAGGACACTGTGTGCATAATATTGTTTTATATATGATAAGATACCCAAATTTCCAGATCCAGCATTCCAAGATTCCAAGATACATCTTGTGACTAAAGGTCATAGGTCCTGTCTCTGTTTATAGAAAGCCTTTTGAAAACTTTTTATTGTGACATAATTTCAAATATACAGAAAAGTTATGCTAGTATAAAGAACTTCTGAATATACTTTACCCAGATTGATTACTCCATCTCCCTTTGGTTCTCTCTCTTTTTATGCATATGGGTATATATACATACATACCCATAAATATAAACATTTTTTCTGAACCATTCGAGGGTAAATCGAAGATACCATGCTTCATTATCCTTAAATACTTCAATATATATTTCCTTAGAATAAGGACAGTCTTATATAATCTCAACACAAATATAAAAATCAGGAAATCTGAAATTTATACAACCTAATTATATAATCTACAAATTGTATTCAAATTTCATCAATTGTCTCATTGATATGCTTTTTAGTAATTCGTTTTTCTGACCCAGAATCCAATTTAGGAACTTAAATTGCATTTAGTTTCTGTATTTCTTTAGACTCTTTTAATCATTAACTGTTAGCAAGTCTTTGTTTTTCATAACACTGACATGTTTGAGAAATACATGAAGAGGATTTTAAAAATAGCTATCAGTTTATATTTTTCTCATATTTATTCACAATTAGATTCAGGTTATGCATTTTTGGCAAGAAAACTACATAATGAGGAATTCTAGTCAATGTATAATTTTAGGAGGCATGTGACTTCAGGTTCTCTTATTGGTGACGTTAACTTTGGTTAATGTGGTGTCTGCCAGATTTCTCCATTCTTAAGGTAATATTTTTTCCTTTTATATTTAATAAGAAATTTGTAGGACGCTATACTTTAAGAGTATGTAAACGACCTGTTCTTCATCAAACTTTCACCTGTAGTTTTAGCATAACTCTTGTTTGAATCAGTTATTACCATGATGATTGCAAAAGGGTAATTCACCATTCCTTTATTCCTTCTACATTTACTAGTTGGCATTCTACTTCAAGAGAAAGTTTCCTCCTCACTGTGTGTGTGTGTGTGTGTGTGTGTGTGTGTGTGTGTGTGTATGTGTGAGAGAGAGAGAGAGAGAGAGAGAGAGATGGATTCAAATATTATTTTATTCAATGGATTACAATCTGTTGCTATCATTCTTTATTGCCCCAGATGTGAACAGTGGGAGTCACTTCAAGTTGGCTCCTGTGTTCTTTCCACATGTTCCCATCAGGTTTTAAACATTTCCTTATTATTTTTCACAGGAAGATGTTCTAGGTTCATTGTGTGCTGCCACAGAATCATAGAATCAGCTGAAAAGCCCCAGTTCCTTGACATTTAGCAATTATGTTCTGAACACTAGGTGTGCTCATGACAGCAAGTTAAAAAAAAAAAAAACACATATAATTATGGAATGATTCATCAGTGTATAATAATCAGTAAGTGATCATTATTCAAAGGCTGGATCTTGTAGTTTACAGAATCCATGAGATGTATGGACAGAAATGACATCTCAGACTCTATACTAAGTTTATTTCCTGTAATGTAGCAGTGGGAATGTTCACAGTAATACACAGAAATGCTGTCGCATTATATTCATTTAATGAATTCCTTTGTTCCTCAGTTTTTCATGACTTATTTCATGACTATTTTCCAGGGTATGGTAAGACTTAAATAAACTATTTTTAATTCCTTGCGTAAAGAAAGCACTGTGCAGAAATCAAGAAATTCTGGCTAATTTCATTTCTCTAAACAATTGCCAATAACTTACCTCCTGTTAATCTTGTGGCTAATGTGTACTTATGCTTTGAAACGAGGCAAAAGAGAATTAATTATTAAGTCCCATGAACTAGCCAGTGTTTCCCACAGCATCAGGCATATTGTCAAATTGAAGTTTAATTCATCAGTTCTATAAAGGGGAGGGTGAAGAAAGAAAAAGAAACAGACCGCCCAAACACATTGTCTAGAATTTTTACAAGCAGCCACCAGGTGGCAGAACACTACACACAGTAGACTCAGCAGAGCTGCCTGAGCCTCGTTCAAAACAAATTGTGGGCTTGGGTTTGTTTTCTTTTCTTTATAAAACCAATTCCAGAATATTTTGATGTTTTTATTTTTAAGAAAAAGTAACATAAGAAAAAATGACTCTTCCACTTATTCTTCTAAAAATGAAATCATGTAATGCCAAATGATATTTGGTATCTTAATAAAAAAGCCATATTCTCCAAAGTTTTCACCTTTGCTATTCCAGTATGCCATTAAAATGATGTCTATGGCTTAAAAGGAAAGAAATGTTGGGAACAAGTTTTACTTCAAATTTTTAGTTGGCTTGAATCTAAAATCTACGGGGTTAGAATTGTAAGATCATCTTCATAACTTTAAATATTTTTCACACACACGTAAGTAAAATGTATGTGTAAAGAGCTAACAATCAACATCATTTTGTACAAATTCAAAAGATGGATCTATATATTTATAGATGACGCTATATAGGCCTCAAAGAAAATTCCTGTGTCTCTCTGTATATTTGTATTAAGTCTACAGTTATCCTAGAGAAAGAGTGAGTAATTATAATTGCATTTATTTGGATTATAGATTTCCAAGTCAAATTTTTTTCTTTAGTCTTTTTAATGTTACTATTCCTCATGTGGTCCTGTCTATTCTTTATGTTAAATGTAAGTTCAACACCTAGACAGCAATTAGTTACAAAATTTAAATATACAATCACCAAGTCTATAAATAGTCCATTGCTATTGGTTTAAAAGAATCATTGTAAGATGGAGGTTCACTGATTCCTGATGACTTATTCTCGACAACATATTCTAGATCTTGTACAACAATTTACAAGTTTTTTTGATCTCTTGTTTTGAGGGGCTCTTGTGACACTGAATTTTCTTAATGATTGCATAGGTAGAATGTACATAGTACACTTTCAATTTAGAGTGTAGTGCAGTGGGTTTCAAAACACAGCACAACTGGGTATTTAGGACTACAACTGTGGTTTGGTGGTAAAAAATGGAAATAAGAGAATCCAAAGGTAAAGCCCAGTAAGAAATAGTGTTCTTAATTCAAAGATAAAGCTAATCAAAAGCTGAGAAATCTTCAGTGATTTGTTTCTTTCCTATTGCTATTGTGTGTTAGATGTAGTCTCAGCAACGTCTGGTTTAACCTTGTAATCTCTAGTTTACACTTTGTATTTGAAAAAACAAAGGAGCATTTTTCTTAAATATTGCATTTGCATTTTCACTTACAAACTTCTGGAGGTACTTGGCATGTGTTCCTCTGTGAACTTACGTTTTCGCTTTCTTGCCTGGATCTCTTTTTTGGATGCTAAACTTAACTATTTCCCCAGACTTCTCTATACTGCGCTCAAAGCAAATCAGTCTTCTAAGTGGGAAAATACTATTTGAGGGGACACTCTTTCACTCAAGGAACGAAGAATAGTTCCTTAAAAGGGTTACGTTTCATCAGCCATTTCTATAGTCATTCTTTTTTTTTGGTCTTTCCATATTTTTAAAATTGAAAAGCTACCTATGATGCCCTAACTCTTGGTTGGTAGGTCAGCGGACTGTTGCCCTGTTGACGTTGAGCAGCCTAAATATAGAAATGAGCATATAGCTTGCATCAGTTCCAGTATCATGCCTTGTTTCTATGGAAAATACATGATTCAACTTAATTACATAATCTGTCCTTCTCTAAGACAGGGCTTCCAACAGGGCCAAACAATTCTAAAGCGAGTTCGTCTCTTTTTTAAAGAGGGCTAATCAGAAGGGATTTGTGATATTGAAATCACTGAGGTAATTATAAATGATTTTGTGCAATTCAGAAATGCAAAATTCCTCCCCAAAGCCCCAAATCTGAGTCTATTTTGTTTTAAAATAATGGAAGTTTGTTTCTTCACTTACCTATCACACTAGTGTTGTGCATGGATTTCTTAAATGCCAAAAATGAAAATATGTTCCTATAAAGAAAGATGAATGGATTCCAAGTGACAATAAGAAGTGACATGTAATATACCTCTGAAAGCCGAAATTTTCCCTTGAAAACTGAAAGACAAGGGAATTTATTCCATGAAAAAAATATTAATGATTGGGTTTCAACACTGATATTTCTCATTGTTTCTTTACAATCAGAGAAGAAAAACATTTTCCAGAAAACTTTCCATAGTCTGTTGACATGCACATCAATTTTTGCTATTAAAGTAGAAACTAGTAATTACATTTTTAAAAATGACAGTCTGGTAATTATATATTTTAAATATGAATTCTGATGTTTAATTAGGTCATATGACTGTAATATCAGCTTGCATTAGCAGCAGATTATCAAATCCTAGCAATTCATCCCATAGGGAAATACAAGAAGAAAAGGCTGCTATAATTGTGAGATTTAAATAGAATAAACCATAATGCAGTACAATATTCTTTAAATATTTTAATGTTTACTAATGTTATTGAATAATGAAGTTTATCATCATGGCATATTCTTTGTAGATAATTACTGTGGTAGCAATAAGCGCATAGGAAGAAGCTTCTTGTTCTTTTCCTCCAAGAAAGCTTTCCAATTAAGCTCAGCACCGAATTCAAAACATATATTTGAAAATGGTTTTGTGTATTTTTAATATGCATAGGTATGTGGTATTAATTTTTTTCTGAAATTAATTACATTGTGCTTGGATGTTAGGTTAAACAATTTTTATTTCTTAATCTATATCATAAATCTGTATTTTATTAGCTCTTACTTTCACTTTTTTTCTAATCGTTATTGATAAATAATACAGTGCAGATAAAACCTATTTTTAACAGAAGTATCTATCATTTACAATCAATAGTTTCTAAAAGGCTTAACCATATGCCTATGTTTTATATAATGTTTCATTTTGCATTTATTACAATAAATACAAGGGTTTTGTTGATTTTTGTTTTAATCCCTGCTTGCTTCTCTAAACCACACTGGTATTTAGTAGTTTCATTTCTTTGCCACAAACACACAAAAATCATAGGAGAGTTTAGTTATTCCTTATTGAATCTTAACACAACCCTCTTTTGGTTGTGTTTTTCTTAGGAAAGAGATATTGTTACTACGTACACGTTGCACTTCTTTGATGCCTTGTGGGAACTGTATTCCTTAACGTTACATTTTCCCTCCAAAATTCGCTCTTCAGGATATAAAAATGAACTGTTAAGTGGCTACCACAAAATTCATTTGTGCAGGTTTAATGAAACAAGTGCTCTTAAATGCTTAGACATTTTAGAGTCTCCTTATAATGTGTCTAATGATTTACACAGCTAAACAACTTGAGTACTTTTCCATTTAGCCCATAAAGGCTAGGATTTCCCATATATAGGTAACTTTACTACTCAAGAAGCCTGCTTTGAAATTGTTCCACGCATTGTCCTAGATGATGCTACCAGAATTTTTATTTAAAAATCTTGCCTTTTTTTTTTCTCCTTGTAGGTACATCTGCTCTAATTCGTAGCTATAAACATATATTTCCTAATGAGAGAAAACATCTTTTCTGAATGATAAAAATCTAAAACTGCTTGAGTGAATCTGAGGATAAGCTACTCTTTTGTTTTATGGGCAAGAGGAAAGAGATCTCCTTTATTGCACACTTTGTGACTAAAGCAACACAATTGTTACTAATTGTATTACAGGCAGTGACAAAATGTGTGTGCTAACATTACTGTGTTCATAACAATATTTGGTGCTTATGATTCACCCTAAAGAATCTATTTCCTAACACTAGGGGTCATTTTAGCTTGTGTTAATATTCTACAATATTAGTTTTACTTAATAAAACAGAAGGTTAGGAATATGACCCTTCCTAGAAGAGTGCTATCCTTGAAAAACATTTTCCTGAGCTTAGATCCCTAAATTTTTCTCCTAGTTGGACTGTGAATAGATTCTGTTACTTTAAAACTATAAAACAAAAGTATGCTTTGAATTTCTTATCTAAAGTTCATTTTTGTTAATTCTTCTAAAATATCTGGCCTACTTTGAGGGCATGGTGCTTCATTTTGTAATTTTGCCTATGGTCACTACTTTAAATTTTGTCCACTTTTGGGTTTGCTAGTCTTTTTCTTTAAGCATTTACATTCTGATCCTCCTCAGCCACAGTGAAAGTCTTACTTATTTTTGCTAATTTTCAAACATCTGTGAAGTACAGCAAACGCATCCATTATAACAGGGCTTTTCTTTCCCATAACAAAATGAATACCTCCCATTATAATATCTGATTTTCCACTCTTAAAAGTTTTTCAATTCCACACTCCTTCCTAAAAATACTTTGCTTTTTGTCTCTAGTACTTAATAATATCAAATCTTTATATCTTTTTTAAAAAATCACTTTCAGGTCATGGTGGTGGACATGAGAGATGACATAAAGGAAATTTTTTTTTTCAGAGTAGCATTATATATTTTAGAATGTGCTATAGATTATGTAATATGAATTATGATCCTGTTTATATTGAATGGAGTGGGTAATTGCAAGCTATAAATCATTTCTGGGTATCTGAAAAATTTAGCCTTCTTACTCTAGTTACACACATAAATAAAGATAGTTATATTTGTTTTTCCAAATCCAATTTTTAGATCTGCTTAAAATCTGTTGTGCTTCAAAAAGCATAGCGTAGTTCACATTTTCAATTTTAAATCAAAATATTTCCTTTGAGATATATTTTCTATCCCTAATATTTGCTAGACAACATATGAAAAATATCAAAAGAAAGTTATTTTTTCCACTGAAAATGAATAAATAATAATAAA
This sequence comes from Zalophus californianus, assembly GCF_009762305.2. Taxonomy (NCBI): domain Eukaryota; kingdom Metazoa; phylum Chordata; class Mammalia; order Carnivora; family Otariidae; genus Zalophus; species Zalophus californianus. The sequence goes on from NC_045598.1 coordinate 62,029,650, forward strand.
TGTTCATTATGCTTACATTGATTCAAATGACAGGGAGTTCCAGTTTTTCTAACTTAGATTCAGAATTACCGCCTGAGTTTCCAGACACGTCAGCTGCCTCATGTATACTACAACAGCAGAGACCTACAGTCTGCCCACAGAATTCTGTTGGTTGCCCACCTGAAGAGAGAAATGAAAGAACAATACTGTGTCTTGGTTCTGCTACTCAATTGTCAATTCTATTGTGGGCAACTGGTCTTAATTTGGAAAATAAAAGAGAATGAAATATATTTTCAATAGGTGACATTTTAATCTTCTCATACCTAAGGGCAAAAGAGTTCTAAACTACAAAGAAGTTTCATTACAGGGTTCATGGAAAGTGGTGAAACATGCAGAAACAGTGGTATTGCTCACAAAAGCATATTCTCTTACAAAAATCACTGATGTCTATACTAGAGGAGGCTAACATGTCCCGTTCCTAAAAAAGCCCCACATAATTTAAAGCCATTTGGAAGAATGGATATAATTAATGCAAAATGTGTGATGATCGGAGTAAGGATATCCACGTTTTAATTTAATCTGTCATTTAGTAGATGTGTGACCTTCAGGAAGTTACTACCCTTACCCAGCCTGTGTTTCCTCATTTGAATAATAATTAAGAGGATGAATAGGATGGTCTCCTCTATCTTTTCTACCTCTGTGATTCAATATAACCTCTGTCCTATAGTCTTATCAATGAATTTTCTTTTGCAGAAAGCAACACGGTCCTAACCTCTTTCATACAATATTACATAAGATATGTATGATATGTATGCTCAGCTGCTTTGTGAAGAGAATATTATATACACACACATATGTGTGTGTTTTGCACAGTAGAAAATAATTAATCTCCAAACTAGTACCTATGCCAAATAGATATAGAGAGATAGATAGATATCTCTCTATTTCATTATAATGTAGAAATATACAAAAATAAGAGTGTAGATGACTCTATATGTTACTATATTTCTAGTAACAGAAACCTCACCTGAACCAAGTCCACCAACACTACAATACTGAAGGAAAAACCCAGTGGAGCATTTAAAAGTATTATTTTTTTATGAAGTCAAATTCTCCAAAAGGTCAAAATCCCTTTTAAAACAGTGATGCTCAAGGACATTCACTCAAACGTATTTGGGAATATTGTAGGTAAATGTGTACAGAAGAACTGACACCTCCACTTCTTCCCTTTTTCTTTGGAGAGCTGTAATTTTGACCATATTAAAATATGTAATATGGGGGCACCTGGGTGGCTCAGTCGGTTAAGTGTCTGCCTTCGGCTCAGGTCATGATCCCGGGGTCCTGGGATTGAGCCCTGCATCAGGCTCCCTGCTCAGCGGCGAGCCTGCTTCTCCCTCTGCCTCATGCTCTCTCTTGCAATCTCTGTCACTCTCTCACAAATAAATAAGTAAAATCTTTAAAAAAAATAAAATACATAACATGGCATAAAATATCACCATTTAAAAAAATATTTCCAATATATATTAGTTGCTATTTTAGCATGGAAGCAATGGGATTTGATGTCATGAAAATGGTAGCCCATAAGAGAAACACGTTACAAAAGCAACTCCTTGTTCCCTGCCTCCCCTCCCCCTGAAATAATAACAATTTGCTAAATTGTTGGGAAGTTGTTATAATTCCTTTTCCAAATTATTACTCGCCCTTTAGATTAGAAATGAGGCCAGGGTTAGCAATCAGCTATAAATGGTAGGATTTTTCAAGTAAGAAGCACTTGTCTGATTGTGAAGTGGAGGCCATTACTGCCTTGATTGGGCCTTTTTTTTTTTTTTTCAGTTCGCTTGATTTGTGGTTGAGAGTGCATATTCACTCCTGTACTGCGAGCAATCAGAGCCTCTCCTCTCTCATTTTTGTTCAGCGATTTAGGGTCCACTACTTTGGCACAGCTGCCACCTTTTAGCCTCCATCATGCAGAATATAACCTTTAAAAAAAGGGGGGCAGGGAATGGAGGATGGGACAGGTAACTAATGTACATTTGGCTTCTTAATGTGCCTATTTTACATCTTCAGAGAAAACTTTTTCTCTCAAAATAACAAACAGGTTGGAACTTGGACCTCTACACTTCCTAAATAAGTTTGGACAGAGACTTGAAGGTTGTTAGGGCATATTTTCCATTTCTTTATTTATCCCACCAGAAAATAAAACAGGTGTTGGGGTAAAAGCTGACACAAAGGCATTTAGCTTTACTTAGCACTAGCATAGTCTTTGTTCTCTGGGAAATGATATAGAAACAAGAGCTTTGTTCTTTGCCTTTGTTCTGGAAGGCACTTCACAAGTTATTCACCAAATTTAAGGTCTATAGGAAGATGCTATTAAAAGCTCTTGAAATTGGAGTCCTATTTTGTCAGGTTTAAAATTATTTAATACATCCTCTAATTTAAGACAATCTCTTCTTGTTGACAACAGTCAGGAAATATTTTTGTCAGGAGTTAAGTTCAGTGCATCTTTCTCCTTGGAATTCGTTAGAGAATCCTTGGAAGAAACTGGAGTTTCAAAGTTGGAATTAGATGAGCACCTTGGACATCTTCCTGGATCCTGTCAGTCATCATCAAATAACGAGCCCATGTAAGAGCATGTGCCCTATCACCCCAGTTCTGCTCCTGGTTCCCCAAACCAAATGCCCAGATAACTTCCATAAAATAAATACCAAACTTGCATTTTTCTAAATACACTGACCAAGTCTGGGTCTTAATAAACCTGTACAATGAAGTGAAGCCCACCAAAATTAAGAATACCATCTGGTAAGTGGTAGATTCCCTCAAGATTTGGGTTAGAACTCATAATAATATTTTTCACCAGCTTTATTGAGATATAAGTTATCAACCATAAAATTCACTCATTTTAATGTACAATTCAATAAATTCTTGTGAATTTATAGAATCTGATTTTAGAATGTTGTCACTATCCGAAAATGAAACGTTGTGCCTGTTTACAATCACCCTCAATTTCACTCCCAGTCCTATCCAACCAATAATCTACTTTTTGTCTCTAAATATTTGCCTTTTGGGGGCATTTCATATAGATAGAATATGTGCTCTTTTATGTCAGGCTCTTTCACTGAGATGTTTGAGATTTAGAGGTTCATCCATGTTACAGAGTGTTATCCCTTCTTTGATGAATAGTATTCTGTTATATAGACTATCCATTCATCTCATGAGAGATACTTGAGTTGTTTTGACTTTTTGGATATTGTTATTGATGCTGCTACAAACATTTGTGCACAAGTTTGTATATGGATATATGTTTTCAATTTTTGTGAGTAGGAGTAGAATTACTGAGGCATATGGTAAATCTCTGATTAACTTAAGAAACTGCTAAATTGTTTCACAAAATGGCTGTATCGGTTTACATTCCCACCAGCAATGTATGAGTTCCAGTTTCACCACATTCTTGCCAACACTTGTTACTGTCTGTCTTTTTTATTATGGCCATTCTAGTGGGTGAAAAATTGGTCTCACTGGGGTTTTGATTTGTATTTCCCTAATGACCAATGATGCTAATGATAGCTTTTCATGTGCTTATTAGTGATTTGTGTATCTTTTTGGAGAAATGTCTATTCAAATCTTTTGCCCATTTTTCAATTAGGTTGTTTTCTATTTATCGACCCATAAGAATTTTTTATGTATTCTGGATACAAATCCCTTACTGGATGTATGATTTGCAAGTATTTTCTTCCAGTCTGTGGGTTGACTTTTCATTTTCTTGATAGTATCTTTGAAGCCCAAAAGTTTTTAATCTTGAGCAAATCTCTTTTGAACTCTTTTTTTAAAGATTTTATTTATTTGACAGAGAGAGAGAGCACAAGCAGGGGGAGTGGCAGGCAGAGGGAGAGGGAGAAGCAGGCTCCCCCACCAAGCAGGGAGCCCGATGTGGGGCTCGACCCTGGGATCATGACCTGAGCCAAAGGCAGACGCTTAACCAAAAGAGCCGTTCAGGTGCCCTTATTTTGAACTCTTAATGGAGCACAACGTTCCATCAGTTCTGAATATAATCGCTTAAAGAGAGAAAAAGGGAAATAAAAGGTTAAAAACAAAATCCCTAATTATACTTGGGTCGGCGTAAGGAAAAGAAGACACGGTTTTGCTAATCCATTTTATTTTAAAATAATCTGAAACTTTTCACTTTAGAAGAACAAGTTTTTTTTGTGTGTCTGTTGCTTTTAAAACCCTTCATTGCTAACTTCTTGTGGGTCATTTGAATCTTTTCTTACCTAGGGTCACAGAAATTAGAAATTCAGCCCTGCCCAGGTCACAAATGGGTGGCTTGGAACAATGCACATATGTACATGAACTTGAAGCCACAAACTCTACTCTTTGTGCTTCTACCTCTGAATAAATGGAAGAAGAAAACTCGGGATGCAAAGTCAGGCTGCAAGAACACTGGGGCAGGAGAGCCTGAACTCTATCCTCTCAGGCGCACTGCTTTCCTTGATTTGTGAGCCGTCTTCTTCTCAGGCACACCCCCAGGGGTGACTAGTGGTGGCAGCAGCTTGACAACCACGGCTAAATGCCAAGTTTCCCAGACAAATTTGGTTGAGATGTGGATAAAACTGTTAGCAGCAACTGTATCTGTTTAGAAGTTCCTTGTGGCAGAGAATAAAAAAGGAAATAAAAGAAATTTGCCTGTGAGACATACCCAGAACTTGTTATACCCATGGCTCAGCTTTAGTGTGGCAAAGGTGCACGTACCTTTCTTTTGGCAGTATTTTATATTAAAAGTATTTTAATACTTTTCAGGGCCTACAATTTAAAAGTGCCCAGCAGCAAATCCTTTAGAAAATTAAATATTAATCAACTGTTAATAGGTTGACTTTGTAAGTTCAGATTTCTATCTGGCATTTGTTAAGTATGATAAACAAGACTAATGCAGTTTGGTTGCCCCAGATGCCTCGCACTTTTTTTTTTTTAAGATTTTATTTATTTATTTGAGAGAGAGAGAATGAGAGACAGAGAGCACGAGAGGGAAGAGGGTCAGAGGGAGAAGCAGACCCCCCGCCGAGCAGGGAGCCCGATGCGGGACTCGACCCCGGGACTCCAGGATCATGACCTGAGCCGAAGGCAGTCGCTTAACCAACCTGAGCCACCCAGGCGCCCCTGCCTCGCACTTTTTTCCCCACCTTTGTACTGGTATGAATTTAGCCATTAATATTCAAAAGGCACATATACTTGCACAAATATTGAGGAGTACCGTTATTTGATTTATAGTAAACTTTAGAGTGTTTTTTTTTTAAACCAAAACTCTGGATACATGCAACTAAGCTTTCAGTAACTACCATTGTTACATTTTATCTAATAGATGCAAGTGTTGTTGCAAATATAGGGTTAAAAGTCACAAGAGGTCAGACAGCTGGTTGGCCCAGTCTGGTGAGGGTCTTGACTCTTGATTTTGGTTCAGTTCATGATCTCAGGACTGTGAGATCAGACCCAGCATGGGACTCTGCACTCAGCGTGGAATTGGCTTGAGATTTTTTTCTCTCCCTCTCCCCCTCCTCCTGCTCATGTACACACTCTTTCTAAAATAAACAAACAAACAAACAAACAAACAAAGAAAATCTAAAAAAAAATCGCAAGTGGTACACGGCTTAAATATTTCTAGGAGATTCTGTTGCACATAAGTAGAAGGAAGTCAGTATCTGCATTATTTTTAGACTTAACTTAGTACTATATGTCACCTGTATTACCTTTTTAAAAAGTGGCTTTCAGTTGAGCCTCTGCTAAGAATATAACTGAGTCTTAAGGACACAGTTAATCCATTTTTGGATTAACCACTTATCCATTATTAATCCATTTTTGACAAGGTTGTATGCTTGTTCAAATCACACCGAAACCTGAACTGAAGGCTGGTAAAGTTAAAACTATTGATGGCAATCAACCTAGTGGAGTTGAAATGCAGTGCTAATAAGCAATTAATTAAGGTAGAAAAGGTCTATTAAGTATAGGCAAGTTTCACCAAAAAGAGAAACGGCTGAGCTGAGAATAAGACATTGTCTACATAAATGTCAGGTAACTAAAACAGCTCCTAGTAGCTTTTATAAAATGAAAATAGAAAAGGCATAGCCTCACACAATAAGTTGTGCTCTGGGGAAAAAAAGAATGCCAAACAAAAGGAGAGAAAGACTGTTGATTTCTCCCAAGAACAAATGGAAATGTTAGTAGAACACCTGTGGTTTAGATCAATAGGACTTACACTAAAACAAGGTGAATATTCTTTGAACTCTTAAGTAAATGTGTTATATCAACTGAGCAACTTTATATGCAGAAGGAAATAAGCAACTTTCCTTGTCATGAACGTTCTGGAAGAAAGGAAATTGGTTTGTTATAATTTATCAAAACCTGAGTTCAAGCAGGCCTCATCAACCTATTTTATAGCTGGCATAATATTGATGGTAATCGTCCGGGTATCATTGCTTTTTATCTCCATGTGTTCTGCAAGACCTCAGAGCCCTGAAGGACCTCAGTATATGCTCTTGGGAGTCCCCAGAATACACTGTATTTTTATGAATAAACTGAGTGAGTGATCTTGAGATGTTTGCTATTCTGGTTCCCTTGGGATGTTAGCACATTCGAGGACATTCACTGCTGCTTCTATTAGGCATCACAATGTACAAAACATCACTGTTCCTCCTTCTCCTTCTTTCTAACTTACAGCCCCCTCTGCATGGGATTGTTTGGGCATAAATCTAAGTGCCAAGCACCATACACATAGAGTACTCAGATTTGCTTCTCTATCCTAGCTGTGGTTCTATTTTATAGTTTCTGTGTCATGCTTATATTTCTCATCTCTTCAAGCATGTTTTTTACCTTTTCCATGAGATCCTTTAGTATTTGAATAATCGTTAAGTAAAGTTCTGATCTGATAATTCCAACAGCTGGCTCATCTTTGAGTCTGCTTCTACTGACTGCTTCCTCTCTTAAGCACATTTTCTTGCTTCTGTATCTTGTAAAATTCTATTTTATTCCAGATATTTTTTTACTAAAAGAATCATAGAGAATAAAGTAAATAATATTTGCCTCCAGCAAAGAGAGCACACTCTTTTTCCTGCCAAAATGCTTGAGTGGGGTTGGGGTACTGAGTGATTCTGAGTTGTGGTCGAGGTGGATCTGGTCTTTTTTGCAACGTTAGTTTGATTCAATTCACAACTGGCTTTAAATGTTTTGAGGATGAGGGGCACCTGGGTGGCTCAGTCAGTTAAGCATCTGCCTTCCACTCAGGTCATGACCTCAGGGTCCTGGGATCGAGCCCCGCAACAGGCTCCCTGCTCAGGGGGGAGCCTGCTTCTCCCTCTCCCTCTGCTGCTCCCCCTGCTTGTGCTCCCTCACTTTCTCTCTGTGTCAAATAAATAAATAAAATCTTTTAAATCTTTTTAAAAAATAAATAAACGTTTTGAGGATGAGACTGAGATTTTTCTATCAGTAGGAAAAAAGGCTCTGAGCACTGATGAGACTCCTGAGATCTCTTTATGCCTTAGAACGATGCTTTAAGCTTTCTGAACTATGTGAACTCTCTCTTTCTTTCTCTCTTTCTCTCTCTGCTTACAGTAAGAATGTCAGATTTTGGAATTGCTTGGAAGTTCTCTTTGCTCTCTGGTCCTGCTTTAGGATTTATGCACCTGAAATCTCTCTCCTCCCTCTTGCCTTGCTGCTAACTTCAAAGGGTACCTGTTTATATTCTGTGAAGGTCCAGAATGACTTGGAAAACTTTCTCTTAGCTCCGGGCCTCACTCATCAACATCAGTCACTGAAATTGCAGAATACCTTGAATGGGTCTCTTCAGTGCTCCTGCCCTATTGCTTGTTCTCCTCTGGATGCCTGCCTTACACTCTCCCAGCTCTCCTGCTCTGCCCTCAGGCTTTGGTTTACTACCCCAAGCACTGCCAGAAGACCTCAGAGAAGAGGAGGTGGGTGGATGCTGATTTGTCTGCAGCTGTGGCTCCATGTAATTCCAACCTGTGATATCTGCCCATTTGTAGCCATTCAAAGTTCTTTGAAAGCTTGTTTTCTCCTTTTCCTTATCTCTGGTAAATTCTTCCTCCCCCTGCTTTCCAAAAGGCATGAGAACAACCATGTGTCTCTTCTCTTTTATAAAGGCATGTCATTTTCTGGAATATGGTTAATTTAGGTTTCTTTGTGTTCTCAGCTCTACAGTGGTTTCTAAATCTTATCCAGCTTGTTTTTGGTAATTAGGTAGAGAGCAAAGGTTTCTTACAACCTTTTATATCCAAACCAGAAATCTCCCCACCTTGGTTTTCAGAGGGAAAAAAATGCTCCTTTACTTTCATATTTCATAGGTTTATATAATATTCACTTAAGTGAGGTGATTGTTATAACTGTATAGTTGTCATGATCAGTTTGAAGACAAAACTAAATCTTAGTAAACACAATAGTTAACTGGTAGAAAGAGAAATGCAAGAGCACTATTAGCTTCAAGTACTTATGACATGGGCATCTGCAAATAGGTTTTAAAGTGGGTTACAGAGAACTCTCAAACAGCCAAAACAAAACAAAACAAAAACACACACACACTAGATTTTTCTGTATTACCTGTAACAAATTTGACCCTGTAGAATACTGACATAAAAGTAGTGCTTTAAATAAATGAAAACTCTCCATTAGGGATGTCAATTATGTATACTACTCAAACTAGCAAGCAAAGTATAAAATCTTTACAGGTCCAATTCAAATGTTAGTTTATTCTGCAAACATATTTATACTTTCTATATTGTTCAGTTGTTCTATTTGGCTTCTCTACTGTTAGGAAATTGATTATCCATATGTTGGATTATCTTTCTCTGTCTTGCATACCTATTAATTAGCCCCTCCTAATTGCTTTAATCTTTTTTATCTGTATTTTTTATCATCTTAAATAATTCTGTTATGTTAGCAATTTAATTTATGGCAATTATTATTCTGTTCATTGTCCTTTATAATTATCCATTAATTTCACAATATTTTAATTATCACTTTCTTTCTTTAGGTACAGAATGCCTCTCTTTTTGCCCTTATTCTTTGAGTTCATGACAAACTCACTCAATCTCATGACACACACTTTCATATATACACAAATACACATATGTATATTCTGATGCTTGTCAAATTTATATCTCTAGCCCAGACCACTTCCATATCCAACTGCTTAGTTGACTTGACAACTCTACTTAAATGTCTAATAGGTATCTCAAACATGTCCAAAACTCAGCTTCTTATCTCTCCCACACACCGACTTAAACCTACTCTCCTATAATCCTCCCTAACTCAACTATTGGCAATTCCATATTTTCAGTTCTTCACACCAAAAGAACTTGGGATTATCCTTGACTGCACTGTTTCTCTCATACAGCCAATCTTATAGGCTCTACCTTCAAATTATACCCCAAATTTAATCATCTTTCAGGCTACCACTGCTACCTCCACTATCTTGACCCTGATCTATCACCTGTCTCTTTTCTGAGACCTTATCAAATGCCTTCCATAAGGCTTACTTGGGGGAGATTTTCCATTCATGTGTGAGAGACACACTCAGGCTTCGGCTCATTTCAGTTTAGTTACCAAACTGGTCTTTAAACAGGATAGAAGGGTGGTTGTTTGGGAGCTAAGGCTTTTCAGAATGCAGTTCTTATTCACAGTTGCTATATTTTGAAGTTTACTGACCATATTTTTTTTTTAAGATTTTATTTATTTATTTATTTGAGAGAGAGAGACACAGTGAGAGAGGGAATACAAGCAGGGGGAGTGGGAGAGGGAGAAGCAGGCTTCCTGCAGAGCAGGCAGCCCGATGCGGGGCTCAATCCCAGGACCCTGGGATCATGGCCTGAGCCAAAGGCAGACGCTTAACGACTGAGCCACCCAGGCGCCCCAGTTTACTGACCATATTGTTCTTTGGTTGTTGTGGTGGATTTCTTTTCCTCTAAGGGACATATTTCTCTGGTACAGTTTTAATCTACCATCCTAAATTTGTAATCTACCTTTGCTACATACTTTGCATGTATTATCCTTTGAAACTTCACAGCAACCTTGTGAAGTAAATCGTATTATTCTCTTTTATGAATGAAAAATTAGACTCAGAGAAGACCCAGTACTCAAAGTTAGCTCTTCTGATCCTAAACAAGAGGGTTTTTTGCTTTTGCCATTTCTCCATACTGCATGCATGTCTAAACCCTCCTTTAAAGGACCAGCTGTCTTCATTGTAGTAAGATACCTGATACACAAGCTGTAGATCCCAATAATCCTTTTTTGGTCAGAAAGGGGAGAGTATGTTCCTCAGTATGGGGGTGGGTCTGAGAAAGATGACTCTTTGAGCATGTTTAGAAGTTTTGTTCAGACAGAGGGTGAGATGAGGAGGAGATAGGGGGGAGGAAATGATGATATCTCAGTGTAACATCTTGTCATTCCTACAGAAAAAAAAATGAAATTGTCAGAAATATGGCAGAATATAAAATTTGATACTGTATGAAATCAATAATGTAAATTGAGAGCCATCACTTCAGGTGAAAAATGGTGACTTGAATATACACATTTGCATTCAATTCTTCCCTGAAACCTGTTGAGTTGTTTGTTTTTAAACAGACAAATTACAAAGAGAGAATGGGAAAGAAGGCAGCAACAGCAAATTCAGAAGCTGGAAAACATGCAGATGAGTGGTAACTGACCTTTCAGATTTGAGAAAACAGCCCCTTAAGCTCTTGGTGGAAAAGCTGAGAGGCAATATGATTTATGCCCAGGAAACCTGAAGAGTCTCAGGAACTGGCAGCACTCCTACCTCTGGAATTGGAGATGAAGGTGGGGCTTGAGTTGGGGGACGTCACTGAAGGCGGTTAATTTGTCAGATTCCCTCCTGCATTCCACTCAGCTGAAGAGACTAGAGGTTTATTCTCTGGACAGGGGGATACCAGGTACAGTTCAGGGATCCAGGGTACATTTCCTCACTTAATCTTGAGGTCTCTAGGCTTCTCCCATCTCTCAGCACCCCAAAAGCATACAGCTAAACATATGCCCTCCACACATGATTAAAAGAGTCTTTTCTGGAATTGACCAGTGCAAGAAAATGGATCCCAAAATGCTAACAGTGGAAGGGGCATGAAAGCACCCAGTGAGATCATCTTACGGAGAAGAATCCAGTAGGCAAACCCCACCCACAATCACAGAGCTGCCACTCAGCTTTTTAATTCCACACTCTTAAATACAATTCAATAGTTAACAATCGCTAGATCTTGGAGGCAAGCACCTAACATGGAAGGTTGAAACCCCAAAAAACAAATAAAAGAAACTTAAAAAAAAACAAAGCTATTCAGGAAGGAGAAACATTGAAAAATATAACCATTGTTAAAATTCTTTGAGATAAAAGGAAGCTTTTATTTATTTATTACATCCATAATACATGCACAGAATTCTGTAAAAAGGAGAAGGAATATTCAAAGAAAAGGCCCTTGGATATTAAAAAATATGATAGAGGCTTTAAAAAAACTTTCTGTTTTTTTACAGATTTTTAATATTATATATATTATTTTAATAAAATAATTATATTTTAATTTAAAAATGTAAAAAATTAAATTTTAATTTTAATTGAAATTAATGTGATTTAATTTTTAAAAACTTCAATCATATGCTTAATATCCAAGGTCTTTTTTTATTCCTTTGAATGTCTTTTCCCTTTTTATAGAGGTCTGTACACATATTATTTGGAAAATATCATGGGTATTTCCTATTTGTCCTTCCACTTCCATTTTCTCTTGCCATTTATAGTGGACAGACCCAAAGGTTGACCACCTTCCAGTGTTTCACACCATAAAATCCCCAGCTTTGAGTGTGAGTGGGATGTTGACCTGCTTCTAACAAATAGAATACAGCAAAGGTGATGGGGATGTTACTCCTATGATTAGAATACATCATATGGCAAGGATGATGGGCTGACACTTCCATAAGTAAGTTAAGTACTATGGTAAAGGTAATAAGTCACTCCAATGTTAACTTGATAATTCAATGTCACATTATGATATACATATACATATATATCTTCATCTTGCCAACACGCACTAGAGAGACTCTCCTGCTGACCTTGAAGAAATCCGCTTCCAGGTTGTGAATTGCCTATGGAAAGGTTGACATGACAAGGAATTGCAGGTAGCCTCTTGGACCAGAGAGGCTTACACCAGCCAAAGCCAGCGAAAAGCCAGATCCTCTGTCATACAGTCACAAAGAAATTTGGCCAACAAACCTGAAAGCCTAGAAGTGAATTCTTCTCTAGTCAAGCCTCCACACCAACACTTCTAGGCTTTCAGGTTTGTTGGCCCAAGTTGGTCTCTGTGAACAACTGCCTGGGTTCAAAATTCAGTTCTATCACTTACTTGAACAAGTTACTCAACCTCCTTGTTCCTCAGTTTCATCATGTATAAAATGGGGATAATAATAGTACTTATCTTAGTGAATAACTTTAAAGATTAAATGAAGAACTGTATGTAAAGCACGAGAATAGTGTCTGGCACATAGTAAGAACTATGTGTTTACTCTTATAATAATTATCATGATAAACTAATAAATATAAATAAGTAATATAAATTAACATAAAACAATGAAAGTAAATAAACATAATTGAAGAGTTGTGATAAATAGCACAAAATAAAAAATAATTAATGCATTACTATCATTATATCAATTAGGATAGATGAGGTTATGTTGCAAAAAAAAAAAAATCTCAAAATCTCAGTGACTATAAACACAAATGTTTATTTCTTGCTTACATTAAGCGTCCATTGCTGACAGCAGCAGCCTCTGTTTGTTGTATTCCCATAGACCCAGGCTAATGGAGCAGCTACTACCATGTTAAATGTTGCCAGGCACTGTATCATAGTGAATAAAGCTCTGGAGAGTCTCACTTTCATAATCAAATGCTCCAGCCTGGAAGTGACACACCCTATTTCTGCTTACAACTCATTGGCTCCACTCAACTTATAAGGGAACCAAAAACATGCAATTCTATCATGAATTCAAAAGTGGACAGAACCAGAAATGTTTGGCAAAAAGGCTACCATTTTTGTTATTGTTATTGTCAGTGTTTGACTCTTTATTCTATGAATTTGTTTTGATAAACATAAAAACTAAATCTAAGAAAGAAAATAATGTGCCATCTAGACTCAGAAAGAGTTAATCTTAATTATTGTTGTCCAGAGTTGTTTCAGACGTTGGACCCCTCTAAGCCTCATTTGGGGAGAAGTTATTGGAAAACAAATCACTGATTTTCAACATACAAGGTACACAAGATACCTTTGCCTCTTGATACTATAAACATTTTATTGAATAGATGTGTTCTTTTAAAAAATTAAACTATTGCAATTCTACTTGTCCTGCTGCACTATAAAAAGCATAGATTTTTATTTCTTCAAGATAGAGATGACAAACAGGAAAACTACCAGGGCCATCACGTGGAAAGCTTCACTGTACCTGATTGAATCCCCCAAACTGTATAGACATACTCTATTTCTGGAGCTCAACAATTGCTCCTCCTGCTCCTGCTCCAAGAAATGAGGCCTATACACAAGGCATATATTGGTTTGAGGGAGAGCCTCAGAGGCCAGGAGCAGACCAAAGTAAGCAAAGTTCATTGCAGTTTTGTTGTCTTCTGTGACTAACATTGGATCTTCACCATGTGATTTTCTGAGAAAAAGCTACGTCCCTACTTTTACACTGTATACTTAAATAATTCCAGACTAAATAACTTTTGAAATATATATAAATAGATGAATATATATAAATAGATGATCATCAGGTGGTAAATGCTTTTTTAAACTTGACTCTAAATAAAATAAATACATTTGGCAATGTAACAATACTGTTTTTACAGTAATGGCAATGTAAAAATCACAGTTGAGAACGTTTTGTTTCCTAAGAATAATGAACACAGTAGAAAAGGATACTATCACAGAAAGCAAGCAAAGAGGAAAATTTCCAAAAGAAGAAATACAAATGACTAATATAATGTATAATCTACTTAAAATTGAACTGAAAATTAAAATATTTTGTTTTGACTCTTTCCTAAAAGATAAAATGGTTTATAATAATCATGATCTGTGAGCTTGTGGAAAATGGGCACTAATGTTTGATAAGAGTAATGTAATTGGAGTTAACTTTTCTGGAAGGTAATTTTCAATATGCATCAAAACCCCTAAAATTATGCATATTCTTCCCCTTGGCAATTCTATTTCTATAAATTTCCACATGGAAATAACCAGAAGTGAATTGAAAATAATCTAGAAGGTTCTGCGTGGTAGGCTAACCTCCTTCAGGGTGCAGAGCCTAGTTAGTCCAACAGTGGCCCTTTGGTGGTTTTCAATCCTTCAGTCTTTCTTTTAGTCAAGATGAGTGATAAGCCTGACTGTCTGAAGTAAAGTCTGACAGGTCAAAACTGAAGAAAACTAAAACTGAACAACAACAACAAAAATACTATCCCCTCAAAGGAAACTATCCAGTAGAAGAAAGTGTTCAAACACTATAAAATGGGAATCCTCCCCCAAGAGCAAGTTTCGGCATTGCCTGAGTATTTGGTTTTTTACTTGTTTTTTGTAAAGCTATGTGTTTGTAGAGATTTTAGGCACCTTCTGTTGGCTTTTCACCCATAGTCCCCGGCTAGGAGGTCAGAAGTAGCCAATGTTCCCTTATGTTCATTTTTAAACTTTCCTTTGGTGCATAAACTCCACCTGGTAAATGCTATCAATAATCTCATCATTGATGACCTTTGTGTGAGAAGTCCTTTCACCCCTTACAGTATAAGCCACTTAAAAAAAAAAAAAAAGCCCCAATGTGGAGCTTGAACTCATGACCCGGAGATCAAGACTCCCATGCTCCACCCACTGAGCCAGCCAGGTGCCCCTAAGTAAAATAAGCCACTTTCTACAGTGGGGGCCACCATTGCTCCATAATCTTCATGAAATGGCATGTGTTTGCACCTTCCCACAGTTTATTTTCATTTTAACGTAGCAATAAAATAATAAATATAATTTTAAAAAAGGAAAACAACCTAAATATTCTCAAGTAAGAGATTGGCTAAATAAATTGTTATAATCCAAATAATGAAACACTAGCAGGCATTTTACATTATTTAGTAATGAAAACATCAAATGAAATGGGAAAATTATCATGCTTATTGTTAAGTGAAAAAGGAAAACTAAAATATTAAGAATGGTATGATTGGATTCACTAAATACTAAATAATAAAATAATATTTAAATATATATACACACATATATATACATATATATTCTGTGTGTGTGTGTGTATATATATATATATAGAAGCAAAAGCTGGAAAGCTATAAGCCAAGGTTACCAATGGTTATATATATCTAGATGAGGAACTCAGAAGTGACTTTTGTTCTTTTCTTTTAACTTAAAAAACGTGTATTAATTTTGAAACAGTCTCAGATTTACAGAAAAAGTATAGGTGCTGTGCAAAAAAATTTTATTCCCTGGACCATTTAAGAGTCCCTTGCCAACATGTTGCCCCAATACCCAGGAATACTTTAGGGTGTATTTCCTACAAACGAGAACATTTTATACAAACTATCAAAATCATAAAAATAACATTGATACTACCATCTAGTCCTCAACCCCATTCAATTTCCACCAAATGTCCCCAAAATGCATACTGTGGCAAAATAAATCTAGTTCAGAATCACATGTTGCATTTAATTCTCATGTCCCTTTAGTCTCCTTTGTTCTGGAATAGTTCTTTGGTCTTTCCTTGACTTTCACGATCTTGACACTTTTGAAGTTTATAAGCCAGTGATTTTTGTACAGTGTCTCTCTATTACTGATTATCTGTATTCCCTCATGATTACATTCTGGCTAAGCATCAGTGGCAGGAATATCTAAAAGTGATCATGTGTTCTCATTGCATCATTATCAGGTAGCTCATTATTTTGATTTGCCAGCATTACAATGATGTTCATTCTAATCATTTCATTAAAGTTGTGTCTCCCAGGTTTGTCCAATGTAAAGCTACTCTTTCCTCATTTGTATTTAAGAAGTTTTTTTAAAAAGATTTTATTTATTTATTTGATAGAGAGAGCCAAAGAGCACAAGTGGGGGGTGGGAGGGGTGTTGGAGGATGCCAGAGGGAGAGGGAGAGGCAGGCTCCCCCCGCTAAGCAGGGACCCTGGGATCATGACCTGAGCTGAAGGCAGATGCTTAACTGACTGAGCCACCCAGGCGCCCCTTAAGAAGTATTTTTGTAGGGAGATATTTTGGGACTATGTAAATATCCTTCAATTTTTAAATTTATATCACTAAGGATTCATGGATTCCTATTTTATTTTAATTTATTAATAATATTATTTATTTGGGTGTTTAGTTTATCTCCTGTTTGAGCAGTAGAAGCTGATTCAGGCTGATTTCTGTGTGTATTGTGACATGCTGCCATCAGTCAAGGTACTTTGATTTCTGTCACAATGTGGTCTGGGATCATCTCGTAGTTTCTTTGCCCAGTCCTGGAATCAGCCATTTCTTCAAGAAGCCCTGGTTCCTTTTAGTGGAGAGTGGTATGTAAAAGCCAAGATCTCGGAGGTAGATGGGCTCATTATTGGTGTGTCATTGTTCTCTAGCCTGCTGGAATACACCTATCTACATCTGTATCTACTAGTGTATCCATCTATAGTTATTGAAACCTATGAGTGTTACATAATACAAACCTAAAAATGAATTCTGAAAGGGTGAGATGATGGAAAACTTTGTAAAGATCAAGAAAAAGAGTTTGGATTTTATAACAGCTGGTGGATATTTACTAATTTAAAAATGGGATATGAGAAGACTAATCCAGCAGTGATTCAGGGAATGAAAAAATGAACTTAAAGCTAAGAGCTAAGAAGTGTTTTCTAGGGCCTAGCTATGATAAGAGAAACAATTAGGTTCAATACAGACGAAGGAGGAAGAGTCAGTGGATCTGTATCAGCAACATACCAAGGAAAACATATGGTGGGAAGAAGGGCGAGTGAGAGGAAGAAGGGAAAGACAGTAAGATACAGGGATGGCTGGGGGTGTGGGGTGTGGGATTTTGTTGGATTCATTTACAAAACAAATCGCCAAAAATATTCTGTCAACAAGCTGTAGCCACTCACACTGAAATTTTAAAAATACCTGAGCTTAAACTGAACATCACATTTTTTTGTATCAAGGAAATGAAGCAGGGAAGATTTGCCTAAGACTACATTAATTTACTACCTTAATTTAAAAGCCTCAAAAGCCAAAGACGGGAACAACTGAAGGTTTTGGCAAGAAATGTGTTTAACATGGTCTTGACGTAATAATGAGCAAGTTGGTCTCTGTCTCTTGCTACCTTACTTCCTAGGGATCTAGGAGTATTAACCAGTCTTGAGAACATCTTGATTTTCCCCATTGTTTTTCCAACTTCACATGTTTGTGAACTTTGAAGCTCTTTGGCATCACCGGTCCATGATTCTAGCTTGTTGGTGAGAAACTGCTCAAGATAAAAAGTTTGTCATTTACCTATTCAGAACTATTCTGAAAACTGTCACAAAATTCTCAATGAACCTAAAATTGGGTGAGGAATTTTTGGCTTATTAAATAAATCTGTTGTAACAATGGCATGATTTGGTTTTTAATGTCACAAAAACATTAGTTGTGGATCCCAAGCAAAAATAATTATCATAATGTGGTGACTTAACACTTTGAAAAAATAAATTGTGTGTTCTTTCTTCTCTTCGGCTATCCTCTATCCCACCTGAAGGAGTATGGCTGTACCATGCAATCTATGCCATGGAATTCATTGTCAAAATAGAACCATAACATGACAGAAAATCTTTTTTATACTTAAAAGCAGTGAGCCCAGGTGTGAGAAAGTGTCGGAAGTAGAAGCAGAAGTGGTTTTTTCGTTGCTCTTAAGTTTCTAGTATTGGCTCCACTCCTTTCTTTAGGACAGGGCATCTTTTTTTATTCCTGCTCTATTACAGGCATGGGGCACAGTGCCCAGCAATTATAGGTGCTAACAAATGAATGAACAAATATGAGACCTCACGTAAGTCATTTACCCTATCTGGATCTATTCTCAAGTTTCTAAGTAACAACCGTGCTTTAATTTGCTGGCTTTGCAAAATGAATTTGGGAGTGTTCCCTCCTTTTTAATTTTTTGGAGGAGTTTGAGAAGGATTGGTGTTAATTATTTTTTAAGTGTTTGGTAAAGTTCACCAGTGAAGCCATCTGGTCTGGGCTTTTCTTCATTGAGAGACTTTTAATTACTGGCTTAATATCTTTACTAGCAATTGGTCTATTCAGATTTTCTGTTTCTTCCTTATTCAGTATTGATAAGTTGTACGTTTCTAAGAATTTTTCCATTTCTTCTATGTTGTCCAGTTTGTTAGCATATGGTTGTTCATAGCAGGTTATGATCTTTTGAATTTCTGTGTTACCAGTTGTAATGTCTCTTTTTTTATTTATGTTTGTTGATTTGGGTCCTTTCCCCTTTTTTCCTAGTTAGTCTAGCTAAAAGTTTGTCAATTTTGTTTATCTTTTCAAGGAACTAACTCTTACTTTGGTTAATCCTTCTATTGTTTTTCTGTTCTTTATTTCATTTATATCTGTTCTAATCTTATCATTTCTTTTTCTTCATGAACTTTGGGCTCAATTTGTTCTTCTCTTCCTAGTTCCTTAAGGCATAGAGTTAGGTTGTTTATTTGAGATCTTTTTTGCTTTTTAAGGTAGGTGTTTATTGCTACGAACTTCTTTTGCTGTACCCCACAAGTTCTAGTATTGTGTTTCCATTTTCATTCAACTCAAGAAACTTTATTTCCCCTCTAATTTGTTTTTTGATCCACTAATTATTCAGAAGAGTGTTGTTTAATTTCCATGTGTTGGTGATTTTTCCAGTTTTCCTCTCTTGTTATTGATTTCTAGTTTCATGCCATTGTGTTCAGAGAAGATATTTGGTGTGATTTCAATCTTCTTGAATGCGAAGACTTGTTTTGTGATCTAATGTGCTCTATCCTAGAAAATGTTCCATGTGCATTTGAGAAGAATGTATTCTGCCATTGTTGGATGGAATCTTCTGCATGTATCTGTTAAATACATCTGGTCTATAGCATTATTCAAATCCACTGTTTTCTTCTGATTCTCTGTCTGGATGATCTATTGTCGAAAGTGGGATAGTATAGTCCTCAACTATTATTGTATTACTATTTATTTCTCCTTTTAGTTCTGTTAGTTTTTGCTCTTTATATTTAGGTGCTCCAATATGGGGTGCAAAAATATTTACAACTGTTATAACTTCTTGATGTATTGACCTCTTTATCATTATATAATGGTCTTTTTTATCTTTTTACTATTTTTAGCTTAAAGTCTATTTTGTCTGAGGTAAGTGTAGCTACCTCTGCTTTTTTGGGGGGAGGGTATACCATTTCCATCCCTTCACTCACAATCTATGTGTGATTTTAAGGCTAAAGTCAGCATATTGTTGGATCTTGTTTTTTATCCATTCAACCATTCTATGTCCTTTAATTGGATAATTTAATGTTTATGTTTAAAGTTATTATTGATAAAGATCTACTGGTTACCATTTTGTTAACTGTTTTCTGGTTGTCCTGTCAATCTATTGTTCCTTGTTTCTTATCCTGCTATCTTTTTTCACATTTTGATGTCTTATCAGTATACTTTGATTTCTTCGTTGTGTTCTCTTGTGTAATTACTACAGGATTGTCCCTTACAGTTACTGTTGATGCTTACATAAAATATCTTAAACTTATAATACCCTGTTTTATACTGGTAACAACTTAACTTCAATAAAATTCATAAACTTCACCCTTTTACCTTTTACTTCTTCTCCTCCCCACATTTTAAGTTATTGCTATTACAATTTACATGTTTTATATTGTGTAATTAATAACAGATTATTGTAGTTATGGTTATTTTCACTATCTCTTAAAAAGTTTTCAAACTAGAGCTGTAAATGAATTATGTGCCACATTATCATATCACAGAATCTAATATATACTTATCATTATCAGTGAGACTTACACTTTTTATGTTTTTATCATATTAGTGCTCTTTAACTTCTACTCAAAAAACTCTCTTTAGCATTTCTTGTAAGGCAGGTCTGGTGGTAATGAACTCACTCAGCTTTTGTTTTTGTCTTTATCGCTCCTTTGTTTCTGAAGGACAGTTTCATTGGATATAGACTTCTTGGCTGTGAGCTATACTCTTTCAAAATTTTGACTGTATCATCCCATTCTCTCTTGGCCTGAAAAGTTTCTGTTGAGAAATCTGCAGTTGCCTTATGGTGGTTCCCTTGTACATAACTTCTCTTTTCTCTTGCTGCTCTTAAAATTCTTTGTCTTTGACTCTGAGAGTTTAATTATAACATGTCTTACTATAGCCCTATTTGGGTTCAACCTATTTGGGATCCGCTGGTACTCATGGATCTGGATGTCTATCTTTCTCCCAGGTTCAGGAAGTTTTCAGCCATTATCTTTTAAAATATACTTTCTGTCCCTTTCTATTTCTCTTTTGCTTCTGGAATCTTCATAATGTGAATATTGTTTCTTTTTATTGTGTGTCATACTTCCCGTAGGCTTTCTCCATTCTTTATCATTTTTTTTTTCTTTTTGCTCCCCTGACTGGTAATTTCCAATGTCTTATCCTCCAGGTCACTGATTATTTCTTCTGCATGGTTAAGTCTACTTTTGAAACTATTTATTGAATTCTTCAGTTCACTTATTTTATTTTTCAGCTCTCACATTTGGGGTTTTTTTTTGTTTGTTTGTTTGTTTGTTTGTTTTTGATGGTTACAATTCCCTTGTCAGACTTCTCATTTTGTTCATCATTTTCCTAACTTTGTTTAGTTGTCTATCTGTGTTTTCTTGTAGTTCACTAAACTTCCTTAAGATGGTTATTCTGAATTCTTTGTCAGGCAGTTCATAGATCTCCATTTCTTTAGGGACAGTTATTGGAGCTTTATTTTTTTCCTTTAGTGGTATCATATTTACCTGATTTTTCATGATCTTTGATTCCTTACATTGGTATCTGCACATTTGAGTAATTGGGCTCCTCCTTTAGAGTACAGATTTGCTTTGACAGAGATAGTTCTTCAGTCAGCTCAGTTTGGGTTTCTGGATGTATTTGCTGGTAATGTCCCTGGGCAAGTGGAGACTATATAGTTTCCCTGGGGTGAGGCAATTGGTCAAGCTCTAAGGACAGGGATGCAGATGTGGTACCACTGGCTGAGAATAGTTGGATACGACTGCTGGCTTGCTTCCCTACCAAAATGAGGCTGTAGGATGGGCTCTGCAGTTACCTGGATTCTGTGGTCAGTTTTACTAGGTTGTCAGGACAGGGTATTATATTAAGTAGTAGATGTAGGTATGAATTAGCTTCCCTGACAACTAGGACAGCCAGGATGAGACTCAGAACTTGCACAGCTCATTGCCTGGGGACCCAAATCAGGCCACAGTGTGTACTGAATTCCCTGGTCAGGTGAGACCACCCATTTTGCTCCGCAGATGGGGGAAGCCACAGGCTGTGCTTTCTGTTTAAGCTACTGTATGTAGAGCTGTTGACTGGTCTATGCAGTTTTCCATGTACTCTGGTTAGGTTCCCTGGTCAGACAGGCTGACGGCTGTATTCAACAATAAGGAGGGTGATGAATTAGATTCCCTGTTTGAGTGCAGTGGGAGAAGCAGCTCTAAAGCCAGTAAGCACTTTGTTGTCTTCACTCAAGTCAACCTATACCTCTAGTTCCCTAACTGAACAGGGCCACTAACTGCTCTGCAAACCATCAGCTCTGCCCACCTACCCCATGGCTCAAATGTCACTGAGCCACATTGCTTCTAGGAGTTGTTGCCAGCCCTTCTGGTTAGATGGAGCTGGAAGACACTTTCCATAGTGGGTGGAGCTGCGATTCTGCTTCTTGCCTGGGTGTGGGCAAACTGGGCTCTTAAGTTGGCAAAATGCTTCATTTGAGGATCCCAATCAGGCAGATCTGTATCCCACTGAATTTCCTGGTCAGAATCCATCCCCTTGGTTCTGCAGATGAACCAAACCACTGGTTGGGATTACTACTTGGGCTCTGCAGGTATGAACTCAATCTGCCAAGATCTGTGTGCTGGTTGTTGTAAGTCCTTCCTCTGTTCTCTGTCACAGTCGGATTCCCAGTGGTTGACCAGGAAGATTTCCTTGCAATTCCCATGGTTGGAGATCAGAGTAGGGGCTCTTAGAAAGTGACCCACAATGCTGGGGTGGGGGACATGGTGCTGGTTGTCCTCTCTGGGTTTTTTTTTTTTTTTAAGATTTTCTTTATTTATTTGACAGAGAGACAGTGAGAAAGGGAACACAAGCAGGGGGAGTGGGAGAGGGAGAAGCAGACTCCCAGATGAGCAGGGGGCCTAATGTGGGGCTCGATCCCAGAACCCAGAGATCATGACCTGAGCCAAAGGCAGATGCTTAATGACTGAGCCATCCCGGCACCCCATCTCTGGGTTCTTCTTTCCCACTGAAGGAACCAGAGGCTCAAGGGAGACCTGTCCATATGTTGCTGCACTAGCCTTGGGGAGAGTCAATGTGGTCAACATTAGCTGCTTCTCTTACCCTGCTAATGAAATCTGTCTTGGTCTCTGAAACAGGGGCGTTCTTCAGCTTCATTCCTGTGTTCTAGAATTTTCTCAGCAGTGTCTTGTTTTTGAATAGTTGTTACCTGTTCTTGAGAAGGGGAGCAAAGTCAGAAATGACCTACTATGTAGCCATCTCCCTCTCATTTTAATTTGATACGAAGAGATAAAATGTGCTCTATCAATATTAAGAGTGACATTGACTTAATGTGATGAATAGAAAATGGTATTGTGATATCCTGAGATTTCTTGTACATTTCTTATTTTACTCAGAAAAATATGGACCCTTGACTATTCAGAGGAAAGAGAATCAAAATGTATAAAATTCTGGAAGCAAATCTTTTTCTCTAATTTAGAGAAAGAATGATGTTCAGGTCCCAAGATAATCCCAGACCCAATATTCTTCTGGATTGAGGAAAGATGAAGGACACAAAAGGAGAAGGGTTGAAACATTCAGTTTTATGTGACACAGAGGCCATTAAAATTCTTTAGAAAAGGTAGGGGCAAGAATGCTAACGGACTGGCTCAGCGCTTGCTTTGATGCTTAAATATAACAAGGAAGAGAGCCCAAGTTACCCAATTCCCAGCCCTATGCTACAACTCCTTGTCACTTATTATACATACTTCCTCTTTAATAAAGTTCTAATTCAAGTGTCTCTGTCAGATGGGGATGATTTGGAAACATTTTAGGGACCCAAGCCTTATCAAAGTACTTAAATAGCCATGGAATGATTAAAAGGAATGTGTGTGTTCAAATACAAATGAAGAATGATTTGAAGGTTGGGCACAAGGGATAGCAGATGGTAACTATTAATTATTAGCCAATTACGAAGGCTTCAGTCCAGTAAGAAAGAAAGTATTCTATGTCTGACTCATCATCATCTACCCCTTGTAATGCTTTGATTTCTTGTAAGAACTGTAAAGGAAGACATTTCCTCCCTCTGTTGATACCAAGAGATCTCTCTGATGTTCAAAAGAATAGAATTGTGTGGTCACTGGTAGAATAATATCACATTAAATTCCTGAACATATGTATCAAGGGCTCAAAAGACAAAAAAGATCAGAGACATTATTACTAATGCATAGTTCTTGAGAAATTATTTGGTATTTCTTGTTCCTAAGTAATGCAGTTCTACAAGACTGAACTGGGCACATGGGTATCTAAGACCACCCCCCCAGCCTTGAATGCATTTAGGTAGCACATAATAAGCATGTAGTCAGTTTGTGCCCTAGTCAAGAGGTTTTAATAAATCCCTACAAACATTTCAGATCTGAAGCTGGCAAGGGTGTGTGTGGGGTAAGGCTAGACATGAGTTGAGCCCAACTTTATGAATGAAGTGCCTACATGTCATTAATGTTTCAGTAGGTCCCCTAACAGGGGTAATTGGGCCCCCAGGGAGCTTCTCCAAGCCTCCAAGTTCAATCTGCCAATGGTGAGGATGCTCAGTCCTTGAAGGTAAGCGGAACCATTCCCGTTTTACCCTGAACTCAAGGGTCAAACAGGCCTAAGGGAAATAGTTTGGAACTGTCATCTAACATTATGACCGACATACACTGTGTTTCCAAGCAGCCTGCAAAGGGAGCCAGCAGCATGCGTGCCTGCCCTGAGCTGCAGGGTGGTAGCATGTCACATGTCTGCTAACAGAAGGGGATAACCATCCCAGTACAAACTTGACATATATAAATTGATTACATAAGTGGGCAGTGGTGGTCCTTTCAAGTACACTCCTTTTGTTTGAGCTTTACAGTAAAATTACCAGCAGCAGTTTACAATTAAGGGGAATAATAATAACTGAATATGCTTTCATCTGCACATACAATTACAATGAACTGCATGCCTTAATAGGATTGTGAAAAATCTGCGTTTGACCCATACAAAAAAGTAAACATTCTTGTTCTGGATACTATATCATTATCACAACAAAGAGAAACTCCTGAAATCTGATGATTTAAACATCTGGAGAATGTTAATCACTTCAAAATGACGGATGTTTTTTATTTCAGCTTTTGACAGACACACTCCTTTCATAGATAGATGATTATTTACATAAATTACATCATCAATGTGAAAAAAATCAGAATAACTTCAAAGGACAAAATGCTTAATTAAAAAGAGACTTGTATTTCTATTTTTCTCCCTTTCTCTGTTTTTCCTTTAAAGGAGGAGTAAAATACCCACTTACTTGGAAAAACCACCAGATCCTTTGTAGGTAAATAAGAAGAAATTGTCTTTTTGAACTGTTTCATGTAGAAGGCAATCACCTTTGAGAATAAATTACTCTGTTTTTAGTGCCCTGAAACCTATTAATTGCTCTGAGTCCACTTCTAACTTCTAAAGTTTCCCCTTTAGTAAAAATGACAATTTGGAGTTTACTCCACTATTCCAGTGGATGAAACCGAACAGATTCAAGCTCAAGTTGAGTCTGAGACTCACCCTTATTTCCCATTCAGACTCCCCAATTAGCCTTAGTAGATGGAGGGAAATAAAGCGCTTTCAAAGCAACTCAGCTCTGAACCATTTTATTGCTGATTGGGGTGGAGTGGGGGGAGAGATAAATCCACGAGCAGCCCAGAGAGAACGGTTTGAAAGTTTGCTCTTGAGGGAGCAGCCTGGCTGCGGGGGCTGTGGTCCCTCAGGGCTGGCCTCTGACTTGCGGCGTGCTGCCTGATGCTGGCGGGTAGAGCTGGTGCAATTTGGCTGATCCACTACAATTTCCTCCTACACTCGGAGCTGATCTGCAGGCTGACCTTAGACAATTTGTCTTCTTTCAGGGAGAAATGTCACCCAAAAGGAAGCTATTAAGTCAAGAAGGTAATTCTCTCAGAACAGTCCACTGTATAAACAGAACTTGACCTCAGGTAATTTATTGCTGGTCCCTAACAAAGAGACTTAAGATATAGGCTTGATACAGTGGAGATCTGAAACTGTCAATAAAAAGGGCAAGCCAGAACCTCACACAGTTTCTTGTGAGTGGCCATATTTAGAGTGTAAACCACATTAAGATATTCTTTGAATAAGAATTAGGGTGGCATTTGGTCGTTTAGAATGAAAAGTTTGTTTCATTAACAAATCAGAAGTTTTTGCTTGCACAGTCAAGCCACTGATTGTCTTGTTCTTTAATATATTCTCATTCATTTGTTTGTTAGGCTAACATCTAAACATGTTATAAAGGTTACAGTTTCTTAAAAAGAGTGAGTTGGATTCAGTGCTCAAGATCCAGGTATGCCCCAGATGGCTAAGAGGTTGATTTCCTGTCTTCACAGAGAGTGGAAAATGAAAAGCTAAGTTTCTTAACTGAGTGGAATGAATCATGTTACTTGGTCCAAGAGAACAATGGATGACAGACAGCATCTCATGGTTTAGGAACTGAGAAGGTGGGACTACTGAGCTGTCTCTTGACAATATGTCATGGACCATCTTTAATGGAGAGTAGAGAGGTTTTAAAAAAAAAAAAAAAAGGAAAGAAAGGAAGGAAGAGAAGAACCTGGGGAAGGAAGGGAAACAAAAATATCAAGGGAATTGGTTAACTCACTTTGAAAGTCCTTGCTTTGTGGTCACTTAGGTGAAATTTTCCATTTCCAATGCCCAAAAGAGATATTCTGCCTTTTCTATTACAAAAGTAAATAACAGCACCTTAATTAATAGTTTGTTTTATGCCTCCCCGTCTAAGGTCCAGATTTTCCACTCTGACATCAAGTTTCATCAGGGAAAACCTTCTCTACCTCCAGCTCACCATCTGAGTGTACCTTCTACCCTGAGTACCTCTCTCCTTCTTTGGTCCCATCCAATTCACCAGTCAGCTCCACCAGCGTCTGCATCCTGGAGACCACCCACGGCCTACAGGTGGAGAAGTGCTAAAAACCTGTCAACTACAGCTGACACAGAGTCCATCAGGTTAGCTTCTAATGCTGTGAAAAATTTTCTGAAATTTTTCCACAGCGTACTGCTTGGTGTTGATATTTTAGGTCTAAGAATAGCATCTCATACTTTGCTTCTTGACTGGCACTAACTTTCAAAACGATGGGTGCAAAATTCTGAAACTCTCTGGAATCTCCACTTATCCAGTCTATAAAATGGAGCTAATGCCACTATTGAATTCCCTGGACAAATTGCAGTGCTTCCCTTGAATGCATGAAGTGCTTTGAGATCCTCATGGGAAAATTCTAAAGGAGGAATTGGAAAGTATAATGATGTTTTTTTAAATTGAAAGTGACAACCAGCATTTAGTGGAGGAATCAGAAGATAGAATTGAGAGCAGGAAGCCTTATATTCATTACAACAGATGGTTTAGTTTTCACTGAATGATGAGGAAGAAGCTGAGTGAATGAACAGCAGTATGTCCTTAAAAAATTGAGCAGCCATCCAATTACCCAGGAACAATCTAGCAGTTACTAAAGACTTGGACTGGTCTGTATTATGCAAAACAAGCATCCCTACTGGGTTTGACTTCAGCTGGTTAAAGTCACAGGCACAGTGTTCCACCATTAAGTAAAACTGGTATAATTACCACTGGCATGACTTTAAAAAATAAGATTTCATTCAAATTCCTAGCACAAAAATAAGTCACATAGCAAATCTTTAACAAATGCCTGTTGAAAAAAATAGGGAATGATTTTCAGTTCAAGGAACTGCTTTCTTTCACTGGTTGGTCTTTCTTTTAACTCTTGCCCACCTCTGTTTTTTTTTTCCTTTATAAAAAAATTATCAAACATTTCATATGAAATACAAAACATGCAGGAAAGTACAGAACACAATATAACAGACCTGTTTTCCACCACCAAGATTTAGCAGATGTTAACATTCTTCAATATGTGTTTGATCTCTCTCTCTTTTATAGACATACAATGTTATATAGATATATCTTCACCCCTTCATCTGCACCCTTCCTCAGAGGTAAAAACTTATCTGAAATTATTTTGCATCACTTTTGTGCATATGTTTGTACTTTTACTACATAAATATGTGTTCCAGAATAGTAAGTACTATTATTTCATTTAACTATTTTTTATACATGCCAAATACATTATGCTGTATTTATCCATTTGCAACTTTCCAATTAACATGTTTTTAAGATTTATTCATATTGATACATGTAGATTTAGTTCATTATGTAACAGTAATATAGCATTCCTTCATGTGTACCTAACCCATTCCACTTCTAAGAGACCAGTTTGAGTCCTCAGTAACTGTTGGCTGGCCCCATTTAATAGGATGGCAGGTTTTTTTTTCTAATTGAGTATTTTTATTAACATATATATGTATGAGAGTCACAGAAAAATGTGATGGCAGGATTTTGCTTGTTTACTTTTTACTATTACAAACAACACTGAAATGAACTTTTTTGTACATGTAGCCTTGAGGGGAAATCTAGAAGTCAAATCTAGAATGATCATCTTTGTCCTTATCTGGTATTGCCAAATTGTACTCTAAAATGCTTCTAACAGTTTACATTGCCATCAGCAATAAATAAGAATTGCTGTTTCTTTACATCATCACATCCCACTAATTAATTTTTGTCAATTTAATGGTTGTGAAATTATATCTCATTGAGGTTTTAATTTTAATTTCCCTGATTACTAATGATATTGAGAATATTTTTTATCAACTCTTTACACTCCTTCTGTGAGTTGTCTGTTTATACCCTTTACCCGTTTCCTTTTGGCTTGTATGTCTTTTTCTTCTTACTGGTTTTTAAGATATAGTTTGCAAGGTATGTCCCTGTCAGTCTTTTTGCTTTATTTGTGATGTTTTTTTCATGAAAATTGCTTTCACACTTACAGTGCTCAGTCTTACTGATCTTTTCTTTTATGGCTTTTGCTTTTAGTATCCTGTTAAAGATGCTTTAAAAACCATAAAGGTATTTTCTAATTACTCTCTAGTATTTTCTTTTAAAAGATTTAGCTTCTCCCTTCATATTATTTTAGAAACTTATTTGTGCATAAAATCTAAAGTGGGAATCTGTTTATAGCTTGCCCCTGTGCCAAGTATCAAATAATTTATCCCTTACCCTATTATTTCCAAGTCTTCTAACAAAAGGCCTAAAGTTTCCATGAAAAGCTGAAGGCCTAAGCTTCTAAATATATATGATTTTTTTCCCTAGGTATCCTGATAGACCCATACCAATACCACACTGTCTGATATAATGTAACTTAAAATTTGATATGTGGTGTGGTAGGCAGAAAAATGCCTCCCCAAAGATGTTCATATCCTAATCCCTGGAACCTGTGAATATGGTACTTTGCATGGTAAAGGAACTTGGCAGATATGATTAAATTAAAGCCCTTGATATGGAGAGATGATTCTGGATTATCTAGATGGGACCAATCTAATGCCCAGTCCTTAAAAGGGGAGAACCTTTCCCAGCTGAGATCAGAGTAAGAGAAAGATCCGACTACAGGAGATTGAGAAGGCACATGGAACATTATTGACTTTGAAGATGGAGGAAGAAGGCCATGAGCCAGGAATACCAGTGTTCTCCAGAAGCTGGAAAACGCAAGGAAATTACTCCTCTAGAGCCTCCAGACATGAATACAGCCCTGCTGACACTTTGATTTTAGCCTAGTGAGACCTGTGTTGGTTCTAATCTACAGAGATGTAAGAAAATAAATATATACACATAATATGTAATATAGAATATAATATTTTATATCTGTCTACATCTATACCTGTATCTACATCTATAGATATCCTATTGGTATTGTTTCTTTGGAGCACCCTAACACACATGCCCTATTTCTGTAATTATTTGGGTCATCTTTTCTAATGTTTCCCCATATAAATCCTTCTTTTACACCTTTGATTAGATTTAGTCTTGACTGCCATATAGGTTTATTGATATCATAAACAGTAGCTTTTTTACTTCATTTTATAGTTTGATGCTTGCATAAATGGATTTTGAATATTCATCTCATTTTCAGCAATATAACTGAGCTCTGCTATGGTTTGGAATACTTTGTCAGTTCTCTTGGATGTTCTACACAGACTACCACATCAGCAAAAATTAACCATTTTTATTTCTGCTTTCTAATTCCTATGTGCTCCTTCTCAATGTTACAACGTATTGGTAGTGTATATTTGTGAAAGTAGGCTAAATTACATAATAAATGTAACATTTCAGTGTCCACATAGAGAAAGAGAATATTTACAGGGTTGTGTGGAAGGTTTCTCTATAGCTCAGGTCTTAAGGTGGTGAACTTCACTTATTTCCACATTTCATTACCCAGAATTCAGTCACATGAATCTACCTAACTGCAAAGGAGATTGAGAAATATGAGCTGTGAGCCCTGGAAGAAAGATAAATAGCAGTTGTTAGTGGCATCCCAGTCTTATTTGGATATCTAATTGGAATGAGAATTTCTGGGCCAAAGCATATGCATGTTTTTATACTTTCATATTATTTTTATGCTTTATTTTTGCATACAATATAATATGGGGATATGGATACAATTTCAAGTTGGCCTCAGAAACTTTATAATAATACATAATTAGGATTCATTTAAAAAAATTAATCTAGCTCTGTCCAAGACTGCTATCTTCTATGAAGTTACAGCAACAGCCTAGTATTTCTTCTATCTAGAAACAAACTTTTAAGGGAGAACATTGCTCAGGGGCTGATAAGGAGGTCATATCTGGGGGGGGGGAATAAAAAGAACTGTACCAGCTTCCCCATTCCATTGGAAGCATCTGGATACTTATTAAATCAAAGGATAATAAAAATGTTGGGGAAGAAAAGTCATGAAAGTACACACTGAAAGTTTGGGGGAAGAGGAGAATGTCTTGTTGGTCACAGACATGGTAGAGGTGAGAGTGTCAGGATGACTGTGAAGTAAACAGAGGCCACCAGCCTTCTCTAGCTCCTGCTGAAAGAAATTCCTCTTTCTCTTCTAACAGGTGCCTCTCTGAATCTCATCCAACTCCACTGAAAGTCATCACATAAATACACAATTTTATTTATATGAAATTTTAGCACCGAAAAGAACAGTTCTCCCTCATTGTTTTCACTTGTGCTCTTTGAGCCCTCACTTAGGAATTTCCAAGAAAGCCTCCATACCATTGCACAACTAGGCACTAAGTTCTTTGTGATGGTCATCAACCACTGTTAGGCTGTAGATCTAACAAAGGAGTGCTGGGCTTATAACAAGGAAGAGTTTTAGTTTCCACATATTCTACAGAAGAATATAAACCAGGTGTGATGTTGTATTTAGAGATCAAGCATCCAGATTAGAGAGTGAGTTGATTAGTTACCTAGGTAACAAGTGATTAACAACAGGAAAGATAGTGACCTGATGATTTGTATGTGATCAAAGTTTAGTTAAGTTACCAAACAGGACAACTGTCTACAGCCCCTATCTCAAGTTTTTCCAGTCTCCCCTGTTATTTGAGCTCTGTGGGTTAGTCAGATTAGAAACTCTATGAAAGCACCGGATTGGGGTAATTTTGCCATCCTATGGGAAAAAGTGCTGCAGAAAAACATCTTCCTTCTGAGAAACACTGTGGTTTAGCCAACACATTGCTAGCTGAAATTCCTACCTATGAGAAAGGGTAGCAAATTTGATAACCAGAATTGCAGAGAAGGTAGAAGCAAAGTGGTAACTGATTCTGAAGGCTAATTTAAAAAGTAGGTTATGGGGGTGCCTGGGCGGCTCAGTGAGTTAAGCAGCCAGCTTCTGATTTTGGCTCAGTCATGATCTCAAGGTCCTGAGATTGAGTCCCATGTCGGGCTCCACACTCAGTGGGGTGTCTACTTGAGAGTCTCTCTCCCTCTGCCCCTCCACCAACTCATGCTCTCTCTTTCTCCCTTTAAAATAGATGTCTTAAAAAATTTAGAAATCAACCAATAAGTAAAATTTAAAAATAAATAAAAAGCAGTCTATGCTAATACTCACCCTAAAATCTACTTAGACCTTCCTCACATTTTTCAATTTCTCCCTGTATAACTGTGTACTTCTTTTCCCTTTTCGCTTTCAATTCTGCTTCCATCTTGTATTCTTGTATTTGTCTCATTTTCCCCAATATTTACCTTTTGTCCTCTTTTTTTCTTCTTCTCCCACTCTTTCTTAACTTTACCTTTTCTCTCCTCCCACCTCCCACCTTTTTGTCATCTCCTCATAAGTAATGACTAATAAGTGGGCCTTTATCCAGGAGTAAATATATTTTTATTGGCCATTAATGTTAAAGACAGCTTTTGTTTCTTATTTCTTGATCTTAATACAACATTCAAATTAACTGAATGTTCCATATACAAATTCAAGTTACCTGACCTCATCTGAATGCTCAGTTTAGAGTGGGACCGAAGCCTCTCCATTTTTACCAAACACCCACAGGTGATTCTGTTGTGGGTGTTGTGTAGATCACTCTGTGAAGTCCTGCTTTCACTCATCTTTCACTGCTCTCAATACTACCTCCCATGCTGCCATTTGACAACCTCTTCTTTTCTTCTTAAATTCCAGTGTCCACTATTTACAGATGACCCTGCATATTACTTTACAGAGAACAAGGTAATAAGGTGAACGTTTTTAGTTTTCATCTTTTGACAACCACTAAGAAGGTGTCTCTTTTTTTCCTGAATTCACCCTTGCAGCCCTTCTTCTATCAAGGCTGACAGTGTGCCCTGCAATTCCATCATTCAGAAGACAAGTCCGTCTCCTACAACCCCCGTTATTCTTTCTCTTTACCTTTCTCTCTCCCTCCCCTTCTGTTCCTCTCTTTTGCTCTCTCCCTTCCTCCTCCCACCCCTCTCTCTGCCCTAATAATTCCTTAACTTTTTTTGTCATGTTGTTATTTTTACTATTAATGATATGATTTATCTCTTTTACAAACTTGTTGAGGACAGGGTCCACCTAATCATCTTTGCATTCCTACAAAGCACCCAGTTCTATCCTTCAATAAATATTTGTTGAACAAATGATTACTTGTTCTTTTCCTGAATACAAAACAAAATTGAATTGGCCACTTTGTCCTCATGCACATTCCTCAACTAAGTGTTTTTCTGAAACACAGAAGTGACAGTTCCCAGCCTTGCACTAAGGAATAGCTATTCAGAAACCAGTAACATTCAGAAAATATAATAAACTTTTTATTCACGGTGGCGATTAAATCTGAAAATATTTGGAAATAACTTTCTCATGTGTGATATTTATAGTTAGGAAAACCACATTTACTAAAACAAAACAAAATTTTGAATAAATGGAAAGGTGTATTTATCTCTCTGGCAACTGAAGAATGAATATTGTAACAATGTCACCTCTTCTGAAATTGCTTTATATTTTTCCATCCCATTAGACATCCAATCCAGAATATGATGATACTTTTGATTTCTTGGCTGGGGGGATAGGGCAGTTTCAGAAGCTGTTCTGTGGTATCTGTCACTATGCTAATGCCACAGGTCAAGGAACCAAGGAATCCATGGGAGGGTTCTGCCAATTACTAAGTATGCACATTTCAGTTATACACTTGAGACCTGGAGAGCTGGCCACTGGGTTTGTGAACACAGTTGAACCACTGTGAGGAAGACCAAGATTAGGATTCTATTTAATACCTGATCCCCACTGGCTCTAATGGGAGGGGCTGTGGCTACACTTCCTTTAATGTCAACTTGTACAGTTGTGTCCAGCAGTCTCTAAATGTTTCAGTACTCCCCTCTCCCCAGTGTATAATCACCTAAGGAAAGGACCTGAGTCCCTTTGGAGAAAGATAAGGGAAATCATTACCATAAACAGCTGCTGTTCTAGGATCCTTCCTCATGGGGCCAGAGTCTCTCTTTTAGGCAAATCTGAAAATTGCCTAGTTCAGGTCCAAATCATGAATCATGAGTCATGAATTGGGGCTAGAGCCCTCAGCCTTTTGATGATCTATCCTTGTTTCCTTTGGTTAAATAAATTAAGCATACCCTTACTGGCTGCCCATTATCTTGCCCTTAGGAACACTGTGTTTTATTAACCATCATCACAGCTCTGTTCAGGTCAGGCCCCTTGGCTGGCACTCTGAGCTTGCTACACATTATGCTAATTCCACCCATTTTGCTTCTGATGGTTACATGCTGCCATTTGCCTCTATTATCTCAGAATCCCTTTATCCCCATTGCTATTAGGGAACCTAATTCTGGAACAGCCCTGGACTGCAGAGGAAGCCACCATTGATCTCAATGATCCTAATGCCTCCTTCACTAGCACATTCTTTACTGCTTTGACAGTGTCTTCTGGATAAACATAGTTGACTGGTACTCTAGCTGCTCACCTCTTTGAACCTTTTAATCCCTTCTTCCAGCAACTGCCATGGCAATTCTGGGCATTTCTCCTTCATTTCATGTGGGCTCTCCTTTTTTCCCCAAGTTTTCAACAGCCATTCTAGAAGCTAGTAGTGCTGTCTCCTGGGGTCCTTGCCAGGGCATTAAATCGTGTGGACTGGGAAAATGCTCCTCTACAGATAAACTCTTTTCTCCAATTTTATATTCTATCTCCTTGATTCAGCATCCACAGGATCCAGTCCCATATATACTCTCTTGGCTTTTATATGAAGACTGTCGCCTCAGAGAGGGTAACCTTGGGCAAGGCAGCTCTCTTTGGTAGAGGGCAATTTTACCATCCACAGATGATTCTTGACAGAAACAATTAGCGTTATGGTTGCTGAAAGGAGGTTTTCTACTTCCTTCATTCCTTTAGTTTATACATCTCTAACACCCCAATATAACAAAACAGAGAAAAGAGTGACAAATACCATCTGAAAGAGAAAATATAAATGATTCCCAAAATGAAAAACATAATTACCTCTCTAATGATCAGATAAATGTGAATTATGACAAAATACAATATTACAAAGTTGTTTTATTTTTGTTTTTTTTTTTAGTACCATACTCATTTTCTCATTTTTGACAAGGATGCACTAAAATATGAATTCTCATTTCCTTGTAAGAAAGGAGGGTAAACTTGCACAATTTAACTCTATGTATCAAGAAATAGGTAATTTCTTCTCTAGGAACACTCAATAATTCTTTTTGTCTCATTTTAACAGTTTTCTAAGTATAGTATCATCTCATCTATCTTACTCAGCCCAGGCTGCCATAAAAAATGTCATAGACTAGGTTGCTTAAACAACAGCAATTTTTTTTCCTCACAGTTGTGGAGGCTGGGAAGTCCAAAATCAGGATTCCAGCATGGTTGCTCTCTGATGAGGGACCACTTCTGGGCTTACAGATGGCTGCATTCTGTCTATATCTTCATATGGCAGGGGTGGGGAAGTGAAGGGTGGTGGTGGGACTGGGGGAGGGGAAGGAGGAGAGAGAGAGAAAGACCTTTCTCTTCTTTAAGGCTACAGTCCCATCAGATTAGGGCCACACCCTTACGTCCTCATTTAATTTTAAGTACTTTCTAAAGATCTTACCCCAGATCCAGCCACAATGGGAATTAGGGCTGTCTATAGCATCATCTCTTAAAATAATTGACTTTAAAACATATGTCAGTTTCATCTCTTCTCTTCATTACCTCTGTTAACGTCCTGTTCTAAGCCACGATTGATTACCTATCAACTGGATTCCTACAGAAGCTCTCTAACAGACCTTTCTACTTCTCTAGCCTTCCAGAATTTAAAAATTAAATTCTTTTTAATGCTGTAAATAAGATAACGGTGCGTGAGTGAATAAATAAATAAATGAACAATCTTATGGGTTATTTGACAAATAAGTAAATAAAAGCACCAATGTTCATCTCAGGTTTTATACAACATTGCCTTTTCCCAAAGAAAATAGAAAGAGCTTACATTACTGAGCTCTTAACAAATGCTAGGCATCCTTCTAAGCACAAAGCATGTATTGTATCATGAATCATCCCAATACTCCTATGAGGTAGGTACTATTATTATCCTCATTTACTGATGAGGGACCTGTGCAACTGAGTAATTAGGAAACTTACCCAAACTTACAAAGCTAATAAAGAGTGGATCAGAATGTGATATGACTCAGGAGTCTATACACTTAAATACGACATTAAATCTATTAAGTTAATTAATAAAGGTAAACCCACTTAACACAGTGTCTGGCACATAAGTGCTATGTTAATTAGATATTAGTATTACTATGTTGCTTTGTTGGTGAAATACTTGTTTAAATATTTGCCCATGTTTATTGGTTCTACCAGTTTGTGGTTTGCCTTTTTGTTTCTTAGTGATGTTTTTCAAAGAGCAAACATTTTACATTCTGATGAAGTACAAATTATCACATTTTTTCTTTTATATTTTGTATTTCTTTGTCTTATCTAATAGATCTTGCAATGCCAGAGCACAAAGATTTTCTATTTTATTCTAGAAATTCTAGAGGTTTAAATCAATACTCATTTTTTTCCCTTGAAGTTATTGAGTCAATCCGCACCATTTACTGAAAAGGCTTTCCTTTCCTACATTGAATTGCCTTGGCTTCTTTGTGGAAAATCAGTTGACCAAATATATGTTGATCTATTTCTAGACTTCTATCTATCCCATTGATCTATAAGTCTTTCTTTCTGATAATACCAAACTGTCCTGATTAATGTAGTCTCTTACAGTATGTCTGCAATATTCAAAATAGTAGCCATTAATCTAGCTACTAAATTTAAATTAATTAAAATAGAATGAAATTAGAATTTCAGTTCTTTAGGTGCAGGGGCCACATTTAAAATGCTTAACAGCCACATGTAACTAGTGACTACTCCATAGTGCAGTACACAGTTATAGAACAGGCCAACTATCATAGAAAATTTTATTAAACAGTGCTGTAGAAAGTCTTGAAATTCGATAGAAGTTTTTTCCTTTAAAAATTGCTTTGGTTGACAATTTTATATACCTATAATGATTGTAAATATCTATGCACCAAACATGGGAGCACCTAAATACATAAAGCAACTATTAACAAACATAAAGGAAGAAATTGACAATAATACAGTAACAGTAGGGGATTTGACACCCTACCTATATCAATGGATAGATCATCCAGAGAGAAAAGCAACAAGGAAACAGTGGTTTTGAATGACTCATTAGACCAGATGGCTCTAACAGATATGTTCAGAACATTCCATCCCAAAACAGCAGATTACACATTATTTTCAAGTGCACGTGGGACATTCTCAAGGACAGATTTCATGTTATGCCACAAAATAAGTCTCAATAAATTAAAAAAGATTGAACTTATATCATGCATCTTTTCCAGTCACAACATTATAAAACTAGAAATCAATCATAAGAAAAAATCTGGAAAGAA
Source organism: Zalophus californianus (assembly GCF_009762305.2). Taxonomy (NCBI): domain Eukaryota; kingdom Metazoa; phylum Chordata; class Mammalia; order Carnivora; family Otariidae; genus Zalophus; species Zalophus californianus. The sequence continues at coordinate 62,066,505 of NC_045598.1, forward strand.
CACAAATATATGGAGGCTAAATAACATGCTACTAAATAATGAATGAGTCAACCAAGAAATCAAAGAAGAAATTAAAAAATATGTGGAGATAAATGAAAATGAAAACACAATGGTCCAAAATCTTTGGGATGCAGCAAAATCTGTTCTAAGAGGGAAGTTTATAGCAATAAAGGCCTACCTCAAGAAATAAGAAAAATCTCAAACAACCCTTACACTTAAAGGACCTAGAAAAAGAATAACAAAGCCCCAAAATAGTAGAAGGAAGGAAATAATAAAGAATAGAGTAGAAATAAACAAACAATAAAACAAAACCTATAGGACAGATCAATGAAACCAGGAGCTGGTTCTTTGAAAAGATCAACAAAATTGATAAACCTTTAGCGAGATTCATCAAGAAAAAAAAGAGAAGGGACTCAAATAAATAAAATCAGAAATGATGGAGGAGAAATAACAACACCACAGAAATACAAAGAATTATAAGAGAATATTATTAAAAATTATATGCCAATGCATTAGACAACATAGAAGAAATGGATAAATTTCTAGAAACATATAACCTTGCAAAACTGAAACAGGAAGAAATAATAAAATCTGAACAGATGAATTATTAGCAGTAGAATTAAATCAGTAATGAAAAAGCACTCTACAAACAAAAAATTCACAAGTGAATTTACCAAACATTTAAAGAAGAGTTAATACCCATTCTTCTCAAGCTATTCCAGAAAAGAGAAGACAAAGGAAGGCTTCCAAATTCATTCCACAAGGCCAGAATTACCCTGATACCAAAAATAGATACACTACAAAAAAAAAAAAAAAAGAAAACTCAGGCCAATATCTCTGATGAACATACATGTAAAAATCCTCAACAAAGTGGGGCACCTGGGTAGCTCAGTTGGTTAAGCGTCTGGCTCTTGATTTCAGCTCAGGTCATGATCTCAGGGTCCTGGGATCAAGCCCTGTGTTGGGCTCCATGCTCAGCAGAGAGTCCGCTTGAGGATTCTTTCTATCCCTCCTCTTCCCCCTCCCCCACTTTTGCTCTCTCTCTCTATCAAATAAATAAATAAATTGGGTTTTTTAAAAAAGATTTTGTTTATTTGAGAGAGAGACAGAGAGAGTATGAGTAGAGGGAGGGGCAAAGGGAGAGGGACAAGCAGACCCCCAGTGAACAGGGAGCCCATCACAGGACTCGATCCCAGGACCCCAAGATCGTGACCTGAGCTGAAGTCAGACACATAACTGACTGAGCCATCCAGGTGCCCCAAATAAATAAACCTTCAAAAAAAAAAAAAAATCCTCAGCAAAGTATTAGCAAGCCAAATCCAAGAGTACATTAAAAATATCATTCAACATGATCAAGTGGAATTTATTCCAGGGATGCAGGGGTGGTTCAATATTTACAAATCAATCAACATCACACCAACAAGAGAAAATGTAAAAACCATACGATCGTCTCAAAAAAATGCTTTGGTTATTCTATGGTCTGCACTTTCATATGAATTTTAGAATCAGTTGGTTGCTACTAGAATTTTGTTTCGGATAGCTTTGAGACTACTGATCAATATTGGCAGATCTGCAAAGCTATATCGAGTCTTCCAATTCACAAATATATCTCTCCATTTATACAGGTCTTCTTTAACTTCCCCCAGCAGTGTTTTGTTGCTTTCAGTATATAGGACTTGAACATCTTTTGTTAGATTTATTACTTGATATATTGTTTTATGGCATAATTGTAAATAAAAGTTTTAATATTTTATTTCTAATTGTTTGCTGTTAGTATATAAGAATTCATTTTTAAAATTTATTTATTATTTATTTATTTATTTATTGTATCTAAATGAGATGATGGATATTAACTAAACTTACTGTGGGTAATCACTTCACAATATATGTAAGTCAAGTCAACATGCTGTATGTACACTTTACATTTAAACAATACTACATATCAATTATATCTCAATAAAGCTGGAAGAAAAAGAAAACATTTTTTGTTGTTCTGAAGTATAATTGACATACAATGTTGCATTAGTTTCAAGTGTATGACATAGTGATTTGACAACTCTATACGTATGCTATGCTTACCACAAGCGCGGCCACCATCTGTCACCATACAATGCTATTATGATACCACTGACAATACTCACTATTTGTACCTTTCATCCCCATTACTTATTATTACTATATATTTATATATTTATTTTATATGCTTTTTATTTTTGTATGTTAATCTACTATTCTTTGAACTTGTTAAATTTATAAGTTTTAGTAACTGTTCTATGGATTTCCTAGTATTTTCTACATAAATAGCATATCAACTGTAAATAAGGAGAGTTTTATGTCTTCCTTTCTATGCTTCATGTCTTTTAAATCTTTTCCCTGCCTTACTGTAAATCTGATGCCTCCAGGACAATGTGGAATAAAAGTGTGGAAAGTAGGCATCCTTGTTCTCATTTTCAGGAGGGAAATGCCCTTTGAGGTAGTTTAAGAAAGTTCTTTACTTTCTTATTTTGCTAAGGTTTTTACCATGAATGAGCACTGATGCTTTTTCTGAAAATCTCGAAGTAATCATGTGGGCTTTTTCTCCTCTATTCTGTTAAAGTGATTAATTACACTGATTGATTTTTACACATAAAACCAATCTTGAATTCCTTCTGGGCTAACCCTACTTGATCATAATATATTGTCTTTTTAAGAAATTGCTGAATTTGTTTTTGCTAAAGTTTTGTTAAAACGTTTTTACATCTGTATTAACGAGAAATATTGGCCTACAACTTCCAGCTTTTTGTAATATCTTGTCAAGTTTTGGTATTATGCTGACCTCATGAATGGGTTCGGTAGTGATCCTCCATCCCCTATTTTCTGAAAACGCTGTGTAAGGTGAGACTGGACTTATTATTCCCTTAAATGTTTGATAGAGTTCACCAGTTAAACAACCTTAGGCCAGAATTTTCTTTTGGGGAAAGGTTTTGATAATAAATTCAGTTAATTAAATACATAAAAGTCCATTCAAATTTCTCTGTTTTTTCCTTGTGTCAATATTAGTAACTTGATTATTCAGGAAAACATTTTATAAATTATCAAATTTGTTACAATGAAGTTAATACATTCACTTATTATCTTTTTAATGTCTTCAGGATCTATGGTAATAATTCCTTTTTCATTCCTGATACTGGTAAATTATGTTCTCTTTTATCTTGGTCATTCTAGGTAGAGATTTGTCAATTTTGATGATCTTTACAAAGAATCACCTTTTGGCTCTGTTAATTTTTTCTATGCTCTATTTTCATTTTGTTAATTATTTTTCTTTATTACTTCTTTCACTCTGCTCTTTGGGTTTACTCTGTTGATTTTTCATCTGGCTTCTTATAAGGAAATTTAGGTCATCAACTTTAAATCTTCTTTTTTAAATATAAGCATTTAAAGTGATGTTTTCCTCTAAATACTGCTTAGCTGCTTCCAACAAATTTTAATATGTTGTATTTTTTGTTGTCATTCAGTACAAAGCATATTTTAATTTCTCTTATGACTTTTTTCTTGACTCATGAATTATTGAGAAATATGTGCTTTATTTTCAACATATGTGGTGTTTTCCTAGATACTTATTATTATTATTTATAAATACTTGATTTATTGTCAGAGAATACAGTCTACTTAATTTTGATCCATAAACTTTACTGAGACTTGTTTATGGCACAACATATAATTTATCTTGCCTTTATCATAGGCACTTGAGAAGAATGTGTATCCTGCAATTGTTGGATGTAGTATTCTATAAATATCAATTAGTTTGTTTCTGATTGTGTGGTTCACATTTTCTGTATCTTTACTGATGTTTCTTTCTTCCTGGTTTACATTTCCCTGATGGCTAAAGGTGTTGGTTCTTTTCATGTACTTATTGGTTATTAATAATTTTTTAAATGTATGATATGCAGTAAGGATTGAGGTTCTATTATTTTCCCATATACATACTAAACTTCTCCAGCATGCCTTGTTGCAAAGACTTTTCTTTCTTCATTGAATTAACTGGCAACATGTAGAACATCAAATGATTTTATGTGGGGGTCTAGTTCTGGATTATCCATTCTGTGCTCTTGATCTGTATTTTTATCCTTAGGCCAATACCACACTGTTTTGATTGTTGTAGCTTTACAGTATGTCTTGAGATCAGATCCTGTACATGTATCTAACTATATTCTTATTTGGTAATATTTTAGATATTCTAGGTTCCTTGCATTTCCATATAAATTTAAAAAAACAAGTTTGTCAACTTCTATCAAAAACACTTGCTAGGATTTTGACTGAGATTGTGTTGAATCTATAGTTGAATCTGGGGAGCAGTGACACCAATATTGAGTTCTCTAATTTATAAACAAGATACATCTTTAAGTTGGTTTAGATCTTCAATTTCATTAGTATTTGCTAGTTTTCATTTTATAGGATTTATATTATTTTATGAGATATAGCTCTCTATATTTCTTAGTTTATGCTATTGTAAATGGTACTTTTTCATGTTTAAATTTTAATTTCCCAGGTTTTTAATGCTTGTGTATGGGAATACAATTGGTTTCGTATGTTGACTTGGTATCCCATGGCCTTACTAAAACTCATTCATAAGTTCTAGCACCTTTTCTTTAGGTTTCTTAGGATTTTCTGTGTACCCAATCATGGTGACTACAATAGACAGCTTTCTTTCTTTCTTTCCAATCTACATGCCTTTCCTTTCTTTTACTTGTCTTAGCATACTGAGTAGGAACTCTAGTACAATGCTGAACAGAACCCTGGAGGAAAGCATTCAGTCTTTCACTCTTAAGTATGATATTACATGTAGGTTTTCTATAAATACACTTTGTCAAAGTCAGGGACTTCCTTTCTGTTCCTAGTTTGAGGAGAGCTATATATATATATTTTTTTTTTAAAGATTTTATTTATTTATTTGACAGAGAGAGACACAGTGAGAGAGGGAACACAAGCAGGGGGAGTGGGAGAGGAAGAAGCAGGCTTCCCGCAGAGCAGGGAGCCCTATGAGGGACTCGAATCCAGGACCCTGGGACTATGACCCGAGCCGAAGGCAGACGCTTAACAACTGAGCCACCCAGGCACCCCGAGGAGAGCTATATTTGTTTGTTTGTTTATTTGTTTTACTTTGTTTTTTAATATTTTATTTATTTATTTATGAGAGAGAGCACAAACAGGGAGGGTAAGCGCAGAGGGATAGGGAGAGCCAACTTCCTGCTAGCAGGGAGCCTGACGCAAGGCCTGATCCCAGGACCCTGAGATCATGACCTGATCCTAAGGCAGATGTTTAACTGACTAAGCCACCCAGGCACCCCCTGTATTTGTTTTTAAATCAGTCATGGAAATTGGATTTTGTCAAATGGTTTTTCTGTATTTATTAAAACTATGTTTTTTTCTTTATAAATTCAGCTAACATGATGAATTATATGGACTGATTTTTAAATGTTAAGCCAACTCAATCATGATATAGCATTTTTTTATGTATTAGTTTTTAATTTGCTAATATTTATTAAGGATTTTTGAGTCTTTCTTCACAGGAGATTTTGCTTTATACTGTTTGTGTCTTTGCCTCCTTTCAGGTTCAAGGTAATATGGGCTTCCTAAAATGAGTTAGGAAATATTCACTCCTCTGGTTTTCTAAGAGTTTATGTAAGATTGGTACTATTTCTTCCTTAAATATTTGATAGTGGGGTATTGTTTTAACAGATGTCAGAAACCAAAATAATGAAATACATACTACATGAACATGTAAATGAAAAATAACATTCCAATTATATAATTTAAGTACAGATCTTATAGATCTTTATATATTAAAATAATTTATATTCTCATCAGATATTTTCTTAGATCAGAATACAAGTTGTTCCAATTTCTCCTGTAATTAGAGGAGGCCACTCCACTAATAGCAGATATCTTTGAAAAATTACTGAGAGAGGAAGAGAAGGAAAAGCAATAGACTTCACGTTTACTATTCTATGGCCCTATATACATAAACAGTTAGTTTTATGAGCCATTCATACCAAGTTCAGGTCTGAAAGGGAAGGATATTTCAGTGAAATTATCCTAACTCCATCTCCCCATCATGCCGCCTATTCCAAATACATCAAACCTATATAAACTGAAAGATTATCATCTGTCAACATTAATAATGAAGGCAGAACCAGGGATGCAAGAAAGGATGAACATAGGATCAATATTTCTTATAGGTAATTCTTTTTATACTTTATGCAGAAAATGAAGGAGTGCATAGAGAAATTAGGTAGGTTATATATTTGGGGTCATTATTCAAAGAAAGAAATTTTTATTATTCTAGTTTATTATGATAATTTCTATGTCATATTTTAATACTTCTTTGGTAATTTTTTTAAGTTAAATATTGAACCTCTAACAAGTTATGTCCAAATAACTAAGGCTGCCATTAAGAGAGAATGAGTGCTGGGGATAATGTGTTCTTGAAGAATATTTTAAAATTCCAAATGAAAAGAACACTGGCTATTATTATTAATTTTATTTTCTTCCCTTCCTAATATCTACAAGTAACTAAAAATTTCTTGCAGATTTTTTTTTTCTTTTGGCAGGGGGAGCAAATAATGAGGCAGAGATGTAACTTTTATAAAAAAGGAAATAGTGGAACAATAAACCCAGCTTCAAAGTTTCCTGTTGGGGTGCCTGGGTGGCTCAGATGGTTAAGCATCTGCCTTCGCTCAGGTCATGATCTCCAGATCCTGGGATCAAGCCCCACGTCAGGCTCCCAGCTCAGCGGGAAGTCTGCTTCTCTCTCTCCCTCTGCCTCTCCCCCCTGCTCATGCTCTTTCTCTCTGTCTCTCTCTCAAAATGAATAAATAAAATCTTAAGAAAAAAAAGTCTCAAAGTTCCTGTCAATGTTGAGGCCTCCAGCAGGCTTCATATAGTTTGCTTTGAAAGAAACGGACATGCGAGTGTTCAGAGCTTTAGAGCTGGCAAAGTGCTCAGATGGCAAATTTCATGTAGAAAACTTAACATCTAATTTCTGCCTGGTGTCCTGCCCTTCACAGTACATTGGAGCCATACTACATTAAAACACAAATGTCATGCAAATAGTTGGGCCAGCAGCTCTGGGAAACAAATACTGTTTTATAAAACAGTACACCCTGTATGCTTTGATCGTCATTCATTAACATGGTTTCCAGTGAGAGTGACATTTCCAACTGACGCAGAGTGGAAAGCAGATCCTACATAAAATCCCCTTCCCCCGTTCTGCACCTGGTTTCCCCTCCCCCCTTCCTTGCCAGCCCCTCCACAGTGAAGGGCGGCCCAGGCCTGGTTCCTGTCACTAGCCAGGCTACAGCCTCAAATCCCAAGTCTGTGTTCTGGTTTCCCTCTGGGTCTTACTAGAAGTTTATCGACAAAACACAGGCTCCTCATAATCTGTTTGAAAAGCCCACTGCGTTCAACAGGAAGATATGATCATCCTGTAGTGGTGAACACCGTTCTGTGTGTTGTCATTGTGGAGAAAATGTTCTACAAGTGTGTGTATGGAGAGAAGTGGAATTGGGGAGGTGGGATGTTTTCACTCTGCCAGTGAAACAACCTCATCTCTGCCAAAAACCTAAGATCTGTTCCCCTTTGGGGAACTCTCTCTCCAGGTTTTACCCTGGAAACCATCTGCTCTCTCCGTGAGTATTGGCTCCCCAGGGAAATCCAGGCCTCTCAAAGTTTTGGCCTCACGTCTGGGGGAATTCCATACCCAAGCCAGCCAAGATTTGGCTTGTCCTTCTTGGAGAGAAGATTTTGTGGATCTAGCATTTGCATGTGCTTATCCTTTGGACTAAAAATTATCCAGAGATGTAACTGAACTTTCTAATTATGCAAATAAATACCAAATATTCTCTTTCTTTCTCATGCATGCTCTCTTTTTATTCAAAGAAGGTCATTATCATAGAGTATAAATAGTGCCTGAATTTGTTTCAGTTCTGCTAATTACCACATAACCTGGGACAAGTTGTAGATGAAATTTAGATACTGAATGGGCTGAATTCAATAGGATATGAGCAAAAACAACAACAACAAACCAAATAAAATGACTTATTCTTGTTCACTGCTATCTCTTCAAACTTACTCTGTGGGCTGGATCTTGGCAGAATCTTTCCAGTATACTCAGATAATGCAAGTCATGTTTATGCATAATCAGAGTCTTATCCCAGGACTAAAAATGTCATAATCACTGCTCCTTATTCTTTTTACTACAACCAGACCTAATCTTACCCTGCTATCCCAGCTTGCTATTGCTCTAGGCCTAGAAGTCTAGAATGGTGGGAGGGAACTCTTGGCTTTTCTCTTCACCTTATTTCTCTCCTCCTTTCACTATTTTTAGGCCTTCTCTGGGTGCATCAGGGTTGGAGGTGGAAAGTAAGGAGAACAGGTAAGCAACAGGAAATATCTTACTTCACTGGCATGGACGTAATCTGTGATGTAACCCTCTGAGTGTGGCAGTGTGCCAAAGCTGATTCTTCCCCTAATGGGATGTTTCTGTGTGTTCTTCAATGATATCCCCAATGGATCTCTCCATTTGCAACTTCCCTGATGCTTACTTGTTGCTTGTTGCTTGCTGGCTGCTTAAAATTCTTCCCTCAGCCTCTGAGCATGTGACAGTCTTCTCTTTCATTGGGCTCACACATCCATCCATGCAGTTTATTTTGGGTGGGGGGTGGAATTCAAAGTAGCTCCATATTGCCTCTCTCCCATGTGGCCCATATCTGACCCACAGGAAAATCTCATCCATCCTTGTCCTGTCATGCTGTTGATAAAAGAGTTTTTTATTCCCAAGGTAGTTCTCTTTCACTCAGCTCTACTGGGCCAATCTATCTCCAGTTTCTCTTGCCATCCTTATGCTTCCAGACTGCAGGATAAGAGGTCAACCCCACCACGTAATTCCCTTGAAGCCCTCTTTCTTATTTAGATTAATAGGGAGGAGGAAGGAATCCTTTTACCCAATAGGAGTGGAAATCCAAAACATACCAACAGCTATCTCCAGAGTAATCCTCTTTCCCAGCCATTTCAGCTTCAACTCTTTATATCTTCAAGGTAGATGATGGTTCAAGATTTGAAAATCAGGTCCATATAACCCCAAACCCTGTGCTCTGAATAAGGAGGTAATATATATGACATCATTATAGATTAATAGAACTCTATAGCTCTCAAAATGGAAATTACAATTGATGGGGAGCATAGCCTTATGATTAGATTCAGGTTAGGCATTTTTGGCAGGTAGGCCACAGAGGTAATATTGTATCCTTCTCGTTGCATCATATCAGGAGGCAAATGATGTCTATTTTCCCTACTATTATGGAGGTGAACTTTGAGTACTAAGTAATGTTGGCCAGGTTTCGTCACTATAAAGTTACTATTTCTCCTTCATAATTAATAAATTTCATGTGGTTGATATTTTGAACTATGTAAATATCCAAATTCTTGTCAAACTTTCACTCACTTATTTCAGAATCTAATGATGATTCTTGCCTAAAACAGTTATTTCTATATTAGTTGCCAAATAATGGTAAATCCATATGTTTTTAATAAATTAGTATATAAAGTAAAGAAGTGACAACATAAGGGGAAAAAAGAGAAACTGAAAAAAATACCAGGGAGATTTTAAAAAGAACCAAAGACAATGACCAGAAATGAAAGACAGCATCATTAAAATTAACAAGTCAATGGATGAATTAAATACATATTAAATATAGCTGAAAAGAGAATTAACATGGACCTGTGAATTTATTCAGAATCCACTCCATTAAGTTAAAGAGATGGAAAATTTAAAAGCAGAATAAGGAGACTTGGAGGATAGAATGAGAAGCTATAACCTAAGTTTAGTAGATGTTTCAGAAGGAAATAAGGAAAGAGATGTAATTTTCAAACAGACAGTGGCTGAGAATTTTCCAAAATGAGATGAATCCTCAGAGTCAGAAAATGTAAGAAGCAAAATAAATAAAATTAAATCCACACTAGAAAGACCTTAGAGAAACTGCAGGACATCAAAAACCTAAAGAAATTTAAAGGAAAACAAACTCTTAAAAAAGGACAGTTTGGCTACAAATATTGAAAATTCAACTGACAGCAAACTTACAGGCAACAACAGAAATCAGAAGACAATGGAATAATATTTTCCACCTGAGAGAAAATTACTGTCAACATAGAATTTTATATCTAGCTAAACAACCATTTAAGTAAGAAGTTATGTTATATAAAGTATTTAAGAAGTGAAGTTATATAAAGACTTTAAGACAAAAAAAAATTGCAGATTTTACTATTTATAATTTCTCCTTTAAAAAATTTAAGTCTATGGAAGGCAGAATTCTAAGATGGTCCCATGACTCTCACCCTCAATCAAACTATCAAACAATCATCTAGGTACTGATATATTGACCTTCTAAAATCAGTTCGTCTTAAAAGAGGGGGAGTACCGCATAAGTCATTTAAATCTGGGCCTAGTGGGCAGAGACAGCAGAAGTCAGAGAGAGTCAAAGTATGTGAGGGTATATAGAGAAGGCCACAAGGCAAGGGACTGTGGACCACTTCAAGGGGCTGAGAGTGACCCCTGGTCAACATCTACCAATAGAATTCGAATCTAAGTTCTGTAACCACAAAGAACTGAAATCTGACAATATAATGAATGACCTTAGAAGCAAATTCTTTCCTAGAGCCTCCAGAAAATAGCGCAGCCCTGATTTCAACCTTGTAACAAACTGAACAGATGCCCAAGCTTTTACCTATATCCGGACTCCTAATCTACTGAAACAGATAATAGATGAATGTTGTTTTATTTATTTTTTTTTCAAGATTTTATTTATTTATTTGAGAGAGAGAGAGCACGAGCAGGGGGAAGAGGAAAAAGCAGGCTCCCCACTGAGCAGGGAGCCCAACATGGGGCTTGATCCCAGGACCCCAGGATCATGGCCTGAGCCCAAGGCAGATGCTTAACCATCTGAGCCACCCAGGAGCCCCTGTGTGTTGTGTTAAACCACTAAGTTCATAGTAATCTGTTACACTGCCATAGAATAACAATCAGTATATTTTAAGAAGATGGAAACTCAAGACATAAAAAGCAGTGAGTAACTCTAAACAAGACCTGACTGTGTTAAGAAATATAATAATAGTAATAATGGAGCCCTACAAAGAGGTCAGAAATAAAATATTGGCAAAAATTATATTTGAAACAAAAAGATAATCAGAGTCAAAAGTTGGAACTTGTTTTGGAAGAGGCTAAAGATACTAAGTTCAGATTATGTAAAATCAGGTATTCATGTTAAAAATATAAGGCAGCCACTAAAAATCATAAATAGAATATATAACTTTTCTTTCTGCTTCATTCTAGGTAATTTCTTTGATTTATTTTTCATACTACACATTCTCTTTTTAGCTGAGTCTAATCTGCTTTTTATCCTTATCGAGGTTTATTTTGTCTTGTTCACATTTTTTATTTGCACCATCTAATGAATTTACCAAAGAAAGATGTAGGGTGTGTTTATTATTACTCTATCATGATGTTTAATACAGAAAATTATAATACAGAGAAAATCACAAATAGGGGCACCTGGGTGGCCCAGTTGTTAAGCATCTGCCTTTGGCTCAGGTCATGATCTCAGGGTTCTGGGATGGACCCTGCATCCGGCTCCCTGCTCAGCCCCACATCGGGCTCTTTGCTCAGCCTGCTTCTTCCTCTCCCTCTGCTGCTCCCCCTGCTTCTGCTGTCTCTGTGTCTGTCTCACTCTGTAGGTGTCAAATAAATAAATAAAATCTTTAAAAAGAAAGAAAATCACAAATAAATCGACTGCCATAATTCACCATTATTAACATTACTATATCCCTGTGCTGGCATACATATATGTTTAATATGTTTACACACACACACACACACACACACACACACCCACACACCCTTATAATAGGTATAGAAATCATACTTTTGTTAGGTAGCATCATGTAATAGTTAAAAACATGCACTTTGAAGTCATAGAGACTTGAGTTCAAGTCTACTTCACCATTTATAAACTATGTGTACTTGGGTAAATTATTTAGCCTTCTGAGCCTCAATTTCTTTATCTGTTATATGAACAGGATGATAATAATACTTTCCTCATAGAATGGCCATTAACTATTAAACTTCAATGACTATTTTTAATTCTTAAGATGTCCTTTTTCAAATAATCTTGTTCTTATCTTATAGTGCTTTGTAATTTCATAAAGATCCCTATTTCCTTGTCTCTTTAATCATTTTAAATATATTTATTTTATAGGGTCTTTTGGGTAGTTCTGACTTCTCAGGTTCTTGGGCTGCAAATACTTCTTTTCATGTGTTATTTCTCTACCATCTAATGGATAGTTTCTTTGTGTAGTCTGCATTTTTTTTTCATGAGTAGATTTTCGGTCTTTTTCTAGGTGCTAAGTCCTTCTGCTCCATGGCTTCACGGGCTCACATGAATATCATTATGTCTACTCCCTACATTCTTTTTTTTTCTTTTTTAAAGATTTTTATTTATTTGACACAGAGAGAGAGAGAGTGCACAAGTAGGGGGTGCTGCAGAGGGAGAGGGAGAAGCAAGCTCCCCATTGAGCAAGGAGGCATAGGGCTCGATCCCAGGACCCTGGGACCATGACCTGAGCTAAAGGCAGACGCCTAACTGAACCACCCAGGTGCCCCTACTGTTCACTCTTAATTTTAGCATATGTAGGTTTTGGGGGGTTTTTTTGCTTGCTTGGCTGTATATTTATTTTATCCTTCATTTCTATATGTTTGTTATCAAAACTATAGGAAATCATCTCCATTAGTAAAATTTTAGACATGGCTACCAAAATTGGGAAAAAATTTAGAGTAGACACTTAACCTTGCAGCACGCTCAGATGATACCAAACAAGCACCAATCGTTTCTATTAAAGTGAAAGGCTGGCCTTGATTCACAAATATGCTAAGCGATAGCTCCCCCTTCCTGAATCGAAAGCATACACGTCATTACATTAGTTAGGCAATGCATTCTCATTTATTATATGAACTGCAGGGAATAATAAGGAAAGGACTCAAGATGTTTGTGGAGGTCAGGAGAGAAAGTATAGAACACGAGCCGACTATCGTTATAGAGTTCTGAATAAATCAAGAACTTGTGGGTAAATGTGCCTTTGAGCTTTAACATATGACATATTTCCCCTGACTCTTCCCCAGAGAGCAATACTTAGTGAGCTGTTAAGAGAAATGATCAAAAGTATTAGAATCACTTTGTGACAACGTGCAACTTTACAAGATACTTTTGTACTAGAAATGCATACTAGTGTAATAACTGTATTATATTATATACTAACAACTGTTGACCAATAACAAAGCTTTCAATGATGTAGAAACAAAAAAAAACAATATAATCCACATGTACTGGATAGTTGTAACATTACAATAAAGACAAATTACTAAAAAATCTTAAATCATGAATCTGAAAATTATAGTGCAATTCAAACAGACATTCCAGGTTTACCCTGAGCCTGAAATAGTCCCTAATGGTGGTATTTTGCTCTTCAGTTTGCAAACACGCCTCATCGCATCATTACAGTATGCAAATTTCAAGTTAGAAGCCTTATCTGGAGCACAAAAATTACACTGAAGGCTTTAGACAATCAATCCCAGACATCCCAGAAAGACCTTTCCTTAGGCAACATTAACATTAGATGCAATTATATAGAATCTAATTTACTTTCTAGCAAGATTGGGAAATGATCTGGCTTGGTGGAAAACTTGGCTGTTATCAGGCATACTACACTTAGTTTTATTCCCCTAAAGGGCCTTACCAGGAGGTCAAATAGGAACAAAACACATTTTTTACCAACATGCTAAGAGATCACTTTTTCCTCCCTTCCTGCTCTGCCAAGATTCAAACCCTAACTAATACTGGCACATTACTTAACCTCTCCATGCCTGTTTCCTCATCTAAAAATGTGAATATTACCTAGGTCATGTGCTGACTGTGAGGATTCCATGAGCTAAACTATAGTTTGCTATTATCATTATATTATGATATAATCACATTTATCATTAGATCCTCTGGAAAATATTAAAATGATAATGACGATAATGAGACTTTCTATGAGATGCATCTATTGGGTACTTATGTTGTATTAGGCGATTTATATTCATTATATCTTGTTTTCCTAACAATAATCTAGAGGAAGCACTTTGATCCCCATTTTATATATGATGAAGATGTGGTTCAGAGAAGTTAAAGAACTTAACTCTGAGCACAGAGCCAGCATGTTGATTTGAAACAAAATCCTTCTGTCACCAAAAGGCCCATGCTCTTTATACTATTTCTACGGATCCAAGGACAACACAAACCGAATGTGGAAAGGATCCTGGCCACTTCTATTTCCCTGAATGGAAAGCAAGTCTAGGTGGTGTGGAGCAGCAAAACTACATATAGCTATTTATAGGAAAGGGGACTGGAAGGAGTCTCGGCTCTTCCCCTGACAGGCTGTGTTGTTTTTGTGAGTCATCTCACCTCTCTGATCCTCATTTCCTCATTGGTAGAAAGAGGAACTTGGACTAGACAAGTGTACCTATCCATTTCATTTCTCTGACTCTCAGTTTCCTTATCTCTGAAACAAGAATATAGGCTTGGCTGCCCAGGGAAATTTGGGAGATAAAAGTGACTTTTAAAGTGTGTTCTAGTTACATATTGCTGCAGAAAAACACACCAAAATAATGACTTTGAACAATAACCAATAACCACTAATTATTTTGATAATGAATCTGGGTTTTGATAAGACCCAGTCAGACAATTTTTTTTCCTCAGGGTCTGTCATGGAGTTGAAATCAGACAGTGACCAGGGCTTCGCTCACCTCTAAATCGTCTTCACTCACAGTGCCTGGGCTAAAATGAATCACACATCTGGTGAGTGGAGGAGATGGGGCTGTTTCTTTCTTTCCATATGTCATCACTCCATGTAGATGCTCCACAAGGCAGCCTTGGGATAGCCAGGCTTCCTACGTGGGAGCTTAACTCCAACAGTTAGTATCCTAAGAAATCTACCTGGGAGCTTAAGCTCCAACAGTTAGTTTCCTAAGAAAAATTAGCAGAAGAATCACAGCCGTTCCTAACCTAAACCCCAAAGTTACACAGCATTACTTCCGCTGCACTGTATTCATTAAGGCGGTTACCAAAGTCTTCCTCGGGTTCCTAGGCGGGGACACAGACTCCATCTCTTCATAGAAGGAGTGTCAAAGAATTGCAGACATCTTTTAAAACCACCACAAATTGTTATAAAGCATAGGTATTGTTATTACTAATTTTATCCAGCTGCAGCTCATTCTCTCAGGAGATTATTAACAGCACGTTTAAAACATTTCATATCGAGTGCATTCTAAAGCTGCCTTCTCCAAATGCGAAATTCTTGTGTTCTCAGGAAATATCGACCAACTTTTATATTAGGCAAAGTAAAACACAACCTGGAAAGAAAATTCTTGTAAAAATACTACTAAGTGT
The DNA here is from genome assembly GCF_009762305.2 of Zalophus californianus. Classification (NCBI taxonomy): domain Eukaryota; kingdom Metazoa; phylum Chordata; class Mammalia; order Carnivora; family Otariidae; genus Zalophus; species Zalophus californianus. The sequence continues at coordinate 62,082,017 of NC_045598.1, forward strand.
GATACTACTTAAAGCCAAGTACATTTATTAAAGCCCATTGGCTTAAAAAAGATTATTCTCTATTTTTTTCTGTCTGTTAACATGGATAATAAAGAAGTGACTGTAATAAGCATATTGGAGCATTTGGTTACTTTTGCAAATGTTAACGTTACTTTGAACTATGCTAAGTGATGTAGGCCTTTTAGCAAGAAGGTATGCAGCCTGTGGAGGAAGAAACGTGGGATGTCTGATTTCTCCTAAGTTAACAGAGTCTTAGAAGGATAGCAGTCCCATCGCTCCTTGAAGATGAAGTCCTGCTGAGAAGTGTACTTGACCAACTCAGGCTTTCAGGGAGTTATCTGCTTATCCAATACCGAAATCCAGGTCTTTTAACTCATTTCAGTGTTCATTCTGTTATCATGCAGTTTCTCAAGATCACTGCGAAGCTTGCACGGTTTTCTGCTTGGGTATAAAATGCACTGAGAAGTTGAATAGCTTTGGATAGTGATTACATAACAAATGTTATGCTGAGTAAGCCCATCCCTATCAAACCGACACACCTTTACAGTAGTGGTAAGTTCTTTTATCTTAGAAGTAAATAAATCAGTAAATAGCCCCAATTTCCTTCATTCACTGCTATAATTTCTTTTATCCACAATTCATAAACTTATCTAAACCCTTCTGGAATCTACAGTTGACTCTTAAAAACATGGGGGTAAGGGGCGTCGACTGCCCACACCTTTGAAAATCTGCATATAACTTTCAATTCCCCCACAACTTAATTACTAATAGCCAATGTTGACCAGAAGACTTGCCAATAACATAAACTGTCCATTAATTCAGATTTTGTATGTTATATATACTATATTTTACAGTAAGGTGAACTAGAGAAAAGAAAATGTTAAGAAAATCATAAGGAAGAGAAATTACATTTAGAGTACTGTATGTATTGAAAATAATCTGCATATAAGTGAACTCATGCAGTTCAAATCCGTGTTGTTTGGGGGTGAACTGTATTTATTGTTTAAGCTTGTATAAGTTCTGGGGACAATCACTCAGTTCTAGAACTCCATGTTCTTTAACTTAAAATGAACTATTTAAAGCTACAAGGGTACCTATAAAGTTCCTGATGGCTCACTGAGCTTTTCTCTCTATATAATAAATAGAGATAATATAAAAAGGTATAAATTTTTAAATTAGACATTCTGTGTCCTTAATTATTTTTTAATCCATTCCAACTACAAGTTTTCTTTTTACACACATCCTGTACAGAAATGTATTTTTATGTTCTACTTTTGTATATATTGTGATGCATATAGAGACAGCACTACATTGCATGGGTATCACTCTTCTCCCTTTCTATGCTCCATCATGTAGCCCAAACACAGTTTTACAATCCTTCTCAACACAGTGCCCTAGGTAAGCACTATTAGGTGACTAGAACAGGCCCATAATATGAAGCCCATTTGAGACTTCTGTATCAATGCTATCGAGTAGCCACGGGCTAATATCCTCAGTCTTTGAGACCCTGATAAAATAACAGTAAAGCAATATTTTAAAAATACAACAGAATATTACTACAAGGATAGAGGAATGGTACAAAAGCCATGAACAGCTGAAACTTGTCAATAAAATTTTTGGAAAACAGAAAAATAGAGAAGCAGTATCTGAGCACGCAGAGTAGGTGAAGTGATAGCCTAGAGCACACAGAGACAGACAGACATCGAGAAAGCAAGTCCATGTTCCTCCAGCACTCTGGAGAGGCTCATGACTTGGGACTTGGAGCTAAAGAAAAGGGTACTGATTTAAATTCTGTATATGGTGTCTCTAACCTTCTATATTCCCATGGCACAGAACTCCCAGAAGCTAACCATTGGTCTTCTCATTCTCTTTTTCCTTTTTGCGAAATTTCAGAGCACCAAGAATAAAGATCCTGAAAACTTCCAGAGACAAATAAAACTACAAATGATATGGAAAGAGATTGGCATCAGAATTCTCATCAGCAGCTACAGATACCAGAAGATATTGGATAATGCCTTTAAAAATATATATCCAGATACAACTCAGATCCAAAAGAACCAACACAACAAGGGGCACCTGGGTGGCTCAGTCAGTTAAACATCTTGGGGTCCTGGGATCCCGGGTCCCTCAGCAGGGAGTCTGCTTCTCCCTCACCTTCTCCCTCTACCCCTTCCCTCCCCCCTGCTTGTGCACGTGCTCTCTGTCTTTCTCAAATAAATAAATAAAATCTAAAAAAATCCCAACACAACAAAATCATGAAACAACAGAAGAAAAATTACTCTCAACCTAGAATGCTTTACCTGAATACATCAAATGCTAGATTACAATAAAACACCTGAAATTAAAATTTCAAAATATCTACTTGTCATATACCTTATCTTAAGAAGATATCATGTTCAGTTAAGTTGCAGGATACAAAACCAATAAATAAAATTCAGTTGTGTTTTTTTATGCTAACAACAAACTATCAGAAAGAGGAATTTAAAAATACCATTTACATCAAAAAGAATTAAATACCTAGGAACAAATTTAACCAAGGAGGTACACTGTGTACTGAAAACTATAAGACATTGATAAAAGAAATTGCATACAGAAATAAATGGAAAAATATTCTGTGCTCATGGACTGGAAGAATTGATACTGTTAAAATGTCTGTACTATCCAAAGCAATCTACAGAGTCAGTGCAATCCACAGATTCAATGCAATCCCTATCAAAATTCCAATGGCATTTTTCACAGAAATTTTAAAACTTCTCAAATTTAGGATGCCTGGATGGCTCAATCAGTTAAGCGTCTGTCTTGGGCTCAGGTCATGATCCCAGGGTCCTGGGATCGAGTCCCACATCGGGCTCCTCGCTCAGCGGGGAGCCTGCTTCTCCCTCTTCCTGCTCTGCCTGCCACTCCCCCTGCTTGTGTTCTCTCTCTCTGACGTGAATAAATAAAATCTTTAAAATAAACAAATAAATAAATAAAATAAAAATCCTAAAATTTGTATGGAATCACAAAAGACCCTGAATAGCCAAACTAATCCTTAGAAGAACAAAGCTGGAACATAACACTTCCTGATTTTAGACTGTATTACAAACCTATAGTAATTAAACCAGTGTGGTATTGACAGGAAAACAGACATATAGATCAATGGAACAGAACAGAAAGACCATAAATAAACCACAACAGGGGTGCCTGGGTGACTCAGTCAGTCAAATGTCCAACTCTTGATTTCGGCTCAGGTCATGATCTGAGGGTTGTGAGATAGAGACAGAGACAGAGCATGAGCAAGGGGGAGGAGGCAGAGGGAGAGGAAGAAGCAGATTCCCCACTGAGCAAGAAGCCTGATGTGGGGCTCACTCTCTCTCAAACAAATAAAATCTTTACAAAATAAATAAATAAGTAAATTGCGTTGGGAAAATGGGACAGCCACAGGCAAAAGAATGAAACAACCACTAGCTTACACACTATACAAAAATCAACTCAAAAGAGATTTAAGATTTGAACATAAAACCTTAAGCCATAAAATGCTAGAAGAAAATATAAGCAGTAAGCTCCTTGACACAGGTTTTAGTGATAAATTTTTGGCTATGACACCAAAGGCAAAGGCAAGAAAACCAAAAATAAAGAAGTGGGACTACATCAAACTAAAAAACTGTTGCACAGTAAACGAAATCATCAACAAAATGAAAAGGCAACCTACAGAATGGGAGAAAATATTTGAAATAATAATCTGATACGAGGTTAATATCTTAAGTATATAAAGAACTCATACAACTCAATCACAAAAACAAAAGCAAAAAATAAACAAAAAACCCCCTCCAATCGGATTAAAAATTGGCTAGAGGAGGGCACCTGGGTGGCTCAGTCGTTAAGCGTCTGCCTTCAGCTCAGGTCATGATCCCAGGGTCCTGGGATCGAGCCCTGCATCGGGCTCCCTGCTCCGCGGGAAGCCTGCTTCTCCCTCTCCCACTCCCCCTGCTTGTGTCCCCTCTCACTCACTGTGTCTCTCTCTGTCAAGTAAATAAATAAAATCTTTAAAAAAAAAATTGGCTAGAGGAACTGAATAGACCTTTTTCCAAAGAAGATATACAAATGGCTAACAGATATATGAAAAGATGCTCAACATCACTAATCATTAAAGAAATGCAAATCAAAACCATAATAAGGTATCTACCACTCACACCTGTTAGGGTGACTATTATTAAAAGGAAAAAAGAAAAAAAGAAATGTTGGCAAGGATGTGCATAAAAGAGAACTCTTGTACACTGGTGGGAATGTAAATTGATGCAGCCGCTTTGGGGAACAGTATGGAGGATCCTCAAGAAATTAAAAATAAAACTTCCATGTGATCCAGCAATCTCACTTCTGGGGACTTATCCGAAGGAAATGAAAACAGAATATTGAAGAGACTTCTGCATTCCCAGGTTCACTGTAGCATTGTTCACTACAACAAAGATAAAAACTTTTTGTCACCATTCTCCACATTAATAAACTTGATTAGCTCTGGGGGTCCAGATCATTCTGATGAATGAGGATTTCCACAGTTCTGCAGAGGACTGGAAGAAACATGGATTTCATCTAGATATTGCAAAGCATTAAGCTTGATAAAGAAATAAAGGTATATACAATTATTTGAGCAGTCTGTCTTTTGCTATTTTGGCACTTCTATCCACTGTGATCAAAGGAATCAAAATAGGATCTGCCCATATAGGGTAATTCTCTAAGTATGGCAAATCCAACAACACACAATGAAATAGAGAAATGAAAAGTGAAATATTATTCATATAACCCAACAAATCTCACCAAACAAAACCCACCAAACACCTTTTCTAGAGCAAAGAATGGGGTTTGCACTACATTCATCAAACCAGACTATCCTGCCACACTCATTAAACCACCTAGGTTATTTTTCATTTCTCAGTGTTGAATATATAATATGTAGTGTGTGATAAGGTAACATGAGTAGAAAAGGCTTCATTCCAACTTTTCGAAACTCTGATATCTTTTGTGGAAAGAACTAAGCAAATCATGCTCTCTTCTGTGCAGGGCATAGGGAATAGTGGCCCATACTCCTCATCATGTGCTGAAGGCTGAAATTAATCACTTCTTAGATCTACAAAGCTTGTCCAGCACTCAGACAGCCTTGCCCTGAACATATATGCACTTAATAAATATTTCTGGATGATGTTTAAAGCTCCTAAAATAAAGTGCTAAATAACAACAATCATAAACCTTGGCAGCATGCCCTATTAGCACATCTTCAACTGTTACATGAGCAACCCTAAGCGAAAATTAGCTCATGGGGCCCCTCTAAATACTCTGCTAAAAATAAGCTTCATCATCTCTCATTTCAATGTTTATGAGGTCACAAGCATCTCATACACTCCATCCAAGTGCTGGTCATGTCAATTCCTTTGAGCTCAGGAAGTTGGCATCTAAAATAAAATGCCAGTATTTAGATCCTAATGAATTCCAGGAAATACATTAGGTTTTCCCTTCAGGACTGAAAAACACATGGAGCTTTCAGCTTTTTATGCAAAAATCCAAGTATAAATCAATATAGTAGGAAGTGTTTAGCAATGATTTTCTCTTCTGATATTTTTAAATCACCTGCCTGCTACCTGCTTGAAGACTTAGGATGGAGCCTTGTGTTTGACGGAGATTTAATGCACATTTGTTGCTATTGCTATAAATGCCAGAGTCCATAATCAAAAAATTAGAAAGGATCTTAGACATGCCCATCTCCTAGTATAGTTCTGAGAGTTAACAGAAGTAAAATGAGTACAAAGCATAGCATATTGTAAAGTTCAAGATGTTAGCTTCTAGTACTATCACCCGTCATATGCTCAAAACACGCATCTCTTAATGATCCCTTCGCAGTATTTTGGTTTCTCAAAACATTTTTTTCTCAAGAGTGAGTCATTTAACTTTCTTCAAGTAGAACATTTTAGTTTCCCTCCAATGTCTAAATGACTATGCCTGAATTAAACTTCCTTCCCTTTTTCCTTAGAACATGCCTCCACGTTAGGGATGGCTTGAAATATCAACCCTCAGCAACCCCAGCCAAATGCTAACCCGATTCCTTGGATGATAAGTAGACATCACTGGCATATCAGAACTCATGTATGGCCACAGGTCAGCATCAAGTTCCGTGGTTTGATGCCAAAGGCTTCCCAAAAAGGGAGTTAGGGTGCCCCATCTGACTCATTCCAACCACGTCACCTTCTTTCGTTAAAATGTCCTAAGGATGTCAGTACCTTCTTTTCCATTATTAATGACCCATGATTCATCAGTCTCCAAGACCTGTTACTAAATTAATCTGAATTAAGTTAGATGCCCTTATTTAACGGAGGTCCCATGGGTTCAGAGCTGGTTTGAGAAAAAGTAAAATATCAATTCCACATTCTTATAAATATTCAGGTTCACATATTTTCATCTACAGTTCATCTTGTTAATGTCAGCCTTCATAATTTATTGACCATGTAAAAATATTTTAGCATGGAAAGTGGAGAAAATGAGTGGGAATAAATCTTTCAGTGCTCTTCAACAAGCCACAGTCCAGTCCAGAAGACCTTCATTTTTAATTTTGCATTCAAGTGCCAGTTGAGACAAATTGGTTAACAGTTCATCATGGGAGCAATTCCAGAGCTCATTCATTTAGACTCTAAGGACTTTTCAGCATCACCAGAGGCAGCCAGCACATAGTTGGTGACCTCAGGAAGAGCACAATACTTGGAGATTTAGAAAAACTACAATATATGCTTCAGTCCTTAAAATTCATCATCTAATTTCCTCTATCTCCTTTCCACTGGGTAAGAAACATCTGTCAACACATGTGCCATTGGCCTATTATTCTTCCTAATGTGGTTATTGAGTTTGACTCTCTACACCCCTACAGAGAGGAAAGACATTCTGATACATTCACCAGCACCATGGGGTAATGTAAAATATGCAAGGGTTAAACAATCACTTACCCCTTCCTCCCATCCCTATGACTCTACCTAGAGGGAAAACTATGCCTTATTTTAAATAACATTACCCTTTCCCATAATCCTGTATACTAGGAATTTACATTATAAGAGTTCACTTTATTATTTTTTTCTAACAGAACAACATATGTTATGCTTACATTTGAAAGCAATCTCAGAACACAGGCCTGCATGTGAATGCAATTGGCTGCGAGTTCACATTTCCCCTAGACAAAATTGTGAGCAAAACACATGTTTTTCCATCTAAGTTAGAAGATGGAAAATGATGCATTATTTTTTAGGCTTTTGTGACATGCATTTTAAAATCAATGCATATTTCTTCATGTACATTTTCACAAATGTCAATGTTGATACATCCATCAGATCTGATGTGTTCAATCCCTTCAGCACCTGGAGAACTTGCACTCTTGAAAATATTTTTTCCTCCTAACTTTTCAATTTGCTCCTGAGAATTGTAATTCTTTTTGATGAGTGATAAGTGAGAAACAGAAGCCTCCATCTTTGTGTCCAACAAAGGAATAAGAACGTTCTTACATGCTTGCTCTTAGCCCCAGGTAAATCAAAGAATGGCTGTTTCACTCACTGGTACACAAAGTAATCTCTCCAGGTCCTCACAAAACTCAAGAAAAAACTGAAGCTAACTTGCCACTAATATGTTATAGGTGACATCGGATAATGTGGTACAAGCAGGAATGATCCAATCACAAATATATTGCAAATAAACCAGAAGAGATCATTATTTAGTCAGAAAAGTACTCTTTTTCCCTTGTGGTTAGTAAAAAAAGAAAGGCTTTTTCTAAAATTCTGTTTTTTTTAAATAAAAGTTAGCTAGAAGAGGGAAATTGTAGGCCCTCATTTTTGCTATACACATTTAAGAATAAGGTTACCGGGAAGCCAATCAGACACTGATTGGAAAGGAGAGAAAAAAGGACATGCCCCACGAGTAAAGTAATCTATTCAATATTAGGAATGGCAGGATGCCAACAATAGATGTGTATAGAGAGTGACTTCCCCCAATTTATGAAGAAGTGGTAGAGGTAAGCAGGCCGTACACTATTTGCTATAAGTAAGATGTGTGGAGTTTTATCTTTACTTCTTTCAAGTACATGATTGATTTTCAAACAGGATGGGCAGAAAAACTATCCACTGAGCTGAGAATATAAAGAAAGTTGGAACATTTTACTCACTCAGTATCTGAGTAATTTAAGAAGCAGTGGCTCTTAAAATCAAGAGCAAAATTTTATTTTGTAATATGCTGTCAGAATCAATGTACCTTTATTCAGCTTTCTGCATATCATTTTTCATGCCTTTGGCTAAGACCAAATGTAGCATTTGTAAGTTAAATGCCTTTATACACATTAGCAAGTGACTTAGCTTAGAGAGATAGGTATTATCTTGAAGTTACAGCATCAGGCTGAAGTCTCTTGACCTAAAAATACATGAAAATTTGTTCCTTCAGATTAATCTCTACTTCAGATTAAAGGATGAATGTACTTTCTTTTAACCACAAAATAGTATAGTGCATGTAAAATAGGTAAATAAATTAAACTTTATTTTAAAATCTATTATAACTAAAAGGAGCACTAACATAATTAAGTCTCAGTAGTGAACAGAAATAAGTAGTTTGCGTAAATATAAATATTTACTCCAATGAGCAATTTGGTCATCAGCATTTACTCCAGAGTTTTCAGAGCATGAAGTAAAATGAAGTTGGTGGTAAACTAGCATTTCAAATGATAAAGTCAATGTTAATCCTTTTTTGAGCATAAATATAGAGACTACAAATTTCAAATAGGATCAAGTATCTCTCTTTAACAACCCCTAAAGGGGTTCTTTTAGCTTGAAAATGTGTAACAAAAACAAAAAGTTTAATTCAAATGACTTGAATCCTTGCTATGGAGTGAGGAATATAGAGTTCACCAACATCTAACTGAAGTATAAACAATCACAATAAATTATAAATCACACACAGGCACACATTTGGTATGTCTATCGGCCAATCCTCACTAGCAATTGGTGAGGATCCAAGTCTGGGGTGACAGTATGTTTCAGTTCTGTGTCTAGGAACATTTCATTGTCATAGTGCTATTATACACGTTAGAGCTACATTATCTAAGATGCTGGTGGTTGATATGGTGTCTCTTAGTATGACTTCTCTTATTTTCTTGTTTTCTATTATGTCTTGTCTCTAGTTGAGCCATACCAGTCTGACCCTCCTGAGTAGCAATGTTAATATACTCAATATTAATATACTCAATACACTCAATATACTCAATAAAGAGAATGATAATTTCTCTGTGTATAATTGCTGGAAGCCCAATCCTTCAGAAAGTCTTTATTCTTTTTCCACAAAGAGCTCAGCAAGTACATGTCTTATGCTTTTACTATTTCTGTTACTAATTGCTATCATTTAGATGTCTGTAACCTAATTTCTTCCAGATGTGAAAATGTATGCATGATTTGGGGCTACATTTACCTGCCTGAGGACTCCCCACCATGACTCAAGATATCTTTCCTCTATTTGTGCTTTTTGTGTGCAATTGTACCCCATTCTAGGGCATCAGCAGCTATATAATTATATATCATTAAAATTGAATGTGAAGGATATAGGACAAAGCTACACACCCAGGATAGACTGCTGCATAGATGAGGCCTTTGCTATTTACTTCCTTCTGCCCGTGGTGGGTTAGTTACACCTGGGGGTCAGAGATGATATTTGGAGGCTGAAGTAGTCCCTTGGACACCATGATTAAGACTTTTGGGAAGAAGGAATCAATTTGAGGGACTCAGGCCCAATTCTTGGAAACGTACTCGTTCAGGGACACTGAGTATGTTCATATACAGTCCTGAGTGGTGTCTCTCATACAAAATGTACCCACCCAGCCTCTGGAAACTCCTCAGGAGAGCCCTAAAATCTAGAGTTAGGTGGGCTCTGTAATCACCGTACAGAGAGAGGTTTCCCTGGCCAAAAAGATCCAGGTGGTGGAAAGACCAGGAGTCATTGTGATAAAGGCAGCAGCAAGAAGTGAAGTCGTGATGACAAATGCCATCAGCAAAGCTGACGGCCATAGCACCTGAAGCATCAGAACTGGTCATTTCTGACAGGCTCTGATAGCAGCAACAGCTGCTACAGAATGCAGTAGCCAGGGGTGGATAGAATGGAAACTCCACCAGCAATAGTAGTCAGAAATCATCAACTTTCACTAGTAATGGGAAGATGGCAGCGGATGGAGACTTAGGAGGATAGAATTTGGAGTTGAAAACCACTGTGTCAGATGCTTATACTCTGTGGTCACCAAGCGTGGTGTGACCTATAGAAATAAGGATAATTGTGATAATGATCAGTTACCTATTTCACTCACATTTCTTAGGCAGACACAAGCTTTCGGATGGACACTCACAGTAGCAAGGACACCCTGCATGTGGTAGCCAAGAGAATCATATGTTTCTATCTCATGATGGTTAAGCAACAATTGAAGAGAAAAAATAACATCTGTTGAAAGCCTTCCCATAACGATGTAATTTAATCCTTACACCAACACTGAAAGTTCTGTAATCACGAAACCCATTTTATAGATGACTAAAATGGGTCTTGGAAAGATTTAAATGATTTGCCCAAATACATGCAAATAAGGACATAGCTGAGATGTGAACACAGATCTGACTAACTCCAAAGCCAGTGCTCTTTCCATTAGACTCTGCTGCCTCCCTGGGAGCCTGAGACAAACAATGGAAACAATCACCACAGACACCCAGCCCCACTCCCAGCCAGTCTACCTCCCACCCCCTGCAGAGGGAAGCAGATGTGGAGCAAAATATCCATGGGCTCTGAAAACTTCCATTTCTGAAGCTGAAATCCAAAAGCTGAGAAGTTGCTGACACTGCTGCTGTGCCCTGCCAAGTCCCTTGCTCTGAGGGCAGTTTGGTGTAAAGAATGTTGATAATCACTGTAAACGGAGGAGTATGACTCTCAGCCCGGGACACGAGGGTAGTTCATAAATAGTTTTGGCAGCAGCATCTATACTGTGGTACTGGGAGGTACATGCTTTTCACAGAGAAAATAAAAAATAAAAATAAACAGATTGTCTGGAACTCTTCCAGCAGCCCCCCATCTGACTCCCAAGGCTTATAACCCAGTGTTCTGTCCCAAATGTGGTTTTCCCTGTTAAATGTTTGCAGAAACCAGGTGAGGTATTCGTTGCATGGGGAGATAGTGTTTATATCCCAAGAGTACTGGTGGGACACCAGGAATGATGGGATTTGGGTTGCTGCAAATCCAAAGTGGGAAACAAGGTTCTTTCTGAGGCAAACAGCACCAGCAGTTTCGCATGGAAGATGGAAGTCCCAAAGAGAGATAGTCTTTTGTGGAAAGGAAGATATAGTGGGAAGTCTCTGCAAGCTCCTCACTGATGTCCAACAATGAAGGAGAATTTGGAAGAATCATGAGCATGGTGGGGGGGAGGGTCAGTTTCACTCTTTAGTTGGCGGATGATTCTTTTAGATATTTGAATTGGCATCAGCGTGCTTTTCTGTAATGTCAGCATGAACAAAGACTGACTTGTCCTTAAAATGTCATTACATTGAAACTACAGAGAATATTCCTAACAAGTGGAAATCCATTTCTCGTTTTTTTTTCCTTTTGTATCTTTTCATAGTTGAATCTGTGAAAACAGAAAATATTTCCATGTTGGCACTCACATTTATTGAGCATCTATTCTTTTCTGTTCTCTATGCTGGGCTTTAAATGTATTATCTCAGTTACTCTTCATAAAATACCTGCGAACTATTTTACAGATCATAGTTGACATATATTGAGCATCTACTCTGCACCACTATGCTATGTATGTATATTATTTAACCTAATCCTCCATAAAGTACACACAATTTTCTCCATTTTATAGACAGCAATAGAAATAATAAGGAAGCAGTTTAGCTATAATAACTTAGGGGCCCCTCGGTGGCGCAGTCAATTGAGCGTCGCAGTCTTGGTTTCCGCTCAGATCGTGATCTCAAGGTCTTGAGATCAAGCCCTGCATCAGGCTCCACGCTCAGCGCACAGTATGCTTAACTTTCTCTCCCTTTCTCTCTGCCCCTCCACCGCATGCTTGTGTGTGCGCACTCTCTCTCTAAAATAAATAAATAGATCTTTAAAATAATAATAATAATAACTTAAAAATTACTCCATGACCGGCATTATTCTAAACACTTTCCATGCACTAAATAACTCTGTGAAACAAGTACTATTGTTATACCCATTTCACACTTAAAAGCATTTGGCTGAAAGAGTTTAAGTAATTTGCCCAAAATTATACAGCCACTGAGGATTAAAATCCAGTCTGTTGGATTTCAATGTCCATCATTTTAACCTCTGCATAATATTTCCCCACAACTTAGTAAGGTGAGACTCAAGAGAAGTTCAATATCCTACATCAGATCATACAGTTATAAAGAATAGACTGAGCCAGGTCCCAGGGTTGTATTTTTTTTTTTTTTTTTTTTACTTCAAAGCCCATATTTTTCCACTTCATCACCAGGCTGCCTTTGTAAGTATTATTTCTTTGGCAGTGAGTTTCTACCACAAGGCCCACAACACAAACTCTTAATTATTAACACCCATTGAGTTCTTTTTGTGAGACATTCCTGGACGTGAAGATTTTGCCTAACTGTTAGGCACACTGAAAAGTTGAGGACAGTACTTCAAAGTTAAACAACGAAACTGTGAAAAGCATTACAAACAGCAAAGATAAAATTGACACTTTTGGATTAGGCAAAAATAATATACTTGAGATAGTTCGCTCTCTCTTGTTTTTAAATCTAAATTTCACTGACAGGTTATGAAAACAAAATCTGGTTTTCTCTAAGAAACAGTATTTTCTAAGTCAGCTTTACATTTGAGCAGCCAAATATTTGATCCATCCTGAAGTAAATTTTCCAAATGATTTATTCCATGTATGTATTCCTAATGATGGCAAAATGAGTGATCCATTCTTGTACATATTAATATGTTCATATTCATGGGCTTGGGATAGATCCAGAAAAATATATCCATTTGTATTTCTTTAATGACATTCTTAAATGGGACTTTTAAACCAAAGTAGGCAACATACTGTATCACTTACACATTTTGTTTTGGCATGAATCCACAAGTCATCTTGTATTCGGGGAAGCTTATTTTGAAGTTTTATTGATTATTTGCATCTCTTAAAACTGATGAGTAAGTTTTCAATGTAATTTATATACCTTTATCATTTTCCTTTCAATTCTTCCATATTATTATACGTGATGAGCTGCAGCCAGATGTAAGAGTAATTTCATACAGAATACATAAGCCATGCCTCATCCTATCATGAAACAGATACAACACCAAACCTCTAAATGAATGCTAAACTAAGTTTTATTTTATTTTTTTACTTTTTTAAAAGTATTTTATTTATTTATTTGTCAGAGAGAGAGAGAGAGAGGGAGGGAGAGAAGAAAGAGCACAAGCAGGGGTAGCAGTAGGCAGAGGCAGAGGGAGAAGCAGGGTCCCCACTGAGCAAGGAGCCCTATGTGGGACTTGATCCCAGGACCCTGGGGTCATGACCTGAGCCAAAGGCAGATGCTTAACCGACGGAGCCACCTAGGTGGCCCCTAAGTTTTATTTTAAATGAAGGCAGTCTTACTAACTCTGAATTCAATCTAGGCTAAAGCCAAATATGAAATATAATTTAATAGAGGTATTTCTTCAGAACCTACCTTCTCATCACACTATCTGTAATTGACATTGAGATGGCTCAGAGGGGGAAAAACCACATTGTGAGAGAATGAATCCCATCTTTATTAGTATCTGAATATCCTGTACACTTACTTCTTACTTGCTATATCACCCTTAATCCATTTCCCAAGGACTTATGGGCAACCACTTACCCAGGATTATCTCAGGCAAACAAATTAAAATATTTTAGTCATACATGCAACTAACACAAGCTGCACTATATTGTAATTATATGTGTATATACACTTATATTCCTTATTAAATTTTAAGGTCTTCAAGGGTAGAGATCAACATCCTAAGCAGTTTTGTATCTTACATGGTACCTAGTGCAGTGCTTTGTACACAGTTGGTCTTCAAATGAATATTAAATTACTGAATGGTATTCATTATTTGGATTTGACTGGATATAATAAAAAATCTAAAATTAACAGTGGCTTAAAATAAATAAAAATAAAAAATAAAAATAACAGTGGTCTGAAAGAGATAGATGCATATCTCTTTTTCATGTTATAAAGAGTACATAGGTAGGCAGTCCAAGAATGCCATAGCAGCTCTGCAATGTCTTGTTTTCCTCTGTCTTGGTCCTTTATCATTTACAGTGCATTGCCTCAAGATCTGGAGTGGTTGCCTGAACTCCAGCCATCATGTCTGTTTTCCAGGAAGCAGAAAGAAAGAAGGGAGAAAAGAATATCATGACCTCCTTTTTTAAGGAGGCTTCCAAGTAGTCCCACACCACACTTTGATTTAGAGCTTACTGAAAAGAACCTAGTCACATAACCACACCTAACTACAAGGCTGGCAAATGTAGCCCAATAGCTAGATGTATTAGTGTCTCAAATAAGTTTTTTTTTAGATTTTATTTACTTATTTGAGAGAGAGAGAGAGACAGAGACAGAAAGATCACAAGTGGAGGGAGGGGCAAAGGTGGAGGGAGAAGCAGTCTCCCCTGCTGAGCAGGGAGCCAGATGCAGGGCTTGGTCCTGGAATTCCAGGACCATGACCTGAGCCGAAGACAGACCCTTAACCGACTGAGCCACCCAGGCGCCCCAGTGCCTCAAATAAGTTTAGTTGATATATTAATAAAAGGACGAAGAGGGAATCTTAAGGAAGATATATATCAGTATGTCACAAGATGAACAAAACCATCTCTAATGGAATATAATATTAAGATTTGGAATATATTCTCAAATATTTATATGAAAACCTCTTTCAATTTATTGCATTTCAGCACCAACTTATTAACCACACACTATATAACAGGCATTCTTCTTAGCACTGGAGATTCTTCATTTGAGGAATTTATAATTAGAATAGTCAAAAAATTTTCTATTGACTTTGACAGAAACCCTATTCAAATTAATGTTTGTTGCCATTTTAAAAACCTATCTATCAATCATCATCTATCTATCTATCCATCCATCTAATTTATCTATATACCTCTCTATTTACTTATCTTTAAAGAAAAGGGAACAGTTCCTGAGTCAAATGTGTGCTTATGAGCTATTGAGATGAGCAAGAATGGATCACTTGTTTTGCCATTATTATGAATTTATGCTTACATATCTGGAATAAACCACTTGAAAATTTAATTCAGGATGTATAAAATATTTGGGCATTCAATTGTGTTGCTGACTTAGAAAATAGTATTTCTTAAAGAAAATAAGATTTCATTTTCATTTCCTAGATAGTGGTAAGTAGGTAGGTAGGTAGATTGATAAGCATAGATTTTTTTTTTAAATATGATGTAAGCATAGTTCTAAGTTCTTGGTGTGTATTATCTCATTTAAATTCACAATAATGTTATCAAGTAGGTACTACTATTCTTATTTTATAACTGGGGAAATAAGAACAAAAAGATTAGGAAATAATGAACTTGGCATCAAATTCAGATAGTCTGGCTCCAGAGTTCTCCTTTGTAATAATATGCTGTTCCATTTCTTGGAATGAATACCTTCTAATCAACATATATTTAAAGAAAAAACAACTCATCAAAATAATTCTAAATACAAAATAATATGTAAACAAAGCCTATTATAATCACCTTCTTTTTTATATTACCTTTTTACACATTTTTTTATTAACTTACTCCTTTTAGGCAACATTCTGAATGCTTGTCCAATCCTAGATTTTACTTGTTTTGATTAACCATAATTATTATTCTCTTTTGATGCTCAGATTGACTGGTGGGAGCCCTCCATGTGATTCCTTTATATTTTTAACACTGCTTTCAAAATCATTGCACATACACTTTTTTTTTGACAAAAGGATATTCTAGACCCATCCTGAATTTTCAAACCTTTCTATTAAATGGAATAGGAACTTGATGGCTAGAGCTTAATCAGCCATCTTTTACCATGAAGTATACACTTATCTTGAGGATAGGGGAAGAACAAACTAGAAATCTCAGTTTTTGTTAGCAGCTGCCAAACAAGTCTTAGTCTGCTTGTCATTAGACTTAATTTATGTGAAGAAAGAGAGACATTGACCTTGTTTATGCCACTCTTATTCCAATTTTCCACAATCTGCTGCTTTATCTAATTCTGTTACACTGGGGCCAGAGCCATTGGAACTCACAGTGCAAATGTAGCTGCTAAGACCGGGCCCTTCTGCACGGCTGATGGTTAGGGGCAAGTACCAAAGAAGGGGTTTTGGATGAATCAGTTGCTTCTAATAATCTACCATGTAAAATGATGTACCATGAAGTGTCTGATCTTGATCAAGCATCAACTAGGTTATTATCCAGGATTAAGTATATGTCAGGATAGGTCCAAGGCAAGATTTAGAAACTACTGTGATTGTTGCACCCTGGGTTTCTGTTCTGGCACATATATCATATCTATATATTACAGCCAATGGACCAAGAGTTGGCTAAGTTTATACTACTACTGATATTCATTCATTCATTCATTCACTCATTCATCCATTCATTCACCAAAAATGTATTTAGTGACTATGATGCACCAAGCACCATTCCAAGGATGCAGCAATAAGTTTACTAGACAAAAACTTCCTGCCCTCATGGGCTTGTATTATAGTGGAGGGAGACAGAAACTACTCAATCAATATAAGTAAAATATGTGTATGTCAGAAGATAAGTACAATGAGAAAAATAATGAAGAAGGGAAGGAGGACAGGGAGTGTCAGGTGGGTAACAATTTTAGATGGCTCAAGAAGAGAGGCCTCACTAAGAAAATGGCATTTGAAGGAAGCAGGTGAGGTAACAAGTCATTTGATATTTGTATTAGCTCATTCTAGATAGAGAGAAAAGCAAGTCCCCAGGTCCTTTTGGCTGCTGTGCTGTGAATAGACTAGGCATGGGGCAGGAAACACAGAAAATAGTTAATTTGGGAGAGAGGTGATGGTGGCTGGAACAGGGTGATAACATTGAAGTTAATGAAGAGTAGTCAAATTCTGGATACCTTTCAAAGATAGTACCGACAGAATTTGCTCTGAGGGGTTTGATGCAATTTATGAGTGGAAGAGAGAAATTGATAATGACTTCAAGGTTTCTGGCCTGGGCAACTGTAGGGATGGTGATATCATTTAGTGAGATGGTAAAGACTATATGAGAAAAAGGCACTGGGAAGAAGATCCCAGTGTCTGGGAAATCTGGAAAATTTTCAACTTCTCTGTTGATATTCTAATTTCTTTCTAACGCCAACAGTCGAGTTGACCTCTTAGACCCCTTCATTGTGTCCATCATTTAGGGGGCCCTGACTTGGCCCTCACCTGGCCAACCCCTCTTCACAGGGTAAGGCTTTCATGGAACTAAGAGGATGTGTCACTAAGCCTCTTCTAGAGCATGCTCCATGCAGGATTTTGGGATTCCCTGTCAAATGCCCCAGTCCCACTTCCACAGTCTATGTAGATGTCCATCTTTCCAAGAGTGGGTCAGACTATTAACCATGTACCTCTAGGCCAAATGCATAGCTAAGAGATGGCTGAATGTGAGTTGAAGAGGTTGTGGCTAGAGCTTGGGATGAGGTGCCCACTCTAGAGGGGACCCTGAAAAGTAGGGTCAGGCCTGCACTGCTGTACATGATATCCTAACTTTCTCTTTTGTAATAACAGGCATGGATTTATTTTTTCAGATGAGACCTTAAAAGGAGTACTCCCTGAATATGCTCCCACAGTCCTTCGCTCGGTGTTGACAACCTGTGCCACGTGTTGAAAAACTACTGATCCTCTCTATTCTCAGTTTCTATACTTGTAAAATGGGGCAAGTGCCTCAAAGTCTGCTGTGAGGAAAACTGAACAAGTGAAATGTAAAGGAAATAAAAGAAACGCTAAGCATACTGCCTCACACATAACAAGCATTTGAATGATTGTTGTTCTGTCTAAAAAATATCTTACAGTTCCATGAATTCTTAAATTCTCAAAAAATATACATGAGTGCAGCGATAATGGAAGAATTTATTTAAGTGTTTTTCTAATGCCCACTGAATTCTCTTTTCCTTGAAATTATGGGACAACATTTAGATGCAGATCAGTAACTCTTGTGTTCTGTTTCAGGAGCTAGTGTGTGCTTACTTCTTGAGTCAAATACAGGATTCCCATTAGTGTTGATGGAAATTACCCCTGCAGAACAAAGCATGATGAGTGGAGCCCCTGCTGAGGAATTACTTTAATTACTTTGAACTTTAAGGAAGAAACTTAAGAAAGCTACACATGATGACACCCTCAGGGCCTGAACTCCTGCTGCCTCCCAAACTACTATTTTCAATTGGTGGTTCTGAGTAGGTCACTTCTGGGGCATGTTGTTCTTTATGACCAAATAGTGAGAAGCATATTATAGACAAAGTGCTTGAATTTGTAGCTCAACATTTGATGGCTGATAGTGATACGGACTCATCGCCTACCATAAAGAGTCCCAGCTATCAACTCAAAAGTCAATTTATATTACCATGTAGTATTAGTGATAATGGTAGAGGTAGTAGTAGTGACTGTATTAACAGCATCCACCTATATTATTATCACTATAAATTGCTGATCACCAGCCTAAACTGGGGTTTCAACTCTCCCTAGCATTTTCGGTATGTTCTTACTGTTTGTGTTGTGACTTCATTCTTCTGCTCACAGTAAAAGTATTCCTATCTTTTATGCCTTTTATACTCTTCACACCACACGGGGAAACAGACCACACAGCTATACAAACAAATCCCCAATACGTTAAGTTAAATTATTCTAAATAAAACTTTTCATCAAAATTAAAAATAGAATTACCATATTATCCACTAATCCTACTTCTGGGTGTATGTCCAAAAGAATTGAAAGCAGAGTCTTGTATTTGCATAGTCGTGTTACAGCAGCACCATTTACAATAGTCAACAGGTGGGAGCAATCTAAATGTCAGTCAGTGGGTAAATGGATAAACAAAATGTGGTGTGTACATGCAATGGGATATTATTCACCCTTAAAAAGGAGGGAATCATTCACATGCTACAACATGGATAAACCTGATGACATTGTGCTAAGTGAAATAAGCCAGTTACAGAAAGACAGATACTATGTAATTCCACTTATATGAGGTATCTAAAGTAGTCCAATTCAGGGCGTCTGGGTGGTTCAGTTGGTTGGGCGGCTGCCTTTGGCTCAGGTCATGGTCCTGGAGTCCTGCGTCGGGCTCCTTGCTCGGCGGGGAGTCTGCTTCTCTCTCTGACCCTCCCCCCTCTCATGTGCTTTCTCTCTTTCATTCTCTCTTTCTCAAATAAATAAATAAATAAATAAATAAATAAATAAATAAAATCTTTAAAGTAGTCCAATTCATAAAAACAGAAAGTCTAATGGTTGGGTAAAAGGGACAGGTGGGAGGGGGAAAAAGGGGAGTTGTTTAACTGCTATAGAGTTTCAGATTTGCAAGATTAAAGAGTTCTGGAGATTGATACTATTCAACTATACACTTAAAAATGGTGAAGATGGTAGATTTTTTATGTTTTTTATCACAGTAAAAAAAAAACTCTGAAAAACAAATAAGCAAAACACACACACACACACACACACACACATACACACACACACACAAAACAAAAAGACCTCCACCATTTTGTGTTGTGTTATAGTTATTCAACAAATATGCTCATGTGCTTACTGCATACCATACCCTGTGCAGGTTCAAAATTTTGGCAGTATAGTTTTTGCCCTCCTCTGAAAGTACAGTGTTCCTATGAAATCTTTTATAAGCTGAAATGGGGTAAAGAGTACCCCTGGCTTTCCAAAAGAGTGCATTTTACCACTTTACTTTTATGAAAGACCTACATTAATTAGTACTGTAACAGCTCTTTTCATAAAACCAAAAATTCTCATTGAATTTCTTCTGGTACTAATGTAAGTCTTTCATAAAAGTGAAGTGGCTTAAGGAAAACCTTTGAAAAGCAAGGGATATCTGTATTTATTTGCAATCAATATTAGGGAGTTGAGAGTGCAGCAGTAAAATAAAATTTAGAAATGTAGCAACATAATTCTGGGTATCTGTCCCCTAAAAAATTTTATGTAAATATTATGAAATGTTCTCTATTATTGGGGAAATCCGGTGCTGATTTCTTCCCCCTTCCTTTATGCCCATCCTCAGTTTAAACAACTTTCTTGATCCTATAAGGCCAAAGCATCTACAAGAAGCACCAACTATATAGCAAGAGAGATTTTAAATCGCCTCACAGGCATTCCTTGGCCTGAGATCACCTGGACAATTTCTAGAAGGAAAAACCAATTTGGTGTTTACCTATGTACAAGAGCAGATGTGTTCTTGAAAAACTGCATTAAATGCAAAATTTTGAGTAGTAAAGTTATTTTCTCGCTTATATTTAAAAATTGGAAAATTGTTTTTCTAGAAAACATATTCATCCCAAGACATAAGTAGTGTTCTAATTACATCAACATAGGCAGTTTTTCAAGAATGCATCTACTCTATTGGCAGAGTTCTTCACAGAAAGGCACAACTTAGAAATTCTATCAGCAAATTTGTTGGAAAAGTCATAGGGTGACTGGCCAAATTCCTGGCAGATCTAAAAAGTTACCGGTGAAGCCAGACCCTCACAATTTCTTAACTTGAAATTCAAGTAATCTCTCCAACTTGTGTGTGTGTGTGTGTGTTTAATTGCTGTTGTTTTCTTTCTTTCTTTCTTTTTTCTATTCCCACCTGCAATACCAAGATATCATTGATCTGGGTTGGCAAACATTTTCTTAATAGGCCAGATAGTAAACATTTTAGGCTTTTCAGGACATACAGTCCCTGTTGCAACTATTAAATTAAATTTTAGTACTACTGTAGGTAGCACTAAAAAAGCCATAAACAGTAAGTAAATAAATGTTCCAATAAAACTTTATTTACAAAAACAGGTGTCAGGCTTTATTTGGCCTGTAAGCTCTAGTTTACTCACCCCTGTTTTAGGTCATAGTCAGGAAAGCAGATTTTATTCTAATGGCAGTGAAAGCCATAGTTTTAAAATAGAGAACTAATATGATCTTATTTAGCCTTTAAAAATATCACTTTGGCTACTGAACAGAGAATGGATGGAAGGGAGTGGCAAGAATGGAAATAGGAATTCAGACAATATATAAGGTGGCTTGAATGGAAGTGGTTGGCAGTGAAGGTGAAATGTAGTTGAACTCAGGGGAGAGACCAGGGTTGATGATAAAATTTTGGAGTCAGCAGAATATTAATGGTATTTAAAGCATCCAGTTTCTACCACAAATACTTAACTCTGTCATTGTAGCTCAAAAGCAGCCAGAGACAATACATAGATGAGTGAATGTGGCTGAGTCCCAATAAAACTTTATTTATAAAAACAGGTGGCTGGTATTCTGGCTTAGTTGGCCAACCTCTAACTTAATATACTAATCTTTGTTCTTTTCTTTCCTAGACTTCCTTTTATATGGCTCTTCTTGTTAGTCAAGTTAGTTACTCAATAAAAACTGTTATAAATGAGATGTTTTAAAGAAAAAAGAAACTGACAAAATTTTTTAACTTCCAAAATGGGTTCTTGAGAATTAAAACAGAAGTTTCAATGGAAGAAAAGCAAAGAGTTTATGCCATAATACCAGAAATAGGAAGAGAATAGAAAAAAATCCAGACAATTCCATAAATAGCTTTTTCATCTTCCCTGCCCTACTTTCATCCTTACTCCTCAAGGAAATAGATGATAATCACGCCAACTGAAGATAATAGGGAATTGGAGATGTGGTATCACCTTGGTCAGAAGGCTAGAAATAATAAACAACAAGGATAAACACAAGGAGAAGACAGGAGTGAGTATTAGGAGGCTCTGACTATTGTCCAGGCCCAGTGCCAAGGAGACGAACAAGATCTGTGTCAATATCTACAGACCATGAATCACCATTTGTGGTAGCACCATTACCTACTCATTTCATATCTGTAGGGTAAGGGACTTATGTTGACAGCTTTGGTATATTACTTGGCATATTATTATTATTCAATAGGACATTTACCCATTTATAGGCTTTGCTGAGCCCTATCCAGGCTGCTTCATGTGGATATTCCTTTTCTTTAACAGCCACTCTTAAATTGTCATCTGTCAAAATAGACAGTAGGATCCTTGTCGCTTGGTAAGGGGTTGGTGATATGAAAAGGAAAGTCCTAATGGATGGTTTGGGAGAAAATTGGAACTGTTGAGACCCACCTCTATTATATAAAACTATCCCAAATATATCCTCCAAATTTAGTAAAAATATTTTTCCTTTTTTAGTGAAGTAGTACCTGACAAAGATTCAATTATGTCCCATAGATTTGCCAGATTTTCAAGTTTGGATAAGGAAGTACTCTTAGCCAGTTATATAATCCATAGTTGTTGATTTAGGGATTCAGTTTCCTTAATCCTTCAATGTATTTAATTTTCTGGTTGTTTAAAGGTCTTTGCTATTTGCCTGAATCTGATTCTACTAGTTAGCATGCATTTATTTATTTATTTATTTATTTATTTATTTATTTATTTATTTATGATTTATCTATTTTAGAGAGAGAGAGTGCGTGAGCTGGGGGAGGGGCAAAGGGAGAGAGAGAATAGAGAGAGAGTCTCAAGCAGACTCCCTGCTGGACGCGGAGCTCAACTCAGGGCTCCATCTCATGACCCTAAGATCATGACCCTGAACTGAAACCAAGAGTCGGATGCTCAACTGACTGAGCCACTCAGATGTCCCTACTGGTTAGCATTTTAATCTACACAATTAGTTATTACCATTTAGTCATCCTGCAAAATTTTTTATTCTATGTCTACCATCTGTGATGGAACCTTTGAAGCACTATCATTCATAGAATGATGAGATTATGGGAGCTGCAAGAGGATGGAAACTCATCAGATGCAACTTCCACATCTTACAGATGAGGATACTGAGGCCCCAGTGAATGAAGTAGCATATCGAACACCACATGTATGGAACGAAGACTAAGATTAGAGGTTTTTCTGATGCTAGTTCATGTTCTTTCCATGATTCTATGTTGCTGGTGATGTCATTTAATGCAAAAGTCTCCTATAAAGATTGAAATACGTCTTAATAATTATTTGAGATTTCCTAGGTGGTGAAGCCACCCTTTCAGCACAAAATAATTTTGCTAAATAAATATAAAAATAATCAGTGACCAACTCAACATTCTCTTTCTTCACAGTCAGGCCCCTTGGACTGATTTAAAAAAAACTGAGCCCCATTTAAACTGGCCTTAGTAAAGAGAAATTTATTATGAAGAATCAAGGATATTCTCAAAACCCTGGGGAAAGAAACTCAACTCCCATTTTCTCAAAAACTCTCTAGAACGCCATGGTTTCTCACCGCTTCCATTTATCATATCTACCTCCATTCTTCTGTTCTGTTTTTGTTGTTGTTGTTTGTTTGTTTGTTTTAATTAGGTGGGTGCCATCAGCACTTGATCTTCAATATATACAGTACAAAAAATGCTGCTGACAAACTGTAGCCTTTGTCCCCAAGGCCACATCCCTTACAGGTAAAGTACCTCTTCTAAAACATTTGTGGGAGCATAGCATAATAGGTTATTGAAATTTCTAATGTAACTGAGTATAGAAATAATACTCACTGTAAAAATTCCCTATGTAGGTATAAAACTAGAATTTTTTAAATGTTTCCACATTCTCTTATGTTTACCTCACCTTAATCCCATAAGGGAGGCAGCCAATTGTCATTAATCTTATTTTACAGCTGGAAAAACAAACGCAGAGAATTTCAGTCTCTTATCCAAGCAGCCAAGTCAGATCTTGAATCCAGGTTTCTTGGCTTCCAGGCCATTTGCTCTTTCAGTACCCACATCCAAAGCCACTGGCTTAGGAAAGGAAGAAATAGTGGTGATGCCGTGGAGGTAATGACAGGCCAAAGATGGGCGAACTGAGTAGCCACCTGACTATTTTAAATCTTGGTTCAGAGTTCTGTCATTCCATAAGCTGATTATTATTCTTGGACCCAATCGTACCCTTCTTTTTTCCTGCTCTTCCATGTGAATACGCCAAATTATTTTAATCTGTGTTTTCAAATTTTGCTTAACATTTAACTTCCTGTAGTCTGATTCCTCTTCTGATAGTGAACCAGAAGTGACCTGGAATACTGGCAGAAAATAACGTGGATGATGATAATAATGGCAATAACAACCCAAGGCCAGGCATCTATAGGATTAGAGTTTCTTCTGAAACTGAGGAACAGCACACACACACACACAAAATGTGAAGGCAAATGTTAAATATCTGCTACTAGATGAAAGAATTCCATATTCAGTGATTGGTATGAAGTCTGAGGAACTAACTCCATGTGTTAAAACAGAGCAGAAAACGTGAGTACAAAGGTATTATGCAAACAAAGCACAGCATTTCCATGTGTATGAGTTTAACTGGGTCTGGCTGCAGTAAGCTCTGGGGCACCTTCCCTAATACAGACAAGGGCATCTGTGATTTGTATCTAAAGCATTTTGCATGGTTAGATCATTGTTTACATAAATGTAAGGTGGTAGTTTCCAGTAGGGTATCCTGAGTGAGAATCTGCTAGTGAAGAAAATATGGGCACAAATTTTAAATGTTTCCAAGACATAATATAAACAAACACAATGTGAATATAGGATGATAGCATCAGGCTACAAAAGTAAAGCAGATAACATCTCCATGGAAGGTTTGTTCCACCTAGATGTGTGCTATCTGAGAACACCAGGGATCAAATCTCGAAGAATCAAATTTACATTCTAAACTTAAAGCAGAAAAATCTACTCATATGGCTCATAGACCCAGCCCAAAAGAAAACCGTCTGTAGCATTTTTATTCAAGTGGAAACTACAACTGATCCTGCTCGCTAAAATGTTCATTTACATACCTTTAATTGACCACTATAAAATGGATGTGTGCTTTGTGCTCTTTATAAAAAGACTATAGTCTTGAGTAATGTCAATTATTATGCAGTATACAAGAAGAAAAAAAAAAGTAATGTTTCCTTCAATGTGAGGAATGAACATTCTTACAGCAACTGCTAAACTTCCTTTCTTTTAAAACTTCCTCTTTCACTCAGCAGTACACATAATTCTTCCCGCCCCTGATCACTATTTCACCAAGTCTCTGTTCTCCCATATTCGCCTCTCTCTAGGCTGATGCACTGGACTATAAGACTAACGGGAAACAATGGAAGAAACAACCAGACCAAGCTATGGGGATATAGGGAAAATGGTGGTTGACAGAAACCCAGTCCTTGAACCCTGATATCTCAAGGTTTAGAGTTTGAAAAGAAACTGGAAGAAAGCCGTGAATCCTATGGAAGAAAGCAGTGAATTGTGCAGGTGAGTGGCAATGGAAATAAGCCTGGCCCTGTCCCTCCTTTACCGTGAGGATCTCTACAGGGTGTGACCAAGTCACTTAATCTCTTTTTGAAAGCCAGTTTTGTCATTTGCAAAAAATACAGATGGTCCCTGACTCACGACCCTTTCAACTTAGGATTTTTCAACTTTGTGATGGTGCAAAAGTGATACGCATTCAGTAGAAACTGTATTTTGAATTCTGAATTTTGATCTTTTCCCAGGCTAGTAATGTGGTACAATACTGTCCTGCAGGGCTGGGCAGCCGCAGTGAGCCCCAGCTCCCAGTCAGCCATGTGGTCACCAAAGTAAAGAATCAATACATTGGCAAGCATTCTGTGTCTCACTTTCAGTACAGTACTCAATAAATTACATGAGATATTCAACACTTTATAATAAGCTTTGTGTTAGATGATTTTGCCCAAATGTAGGCTAAGTGTTCTGAGCATGTTTAAGGTAGGCTAGGCTAAGCTATGATGTTCAGTAGGTTAGGTGTATTAAATGCATTTCTGACTCATGATATTTTCAACTTACAGTGGGTTTATGAGGACATAACCTCATCGTAAGTAAAGGAAGATCTGTGCTTAATCCTGCCTAGTTCAGAGGGCTACTGAAGGAATAAGTGTAAAAGTTATTTAGGAATTTATTTTGACCTATAAAGTACTACATAAATATGAATGTAAATATAAAGGGATCATAAAAAATTTTTACTGATGGGATGCGTGGGTGGCTCAGTTGGGTAAGCGTCTGCCTTCTGCTCAGGTCATGATCCCAGGGTCCTGGAATCGAGTCCCGCATCAGGCTCCTTGCTCAGCGGGGAGCCGGTTCTCCCTCTGCCTGCTGCTCCCCCTGCTTGTGCTCTCCCTCTCTGACAAATAAATAAATAAAATCTTTAAAAAAAATTTCCTGCTGCTTATGCCTCTTTTCTGAATCTCACTCTTTTATTCTAACTTCTCATTAACCTCTTTTCTTCTTTCTTTAGTCTGCATTTAACTCTAAAATGTGAAGGATTTTTACTACAATTCATACATAGTTGAAAGACCAGTTGGCCTAAACATAGTACTTTAACTCCCAGAAGTGGCTAGTTCTGCTCATGCTGGTGAGCACAGTGTCAGATCTCTGCCCCAGGAGCAGGCTGAGCCTGTCTTTCCCCATGCGTAGCTCATGTGGCCAGTCAAGGATAGGAGGAGTATTTAAGTCCCTTTTCTTCTGGGTTTGGTTGGTGCTCAAAACCAACTAAAACTCCCCTGGTACTACATAAAGTATAGTTAAATCTGGAAAAAAGTGGAAATAATTATGGTTTTGGGGTCACTTTAAAAATACAAGCATCTTTTCTATTATTTTCCTTTTCTTTTAAATAACCCAGAAGTAATGAGACTTCCCAGGGATTACCTTGCTCATCTGACCAAATCTGGCTCAACATCCTGACAATGTCTGGTTAAAAGATGTGACTACCACAAATATAGCTTCTCATCCCCTACACCATGTTTTACTCATTACCTGGCAAAGGTACAAGCCAAAATTCTCGTAAACCTCCTGATTTCCTGCTCATAGTTTGGGGAAGTAAACCATGGCCGAGAAACCACATGAAGCTCCATTAAATGAACCTAAATAAATGATATCTCTGCAAATGAATCACCGCTTACCCAAATTCCATGCACTGCAGAGAGACAGGAATGGTCAATAAATACCAGATCCCCAATAACCACAATGCACAGACTCGATCTCAGGGACAACTCCATCCCAACTGCATATAGAGGAAAAAAATATCCACCATTCCTGGTCACAGCTTGAAGTGTACAGCCCTCATGTTCTGTGAAACAACTGTCTCACATACAGGATAAATGAGAAAAACTGAGTTGGATCGTTCAAATGGATTCTGATTTTAGATAGGGGCAAAGATGAAAAGATTTTAAGGACTGAGGACTGCTTTGAGAGAATGCACAAAAGGTAACTTAAATTGTGCCACTCTTGCACGGTCACAATGAGGCTATTTTCTTGGCAGGGTTTATGAGATTGCCCTTTATTCTTAAAACAAATGTTTCTGGAGTTCTTATTGTGTTTCAGGGATTATGCTACATGCTGGGGACATAACAGTCAACAAAACAGATTTCCCACTATTATGGGCCAAATTCAATCCACTGCCTATTTTTCAAAAATAAAGTTTTATTAGAACACAATCATTTGATCACATTTTGTCTATGGCTGGTTTGCCATGGCCATGCTACAATGACAGCATCAAGTCATTGTGACAGAAGCCATGTAGCCCACAAAGTCTCAAATATTTACTATGTGTTCTTATACAAAAAATGTTTGTCAAGCCCTGGTGTAGAGGGAGAAATGGAAAAAAATATGGGAAATTATAACACTGTTTACTAAGAGCTGTGATACGGGAATTTTGCAGTTCCAAATCAGCAGCTAGAGGATCAGGGAGGACTGAGGCGGTAACATTTAAACTGAGACCTAAAGATGAATGAGTTGCTAACCAGTTGATGGGTAGAGGAAGTATCCCAAAGGAAGGTCACATGCAATGACCAGGAGGCAAAAGAAAGCATGTCTCATTCAGGGAACTGGAAGTGGAGTCTGTCAACTTGGCTGGAACAAGGAGAGTGAAGGGAGTAGGGAGAGAAATGATGTCAAAGAATCAGGACCCAGAACATACGTGTTCCTCTATACCAGCCTAAAAAGTTTTGAAATTATTCTGAGGGTTTAAACTGTGGGATGAAATAACCTAGCTGTAAAAGTCTGTATAAATTGGTGTTTATATGAGATTTATGATAAGACTCCTTTGTAACACAGTCCTCAGGAAGACAAAAGCAATGAACGTTGAAATTGAGATTCATCAGGAAATGCTGACATTCAAATTAATCCATCCCTCCGACCCCTACCAACGCATGGCTCTGGGATTAAGTGGCTGTGTACAGCATAATACAGGCATCACCTCACAGATGCACAGCACTTTTTACAGACTGAAGGTTTGTGGCAACCCTGTGTTGAGCAAGTCCATCGGCACCATTTTTCCAAAAGCATTTGCTCACTTTGTGTCTCTGTACCACATTTTGATAATTCTGGTCATATTTCAAACTTTTTCATCTTATTAGATTCATTATGGTGAATCTGTGACCAGTGATCTTTGATGTTAGTACTGTAATTGTTTTAGAGAACCATGAACGGCACCCAGAGAAGACAGCAAATTTATCGATAAATGCTGTGTGTGTTCTATGTGCCCCACCGACCGGCTCTCCCCTCTTTGTCTTTCCTCCTCTCCTCCAGCTTCCCTAGACCCTCTCTTCCCTATTCCCTATTTCCCATATTGAAATTAGGCCAATTAATAAAACTACAGTTGTCCTCTAAGTGTTCAAGTGAAAGAGTTACACACCTCTCACTGTAAATCAAAATCCAGAAATGATTATGCTTAATGAAGAAGGCACGTCAAAAGCTGAGACAGGCTGAAAGCTAGGCCTCTTGCACCAAACAGTTGGCCAAGCTGTGAATGCAAAGGAAAAGTTCCCGGAGTAAATTTCAAGTGTCACTCGAGTGAACACATGAACGATAAGAAAGTAAAACAGCTTTATGGAGAAAGTTTTAGTGGTCTGGATAGAAGATCAACATTCCTTTAAGCCAAAGCCTAATCCAGAGGAGGGCCCTAACTCTCTTCAAGTCTATAAAGGCTGAGAGAGGTGAGGAAGTAGCAGAAGAAAAGTCTGAAGCTAGCAGAGGTTGATTTATAAGGTTTAAGGAAAGAAATCATTTCCATAACATAAAAGTGCGAGGTAAAGCAGCAAGTGCTACAGTAGAAGATATAGCAAGTTATCCAGGAGATCTAGCTAAGATAATTAATGAAGGTGGTTACACTAAACAACAGATTTTCAATGTAGACAAAACTGTCTTATATTGGAAGATGCCATCAAGGACTTCCTAGAGAGAAGTCAGGCTTCAAAGCTTCAAGGGACAGGCTATCTCATTAGAGGCTAATGAACCTGGTAACTTTAAGTCATTTACCACTCTGAAAATCCTAGAGCCCTTAAGAATTATGCTAAATGTACTCTGCCCGTGCTCTATAAATGGAACAATAAAACCTGGATGACAGCACATCTGTTTACAACATGGTTTACTGAATAGTTTAAGCCCACTGTTGAGACCTACTGCTCAGAAAAAAAGATTCCTTTTAAAATATGACTGCTCACTGACAATACACCTGGTCACCCAAGAACTCTGATGAAGATGTACAATGAGATTAGCATTTTTTTTCATGCCTGCTAACAGAACATCCATTCTGCAGCCAAACGATCAAGGAATAACTTTGATTTTTATGTCTTATTATTCAAGAAATATATTTCATAAGGCTATAGCTGCCATAGATAGTAATTTCTCTGATGGATCTGGGAAAAGTCAGTTGAAAATCTTCTGGAAAGGATTCACCACTCTAGATGTCATTAAAAACATTTGTGATTCATGAAAAGAGGTCAAAAGGTCAAAATAGGAACATTAACAGGAGTGTAGAAGAAGTTGATTCCAATCCTTATGGATGACTTCCTCAGTGGAGGAAGTAACTGCAGATGTGGTGAAAATAGCAAGAGAACTAGGATTAGAAGTGGGCCCTGAATATATGACTGAATTGTTGCAATCTCATGATAAAACTTTTCTGAAGAAGTTGCTCCTTATGGATGAGCAAAGAAAGTGATTTCTTGAGATGGAATCTACTCCTGGTGAAGAGCCTATGAAGATTGTTGAAATGACAAGAAAGGATTAGAATGTTACATAAATTTAGTTGATAAAGCAGTGACAGGGTTGGAGAGGACTGACTTCAATTTTAAAAGAAGTTTCATTGTGGGTAAAATGCTATCAAACAGCATTGCATGCCACAGAAAAATTGTTCATGAAAAGAAGAGTCAATCAGTGTCGCAAACTTCATTGTTGTCTTATTTTAAGAAATTGCCAGTCACCTTAACCTTCAGCAACCACCACCCTGATCAGTCAGTAGCCAAAACACTGAGGCCAAATGCTAAAGGCACCGACAAAAAGATTATGACTGTCTCAGATGATGGTTAGCATTTTTTAGTAATAAAGTATTTTTTTAAAGATTTTATTTATTTATTTTAGAGAGAGAGAGTGGGGGGAGGGGTAGAGGGAGAGGGAGAGAAAATCTCAAGAAGACTCCCACCGAGTGCAGAGCCCCACACAGGGCTCGATCTCACAACCTTAAGATCATGACCTGAGCCGAAATCAAGAGTCAGACACTTAACCAACTGAGCCCCGGGAGCCCCAAGCATAAAGTATTTTTAAATTAAGGTACATACATTGTTATTTTAGACACAATGCTGTTGCACACTTAATAGACTATGGTATAGCATAAATGTAACTTTAATATGCACTGGGAAACCAAAAACTTCATTTGACTTGATTTTTTTTGCAATATTCACTATTGAGATGGTCTGGGAACAAACCCACAATATCTCTGAGATATGCCTGTACTAAAATTTCCTATAACACTTAAGTCAGTACTTCACTCCAATTTGTGCTGACATTACAACCAAGGTACATCTGAAAAGATAGTCAGTGATGGTGCTGAAGAGGAAGCCAATCTTGCCTGCCTGAAAACTGAGACAACTGAAGCCACTTAGGTCTGATTTCTGCCTTTTTGATAAAATGACTCTATTCTCAACTATAGTTTCCCCCTATCTCATTGGTAGCTCTATCTCAGTCTTATTTCCTTGTTCTTTCTGTTCCCCTAGACCTCTTCATGTTGGCATGCCCCAGCATTCAATCTTTAGACCTATTCTCTAACACTAACTCATTTAGTGAATGAATCCAATCTGATTGCTTGAAATACCATCCATAAGCCAGCGATGCCCAAATATATATCTTCAGCACAGGCTTTTCTCCTGAACTTCAGTCTTGGGTATCCTCTTGTCTATTTGACAACCCCACTTGGATGTCTAGAAGACATCACACAATCAATATGTCCCCCATCAAACTTCTTTCTTCAAGACTACTCAACTTATAGTCATTTCCAACTTACTTGACAGTAACTACATCATTTCCACTATTCAGACCAAACATATGGAAGTCATCGTTATCTCTCTTTTCCTCATACCCCTCATCCAATCTGTGAGGAAATCCTCTTGGTCCTGACATCAAAATATACACAAAATTTAATCTTTCTCACCACCTTCACTGTGGCCACTAGTGAAGTGGCCAGCTAGATAGCACCACTATTTCCTACTTGGACTACTGAAATAGCTTCTAAACTGCTTTGCCTGATTCCATCCTTTTCCCTTCAAATCTATTCCCAACACAGGAAAGACAAATTTTGTCATTCTTCTGCTCATAACCTTGTATTGACTTCCCATCTTACTCAAATGGTTGTGCTCTCCCGCCACCCTTGTCCCCCATTACTTCTTCAATCTCAACTCCTACTACTCTCCTTCTCACTCACTGCACTGTAGACCTACTCATCTTCTTGTTGTTTCTTATATATACCAGGGATGTTCTTGCCTGATGATTTTTGTACTGGCTGTTTATTCTACCTGGGATGCTATCCCCCCAGGTAGGCACTTGGCCAATTACTTCACCAACTGTAGTAGATTGAATTATTGACCTCAATTCTTCATCCTTCCCTACATCCACACTCTTGTCTCATGATGAGTACAGTTTGTTTCTCTGTCCTTTGACTTTAGATTTGGTCATGTGACTTCCTTTTGCCAATTGTATATGGGCAGAAGCAAGAGTAGGTCAGTTTTGAGCCTAGCCCTGAAGAGGTCTGCTCTCTTGAATTTTCATCACCATGAAAATTCTTTCCCCTACCAGACAGAACTACACAGGTTATGCCCTAGAGTAAATATACGTGGAACAGAACTGCTTCAGCCAACCTATAGACCATTAACCAAGAATAAATTATTGCTCTTTTAAACCAGGGATTGGAAAACTTTTCCTGTAAAGAGCCAGATAGTAAATATTTGAGGCTTTATGATCTATATAGTCTCTTTTGTCTCAACACCATTGTAGTTTGAAAGCAGCCACACAATATGTAAATGAACATGAAACATGTCTGTGTTCCAACAGAGCTTACAGAAACAGGCAATAGTGAATTAGGATTTGAACTGGGTCTCTGATTCCAAAGTACTCTTACTGTCCACTATTACCACTATAATATCATTTAATTTCATTTAGGTCAGGTGTCTGGAGAAACTCATTATATTTTAATTAGTTTAATTTAGTTTAATTAGTTTTTTAACTTGTTTAATTAGTTTAATTTATAAAAGCAACAATGATCTATAAATATGGTTGATAAAATGCACATCTAGCTGATCAACTGTTACTTCTTTTTTTTTTTTGGCCTGACAATCATGTAGAATCATTCAACCCCTTGTTCCTTTATATCTTGTATATCCTTAATTGAATAAGGTCTTTTTGGCGTGTTTCATACCCATGTTCCTGACTCAGTGTATGCTTGCTTGCCTTGAAGCTATTAGACCAAAGGTCCCTAAATTAATCCAACATATGTAAGTTCTAGCTGGTATTTGGACTTTCCTAGCCTGTTACTCCACTTGATTTTGCATTTGAATTACCTCAGCATGTAGTCAATCTTTGCCAGTACTCAAGAGTCCCATTTTTCTCTAACTAACGCCCATTTCTTGGTCTGGTCCAGCCTTAGACCATCTGCAGTGAGCTATCAACGTCTCAATATTCCAAATGCTCACTTGCACAAGTTAGAATTAGAACACTGCCAGTCCCTATTAGTTCCCATCCCCTTCCCTTTTGTAGTAAACTAAACAACTTTAACCTTTGGCTTCCAGAAAACAGAAATTTGGAGTCACATTTCTATTCCCTGTAGGCATTCAAGTGGACCTGACAGAAGCCTGTATCCACCATTCATACTTGAAGGCTATCAGTGTTCTTCAATGAAAGCTTATTCTATTAAGGCAGGCAGATCTGCCTTTAGATACTGGTTTTGCCATTAATAGGTGTGTATATTTGACCAAGTTACTTAATGTCCTCAGCTTCTTTGTCTCCATAATGTTTTAATGAAACTCACTTCACAGGGTTTTTTTTTCTCCCTGCATTTTCTACTTTAATTTACTTTCAGGAAAGTTGATGACACCTCTATGCCCATTATTGCAGGAGGGACATGTGGTAAGGGTAAAAACAGAAATATCTTATAAGGATGACTGATTTTTGCTCTTAAAAAAAAAAAACTTCTAGGGAAAGGGGTTCATGAGCATAGTTAGAATATCTTGAAGATACATGAAAGCAAAATGGTTTTCAGCAGAAAATATAAGGATTCCCATGTGCTACAGAAGGAGAAATAAGGAAAAAGTCTCTGAATCTCAAAGCTAAACAGGATGTGTATCCTGCAGTACCACTGAGCTTTGGCAAGATCCCAAGATATTACATATGCCTCGTATGTCAGGTTCATGAAAGATTATAATGAGAAAAAAAATCTAGGCAGGTAG
Source organism: Zalophus californianus (assembly GCF_009762305.2). Lineage (NCBI taxonomy): Eukaryota > Metazoa > Chordata > Mammalia > Carnivora > Otariidae > Zalophus > Zalophus californianus. The sequence goes on from NC_045598.1 coordinate 62,115,995, forward strand.
CTCGGGGTCAGATTTTGCCACCTTACAGAGTTTATACCTTAACAGAGAGTGACACATTTTAAGAGGAGGTGAGATTTCATTCAAGAGCTGTTTTAGGAAGATTAATCTGAGGGAAGTCAGAACTGAAGGAGAGAGAAAACGGAAGAAGAGAGAAATTGGTGGCAGAGAGATTAGAGGGAGAGATAGGAATTAAGGTTTATTGTAATAGCCACAGCCTGAGGTGATAAAATCTGAAACTTGTATTGTTGAACCTCCCAATTCTTGGAATTTAAAGGCTGGGTGAAGAAAGCACGTTGGCCAAGATTTCAAGATGCTCTTGGCCTTGCCAGACACAATTACAGTCACCTGTGAGCTAAGCCGGAGCTTGAAACACAGAAGTGCTCAGAATCCCATTTAACCTGGCCTCGCTATGCTCAGAATATTATGGGATAGACCTTTTGTCTTCTCTTCAGCAATTCACTTAAGATAACCTCAGGTCTGAGAGGTAGGAAATTGGATGCAACTGAAAAGGGCTACTGAGAGAAGATTGAGTAGTTCACTGATTGTAATGGTTCCAAAATCAGGCTTGCTGCACTCTTAAAGTCAAAGGGGGTATGTGTATGGTGTTTTCTTTTACAAAGCACTCCAGAATCTTCTTACTTATTTTAAAGATCATTATTGCCTTTAAAATACAAATTGCGGGGCGCCTGGGTGGCTCAGTCGTCAAGCATCTGCCTTTGGCTCAGGTCATGATCCCAGGGTCCTGAGATCGAGCCCCGCATCGGGCTCCCTCCTCCACGGGAAGCCTGCTTTTCCCTCTCCCACTCCCCCTGCTTGTGTTCCCTCTCTTGCTGTCTCTCTCTCTCTCTCTCTCTCTCTGTCAAATAAATAAAAAATCTTCAAAAAAATGCAAATTGGACTTACATTGGCATTAAACAACATATATCACTAAACTTTGACAGATGCCAGTTAGGCTTAGAGAAGCTTTTCACTGTTCTTGGAGCTATTTTCTCTTACCAATGAGAAAGAATTTCCTGGGTTACAGTAAAGCATTAACAGGAATACACTTACTAACTCTGCTTAAACATTTAGTAACTGTTGAATATAGAAATAAATATCACCTGATCTGTTATCCAGTAACTATATAAAGTAGTGCTGACCTAAAGATTACTTACCTAATCTCTATTTTGCCTTGGAATAAAATCTATAGAGAGGATTATAGTTCAACTAATTTTTACTTAAGGAATAAAGGAAAAAAGAATCACATCTTTTGAGAGACTACTATGTTCCAGATACTTTGCTAGGCCTTTGGCATACATTATTTCATTCAAATCTTATAACAACCCTATAAGCTAAATATTGCCAGTTCATTTTACAAATGAAAAAAATAGAACCTCAGAGAAATAAGATCACATGACAAAAATAAAACACATAAAAATGTATAGAGGCTGGGATTCTACTCCAAGTTTGTCTCTCTAATTTTAGAAAAGAAACTATATGACTAATTTCCAAATCAAATATACAAGAACTACTGATTAGCATTAAAAGGAAAGAAAGGAAGAAAGGCACTTCAACATGCAAGGTATGTTATATCTGCTATGTCATTAATATTAGTCCCACGTTATAGATGTAGAAATTAAAGAGCTGGAACTGAGCTCTGTAACTGCCAAACTCCCCTGCATAGAATCATGGAATGCTGGAATAAAAAGGTATCTTATCTCATCTGACATCTTCGTTGAACAGATGAGTAAGTAGAGGCCAATATAACCTAATGTGATTTGTCCAAAGGCAAACAAGTTGTCAGTAATCAAGAGCTGTGTCTGCTTCTGAGGTTCTTACCGAAGCACCAAGGCCCATTGTTTTCCTAAATTTTAAGGACTGTCACTCAAGGTCTATCTTTGCTGAACTTTCACCGAGGGTTCTGACATCTTCAGGATTCCTCCTGTGCTACTCCAAATGCCTGTCTTTCACTACATCTTTCTTCTCAACCTCTCTAGAACAATGATCTCTAACTTCAAGTTTTTAATACTGTTTTGTTAAAACTGCTCCTGTTCCACTCTTCTCCATTTCTGTGCATCTGTGTGCCCCCATCTACCTGGTTGCTCATGATAGAAAATGGAAGCTATTCTTAATAACTCATTCTAGCTCATTGGCTCATTCAATCCATCCCACGGTCAATTTATACTGCCTTCATAATATATGTCCCACTTCATTTTGTCTCCACTGACTGCCATTCATCTGGGTCAAATCACCATCATCTCTCACCTAGCCCTATGTAGTAATCTTCCAATGGATATCCCCCACTGTAAAACCCCGTCTCTTTTTATTTTTGTTCTTTTGCTATCTATTCTCCACACAACCAGAAGTAAGAGAATCTTTTAAAAATACAAATCATATTTTTTTTAGATCTCTTTAAAACCCTTCAATGACTTCCAGTGCACTTAAGATCAAATTTTAAAACTAACATGGCCCTGAAGTGCTTGTATCATCGACCTGAATCTACCTCTTGGTTTTGCCTTGTTCCACTCACTCTTTCCATCACTAATTCTTCAGACATGCTGGCAGTCTCTCATTTCTCAGACACCTTCAGCTCATCCTTCCAGTATTTTACCAGTTCAACTGTAATTTCCAGAGAAGCTTTTCCTGTTCTCTCAATCTAAACTAGGCATTCCTTTAATTTTCAATCGTAGAAATCTATTTTTCCTTCATTGCACTTATCTCAATTTCTAAATAACTGCTTATTTTTGTGGTTAGTTATTTATTGTTTTTCTCACTGTCTAAACTGTAAAGACAGTAAAGGCAGGGGCTAGGTCTATTTTATTCTCTGCTAAATCCTCTCTCTGCCTTATCAAAGTGACTTATGCATAGTAGAAGCCCATAAAAATTTGGTGAAAAGATGAATGCCTAAACACTTAAGTTTGTAATGGGATTCTCTCAAAATAAATTTATTTAAATGGATTTATTTTAATTAAAAAAATCAAAGTTTTTATACTGCACTTGATAGTGGCAGGGAGAGAATGAAAGAAGTATTAAAAACACACAAGTATAGATAGAAATTAACATTTTATATATACCTCAAATGTTAGGGAATTAACATTAAATATGTTTTGCTTCCTGAAAGGTATTTAATGAATGGCCACTTTGTCTACCTGGTCTAAGTTCAGTTTCTTTTAAAATAACGAAAAGTAAGAAAGATCTGGCCTTAATCAATTTTCCCCCCAATTTTACTGTTCTCTGATTAAACTTGGTCCTGGAGATGATAAAATATCCACAAAGTGAAAAAGGATTCCTGGATTACATGAATAAGGGCAGATGTAGTAACCTAGTCAGAACAAAGGATATATGTATATACACAACAAGATGTGACATCGGACTGTTTTTATATACATAAAACAGAATGTACTGATTCGTCAAAGGTATCTGACAAAGAAATACATGACAGCAAAGAAATTAGAAGTTCTGGTCAAGCATTTACTGACTGACCTCATAATTCAGTTGTGTGCTGATGGAATATCCCTGACAAAATTGCCTGACAAATTTTTTTCTGCTACTCTTCTGTCAATGAACCACTAATACTGAGCACAGTAAACAGGAAACCATGAAATTCAGGTAATTTAAGAAAAATCACACACACACACACATATATATGTATATCAATGCTACTGAAACAAAAAGAATAGTCCTTAGCATCTTAAATTACACACATATTCTTCATGTACTTTCCCTGTATAGACACAGCCACTGGAACGTATACTGTCTTATTGAAATTCGACTCAAAGAATACAACTAAATCAACACTTAGAGCTAATTTCACTATAATTTTGACAGCTTTCTAAGTAAAAGACTAGTTCTCAATCAAGTCTCCTACCTAACTTCCCCAATTCTTTTGTGGAACGAGGCAGAGTAGAAGTATTTAAATAAATAAAATAACCTGCTAACTTTATCTTGCTTTATGAATGTTATAAATGGGGTCTCCACTAAAATGCATAAATCATTCTCCCTTGTGAGTCTCAACCAGGCTTCTGTTTACCAGATGGAAGTAAAAAGTGACAGAATATGCTACATGTGCTCCAAATCCTGCTGTCAAGACTTTCAAAAAATGATATGTCTCTAAACATCCCACCATAGTCCAGATGTGTTGGGCCTGATCTTAAAAAAGTAAAATAAAATACAACAGCCACAGGTACAGGCAAGGAATCTGTTCCAGCTTCTTCAAGAAGAATGCTTGGAACTTCTTAATGACAGTTAAAATAAAAGGCCATACAGACACAGCTAGAGAATGTTAAGACCTGCCCTATGCTTGAAAATGGCAGGTCATTCTAAGCTTCAATCATTGTGCTCTGGAAGTGAGATTAAAGAAAAAGAACATTCATTAAGTTACAGGAAACCTCCTGGCCAGCAGAGGGCAAGATCAAGAAAATCAGATAGATTTCCCTTTACATTAATCATTTACAAAGTACTTTCATATACTTTCTGCTATGGTTTGAATGTTTGTTTACCCCCCAAAATTCATAGTTGGAAACCTAACCCTCAAAGCAATGGTAATAGGAGGTAGGGTCTTTGGTAGGCTCCACCCTTATGAATGGGATTTAGTGCTCTCATAATAAAAGAGGGCCGAAGAGTTCCCTAGCCCCTTCTCTCAATTCAGAATACAATGAGAAGCCTGTGCCTGGAAGAGGGCTCTCACCTGACCATGCCAGCACTCTGATCTGGGACTTCCAGCCTTCAGAACTATGAGAAAGTAAATTCTGTTGTTTATAAGCCAGCTAGTCTGTGGCATTTTGTTATAGCAGCCTCAACAGACTAAGACACCTTCTTCAATCTAATTCTTACTGAAACTATGATATAGGTATTACTGCTCCATTTTGCACATGAGGAAAATAAGACCTTGAAAACTTACATGATTTGCCCAGTATCATTGCTGCTGATAATTGATAGAGTCGGCTTTTGCATACAGTTCTTCATACACCAAATTTAGTGCGTTTCCCACAATATCACCAGCAAGTTCTCTCTACTAAACTCCTGAGGCATGTTTGAATCTTGCCTTTGTTCACACAGATTACATTTCTTAGTTCAGATCATGTTCAAGCATCTCTGTTAAAACTAGACAGCAAGGTGAGCGTGAGTGTGGACAGCATGGTGCCTGATAACTAATTGAACTGTCTCTTGTAGTATCTCCAGCCCTGAGACACTCTGCCAGAATGGGAATATGGCCTTGAATGAATGAATGTTATCTCCAGAACCCCTTTGGGCAGATGTGATTTTGATTTCATTTTGTTGAATTCTTTTTTTTTCTTTGACACTCATAGTAGCCCTGTTCTCTTTTTGCTCTTTTCTTTATTAAAATCTGAACTGTTGTCTTAAGAGACAATTCAATTAAGAGAAAATAAAGCTAAAACCCACATTTGAGCTAATAGTGACCCACATTATTTTATTTTATTCTAATGTTACAGTCTTTATTTCCATCTGTCCTTTAGGAGTCGGAGGCAGTCTCAGATCTGTCACAAAACCTTTTCCCAGAACACTGATCTTCCAAGGATTAAGGAGAAAAAACCCATCTCTGCCCAAAGAGTACAAACTTGGTATCAATTGAGCATAACACTGTTGCACAAGGGAAAATATTCTTTTCTCATTACATCGTCTAACATGTTTTGCACCATATACCATTGTATTTATTTATTATTAAGGAATTTTCCCAAAGCTTGAAGAAAAAGGAGACCACACCTTCTTTCAATGTCATATTGCAGCACTGTCTAGCAGGTCCCCCAAGGATTATTTGGCTATCTAAGGGGGTTTAGCATTGTTTGACTGTGGGTCAAGGGGCCAAATACTAAAGTTTCATGTTACTTTGCAGATTTTTTTTTTCCATTCTATAACTAGAAGTTTGTACCTCTTAATCCCCAACACCTATTTCACTCATCCCCCCAACCCCCTCCCCTCTGGCAACCACCAGTTTGTTTTTTGTATTTATGATTCTGTTTCTGTTTATTTGTTTTGTTTTATAGATTCTACATATAAATGAAATAATACGGTATTTATATTTCTCTGTCTTATTTTACTTAGCACAATATCCTCTAGGTTTACCCATGTTGTCATAAATGGGAAAATTTCATTCTTTTTTATGGCTAATATTCCATTACAGACACAGACACACAGACACACACACACACACACACACACACACACACACACACACACACCCCACATCTTTCCCACCCATTCATCAATTAATGGATACTTACATAGCTTCCATATCTTGGTTTGTGTAAATAATGCTGCAATAAATGTAGGGATGTACATATCTTTTCAAATTAATGTTTTCCTTTTCCTTGGATAAATACCCAGTAGTGGAATTACTGGGTCATATAGTAGTCTTATTTTTAATCTTTTGAGGAACCTCCATACTGTTTTTCACAATGGTTGCACCAATTTACTTTCTCATTTTCTCTGAGATAGGACCAAAGAGTAGCAGAAGAGGAGTGAATATCCATAAGCAAGGTGCTCTTTGTTACTATGGGCTTATATAACATGAACTATTCATTTAAATATTCACTCAATAAATACTTATTTACTGAGCATCTACAAAGTGTCAAGTCCTTTGTTGATTGGGAGAGGGTAAGCAATCAGTGGTAAAATGATAAATCAGGCACAGATTCTATTCTTAAAGAAATTATACTCATGAATAAAAATCACTTTAGAGCATCTTCTACACTATGTGCCTTGAGTCCATCTCATTATATCTCATTATTCCCTTTATTCCTGTTTAGCTTAGTCACCACAAGAAACTCAAGACTCCTAATTCATTCTGTATCCCCCAGACTTTCAACCCTTTTGGCTTTGTTAATTTTTATATATGGCTCTTTTTCATACCTTTACCCAGCTCTGGAGAGACTTGTCCTATCAGATGTCAAAACATACACAAAGTGCCAGGAATTAATAATTGCAGTATAAAAAAAAAAAGAATTGTAGTATAATTCAAGTTAGAAAAAAATTAGAAAAATTGATCAATAAAAAGCTCAGAAGCAAATCCACACACACTTGAAAATAGATATATTACATAGGTACCCTTGTAGATACATCATTAAAGTAGTTCTTAATATTATTCACTAAATATGTCCCTTTATTTTCCTTCTAGGTACATGAAAGAATTGCAGTTTCCCCCCTCTCTTTGATGGTAGGTGTGAACTTGTGACTTACAATGGTCAAAAAAATGTGAGTATAAGTATGTCACTTTCTTGAAAAAGCTTCAAAAACCAGTCACTAATTTGTCTTTCTCTCCCTCTTTCAAAGTAATTCTAGAAGCTTATGTCAGAACAGAGCCTCCGTGAGCATGCGCACCTGAGTGGCTATGATGTGCAGAGTCCATGTTAACTTGTCTCACACATACAACATGAACTGAGAAATAGACTATTACTGTGTTATGTCACAGGAATTTTTGGATTATTTGTTATAACAGCATAACTGATTTTACCTGACTGATGCAGCAGGGACAGGATGAATTGTTTAATAAATTATTCTTGGTCAAATGAGCAATCATATAGAAAAAAAATGAAGTGGGTCCCTTACCCCATAGCATACACAAAAATCAATTCCATTTGAGTAAAAAATTTAAGTTAAAAGCTTTAAAACTTACAACAAAAGCATAAGATGACATATTTATGACATCAGACTTGGAATTATGTCTTAAACCTAACACAAAAAGTCTTAGCCATAAAAGAAACATCGATAAATTTGACATTAAAATTCATATTATAGATACAACACCAAAATCCTGATGCATAAAAGAAGAAATAATAAATTGGATTTTATTGAAATCAAAAACTTCTACTTCATGAAATAGGATAAAGATAAGCCATAGACTGGGAGAAAATATTTGCAAATCATCCACCTGATAAAAGACTTTTATCCACAACATAGAAATAATTCTCAAAATTCTATTATAATTGAAACAACACACAGTGGGAGTGCATTATTTACAACAGCCAAGATATGGAAGCAACCTAAGTGTTCATCCATAGATGAATGGATAAAGAAGATGTGATATACTTTATATAATGGAACATTACTCAGTTGTGAAAAAGAATGAGATTTTGCCATTTGTGAGAGCATAAATAACAAAGAGGGTATTACTATGCTAAGGGAAATAAGTCAGACAGCGAAAGCCAAATTCCATATTATTTCACTTATATGTGGAATCTAAGAAAACAAAACAAATGGACAAAAAAAGAAGAAACAGACGCATAAATAACGAAAACAAACTGGTGGTTGCCAGAGTGGAAGGAGGTAAGGGACAGGAAAAATGGGTGAAGGGGAGTGGGAGGTACAGCTTTCCAGTTATGGAATGAATGAGTAAGTCACAGGGATGAAAGGTACAGCATAGGGAATATAATCAATTGTATTATGACAACATTATATGGTGACAGAGGGTAGCTACAGTTGTGGTGAGCATAGCATAACATATAGAGTTGTTGAATCACTACGTTGTACACCTGAAATGAATGTAACATTGTGTGTCAACCATACATCAATCAACCAATAAATACAATAAAATAAGGAAACAACTGAATTTTTTTAAATGGGCAAAGATTTGAACAGACACTTCACCAAAGAAGATATATGGATTGCAAATAAGGTATGAAAGAATGCTCAGCATTATTATTGTAGTAGTTATTATTTGTTATTACAAATTAAAACCAAGCTGAGATGCCATTACACACCATTACAACAGATAAAATAAAATAAAATAACTCAGATCATACTAAGTGTTGACAAGAATATGGGACACCTAGAACTCTCATACACTACTGGTGGGAATATAAAATGGTAGAATCATTTTGACAGTTTGTCAGTTTTATGAACTTAAACACATCTACCATGTGATTCAGTCATTCCATTATTAGGTATCTAACCAAGAAAAATGAAAGCATATGTCCACACAAAGACCTGTACATGAATGTTAATAGCAGCTTTATTTGGAAGTGGTAAAATTTGGAAACAATACAAATGCATCAATATACAAATAAATAAATAAAGTGGTATATTGCCATAGAATACTACTCAGTAATAAAAAGAACAATTGTTAATATGTACAATATGGTTGAATCTCAAAATAATCATGCTGAGTGAAAGAACCCAGAATTCCACCTGCTAAAACAGAGTGTGTACTTTTTATTTCATTTATATAAAACTCTAGAAAATGCAGACTAATCTATAATGGCAGAAAATAGATAAAAGTGATTGCCTGGAAGTGGAAGGTGAATGAAAGGATAGGAAGGGGAATTACAAAGTTACAGGAGGAAATATTTGGGGGTAATTACTTGTCTTAGTTGTGGTAATGTTTCACAAGAAGACATAAGTCAAAATGTATCAAATGGGATACTTTAAGTATGGATTGTTTACTTTATGTCAATTATATATCCATACAGGTTAAAAAAAAGTTAAATTTCAAAGAAAACCAGAGTCTCTCCTTGCTTGTATGTTCCTTAGTGGTGATCTCTAGTTCTTCCTCTGTCTGCAGAACCACATGTGACCTTCCTGCTCCCTGACCCATGCTACTCCTGTTTGCTCACCTGCTCTGGACACCATCCTCCTAATCAACTGCTACAACGTATGTAGGTATGAGTCTCAATCCTTGAAGGAGTGAAGAGTGAAGCCAAAGGTCCTCATCAGTGCTCTCCTGGAATACACCCCCAAGAGGTAAACCTCATGTCAAACACACTATGCAATAGTTAGCTCCGGATATGTCTGACTTGACTCTCCTGGAAATTTCAGGCTTCAATGAGTAACTGAAATCAGAAAGTGTTGAAGATCCAAGATAGAATGCCATTGGTGGCATGGTATGAGATGACCCTCTGCCAAGGCATTCCTGAGCTGGCAGAAGAGAAACACCTGTAAACCAAAAGAATGTATACACTTCACTAGTGCGTATATGATGAGGCAAAACTATGGACAAAGTGAAACAGATCATAAATCTCAAAAAGTCATAAAATACTGGTCTCAGATATTAAAGCCAATGTTACTAACACCAAGACAAAGAAGTTTAGGTCAAACTTGAAAACAGTGGGCAACCCTTTGGTTCTGCCCAGGGGTAGTGACCCTACCTACACTGTTTACTGTCCCTGCAGACTTGAGGAAGGAATATCAGAAGAAAGATCTACTTGAATTCTACCGAAAATTTCATTTGGAGAGGAAAGGAAACAAAACTGACCTTCAAAATGATGGTGGGTGAAGGGGTAAAGCAATTTTTCTCTAATGAAAAGTTGAGAATTAACTATAACACATATTAGGAAGTTTCTTTCATGCTCTAACTGATGAGGAAAATAAATTATCTAGTTCCATGCCTTCCCCCCAAAAAATAAAAAAATAGCAGCAGCAATACAAGGGAGAAGATATCTTTAACAGCTAGATCAACAAAGGATTAAGAATTATTATATATTTAAAATAGAATCTCTCAACAATAAAAAGACATAAAACCTAATAGATAAATACATAAACATGCATCCCATACAGAGGAAACATAACTGGCAAATAAGTATGTGGTAAAAAGCTTAGTCTCATTAGTAATCTTAGAAACTAAATTAAGACAACAATAAGATGTCATTTTATACCTACTAGATTGGCAAAACAAAACAAAACAAAAGCAAAAAACAAACAAGAAGTCTGACAATACCATAGAGGTGAAGATAGGAAACAACAGGAACTTTTCCATATTACTAGCTAGAGTGTATTGGTTTAATCACTTTGGAAAACAATTTGGAATTTTCTCAAGTTCAACATGGGCAATTTCACTTCTAAGTGCAGTATCTAGAGAACCCCTTGCATCTGTGTACCAGCAAATGTGCACAAAAATATTCATTGCAGCATTGAATGCAACAGAAAAAAACCCACAAAATAATCCAGCAGCAGAACGGAATGATACATATTTTGGATTTTAGGACTAGCAAGTCAAAAAGACTTAGTATGATATTACCTTATAAAGTTGAAAAGTTATGTAAAACTAAAAAAAAATGTTATAAAACAATTTTTTTAAAGGAGAAGATGATCCAGGATGCTGGTTATTTCAGGGAGTGGGAGAGAGACAAGAAAAGGGAAGAGCAAAGTATGACTCTGTAGCACAGGCAGTGTCTAGTTCTTAGGCAGGGTAGTATATTTATGGATACTCATTTTTAGCATTTCAGTATGAATAAAATGTAAAAATTAGATAGGAGAAAATATTTTTAAAAAGCAATAGCTGAGAATTTTCCATAACATAAAATAAATTCCTCAGATTAAAAAATGTACTCTCCAGAAGACCAGTAAATTGGTCATAATGGCAGGTAAAGAAATTAATGAAGACTATCCAGTAGAAATTCATGAGTACTGGGGTGCCTGGGTGGCTCAGTTGGTTAAGTGGCTGACTCTTGGTTTCAGTTCAGGTCATAGTCTCAGGGTCCTGGAATCAAGCCCTGCATCAGGCTCTGCACTCAGCAGGGAGTTTGCTCAAAGATTCTCTCTCCCTCTCCTTCTGCCCCTCCTCCTTCTCAGGCTCTCTCTCTCTAATAAATAAATCTTTAAAAAAATCATGAATATTTATCAACATTTGAGAATTCCATTGGTGCTATGGATGAGACGCTGAAGATCATGATGTCTGTTTCTAGAAATGAGTTGTTGCAGAAGTTGGATCTCCTTGAACAAGCAAAAGTGGATTTAGTTTCTGCTTACACATTAAATTCAATGTTTTGGGTTTATTTGGCAACACAGGGAGTTAACATCCAGTAAAGCAGAAAAGAGTATACATGAACAGAGTCAAGGAAATAACAGACAAGAAAAAGGCTGGCAAGCTGGACAGAGGTGCAGCTTCAAGATTTGTGAAAAATGCTCTTTGGTAACCAAAACCTAAAAATGCATCCAAAGTTGCCAATAAAGGAAAAAGTAAACATATAAAAAATGCACTCTCCAAAAGTATTGCAGTATGAAAGTAAAAATAAATAAGCAAATACACATATGAAACTTGTGATTTCTTAGAAGCTTCTAAACAGAGAAGACAAATTTTCTAAAAGACACTCTTCAGGGGAAAGATGAAAGATGTGGGGCACCTGACTGGCTCGGTCGGTAGACCATGTGACTCTTGATAGCAGGTTGTTAGTTCAAGCCTGTTAGTTCATGCCCATGCTGGGCATGGAGAATACTTAAAAAAAAAAAAAAGGTGAAAGATAAGATATACAGGAAAGAATGAAAAATAAAGTAGTAAATATGAGTTAACTTTCACCATATAAAACAATAATTATAATAGCATGTGGACATTTTAAAAATTGAAAATTCACAACACTAATAAATTACAACAGCAATAAATGAGTTAGTGAGATATTGAAGTTAAAGTGTCTTAAGGTCCTTCAGCTCTCTAGGAGAATAATAAAAGTACTAACCACTGATAAGTTAAGAATTCATGTAATAACTTCAATGGTAACCACTAAAAAACTAGACACATTGTGATTAGCTTCTAAGCTAGCCAAAGGAAATACAAACTGAATTTTTAAAATTTAATCCAAAAGACAGCAAGAAAAGAGAATAAAAGAAACAAGAGAAGTGAATGTTGTTTACAAAAGATCCTCTATAAAATATGGAGGCACAGAAAAATTGGGAGTAAAAGTGTGTCTCACAGTATGCCATGGCAACATTCGTGAATAGAAAGCTGGTATAGCTACATTACTATCACTTAAATAGGCTTTAAGTTAAAAGCCTTCACAGAGTATAAAGAAAGCTATGTTACAATTCTCAATTCTTATATACTGAACATAGCCTCAAAATAAATAAGGGGAAAATGTGACAGAACAAAAGAAAGAACTTCATAATCATAGTGGAAGACTGTAAAACGATTTATTTATTGAAAGAATAAGTAGACAAAAAATTAGCGAAGATACAGATGTCAACAAAATAATTAGTAAAAGACCTAAGATGCAAATATTGGATACTGCACAAAAGAAGTGTAAAATATACATTCTTTTCAAACATTTGTAGAAATTAACCATTTAATGGGATATAAGATACATCTCAAGTCATTTCAAAGGAAAGAAATTATATAGACTGTGTTATTTGTAACTAAACACACACAAAAAATTTTAAGATGTAGAAAAATACTATGCTTGGAAATTAATATACTTACTTCTAAATAATGCATTATTAAAAGAAAGAATTATAAATATAAGAAAATATTTTGAACTGAGCAGTAATAAAAGTACTAGATGCCAAAATGTGTGAGATGCAGCTAATTAAATACATATATTACATAAGATGAAGTACTGATACTTAAGAGTAAAGTATGTATTATAAGAAGTTTGAAAGATTCATCAGTATTTTAGGGCTGCTATAATTCATACTTTGATTGCCATAGAATAATACACTGTTTGAAGATACCAAAAATATAGTTACCTAGTCTCTTTCAAGGAATATTTGGAATTTTCCAAGGTTTTTCTGTTATAATGCAGCTACAGACTTTACTATAAATATTTCTGCTGTGAAAGCTTGAGTTTCTCTTGGGTAAACATTTAAAAATAGAAGTCTTGAAGTGTTGGGCGCCTGGGTGGCTCAGTTGTTAAGCGTCTGCCTTCAGCTCAGGTCATGATCCCAGGGTCCTGGGATCGAGTCCCACATCGGGCTCCCTTCTCAGGGGGAGGCCTGCTTCTCCCTCTCCTACTCCCACTGCTTATGTTCCTGCTCTCACTATCTCTGTCTCTGTCAAATAAATAAATACAATCTTTAAAAAAAAAAAAGAAGTCTTGAAGTATTGAGTTTGTGAACACCTGAAGTTGTTATACTAACTTATATTCCAACAATAAGAGATATTCCACATCTTCTCCAACACTTAGGTTGTTGGACTTCTTAGTATTTGCTGTTCAAGTGAACATGAAATGTGAATGTGAAATGGCATCTCACTGAGGCTTTGAATTGCATTTCCCTATCACCGCTGAGGTTAAATACCTCTTCAGGAGTTTATCAGCCATGATTTTTCCTGTTCATGGTTTTTGCTCATTTTTATATTGAGTGATTTATCCTTTTGCCCCCCAAGGTCAGGAACATGCAGGGATGTCCACTATCACCACTGCTATTCAACACAGTACTAGAAGTCCTAGCCACAGCAATCAGACAACAAAAAGAAATAAAACACATCCAAATTGACAAAGAAGAAGTCTAACTCTCACTCTTTGCCGATGATATGATACTTTATGTGGAAAACGCAAAACTGCTAGAACTCATACAGGAATTCAGTAAAGTGGCAGGACATAAAATCAATGCACAGAAATCAGTAGCATTTCTATATACCAACAAGACAGAAGAGAAATTAAGGCATCGATCCCATTTACAATTACATTCAAAACCATAAAACACCTAAGAATAAATCTAACCAAAGAGGCAAGAATCTGTACTCAGAAAACTATAAAATACTCATGAAAGAAATTGAGGAAGACACAAAGAAATGGAAAAAACCTCCATGCTCATGGATTGGAAAAACGAATATTGTGAAGATGTCAATGCTACCTAGAGCAATCTACACATTTAATGCAATCCCAATCAAAATACCATCAACATTTTTCAGAGAAATGGAAAAAACAATCCTAAAATTTGTATGGAATCAGAAGAGACCCCAAATAACCAGAGAAATGTTGAAAAAGAAAAACAAAGCCAATGGCATCATAATTTCAGACTTCAAGCTCTATTACAAAGCTGTCATCATCAAGACAGTATGGTACTGGCATAAAAACAGACACATAGATCAATGGAACAGAATAGAGAGCCCAGAAATGGACCCTCAACTCTATGGTCAACTCATCTTTGACAAAGCAGGAAAGAATGTCCAATGGAAAAAAGACAGTCTCTTCAACAAATGGTGTCGGGAAAATTGGACAGCCACAGGCAGAAGAATAAAACTGGGCCATTTCCTTACACCACACACAAAAATAGACTCAAAATGGATGAAAGACCTAAAATGTGAGACAGGAGTCCATCAAAATCCTAGAGGAAAACTCAGGCAGCAACCTCTTTGACCTCAGCTACAGAAATTTCTTCCTAGAAACATCGCCAAAGGCAAGGGAAGCAAAAGCAAAAATGAACTATTGGGACTTCAAGATAAAAAGCTTTTGCACAGCAAAGGAAACAGTCAAGAAAACCAAAAGACAACCGACAGAATGGGAGAAGATATTTGCAAATGACATATCAGATAAAGGGCTAGGATCCAAAATCTATAAAGAACTTATCAAACTCAACAACCAAAGAACAAATAATCCAATCAAGAAATGGGCAGAAGACATGAACAGACATTTTTCCAAAGAAGCCATCCAAATGGCCAACAGACACATGAAAAAGTGTTCAACATCGCTCGGCATCAGGGAAATCCAAATCAAAACCTCAATGAGGTATCACCTCACACCAGTCAGATTGGCTAAAATCAACAAATTAGGAAACGACACATGTTGGGAAGAATCTGGAGAAAGGGGAACCCTCCTACACTGTTGGTGGGAATACAAGCTCGTGCAGCCAATCTGGAAAACAGTATGGAGGTTCCTCAAAAAGTTGAAAATAGAGCTACCCTACGACCCATCAATTGCACTACAGGGTATTTACCCCAAAGATAAGAATGTAGGGATCTGAGGGGGTACGTGCACTCCAATGTTTACAGCAGCAATGTCCACAATAGCCAAACTATGGAAAGAGCCAAGATGTCCAACAACAGATGAATGGATAAAGAAGATGTGGTGTATATATATATATACATATATATATATATATATATACACATATACATATACAATGGAATATTATGCAGCCATCAAAAAAAACAAAATCTTGCCATTTGCAATGACGTGGATGGAACTAGAGGGTATTACGCTAAGAAAAATAAGTCAGTCAGAGAAAGACATGTACTATATGATCTCACTGATATGAGCAATTCTTAATCTCAGGAAACAAACTGAGGGTTGCTGGAGTGGTGGGGGGTGGGAGGGATGGGGTGGCCGGATGATAGACATTGGGGAGGGTATGTGCTACGGCGAGTGCTGTGAATTGTGTAAGACTGATGAATCACAGACCGGTACCTCTGAAACAAATAATACATTATATGTTAAAAAAAAAAAAAGAAGAAGAAGAAGATAGTAAGAAGGGAAAAATGAAGGGGGGGGTAATCAGAGGGGGAGACGAACCATGAGAGACTGTGGACTCTGAGAAACAAACTGAGGGTTCTAGAGGGGAGGGGGTGGGGGGATGGGTTAGCCTGGTGACGGGTATTAAAGAGGGCACATACTGCATGGAGCACTGGGTGTTACATGCAAACAATGAATCATGGAACACACATCAAAAAAAAAAAGAATGAAATAATGCAATATTGGTTATAAATTCCAGAATATTATATACCATATAATATCTCTTATACAATTAAAAGAAATTTAAATGAAAATATTCTTTTAAAGGAATACATATATGTGTTAAAACAATATTTTAAAACATCAAATAAATTACTAAAAACAAGATGCAGGAGAAGCTTGGGAGGGGATGGGGCAGAGAGATGGATTAGAATAGAAGGACACAGAAAGGTATATATTAAAGGGATTGGCATGACCTTGTAAGATAATTGAAAAAAATCTAAAAAATTGTTGGAATTAATTAGCATTTACAAGGCTAGTAGATTAAAAAAAATCTATAAACAAAAATCAGTTAGGTTTTATACTGGCAACAAACTTAGAAAATGATATTTTTAAAAAAATATCACTTAGCACAGTACAAAAATACGACATACATAGGAAGATGTGCAAGACCTTTATAGAAAAAAATACAAACTTTACTGGAAAACAATAAAAAGACTAAATAAATGGAAAGACATACTGTGGCCATGGATTGGAAAAATCATCATTTTAAAGATGTCAGTTCTCTCCCAGTTGATCAAAGCAATCCTAGTCAAAATCTTAAACAGACTGTGTGTGTGTGTGTGTGTGTGTGTGTGTGTGTGTGTGTGTGTGTGTCTGTGAGCACGTGTGTGTGTGAATGCACAAACACAGGACTAGAATAGCATATTCAATAGTGTGTGGAAATTCACAGGGCCAACAATAGTCAAGATCTACCAAAAATGAAAATGTATTATAAAGCTATAAATAAGATTATATAGGATTATTGCTTAAGGAGTTAATTATATGTTAAGAGATGATGCAAAAAAACACAACCTCTTCAACTTCTGTCTTATTACTATATGCTCTTTAGTGTATCTTGATTTTTCATATGGCATTCAGCTATTTTCCTGTTTAATAATTAATAACAAGTAAGACAAAAAGTGTTGATGGATATCAACTTAAAGCGAAGTTATGCTGTAGGACTCTGTCCCTGTGCTTTTTACATTTAATATTCTTTTTTAAATTTTTTATTGTTATGTTAATCACCATACATTAAATCATTAGTTTTGGATGTAGTGTTCCAGGATTCATTGTTTGTGCATAACACCCAGTACTCCACGCAGAACGTTCCCTCTTTAATACCCATCCCCAGGCTAACCCACCCCCCACCCCCCTCCCCTCCAGAAACCTCAGTTTGTTTTTCAGAGTCCATCGTCTCTCATGGTTGGTCTCCCCCTCTGATTTCCCCCCCTTCATTCTTCCCCTCCTCCTATCTTCTTCTTCTTTTTTTTTTTAACATACATTGCATTATTTGTTTCAGAGGTACAGAACTGTGATTCAACAGTCTTGCACAATTCACAGCACTCGCCATAGCACATACCCTCCCCAATGTCTATCACCCAGCCACCCCATCCCTCCCACCCCCCCACCACTCCAGCAACCCTCAGTTTGTTTCCTGAGATTAAGAATTCCTCATATCAGTGAGGTCATATGATACATGTCTTTCTCTGATTGACTTATTTCACTCGGCATAACACCCTCCAGTTCCATCCACGTCGTTGCAAATGGCAAGATCTCATTCCTTTTGATGGTTGCATAATATTCCATTGTGTATATATACCACATCTTCTTTATCCATTCATCTGTCGATGCAAATCCTGGCTCCTTCCACAGTTTGGCCATTGTGGACATTGCTGCTATAAACATGGGGGTGCACGTACCCCTTCGGATCCCTACATTTGTATCTTTGTGGTAAATACCCAGTAGTGCAATTGCTGGATCATATGGAAGCTCTATTTTCAACTGTTTGAGGAACCTCCACGCTGTTTTCCAGAGTGGTTGCACCAACTTGCATTCCCACCAACAGTGTAGGAGGGTTCCCCTTTCTCTGCATCCCCACCAATATCTGTCATTTCCTGACTTGTTAATTTTAGCCATTCTGAATGGTGTGAGGTGGTATCTCACTGAGGTTTTGATTTGGATTTCCCTGATGCCAAGCGATGTGGAGCACTTTTTCATGTGTCTGTTGGCCATTGGATGTCTTCTTTGGAAAAATGTCTGTTCATGTCTTCTGCCCATTTCTTGATTGGATTATTTGTTCTTTGGGTGTTGAGTTTGATAAGTTCTTTATAGATTTTAGATACAAGCCCATTATCTGATATGTCATTTGCAAATATTTTCTCCCATTCTGTCGGTTGTCTTTTGGTTTTGTGGACTGTTTCTTTTGCTGTGCAAAAGCTTTTAATCTTGATGAAATCCTAAGAGTTCATTTTTGCCCTTGCTTCCCTTGCCTTTGGCGATGTTTCTAGGAAGAAGTTGCTGCGGCTGAGGTCGAAGAGGTTGCTGCCTGTGTTCTCCTTTAGGATTTTGATGGACTCCTGTCTCACGTTTAGGTCTTTCAACCATTTGCAGTCTATTTTTGTGTGTGGTGTGAGGAAATGGTCCAGTTTCATTCTTCTGCATGTGGCTGTCCAATTTTCCCAACACCATTTGCTGAAGAGACTGTCTTTTTTCCATTGGATATTCCTTCCTGCTTTGTCAAAGATGAGTTGACCATAGAGTTGAGGGTCAATTTCTGGGCTCTCTATTCTGTTCCATTGATCTATGTGTCTGTTTTTGTGCCAGTACCATACTGTCTTGATGATGACAGCTTTGTAATAGAGCTGGAAGTCCGGAACTGTGATGCCACCAGCTTTGCTTTTCTTTTTCAACATTCCTCTGGCTATTCGGGGTCTCTTCTGGTTCCATACAAATTTTAGGATTATTTGTTCCATTTCTTTGAAAAAGTGGATGGTATATTGATGGAGATTGCATTGAATGTGTAGATTGCTCTAGGTAGCATTGACATCTTCACAATGTTTGTTCTTCCAATCCATGAGCATGGAAAGTTTTTCCATTTCTTTGTGTCTTCCTCAATTTCTTT